>NC_064614.1:1087111431-1087736431 GCF_023898315.1 Schistocerca nitens | reverse complement strand
TACGGGGTGAGTCACCTAACGTTACCGCTGGATATATTTCGTAAACCACATCAAATACTGACGAGCCCATTCCACAGAACGAACGTGAGGAGGGGGGCTAGTGTAATTGGTTAATACAAACCATACAAAAATGCACGGAAGTATGTTTTTTAACACAAACCTACGTTTTTTTTAAAAATGGAACCCCGTTAGTTTTGTTAGCACATCTGAACATATAAACAAATACGTAATCAGTGCCGTTTGTTGCATTGTAAAATGTTAATTACATCCGGAGATATTGTAACCTAAAGTTGACGCGTGAGTACCACTCCTCCGCTGTTCGATCGTGTGTATCGGAGAGCACTGCAACGTAAATCGCGTTTCTACAGAATGATCTGCTAACGTTGCTCGAAAATGTTCCACCGGAAACGCGTCGACGTATGTGGTATCAGCATGATAGTGCACCTACACATTCCGCAATTGACACTAGGCTGACCCTTGACAGGATGTTCGACGGGCGTTTCATAGGACGTGGAGGACGCATAAATTGGCCAGCCCGTTCTCCTGATCATAAACCTCTGGACTTCTTTCTGTGGGGTACGTTAAAGGGGAATGTGTACCGTGATGTGCCTACAACCCCATAGGATATGAAACAACGTATTGTGGCAGCCTGCGGCGACATTACACCAGATGTACTGCGGCGTGTACGACATTCATTACGCCAGAGACTACAATTGTGTGCAGCAAATGATGGCCACCACATTGAACATCTATTGGCCTGACATGTCGGGACACACTCTATTCCACTCCGTAATTGAAAACGGAAACCTCGTGTGTACGTTTACCTCACCCCTCATGGTAATGTACATGTGCATCAGTGAAAAAGACCAATAAAAAGGTGTTAGCATGTTGACGTAATGTGCTGTTCCAGTCTCTTCTGTACCTAAGGTCCATCACCGTTCCCTTTGGATCCCTACTTAATTCGGTGCTCTCCGATACACACGATCGAACTGCGGAGGAGTGGTACTCAAGCGTCAACTTTAGGTTACAATATCTCCGGATGTAATTAACATTTTACAATGCAACAAACGGCACTGATTACGTATTTGTTTATATGTTCAGATGTGCTAACAAAACTAACGGGGTTCCATTTAAAAAAAACGTAGTTTTCTGTTAAAAAACATACTTCCGTGCATTTTTGAATGGTTTGTATTAAACAATTACACTAGCCCCTCTCCACACGTTCGTACTGTGGAATGGGCTCGTCAGTATTTGATGTGGTTTACGAAATATATCCAGCGGAAATGTTAGGTGACTCATCCTGTATAGATGAAGAATAAAAACGTAGAATGTTAATAACATTTCTTTCATTTAAAAAACTTTAAGAGTTTTCACATTAAAAAGTTCGGAGGTATTACTTTTCAACACACCCTCGTAAAATTAGAAAACAAAATAAAGCTACACACAGATCAGGAATCGAACGCTCCAACTCGTGTATTCTAATGCAAAATTCTACCCGCCCCACTACCTGCACGGAATTCCTGCATAATCTTGAACGGCGACAGTGGTCTGACATTTTATTTCACTGCTGCCAAGTTGTCTTTATTTGACGTCCATTTTCTTCGGAAAATGCGTACATTATAAAATTTTGTACTGCCAACATGCGAGGAATTTCGCTGTGGCATCCGAATTTGTAATTTTTGATTCACCCTTTATCTTAACTGTGAGGGAGATAGTTACTATCACAAATATTCAGGTAGAAAAATCTCTCTTAATCGAACAATAGCGATAAATTGTAAAAATAACAGTTTTAAAACTGCGAATGCATTTCGAATACTGATCGGAGTTTGTTAGTCAAAGAACTGCCCAGTTTGAAAGCAAAGCACGATACAAGCGGTTCCTGAAGCGTGCTTCTGTTCCAGCTTGCACGCCGTTACTCGAGAGATTTTCGTGCCACACCTAAAGGTAATGTAAAGAAAGAAATTTTGTTTTGCAGTTTAGTACCTTAATCAGCACGGTACTTCCAAGCAGAAGCCTCGGTAGCGCGCCTCGCAGGCAGCTAAGTGCGGTTACTGTGTACGTATTACGACACTTTAAGTGGCTCTTAGCATCCCAACAGCGAGGGCGGCAGCAGGCAGGAAAAAAGAAGGGGGAACTCCGAGGACCGACTCATCCGTTGATAATGTTACTGGGAGCGGAACATTCCACGTATCCCGAGCAAGCGGCGCTGTGCCGTCCGCCAGGGAGGAGTGGGATCTCGAGTCTAACAACATGGCTAATGCTGTTGATGGCGCGGTCTTTGTGGAATTGAGAAAGCCGTCCAGTAATGAAATTACACGGCAGTGGCGGCGGCGGCGGCGGTGGCGGCGGCGACGTGGCGTGCCACGGAACGACGGTTCTCGCGGCCGCCGCCAGAGGCGCTGCTGGCCGGCGACGTTGCCATCGTCTCTCGGTTCCGCGATTCTGTTTAAAATTCTGGAACGTTTTTCAAAGAGCGACACAGTTTTTTACATGGCCTGAAAATCAATGTTGATGAGGAACTCTCTTCACATTTTAAAAATCTGGCCAGTTGCAAGTAGAGGCGCATACTGAGTGTTCTGTAAAAACTCATTTATGAATATAAATGGTTTCTATAAATTCTACGTTTTTATTCTTCATCTATACAGGGTGAGTCACCTATGAATATAGCTTATCCAATCCAGGAATCGAGTATATTAATGATTTGTGCCTGTTACTGACAGCGATACTGGCACAATATCGGTGTCATGTATTCCAAGGCTTTCGAAAACGCTTTAATATCAAGTTTGAAGAAGGATAACAATTGACAAAAGTAATATTTTTTCTGGTTATGTAATGAAAATTTAACAGTTTACGATTTTCCCTTTATTTGCTTCTTCCCAAATTTCGTCAATCTAGATCATACGCTATAGGTTTTGTTGACTGAATTTTCGAGTATCAAAATATGAGACGTAAATAGCCGTATGTTTCGATTGAATTAACTTAGAAGGTTAAAAGTTTTGAACCTTACAGGTCATACGTCTCAATACGTGACATAAATTTGAAGTGGATACATCTACACGTATCTGCTAAAAATGGTCCTTAATAGTCGTACAGATAGACAACAAAGCTATTCTGTTAGGGCGCCGTTTTTACAGGCTGAGCCAGGGAACGCGAAAAGTTAAAAAAACAATGTTATGATGAGCTTCTGAGCCGGCCGCGGTGGTCTAGTGGTTCTAGGCGCTCAGTACGGAACCGCGCGACTGCTACGGTCGCAGGTTCGAATCCTGCCTGGGACATGGATGTTTGTGATATCCTTAGGTTAGTTAGGTTTAAGTAGTTCTAAGTTCTAGGGGACTGATGACCACAGATGTTAAGTCCCATAGTGCTCAGAGCCATTTGAACCATTGAGCTTCTGAGGGATACTGTTCTGGATTTGGTCTAGTATTTAGTAGCAGCAGCTGATTTCAAATAATATTTTACAACCGTTTGTGGCGATCAGGAACTATGGTTACAAAGCCTGCAGTGAAACATGTACATTTCATTTTATTGCTAGTACATGACAAAAAAATGGTTCAAATGGCTCTGAGCACTATGGGACTCAACTGCTGTGGTTATCAGTCCCCTAGAACTTAGAAATACTTAAACCTAACTAACCTAAGGACATCACACACATCCATGCCCGAGGCAGGATTCGAACCTGCGACCGTAGCAGTCCCACGGTTCCGGACCGCGCGCCTAGAACCGCGAGACCACCGCGGCCGGCAGCACATGACTTAGGTAATTTTTCGATATCGTCTCCGCCGGCCGAATTGGCCGAGCGGTTCTAGGCGCTACAGTCTGGAACCGCGCGACCGCTACGGTCGCTCGTTCGAATCCTGCTTCGGGCATGGATGTGTGTGATGTCCTTAGGTTAGTTAGGTTTAAGTAGTTCTACGTTCTAGGGGACTGATTACCTCAGATGTTAAGTCCCATAGTGCTCAGAGCCATTTGAACCATTCGATATCGTCTCCATATCGATTTAGGGCGAGGTAGGGCAGTGGTTAGCTCACTGGAACCGCATTCGGGAGGACGACGGCTCAAACCGCATCCGACTCCTGATGCTTGACGCAATCCTAGCATGTGCTCCGTCTCTAATGACCTCGAGTTTCCTTCCTTCCTTCCTTCCTTCCTTACTTCCATATCGAATATATCCACTTGGTAAAAATCTTGCTGCGTGTTCAGCCACGTTGTTGCGAATTGCTTTACCTCCTCTTCTAAAGCGAATCGGGGACCTCCTTGAGTCTCCCTCAAGAGAGGGAAATTGAGTAAGTCGCTTGGAGCGAGGTCTGGGCAGGAGGGAGGGTGGTCGATGATGTCCCACCGAAATTGCTTCAATAGCGTGGTAGCCTATTTGGCAGTATGAGGTCGCGCGGAATCGTGAAGGAAGATGATGCTCTCAGAGAGAAGTCTTGGTCGCTTCCCCCCAGATTACTTCACGCAGTCGTATCACAGTCTCGCAGTATTGGTCAGCGGTCATTGTCTTCTCTCTTTCCAAAAATTCACGAGTATGACACCCGCGCTGTCCCAAAATATTATTGCGGTCGCATTCCGCCAGATGGCGTCACCTTAAAATTCTTTGTCTTTGGAGAGGAGGGGTATGTCCATCCCACCGACGACCCTTACTGCTGTGGATGTAGTGGCGTCGCCCTTGAAAATGCGGTCGACGAATTGTTTCCTTATGTGGTAAACCGTGACAAAAGTTTTAGACATCTATCCAAGCATTTCTGCGGTGGGGAATGAGCTATTTGGCAGACAGAATATCGTGATGGAAGTGACGAAGACTTCGGAACAACATTCATATTTCTACCGTCATGTGCCCTAAGGTGATCCTCCTCCTATCCTGAATCAGTCCTCCACGCGAGCTCAAATCCGTTGATGCCGTGCTGGGTCGGCCACTACGAACATCGTCGGTGACGTTTTGCCTAGTGTCCGAAATCTTTCGGCACCATTCTGCCATATGTTGACGAAACAATACATCTCAGTGCAATCCTCTACCAGCTGCCGGCGAATTTCAGCCACAGTTAACATGTTTCGCCCACAGAAATCAAATAACTCATCTTAGCAAGACCAGTTTTCCAAACGGCTGATCATTTGCGTTTATTTAAAACAAGCGAAGGAAGTGGCGGGTGGCTGAAACCCCACACAATCGTCAATCGCATGTATAGAATTACCGCACACTACTAATTTCGCTGCGACATACAACTCCAGTACTATTGGCTTTATAGCCTTAGTTCCTGATCACTCCTAATACACTCACGTTCCGATATGGCGTGCGATTGATTGCGCAGAATACATGGCAGACCCATATTAGTCTCCACTTCCTTATTCAAATCACAAATGTGGACCAACTGTCGATACACCCTACTATAAGCTCAAAATTTTCTTAATCTTACCGTTCTGGAACGATGTTTGGTTAAAAAACAATACTCAGGAATTTATTTCCTGTCAATCAGAATTACGTTTGTCCCTTTTAAACCACCACTCATAAGACATAAAAAAATATCTATCAGTGTATTTGGAAATCTTAATAGTAATAGTGAAATGAAATATTCAGCGTGATCTTCATCTACGTCGATCCAAAATTTAACATTTCAGTACCGGTAGAGCCTCGTCCTTTCGTTACTAGGAGGAACTGACTGGAGGCCATGATCGACGATTACGAGGGCAGCATGACAGAGTTGTTTCGGCAAAAATTTCGCTCACATACAGGGAAATGTGAACAGGTGCGGTGTCGTACCCCAGTTTCCATAATCTGTTTCTCCACAAATCGGCTGGGTTTACTTCAGGGATGTACTTTCAGGTCTTTTATTAATAATGTAGTGTGGTAAAAAACAATTCCACTAAACATGAGTCAGGAAACCCTTACAACGCCCTTTCGCCGAACAGTTTGAAAGACGTTTTTAACTGGAGTGAGTACAATCGTTGTACTGACATTCGTTTATCAGAGTCAACAGTGTGTTTTGACGGATTTCTCTATCATACGGCATTAGTATGTGTTATTTGCCGATCAGTTTGGCTTTAGGAACGGTAAAGGCACCACAGACCCAATTATAACGTTGCAGTTGGAAATGGAAGCAAGACTAAAGAAAAATCAACGCACATTAATATGATTTGTCGACCTGAAAAAAAGCGTTCGACAATGTAAAATGGTGTAAGATGTTCAAAATGCTGAGAAAAATAGGGGTAAGCTGTAGAAAGAGACACGTAATGTACACATGTACAAGATTCAAGATGGAATAATAAGAAGGAACGATGTTCCCGGATTAAATAGGAGGGTACGAAGGGGTACAGTCTTTCGCCCCAACTGTTCAATCAGTATTTGTGGAAGTAAAAGAAAGATTCAGCAGCTGAATTCAAAGGTGAGAATATATCAATGATACGTTTCACTGATGACAGTGCTATCCTCAATGAATGTGGAGAGGAATTACTGCCGGCCGAAGTGGCCGTGCGGTTAAAGGCGCTGCAGTCTGGAACCGCAAGACCGCTACGGTCGCAGGTTCGAATCCTGCCTCGGGCATGGATGTTTGTGATGTCCTTAGGTTAGTTAGGTTTAACTAGTTCTAAGTTCTAGGGGACTAATAACCTCAGCAGTTGAGTCCCATAGTGCTCAGAGCCATTTGAACCATTTTTTTGAGGAATTACTTGATATGCTGAATAGACTGAACCGTCTAATTACATAATAGAGCCTGAGAGCAAATTGAAGAAAGGTGAAACTAGTGAATAGTAGCATGAGAACAGCGATGAAGTTAACATCAGGACTGATGGTCACGAAGTAGATGAAGTTAAGGAACTCTGCTGCCTACACAGCAAAATAACCAAAAAACGGAAGGAACAAGTAGGACATCAAAACCAGACTAGCACTGGCAAAATGAGAATTCGCGCCCAACAGAAGTCTATTGGTATCAAACGTAGGCCTCAATTTGAGGAAGAAATTTCTGAGAATGTACGTTTGGAGCACACCGTTGTATGGTAGTGAAACATGTATTGTGGGAAAAGCAGAGCAGAAGAGAGTCAAAGCATTTGAAACGTGGTGCTATAGAGGAATGTTGAAAATTAGGTGGACTGGTAGGGTAAGGAATGAGGAGGTTCTGCGCAGAATCAGAAAGGAAAGGAATATGTGGAAAACACTGATAAGGAGAAGGGACAGGATGATAGGACATCTGTTAAGACATGAGGGAATGAGTTCCATGGTACTAGCGGGAGCTGTAGAGGGTTCAAATGGTTCAAATGGCTCTGAGCACTATGGGACTTAACATCTATGGTCATCAGTCCCGTAGAACTTAGAACTACTTAAACCTAACTAACCTAAGGACATCACACAACACCCAGTCATCACGAGGCAGAGAAAATCCATGCCCCGCCGGGAATCGAACCCGGGAACCCGGGCGTGGGAAGCGAGAACGCTACCGCACGACCACGAGCTGCGGACAGCTATAGAGGGCAAAAACTGTAGAGGAAGACAGATATTGGAATACATCCAGCAAATAATTCAGGACGTATGTTCCAAGTGCAATCCTGAGATGAAGAGGTTGACACGGGAGAGAAATTCGTGGCGGGTCGCATCAAACCAGTCAGAAGACTGACGGCTCAAAAAGACAGCAGCAACACATTAATCTGAGGACTAGATAGCCCGCAGTTAATTGCATGGTTCGAGCTATCTTGTAGTTTCTGTCATGTTAGTTTGGGATAGTAAATGGAAAAAAAGCCCGCTAATTTGTTTACTTTCATAAGCGACTTCAATTTTGTGTTTACTGTTATTATGGTTCAAATGGCTCTGAGCACTATGGGACTCAACTGCTGAGGTCATTAGTCCCCTAGAACTTAGAACTAGTTAAACCTAACTAACCTAAGGACATCACAAACATCCATGCCCGAGGCAGGATTCGAACCTGCGACCGTAGCGGTCTTGCGGTTCCAGACTGCAGCGCCTTTAACCGCACGGCCACTTCGGCCGGCACTGTTATTATGATGTTTGTGCATGTGAATGTTTCAACATCTTTTTATTTTCTCTTTTCTATCATTCTTTTGCGTTGGAAGTCTTTCACTCAGCATGTGATAATGCATAAATGATTTTTGCTATGGTTCAGCAAATGCAAGTAACCTGGGAACCCATGAAATTTACACTAAAAAATACCATCATCACACACTGAAAAATACCATCATCACACAGTACCTTCTCTGACGCGTTTCGGCCGATATCTCCAGGGTCGTTATCTCCATCTCTTTACCAGCTTCTCTTAGCACGCCTGAGGTGGAGCGTCATATGCTACGTTCCATTGGAAGCACTCACAGTGTAACACAAGTCGAGCCACACGACTGACTGCAGGTTCCCTGTTTATCAGATCCTCAGTGTAAGGTGGCAGAACAAATGAAGGTCAGATTCGCACCTTACATGAGAGCTTTATATATGGCAACGGAAAGGTGAATATGGCACGTAACTTAATGCAGCGGCAATGAGCAAATTTGCCCAGCAGTATGTAATGCAAAAACTGACCATATTGAATAGACGGTAATAAACACACCGTTCCTATAATGCATGTTTGAGTGGAAGGTGAAACAAGCAGATAGAGGCGTTTTAGTTTGTAATTCAGAGTGACGATGCAGAGGTAAGTCCCTGCTACAGGGGGGTACCACGGAAACCACTTAAAGGGGTGTTCTAGGCGGAAAGTCAATGACCGACCAGGTGACTCAGACGGAGAGAGCGAGTATAAAAAAATGGCTCTGAGCACTATGGGACTTAACAGCTATGGTCATCAGTCCCCTAGAACTTAGAACTACTTAAACCTAACTAACCTAAGGACATCACACACATCCATGCCCGAGGCAGGATTCGAACCTGCAACCGTAGCAGTCGCGCGGTTCCTGACTGAGCGCCTAGAACGGTAATTAACACAGCGTTCCTATAATGCATGTTTGAGTGGAAGGTGAAACAAGCAGATAGAGGCGTTTTAGTTTGGAATTCAGAGGGACGATGCAGAGGTAAGTCCCTGCTACAGGGGGGTACCACGGAAACCACTTAAAGGGATGTTCTAGGCGGAAAGTCAACGACCGACCAGGTGACTCAGACGGAGAGAGCGAGTATAACGGCCCATCTGAATGGGGAAAGGAAAAAAAGATTTTAGAAAACTGCGTTTCGTAATTCCAAATGGATACCAAACAAGACCAGCGACGCATTTTCAATCATGCGTCCATCGAGTGCTTCACGTAAGAGTGTCCATGTACGCATTTAGGCGTCTGGAACGGGCACAAATCGTCCGATTGGCGGAAACGTGCTACGAAGGAGGAAAGAGTCAAAGTTTCGACGCAGTTTAATGGTAGGGACCTTGCGACTGGTAGAAAGAGTTTCCACAAAATAAGAGGAGCGCTCCTATTGGTCGAAAAAAGCTGTGACGTGAAGACGAAAGAACCCAGGCGGAGAGACAGTTCGGCTATGACTACGTCAAGACGGAAATTTTCGAGGACTCTTCTCTGAACTGGCGTCAAGTGCAGAACGGAGCGCATAACGCTCTGTATGATGCAGAGGAGTAATTTGTGTGAACACTGCGTTCACAGAGGCTGATATCCAGCTAGAAACAAGCTGTAGCATCGTTTAGAGTCAACTGCGGAGAAACGAACCCGCCAATTAGTTAATTGTTCTTGCGAGAACTGAGAGGGCGTTACAATATGAACGCTGCTCCAACCATGCGCGTGTATATCGCCGCATTCTAAGACTAGGGATGAGTACATGTTCTCTCGCCTAACGAGAAACATAGGGAAAGTTTCTCCTGGAAAATTCAGGAAAGGTGTAATTACTTTTATAGGAATTTCAGAGGAAGAGAGCGGCATAGCAGACAACAGCTCATCGTAGTTTAAGGTAAATACCACTTGCAAAGGCGTAAAATGATTGGTTCACCAGCTTGCGTCCACTGTAAACTCGAGCGACCTTGGGTAATCTTTTGCTCAATTTGTCACATAACTAACCATCCACTGTAGACTCGATTGTCATCCTAAAAATAGTACCGAACTTTGAACCGGAATCGGACGATTTTCTAGTACTGACCAACATCATAACGTAAGTGTAGGAACAATTTTGTAAAGAAACTTCTAGTTAAACTTTAATGTTGTGTTTAGGATAATTTAACCTTCCGAGTGTTAATATTTAATATTTTTGTCTTTAGGATTACTTAACTTTTTGATGTTGACAAGATGCGTTATCCTGACAACTGCTTTTCTGTTGTCAAATTGAAAACTGTGTAAAATCGTGTATTTTTGTGCTTCAATTGCAACATTAAACATGTCATTTCAACTTACATAGTAGTCTTTAATTCTAGAATAAGTAAACCACAAAATATTGCATCATACATCAGATAAACTTAGGTTATTGTTAACAAAAAGACATCAGAACATGCTGTTGACAATGTGCAGATCGAACACCAATGCAACAACTGTGCTCATTGAGGCAAAAATCCGCAAACAAACGTATTTCATACCCTCTTATAAACAAATGTTCATATCTCTGAGAGTGTTCATTGTCTTGGTCAGTACTGCCACTTCCATAAATATTTTTGTACCGCTCTGTATATTCGAAAGACAGGTCAGAGTTTAGTTTCCAATGGACGTCTAGGTCATAACAAGGATTACAAGTTCGTATTTGTTGCAAATTAAGCATGAAATCAGTTTAAGGAACCGTCGCGACATTTGCCTGCAGTATTCCAAGGAAACCGCGAGAACTATATATCCAGATGGTCAAACGAGAATTTTAATCCTTCTGCAGTCTACCACGATTTTACTATTTTAGACACAGTAACACCCTCTCTGGGTCTCCAGCAACTTGTGATACAGAAAGAGATACGGAGAATGGATCAGAGGAGAGGCAGAAATGACACAGCCTGAACGGAACAAGAGTAAAACACGTAGTGCATTATGCTAAACACTATTGAATGTCAGTAAGATACCCTACAACACGTTTTCACGTGTTGTTTCACAGAGGCCGAAACGTAGCTAATTCAGCTGGGAGATAGATCACAGTGACTTACGCTGTTTCCCTACGGAAATTTTATGCACCTACAGGTTCGACCAAGTCGTAAAATTGTGTGTTTTGTGACATGTTGCGTCATTTCTTAACAGCGTCGCGATTTTCCCGATTTCATTGCCCAGAAAGAGTGTGAGCAGTTATCTACATCTACATCTACCTCTACATCAATACTCCGCAAGCCACCTGACGGTGTGTGGCGGAGGGTACCTTGAGTACCTCTTTCCGTTCTCCCTTCTATTCCAGTCTCGTATTGTTCGTGGAAAGAAAGATTGTCGGTATGCCTCTGTGTGGGCTCTAATGTCTCTGATTTTATCCTCATGGTCTCTTCGCGAAGAGGGAGCAATATAGTGCTTGACTCCTCGGTGAAGGTATGTTCTCGAAACTTCAACAAAAGCCCGTGCCGAGCTACTGAGCGTCTCTCTTGCAGAGTCTCCCACTGGAGTTTATCTGTCATCTCCGTAACGCTTTCGCAATTACTAGAAGATCCTGTAACGAAGCGCGCTGCTCTCCGTTGGATCTTCTCTATCTCTTATATCAACCCTATCTGGTACGGATCCCACACTGCTGAGCAGTATTCAAGCAGTGGGCGAAAAAGCGTACTGTAACCTACTTCCTTTGTTTTCGGATTGCATTTCCTTAGGATTCTTCCGATAAATCTTTGTCTGGCATCTGCTTTACCGACGATCAACTTTATATGATCATTCCATTTTAAATCACTCCTAATGCGTACTCCCAGATAATTTATGGAATTAACTACTTCCAGTTGCTGACCTGCTATGTTGAAGCTAAATGACAAAGGATCTTTCTTTCTAAGTATTTGCAGCATATTACACATGTCTACGTTGAGATTCAATTGCCATTCCCTGCACCATGCGTCAATTCGTTGCAGATACTCCTGCATTTCGGTACAATTTTCCATTGTTACAACCTCTCGATATACTACAGCATCATCCGCAAAAAGCCTCAGTGAACTTCCGACGTTATCCACAACGTCATTTATGTATGTTGTGAATAGCAACGGTACTTCGACACTCCCCTTTGGTACACCTGAAATCACTCTTACTTCGGAAGATTTCTCTCCATTGAGAATGACAAGCTGCGTTCTGTTATGTAGGAACTCTTCAATCCAATCATACAATTGGTCTGATAGTCCATATGCCCTTATTTTGTTCATTAAACGAATGTGGGGAACTGTATCAAATGCGGAAGTATTAGAATCTCGAGCTTCCGAATTTTCTATTAAAAACCTCTAATCAACAAGTGACGAGAACTGTGTACGTCTTTCAAAAAAACAGGCGCTACGTAAAACATTTCCTAAAAAATTTATTAATCCGAAGTGGTTAGTTACAGGAGCAACCGGTAGGAGGCTAAGTGGGTTATTGAGTGAATGGATACTGCATTACGCAAGCGGTCTCTCGTTTGCGTGAATAGCTAGTACGTAGCCACACGGGGGCTCTTTTTGGACTTCTTCCAGATCACAGACCATTCTGCATCTTAGCTGATTCAAAGGAGGCATATATTTTCTGATGTTTTGTTGCAGCCTGCTGAAATGCGACGTTAATGGCGTATAAAATTATGGGAGCAGTATTTCCACTGCTGGCGTGTAACTCTCTTTTAATTATAAATAACGTTCACGAGTTTGTTTACTCTGTAGTCACACTGTTTCTCGAAGTCACTCCTACTTGCTGGACGCTACATTTAATTTAGCGAGGTCATGTGAAGCGCGGTATGAAATGAGAAAGAAACTGATCCTTTACATTTATGAACTGGATCGCCATTTCTAAAGGAAAGTAAACGTAATCACTGTCGAAAGAACAGCGTGTTCGGTGCACCGCTTAACTGCTAGGAAACTGAGAGACTTACATATTTCGTTAAGAACAATATCGAGCGTCTGATGCATACTATGTCTTACGACTATATTAAAGCACCTACGTGGCAATACGCAAAGAGGCGCCAACATGACTCCAATGTACTGTTTATACTTCCAGCCTATGTTATCTGTATATTGCGGCTGAATGTTTGTTACCGCATTTAATCAAATAACATTTAGTGCTTACGGATTCGAGTACGATAAGTAGGGTTTACTGTATTCCTTTGGCGTGCCAATGAATCTTCTTTCATCTCTATACGAACAGAATAAAGTTTTAAATTAATTTTATATCATAATTTTGCGAAAGGCCCTCATACTTTTTCAGTTAATTATACGTCACAATTTTACATTTCGTAACCTTGCTTAGAACTACTGACGGCCTTGGGAGAGCCAGTCATGACAAAACTCTACCATCTGGTGAGCAAGATGTATGACACAGGCGAAATACCCACAGACTTCAAGAAGAATATAATAATTCCAATCCTAAAGAAAGCAGGTGTTGACAGATGTGAAAATTACCGAACTATCAGTTTAATAAGTCACAGCTGCAAAATACTAACGCGAATTCTTTACAGACGAATGGAAAAACTGGTAGAAGCGGACCTCGGGGAAGATCAGTTTGGATTCCGTACAAATGTTGGCAATACTAACCTTACGACTTATCTTAGAAGAAAGATTAAGAAAAGGCAAACCTACGTTTCTAGCATTTGTAGACTTAGAGAAAGCTTTAGACAACGTTAACTGGAATACTCTCTTTCAAATTCTGAAGGTGGCAGGGGTAAAATACAAGGAGCGAAAGGCTATTTACAATTTGTACAGAAAGCAGATGGCAGTTATAAGAGTCGAGGGGCATGAAAGGGAAGCAGTGGCTGGGAAAGGAGTGAGACAGGGTTGTAGCCTCTCCCCGATGTTATTCAATCTGTATATTGAGCAAGCAGTAAAGGAAACAAAAGAAAAATTCGGAGTAGGTATTAAAATTCATGGAGAAGAAATAAAAACTTTGAGGTTCGCCGATGACATTGTAATTCTGTCAGAGACAGCAAAGGACTTGGAAGAGCAGTTGAATGGAATGGACAGTGTCTTGAAAGGAGGATATAAGATGAACATCAACAAAAGCAAAACAAGGATAATGGAATGTCGTCTAATGAAGTCGGGTGATGCTGAGGGAATTAGATTAGGAAATGAGACACTTAAAGTAGTAAAGGAGTTTTGCTATTTGGGGAGCAAAATAACTGATGATGGTCGAAGTAGAGAGGATATAAAATGTAGACTGGCAATGGCAAGGAAATCGTTTCTGAAGAAGAGAAATTTGTTAACATCTAGTATAGATTTAAGTGTCAGGAAGTCGTTTCTGAAAGTATTTGTATGGAGTGTAGCCATGTATGGAAGTGAAACATGGACGATAAATAGTTTGGACAAGAAGAGAATAGAAGCTTTCGAAATGTGGTGCTACAGAAGAATGCTGAAGATAAGGTGGGTAGATCACGTAACTGACGAGGAGGTATTGAATAGGATTGGGGAGAAGAGAAGTTTGTGGCACAACTTGACTAGAAGAAGGGATCGATTGGTAGGACATGTTTTGAGGCATCAAGGGATCACAAATTTATCATTGGAGGGCAGCGTGGAGGGTAAAAATCGTAGAGGGAGACCAAGAGATCAATACACTAAGCAGATTCAGAAAGATGTAGGTTGCAGTAGGTACTGGGAGATGAAGAGGCTTGCACAGGATAGAGTGGCATGGAGAGCTGCATCAAACCAGTCTCAGGACTGAAGATCACAACAACAACAACCTTGCTTGCTGTATTAACGGAACAAGAAGATAAAGTGTAGTTCACATGAAGGACTCTTTCCATCAGTTAACACACGGCAGCTGTTCCGTATCACACATACCCACGTTCAACATCTATCCCTGTACCCTGCGAACCACTGTGAAGTTCATGGGCAGAGAGTAGCTCCCACTGTACCAGTTATTAGGGCTTCTTCCCGTTCCAGTCACGCATGGAACGCGGAAAAAATTATTTTTTAAATGCCTCTACGTCTGCTGTAATTAATATAGTCTTATCATCACGATCCTTATGGGAGCGATATTTAACGGGCTACATTATATTTGCAGAATCCTCGTTTAAAACTGGTTCTTGAAACTTTGTTTTCGGACTTTGTCGGAAAAGTTTCCTCTATATGCAAGAGTCTATCAGTTCAATTCTTCTAACAACTCGTTGACGCTCAACACTGCGACCGCTTGTGCTGCCATTACCTATATACGTTCAATATTCCCTGCTAGTCCTATTTGGTACTGCTACAAAACAGTTGAGAAATGTTCTAGGATCTGTCGCACGAGTAATTTGTAAGCAATCCAGTTTGTAGACTGATTGCATTTCCCTCGTTTTCTACCAATAAATAAAAGTCCGTTACTTGCCTCTCACACGACTGAGCCTATACGATCGTTCCAATTCTTATGTTCATAGGCTACTGTGTTTCTTCGTTTTAAAGTGCACAATTTTACAATTCTGAACATTTTAAAACAGGCTGCCAATTATTGTACCACTCTGAAAACTTATCAAGGTCTGAGTGAATACCTGTGCATCTTCGTTCAGACTGCACTTCCTTGCAGATGACTGCATCATCTGCGGAAAGTCTGAAATTACTATTAATATTGCCCGAAAGGCCACTATCATGTATCATAAACAGGAAGAGACCTTGGGTACATCCGAAGTTACTTCTACATCTGTCAATGACTCTCCGAATAAGATAAAAGTTGCATCCTCCATACCAAGAGATCCGCAACCCAGTGACATATTTCGTCTGATATCCCATTTCATCATACTTTTCATAATACGCGTAGGTGTGGTACTGAGTCAAACACTTTTCGCAAATCGAGATACACTGCATCTGGAGACTGCCTTGATCCTTGGCTTTCAGGATGTCATGAGAGAAACGTGCGAGTTGGGTTTCACATGATCTGAGTTTTCGAAATCCATGCTGACTGTCATGGAGGAGGTCGTTCTATTCACAGAAAGCCTCAGTGACTAGTGAATTCCATCTGCTATAGTGGGGTGTATGTGTCGACAGCATCGCGAGATACGAGGCGTTTTCGGAAAGTAAGCACCGATCGGTAGCGAAATGGAAACCACTGTGAAATTCCGATGAAGTTTCGCACAGATGTGTTGCGTAGTTTCTCTAGTATGCCTGTCGATGACGGTACGTCGCTCTTTTCAATTCTGAGCGCACTGTGAGCTCTTAAAAATGCCTAGAAAATAGTGTCACCCGCCAAGTGTGAGGGCCTGGTGAGAGATTTCGCCTGATGTCGAGCAGCCCACATAACGTAACAGTCATGCATCTCGGTCCTCGTGACAATTCTCGGCTGAACTTTGCAGGGGCAATGAAGATGCTCCTGCAGCGTTTTCATTTGGAAGTGAGTGATCATCCAACACAAGCTGTAATTGGCTCATCCTGAGTTTCGTCTCTACTCACGTGAACCAGACAATATTTTGACACAAATAACGAGCTGTAGACGAGAGTATAGAATTGGCGGAAAGCACAGGCGGCTGCCTTCTATGACGAGGTTATTGGAAGGTTGGTATCAGACTACGACAAAAGTCTAAGTGGGGGCGGCGACTATGTACAGAAGTAGCTGTAAGGTGCAGCCAACTATTGAAAATAAAACATTTCTGATTTTGAGAATGGTTTCCATTTCACGACCGATGAACTTGCTTTCCGAATAGCCCTCGTCGGTTTTGGCCGTTCGTGGAGTTTCAAACTTTGACAGGGAATCAGGCGATAGGCCGCAGAAAGTTCGGTTACGGATGACGTAGTTTGTCGACAGACTGGAAATCGGTCGTTTCTTTTTTTGGCGCAATCTATGGCCACTGTCTAATCGTCGGATTGACGTATTTTAGTAGCTTGCCGTGTGTGTTTCGAGATGGGTCCATTCAGCATGCCACTGTACAGCATTTCGTGATGTCGCAGTTTGATTAACGCATTCGCGTTTTTTCTATATTACTGGACCCCGCATATGCCATAAGACTGTGCAAAATGAAGGTCATTTCTCGCGTTCCATTTTCCACTGGGAAAGTTGTGCGGATTTAAGGCATTAAATTTCAGCACGTGGCAGCCATCATCCAACTCTTCTTCTAACATCCTTGGTTTCCACTAATTTGTAATCATTTTTTCTCTCTCACTCGTAAAATCACGATCTGCAAGATCTTCAGTTCCTCTTTGTGGGACTATGGAAGTCTGGGGCGTTGCCAATCATTAAGTCATGTTTACAGTATTTTTGGCAATCGTGAATGTGTTACTTCCTATAATTTCTGTTATCTATTATTCCGACCGAGGGTCCCTGGCCTACCAGTATGCATAAGAGTACTTGAAACTGCTTAGTGGTAACGTGCTCCACTCGCTTATGTTGAATTTCACTAAAAGGGAAAGACACATAATTACGCCGAGCTCTTGCTGTAGTCTTCTGTGTGATTTGTCCTGCTCGCCAAGAGACTGATGTAATGCGAGACATGCTGTTGAAGAAACAGTGTCATGGACACTCACTCTCTCCACCACATCAGCTCCCAGATTCATAGATTTACAGTCAGTTGAACTCACAAATTGGCAAGCACATTTGGCATGTACATGTCGAGTCTACGAGGCACGGCTTGATACATGATGAAAGTTAATCACTACATTGTAGTAATTAGCGTTTAAATCAAGAATATTGTGAAACGCTTAGTTGCGCTTCGAAACGTTCTCCCGTCTGCGAAGAACTGTTCATTCAGTCAGATAGTTTTATTAAGGTTGTTATTAATACATTGGAGAAAATTTCAGGGCGAAATGGAGTACGTAGATTTTCATGAATATCCAGATTTAAATTAGCGAGGAGTGGCAGGCTCTCACCGTAAACTGTGACATGCAACTAATGGAAATGGAAATGCCGTGTAGCTAGGGGGTCCCGACGGAAAGGCCGTTCGCCTGGTGCAAGTCGTTCGAGTTGACGCCACTTTGGAGACTTGCGTGTCGATGGGGATGATGACGATGATGATAATGATGATAAGTGCCCCAGGGAAGTGTGGTAGGTCCGCTATTGTTTTTTATCTACATAAATGATATTTTGGATAGGGTGGATATCAATTTGCGGCTGTTTGCTGATGATGCTGTGGTGTACGGGAATGTGTCGCCGTTGAGTGACTGTAGGAGGATACAAGATGACTTCGACAGGATTTGTGATTGGTGTAAACAATGGCAGCTAACTCTAAATATAGATAAATGTAAATTAATGCACATGAACAGAAAAAAGAATCCCGTAATGTTTGAATACTCCTTTAGTAATGTAGCGCTTGACACAGCCACATCAATTAAATATTTGGGCGTAACATTTCAGAGCGATATGAAGTGGGACAAGCATGTAATGGCAGTTGTGGGGAAGGCGGACAGTCGTCTTCGGTTCATTGGTAGAATTTTGGGAAGATGTAATTCACCTGTAAAGGAGACCGCTTATAAAACACTAATACGACCTATTCTTGAATACTGCTCGAGAGTTTGAGATCCCTATCAGGTCGGATTGAGGGAGGACATAGAAGCAATTCAGAGGCGGGCTGCTAGATTTCTTACTGGTAGGTTTGATCATCACGCGAGTGTTACGGAAATGCTTCAGGAACTCGGGTGGGAGTCTCTTTAGGAAAGGAGGCGTTCTTTTCGTGAATCGCTACTGAGGAAATTTAGAGAACCAGCATTTGAGGCTGACTGCAGTACAATTTTACTGCCGCCAACTTATATTTCGTGGAAAGATTACAAAGATAAGATAAGAGAGATCAGGGCTCGTACAGAGGCATATGGGCAGCCATTTTTCCCTCGTTGAGTTTGGGATTTGAACAGGGAGAGAAGATGCTAGTGGTACGAGGGACCCTCCGCCACGCACCGTACGGTGGATTGCGGAGTATGTATGTATATGTAGATGTAGATAAGGACAACACAACAGCCATTCCCTGAGCGGAGAAAATCTCCGACCCAGCCGGGAATCGAACCCGGGCCATTCCGTCGCACTGACCACTCAACTATCTGGGGCGGACATCCAACTAAATCTGTTACGTAAACACACGGTAAATATTTGTAATTTGAGGAATCATACAGGAACGGTCTTAGCAATTATTAATGTATCACCCCTCAAATAACAAAGCTTTCTCACTTGTTTACTGAATTTTAAACAAAGAATTTGTTTATCGTATGGCACCATATAATTAACAAACACAGAGTGTGGCTCTAACATTGATCCGTGTTTCTGAAAGTACCATACGTTTTGATTTTCTAGATGGGATTTCCAGGTTATATTGCTTAGCTTTTTTATTGATTTAGTGAAGCAACCTTTGTAAATTATCTTCATTATCTGCTGCCAGTACTGCATCGTCTGCGTAACATATAATAAAAAACACTTTCATTCGTATTTTATATCTCGGTTTATTTCTTGCGGAATCAAGGATAAGTTGGACAGGAGTGTCTTCAAGTAAGTCTTCGTGTCTAATTCCTTAAGCTACCATAATATCATCTGTCAGTCCTTCGAGTGTTTTAATTCTCGTTTTATTACCTGCGTACACGGTGTTTCAGAAATACTTTTTAAACCTTGCGGACAGGTTCGTTACATCCAAGCAAGAAAAATGTTCAGAATAATACACGTATGAAAATCCTTCTTTCTCACATTATTAATGAAAGTTTCGCGGTCAAAGGCTTTCCACTTATAACCCAGCAACTTTACTTATCTGTGAACCCGTTTGACTCATTGTATCCTAGACAGCGTTGTGTTAGTGGGGAGAGTTATTTACATTCATCATTCGTCTGTCTTCAACGTGTTCATTGTGTTCGTTTACTACAGGTGGTGCCACTCATGGCAGGATATTCATTTCGTGAACAGGCAGACATAATTTTTACGTATAGCTGCGCAAATGGTGGTGGACTTTAGAAGAACTATTACCGATCGTTTGTTGCACAAACTACCAATCCCTTTGTTTCCTCGGCCATTTTCCGTAGCAAGCACTGAAATAGTTGTTTTGCAAATAAAGCCTCCTCTTGATGCATTGTATTTTATGCTCCCAGAAGCGTTTCGCCTTTTCTCACTTTTAGGCAACATCGCTGAGGTTGGTAACCACACTGTTAGATACATTTTTGTTTTGATATGTACTATTCGTAGGTTATAAAACACTTCACTTTTCGCTTTTTATATAAGTAGGTGATTACATACAGTTTTTCGTGTTTATATTTGGCATCTGCATTTCCTGTCCTGGTCACATGGAGGTCGCACTACTGCTCTATTTACAAAACATAAGCATGCTTTTATGTTTCGAAAATTTTTCTTCCGACTTTTCGTTTTCTTTGCCTTTGTTTTTTTGATTCACTATCAGTCTTCTGTCCATAATATAACATTTGATCGAAAACTGTGACTTCAAGAACTAACTAACTTGAATTCACTGTGGTTGGCTGACGTACATGTTGCCAACCTAACGAAGCATGCACTGAAAACTGTTGACGTTTATTGATTTCTGTTTAATTTATATCTGTGTGTGTGTGTGTGTGTGTGTGTGTGTGTGTGGCTGTGTGAGAGTGATAGAGTACACATGCATGGTTTTTCTTTTAGCTGTAGGATTCAGAATATGAATGTAATAGCCGTTATAGAATGGTTGAAATTCTTTATTTTGTGTTCAGTTAATTTGAATTTTGGGTTGGGTTGTATGAGGGAGGAGGCCAGACAGCGAGGTTATCGGTTTCATTGGATTAGGGAAGGACGGGGAAGGAAATCGGCCGTGCCCTTTCAAAGGAAACATCCCGGCATTTGCTTGGAACGATTTAGGGATATCATGGAAAACCTAATTCAGGGTGGCCGGACGTGGGATTGAACCGTCGTCCTCCAGAATGCGCGTCCAGTGTGCTATCCACCGCTCCACATCGTTCGGTTTTAGATTTGGTTTAAATGTTAAGTAGAGAGGTTCACGGACAAGTGGGTGGAAAGTTGAGTGGTTTTATTGTTATTTCTTTCTTTTCTCAGACGTTATGTGTAGTCAAAAATGAAAAGTGACGCGGACCTTGATCAAGCGTGACTTCCTTTTAACTGTACGGTATATGTTATATTGCATTTAGGAACTTTCGGGTAATTGAACATGTATCAATAATTACGGATTTCTGTAGTTGTATATATAAGTTTGGATGTAGCTGTATTGCATTGATGTATTGGTGGCTATTGTGTGGTATGACTCATGTAGTTGATAGTATAATTGGTATAATGTCAACTTTTTCCTGATGCCACATGTCCTTGACTTCCTCAGCCAGTCGGATGGATTTTTCAATTTCTTCTCCTGTTTTCTTTTGTATATTTGTTGTATTGGGTATGGACATTTCGATTAGCTGTGTTAATTTCTTCTTTTTGTTGGTGAGTATGATGTCAGGTTTGTGTTGCATACTTGTATGTGGGAACGTGTTGTTTTATTAGTTTATGTTGTATGGCAAGTTGTTGATGTATTATTTTTGCTACATTGTCATGTCTTCTGGGGTATTCTGTATTTGCTAGTATTGTACCCCCGCTTGTGATCTGATTTACTGTTTCTATTTGTTGTTTGCAAAGTCTGCATTTATCTGTTGTGGTATTGGGATCTTTAATAATATGCTTGCTGTAATACCTGGTGTTCATTGTTTGATCCTGTATTGGAATCATGAATCCTTCCATCTCACTGTATATATTGCCTTTTCTTAGCCATGTGTTGGATTCGTCTTGATCGATGTGTGGCTGTCTTAGATAATACGGGTGCTTCCCATGTAGTGTTTTCTTTTTCCAATTAACTTTCTTCGTATCTGTTGATCTTATGTGATCTAAAGGGTTGTAGAAGTGGTTATGAAATTGCAGTGGTGTAGCCGATGTATTTATATGAGTGATTGCTTTGTGTATTTTGCTAGTTTCTGTTCGTTCTAGAAAGAATTCTCTTAAATTGTCTACCTGTCCATAATGTAGGTTTTTTATGTCGATAAATCCCCTTCCTCCTTCCTTTCTGCTTAATGTGAAATGTTATTATTATTATTATTATTATTCTTATAATAGTCCTCTGTTGTAGTAGTACTATAGTATTTTGTATGTAAGTGTAAACAGTGAGTTGTTTGGCATACGTACTTAATCATTCAACAGGATTTTCTTTTACGCTTTGGTTTTCTTTTTGTCATAATTTTCTTGTAGGGTTGGGAGGTGTTCTTTCTTGTTATTTGTAACTAAACTCCTGGAAATTGAAATAAGAACACCGTGAATTCATTGTCCCAGGAAGGGGAAACTTTATTGACACATTCCTGGGGTCAGATACATCACATGATCACACTGACAGAACCACAGGCACATAGACACAGGCAACAGAGCATGCACAATGTCGGCACTAGTACAGTGTATATCCACCTTTCGCAGCAATGCAGGCTGCTATTCTCCCATGGAGACGATCGTAGAGATGCTGGATGTAGTCCTCTGGAACGGCTTGCCATGCCATTTCCACCTGGCGCCTCAGTTGGACCAGCGTTCGTGCTGGACGTGCAGACCGCGTGAGACGACGCTTCATACAGTCCCAAACATGCTCAATGGGGGACAGATCCGGAGATCTTGCTGGCACGGGATACATGCGGACGTGCATTGTCCTGTTGGAACAGCAAGTTCCCTTGCCGGTCTAGGAATGGTAGAACGATGGGTTCGATGACGGTTTGGATGTACCGTGCACTATTCAGTGTCCCCTCGACGATCACCAGTGGTGTACGGCCAGTGTAGGAGATCGCTCCCCACACCATGATGTCGGGTGTTGGCCCTGTGTGCCTCGGTCGTATGCAGTCCTGATTGTGGCGCTCACCTGCACGGCGCCAAACACGCATACGACCATCATTGGCACCAAGGCAGAAGCGACTCTCATCGCTGAAGACGACACGTGTCCATTCATCCCTCCATTCACGCCTGTCGCGACACCACTGGAGGCGGGCTGCACGATGTTGGGGCGTGAGCGGAAGACGGCCTAACGGTGTGCGGGACCGTAGCCCAGCTTCATGGAGACGGTTGCGAATGGTCCTCGCCGATACCCCAGGAGCAACAGTGTCCCTAATTTGCTGGGAAGTGGTTGTGCGGTCCCCTACGGCACTGCGTAGGATCCTACGGTCTTGGCGTGCATCCGTGCGTCGCTGCGGTCCGGTCCCAGGTCGACGGGCACGTGCACCTTCCGCCGACCACTGGCGACAACATCGATGTACTGTGGAGACCTCACGCCCCACGTGTTGAGCAATTCGGCGGTACGTCCACCCGGCCTCCCGCATGCCCACTATACGCCCTCGCTCAAAGTCCGTCAACTGCACATACGGTTCACGTCCACGCTGTCGCGGCATGCTACCAGTGTTAAAGACTGCGATGGAGCTCCGTATGCCACGGCAAACTAGCTGACACTGACGGCGGCGGTGCACAAATGCTGCGCAGCTAGCGCCATTCGACGGCGAACACCGCGGTTCCTGGTGTGTCCGCTGTGCCGTGCGTGTGGTCATTGCTTGTACAGCCCTCTCGCAGTGTCCGGAGCAAGTATGGTGGGTCTGACACACCGGTGTCAATGTGTTCTTTTTTCCATTTCCAGGAGTGTATTTTTATGTCTTTTTCTCTAGAGTTTGGTTTGAGATTGTTTTCTCTTAGGTGCTCAGCAAATGTGGAGTGGTTTGTCCCATACTTCCAGCTCTCATGTGTTCTTCAGATCTAACATCAACTGTTCTGCTTGTTTGTCCTACGTATCTGCCGGCACAAGTGTTACAGTGTAATTGATGTATACCGGCTTTCGGGTATATATCTCTGTTTTTTGCCAGTTTTGGGTGTATGTTTGCACAGAGTTCTCGGTTCTGTATCCTACGTTTATTCCCTGTCTTTTGAAAATGTTGGAGATTTTGTGTGTTTGTATGTCATTGTGTGCCTCTTGCGTTTCTTCTTATATTTTCTTGTTTACTCTGTGTACTTGCCATGGTACTGAGTGATTGTAATTGTGTTTGGTTCTGTTGTGATGTTGTCAATGATTTTGTGCTCTCTCCTTTTATTTTACTTTCAACTTCGTTGTTTAGGTTTGTGAATATCTTACTATTGTACCCGCTGCATTACTATGTCCAGTTCTTTTTGGTAGTTTTCTTTGTAGAGCGGGGCTGTGTTGAATCTATGGAACAAGCGTCGAACTGCTGATCGCCTTTGTGGGTGGTTCGAGGAACGATAATGTCTGTTGCTGTGATTTTACGATAAATTTCAAACAAATGATTATTGTTTAGCTTTTTTATTGTTTTATCAAGAAAGTTAATTTTGTTATTCAATTCTCTCTCCACTGTTAATTTTACAATTTTATGTACCTAGTTGATGTCAGAATAAAATACAGGGTAATAAGAGAAGGCGTTTTTTGTTTACAAAACAAATACCAATCAATTGTTGGTCTCTTAGATTTTGCTTACAGAAAAGGCACCGCTTGGAAGTGATCGAATAACAGATTTCCACAACTAGCATACACAGGTCGATCGCAGTCCTCATGCTACACAGTACAGGCTAGACATCAGCATTAGTTTAAGATAAATGTGTGGTATGGACATGTAGGCGACTGTTTGGGCCATCCTTTCCCCCAACACGTCTTATAGGTGCTATCTACAGCGGCTTTAATCAGAATACCTTCCAAGAGCTACTAAAAGACGTGCCTCTGCAAACGAGAAGGAAGATATGTTTATGTATGTAGGAGTTCCAGTATGTTTCAGCTAAGCGCTCGAAAAAGACTGCCTGGTATCTATAGGGTGTTTCAAAAATGACCGGTATAATTGAAACGGCAATAAAAACTAAACGAGCAGCGATAGAAATACACCGTTTGTTGCAATATGCTTGGGACAACAGTACATTTTCAGGCAGACAAACTTTCGAAATTACAGTAGTTATAATTTTCAACAACAGATGGCGCTGCGGTCTGGGAAACTCTATAGTACGATATTTTCCACATATCAACCATGCTTAGCAATAATATGGCGTAGTCCCTGAATGAAATTACCCGAAATCTTTGACAACGTGTCTGGCGGAATGGCTTCACATGCAAATGAGATGTACTGCTTCAGCTGTTCAATTGTTTCTGGATTCTGGCGGTACACCTGGTCTTTCAAGTGTCCCCACAGAAAGAAGTCACAGGGGTTCATGTCTGGCGAATAGGGAGGCCAATCCACGCCACCTCCTGTATGTTTCGGATAGCCCGAAGCTATCATACGATCATCGAAATATTCATTCAGGAAATTAAAGACGTCGGCCGTGCGATGTGGTCGGGCACCATCTTGCATAAACCACGAGGTGTTCGCAGTGTCGTCTAAGGCAGTTTGCACCGCCACAAATTCGCGAAGAATGTCCACATATCGTGATGCAGTAATCGTTTCGGATCTGAAAAATGGGCCAATGATTCCTTTGGAAGAAATGGCGGCCCAGACCAGTACTTTTTGAGGATGTAGGGAAGATGGGATTGCAACATGGGGCTTTTCGGTTCCCCATATGCGCCAGTTCTGTTTATTGACGAAGCCGTCCAGGTAAAAATAAGCTTCGTCAGTAAACCAAATGCTGCACACATGCATATCGCCGTCATCAATCCTGTGCACTATATCGTTAGCGAATGTCTCTCGTGCAGCAATGGTAGCGGCGCTGAGGGGTTGCCGCGTTTGAATTTTGTATGGATAGAGGTGTAAACTCTGGCGCATGAGACGATACGTGGACGTTGGCGTCATTTGGATCGCAGCTGCAACACGTCGAACGGAAACCCGAGGCCGCTGTTGGATCACCTGCTGCACTAGCTGCGCATTGCCCTCTGTGGTTGCCGTACGCGGTCGCCCTACCTTTCCAGCACGTTCATCCGTCACGTTCCCAGTCCGTTGAAATTTTTCAAACAGATCCTTTATTGTATCGCTTTTCGGTCCTTTGGTTACATTAAACCTCCGTTGAAAACTTCGTTGTGTTGCAACAACACTGTGTTCTAGGTGGTGGAATTCCAACACCAGAAAAATCCTCTGTTCTAAGGAATAAAGCATGTTGTCTACAGCACACTTGCACGTTGTGAACAGCACACGCTTACAGCAGAAAGACGACGTACAGAATGGCGCACCCACAGACTGCGTTGTCTTCTATATCTTTCACATCACTTGCAGCGCCATCTGTTGTTGAAAATTGTAACTACTGTAATTTCGAAAGTTTGTCCGCCTGAAAATGTACTGTTCTCCCAAGCATATTGCAACAAACGGTGTATTTCTATCGCTGCTCGTTTAGTTTTTATTGCCGTTTCAAATATACCGGTCATTTTTGAAACACCCTGTATAATGACAGGTGGATAGGTAGCGGAGATGCAGTTTTGCCATATGATGACATGGTTGGCGACCGTGGCTTTTATTTGAATACAATTTTTGATGGCGTTTCTTTATTCCTTTACTCGAAAGGTGCCATTCCGATTTCGAATCATTACAATTCATCGTCAGACGGCTTTCATGCTTTCATTAGAACATATAGTGCGTTTTTTATTGATTAGTTGTTGTGAAATGACGGTCTGGAGACTTGTTTTCTTAGTTTCCATCCAACAAATGATGTTCGCAGTTTTCACCACATGCTTATCGTCACACATATAAATTTGTATCATTGAGCACTTTAGATTCGTCACAGAATACATTTCTAACATGCATCACATGTTTTGATAGATACAAAGTGTTTACAAGTACATGAGTGTCAGAGATGCTATGATTTATCGCAACATTATAAAGATGTCCCACGTCTGGAAAAGCATCATATATTCACTTACGCATCTAAAACGATTTTACACTAGTGCAGAGAGACATCGATTTTGTGAATTTTAGAGGGTTTACTGTTACGTTATAAAGATGTCAAAGTTTTTTTTATTTTTATTTTTTTATTTTTTTTATAAGATAGTTTACTATAGGAGAACCCGTTCCATGGCCTCACTACTTTGGCTTATTATCTCTACGCAACAGACCACCCGGGTACAGGAACTCCTCGTAGATGCGTGTTGGAAGCCAGGGTGCATTTGAAAGGTACGTGACAGTTCATGATAATTCGATGAGCGTATGCGTGTTTAGAAGCAAGAGGAGGGCGTCTGGAGCATTTATAATATGTTAATGAGCTCCAATCACCTACATTGTAAACTTTCATTGCTCAAAAACAAAGGATTTTCGGACACACAGTGTACTTATACGAGCTCTCTCTCTCTCTCTGTCTCTCTCTCTCTCTCTGTCTGTGTGTGGTGTGTGTGTGTGTGTGTGTGTGTGTGTGTGTGTGTGTGTGTGTGTAAGAAACGTGCCGCCGAAGTTTATAACAGTATTTTTGGAACACCCTGTATACAGGTAATAAAACGACCTAAGAGCGAAAATTGCAGTTAATGCTCTCCTGTCTTTCCTAATTTCTTTCTGTTCTTCAGCTGTTTCTATATCATTCAGCATTCTTTCTCTAATTGCTAATTAAACAAGGATTTAATGAAACAGAAGTAAATAGTAGTGGAACAGATCTAATCAATTTTTAAGATTTGAACGACCTACGCAATATCAGTACATACTTCGACCATAATTAGGAGCATAAATACAAAAAGTCAACATTCATTTATTGATATAATCATCATTAATAGCTACAGGCTTTCATTGGAATCAAATTATTGGTTCAGGATCAGATCTTGGGCTGGTGATGTTAACTGACACTGAAACGTAGACCGAAATACAAAAAAATTAATAGGTTGCATGAAGAAAGAATTAAAATTGAAGTCATAGAGGATGACCGCCCTAAGATGCTGTCTCAAAATATATTAAAAGAGAAAATTTTTACTCACCGATATCTAGCCGAACAAGACGTAGGAGCAAGAAGGATTACACTTAGATCGAATATACAAGAAGCAACATCAGAAGTGTAAACGTTGTAGGAGGCGGTACTTTATACAGAACACCAATAGGTTAAAGATTTAGCTATTCAGAAGAAAAAAGAATTCCTGAAATATAAAGCCAATCAAAGTTAAAACGATTACGGGAAGTGCAAAATCATTCGTAACAGCGTGAACTTCGATACTCGAAAAATAAGAGTGACTTATTGAGAGCGATGTCCAAATGTTGAAACGAGGCCGTTATGAAACTAAAGAAAGTCTGATGGTTTGAAGGATATTAATTATTACATTCAGATAAAGAATTTATCCAAAATTTCAATGAGGAAATTATTTAAAATTTCATTACAAGAACGCAACTGGAGTGGAAATTTTTAACACACACCAAATCACAGAAAATGGCAACCAATAGACTTCACAGTAGACAGCTTATGCACTGAAATAAAATACTTAAAAAAGGGAAAATCTACAGCTTCATATGGTATATACAATGAATTAATAAAATATAAGGGCAAGTATTTCGTCAACAGCTTCGTGCTTTATTTAACAGACCTATGAAAACGGATAGATTACCAACAGTATGGAAAGAAAATATTACATTTCCAGTGTATAAAGGAGATAAACAAGTATTATAAAACAATAATAACAATAAACTAAAGAATTCCAAACTATAATGAATATTACTCCACCAAACGAGAAGTAGTTTGACATTTACCGGCGTGGTGTGTGGCTTATGAGCACCCGCTCGACCACGAAATCCGAGTTTTCTCACCTTCCGCCTAACAGTCATAGTACTTGCAGTGGATCCGGATGGAGTTTGGAATTCCTATGTGATGGTCCGGATAGATTCTTGCCTATTACATCCTACGACCCTCTGCAACTGTCGGCGGTCTCTGTCAGTCAACAGGCGGGGTCGGCCTGTACGCTTTTGTGCTGTACGTGTCCCTTCACGTTTCCACTTCACTATCTCATCGGAAACACGTTCGAAGTCCGTGAGTTCCGCGGAGTGCCCCATTCTGCCATCTCACGGGGTTTAATGACTATTAAGGTCGCTTATATGGAGTACCTGGCAGTAGGTGGCAGCGCAATGCACCTAATATGAAAAGCGCATGTTTTTGTGGGTGTCCAGATACTTTTGGCTACGTAGTGTATCTTATTAAAATTAAAATATTAGTACTCCAAAATAACAGGGTTATCACTTCGTAATTTCTTAAGAAACTTTGTCAGGCGTTTCCTCGAAGCTGAATCGGAACTAGAGATCTAATTGCAAATTCACAAATATCTTACGAATATGATTATTTCGTCTGTAGCTATTAATTTTTTAAGGACATCTTTATCACCAAGAGCCCACTTACCAATTTGAGGCCAGAAACATATTACTTCTTCAAATTTTGGTCTATGTAATGACCACGAGAGTGAAATTAGTGACATACTGGCATATACCGTGGGGGCGAAAAACATCCTTCGAACACTCCATCTGTTAAAGATAGATTGTGGGACACAATCTACCTCCTATCACATATCTGTAGACGTGGATATAGGCTACGCTTTTAGTAATGAGTGCACTTTACAATATTTTACTTTTAGTGCCTACCCAAAATCAGAAGTCGTGTGGGAGCGGAGGGGAGGGGGGGGGGGGTTGTAACTCATACTAGTGTAACGGTGAGTGGGGATATAGCTTCTTTTCGACATTTTAGATTGACTACTCAATACCCAGTGCATTTTTCACCTTTCTTAAAGCTGATACTTTTGTATCCCGCCTGGAAGGCGGCGCGTGGGTCTGCTCCTGTGATCTGCAAAATAGGCCGAATGAAGGAAGCGAGTAGGAGCAGGTGAGGTAAAGCATTTCCGTACTGCATGTAAAGTAAAAGGACATTTAATAGAAAATATTAATCAAAGACATACACTTAACTTAGGCTTGATGAGCACGTGGGTGCGAAGCTGTTCATGTATCAAAGCTTTTTATTACTAGTAGCTGGACAAACTATCATCGAAGTAACAAAGGCAAAGTCTGTAATGGCTAGCCCCCTACGAAGTAGAAGCTAAGTTGCTTGGTCGTCTGCTCTTGATCAACTGGGGAGAAAACAGAGCAGCGCTCTTTGAGCTCCACAGAGTTGGCTAGAGGGCCCTCTGGTCAGATTAGTTCGTCCGCTCTCGTAGTGCCAACCTAAGAGTGTGCAGCTACGCTGTGGCATCGTAACTATCGATACCACAGATACTTTTTAGATAATTTTTTCCTGGTGGGTAGTAATTGAGCTCGGTTTGGGAAGATACACACACACTATATATATATATATATATATATATATATATATATATATATATATATATATATATATATATATATATATACCGGGGTGGGGGTTGCGGAGTTGCTGCCCCTCTTCTCCTCCACTGGGTTCCCATCTATATTATTAAATGGCTAAAACCTTCACCCAGTCTCCTAGTGGCGAGTTTCCTTTCTTTCATAGGAAACTAGAATTCCATTCTCAGTACTTCATATGATTAATGACCAAATTTGAAAATTTAAAATGGTCAAATAATCTACTCATTAAGAGGTATAATCTTACGTTAAAGCTATAACACACTTAATCATTTATTAAAATTAGAAATTGTGTACATGTTGTTGTTGTTGTTTTGGTCTTCAGTCCTGAGACTGGTTTGATGCAGCTCTCCATGCTACTCTATCCCGTGCAAGCTTCTTCATCTCCCAGTACCTACTGCAACCTACATCCTTCTGAATCTGCTTAGTGTATTGATCTCTTGGTCTCCCTCTACGATTTTTACCCTCCACGCTGCCCTCCAATGCTAAATTGGTGATCCCTTGATGCCTCAAAACATGTCCTACCAACCGATCCCTTCTTCTAGTCAAGTTGTGCCACAAACTTCTCTTCTCTCCAATCCTATTCAATACCTCCTCATTAGTTACGTGATCTACCCACCTTATCTTCAGCATTCTTCTATAGCACCACATTTCGAAAGCTTCTATTCTCTTCTTGTCCAAACTATTTATCGTCCATGTTTCACTTCCATACATGGCTACACTCCATACAAATACTTTCAGAAACGACTTCCTGACACTTAAATCTATACTCGATGTTAACAAATTTCTCTTCTTCAGAAACGATTTCCTTGCCATTGCCAGTCTACATTTTATATCCTCTCTACTTCGACCATCATCAGTTATTTTACTCCCTAAATAGCAAAACTCCTTTACTACTTTAAGTGTCTCATTTCCTAATCTAATCCCCTCAGCATCACCCGATTTAATTTGACTACATTCCATTATCCTCGTTTTGCTTTTGTTGATTTTCATCTTATATCCTCCTTTCAAGACACTGTCCATTCCGTTCAACTGCTCTTCCAAGTCCTTAGCTGTCTCTGACAGAATTACAATGTCATCGGCGAACCTCAAAGTTTTTACTTCTTCTCCATGAATTTTAATACCTACTCCGAATTTTTGTTTTGTTTCCTTTACTGCTTGCTCAATATACAGATTGAATAACATCGGGGAGGGCTACAACCCTGTCTCACTCCTTTCCCAACCACTGCTTCCCTTTCATGTCCCTCGACTCTTATAACTGCCATCTGGTTTCTGTACAAATTGTAAATAGCCTTTCGCTCCCTGTATTTTACCCCTGCCACCTTTAGAATTTGAAAGAGAGTATTCCAGTCAACATTGTCAAAAGCTTTCTCTAAGTCTACAAATGTAAGAAACGTAGGTTTGCCTTTCCTTAATCTTTCTTCTAAGATAAGTCGTAAGGTTAGTATTGCCTCACGTGTTCCAACATTTCTACGGAATCCAAACTGATCTTCCCCGAGGTCCGCTTCTACCAGTTTTTCCATTCGTCTGTAAAGAATTCGCGTTAGTATTTTGTAGCTGTGACTTATTAAACTGATAGTTCGGTAATTTTCACATCTGTCAACACCTGCTTTCTTTGGTATTGGAATTATTATATTCTTCTTGAAGTCTGTGGGTATTTCGCCTGTCTCATACATCTTGCTCAACAGATGGTAGAGTTTTGTCATGACTGGCTCTCCCAAGGCCATCAGTAGTTCTAATGGAATGTTGTCTACTCCCGGGGCCTTGTTTCTACTCATGTCTTTCAGTGCTCTGTCAAACTCTTCACGCAGTATCATATCTCCCATTTCATATTCATCTACATCCTCTTCCATTTCCATAATATTGTCCTCAGGTACATCGCCCTTGTATAAACCCTCTATATACTCCTTTCACCTTTCTGCCTTCCCTTCTTTGCTTAGAACTGGGTTGCCATCTGAGCTCTTGACATTCATACAAGTGGTGTTCTTCTCTCCAAAGGTCTCTTTAATTTTCCTGTAGGCAGTATCTATCTTACCCCTAGTGAGACAAGCCTCTACATCCTTACATTTGTCCTCTAGCCATCCCTGCTTAGCCATTTTGCACTTTCTGTCGATCTTATTTTTGAGACGTTTGTATTCCCTTTTGCCTGCTTCATTTACTGCATTTTTATATTTTCTCCTTTCATCAATTAAATTCAGTATTTCTTCTGTTACCCAAGGATTTCTATTAGCCCTCGTCTTTTTACCTACTTGATCCTCTGCTGCCTTCACTACTTCATCCCTCAGAGCTACCCATTCTTCTTCTACTGTATTTCTTTCCCGCATTCCTGTCAATTGTTCCCTTATGCTCTCCCTGAAACTCTCTACAACCTCTGGTTCTTTCAGTTTATCCAGGTCCCAACTCCTTAAATTCCCACCTTTTTGCAGTTTCTTCAGTTTCAATCTGCAGTTCATAACCAATAGATAGTGGTCTGAATCCACATCTGCCCCTGGAAATGTCTTACAATTTAAAACCTGGTTCCTAAATCTCTGTCTTACCATTATATAATCTATCTGATACCTATTAGTATCTCCAGGATTCTTCCAGGTATACAACCTTCTTTTATGATTCTTGAACCAAGTGTTAGCTATGATTAAGTTATGCTCTGTGAAAAAATTCTACCAGCTGGCTTCCTCTTTCATTTCTTCCCCCCAATCCATACTCACCTACTATGTTTCCTTCTCTCCCTTTTCCTACTGACGAATTCCAGTCACCCATGACTATTAAATTTTCGTCTCCCTTCACTACCTGAATAATTTCTTTTATCTCGTCATACATTTCATCAATTTCTTCATCATCTGCAGAGCAAGTTGGCATATAAACTTCTACTACTGTAGTAGGCATGGGCTTTGTGTCTATCGTGGCCACAATAATGCGTTCACTATGCTGTTTGTAGTAGCTAACCCGCACTCCTATTTTTTTATTCATTATTAAACCTACTCCTGCATTACCCCTATTTGATTTTGTATTTATAACCCTGTAATCACCTGACCAAAAGTCTTGTTCCTCCTGCCACCGAACTTCACTAATTCCCACTATATCTAACTTTAACCTATCCATTTCCATTTTTAAATTTTCTAACCTACCTGCCCGATTAATGGATCTGACATTCCACGCTCTGATCCGTAGAATGCCAGTTTTCTTTCTCCTGATAAAGACGTCCTCTTGAGTAGTCCCCGCCCGGAGATCCGAATGGGGGACTATTTTACCTCCGGGATATTTTACCCAAGAGGACGCCATCATCATTTAATCATACAGTAAAGCTGCATGTCCTCGGGAAAAATTACGGCTGTAGTTTCCCCTTGCTTTCAGCCGTTCGCAGTACCAGCGCAGCAAGGCCGTTTTGGTTAATGTTACAAGGCCAGATCAGTCAATCATCCAGACTGTTGCCCCTGCAACTACTGAAAAGGCTGCTGCCCCTCTTCAGGAACCACATGTTTGTCTGGCCTCTCAACAGATACCCCTCCGTTGTGGTTGCACCTACGGTACGGCCATCTGTATCGCTAAGGCACGCAAGCCTCCCCACCAACGGCAAGGTCCATGGTTCTTGACGTATTCTAGTTCACAGCTTGGAAATTATCCAGACTACATTCATCCAGAGTTTGATAATAAGAGCGGATTTCCAACGAATAGCACATGTAATTTCAAACGTTTTCTATTTTCTCGCTTTATATGTTTTACATGCTTAACAATAAATATTTAAGATATCTGTATATGCAAACTGAAGAGACGAATGAAAATTTGTATCTCACTGACACAGTGACTCCTCACAATTGCACGGACTTCCCTACCACGCCTCCGTCCTCAATCCAAATTCCCGTTCACTCTTGAGCCCACTTGGCATTCCCCATAAACGCAAATACGTAACACATTAACTCATCTGTAATGTAATCACACGTCTCAATCTGTTTCACAGAGGGAGTCCGTTTCTTTTAAGAGTCGAGTGTGGGCTCGGTGGTGATCAATGATTCACTCGCGTACGGTTGTGCTTGTGGCCAGGCAGAACTACACATTAAGTTCGTGTGACTGCTTGCGTGTGGGGCGGTGAACGCCGCCTGCAAACAGCCTGCGTGACGCTAAGCGTCCCTGCGTGCCGGCAGCCAGCACTTTCAGCAGGTGCGGCGGGGAGTTGTGTCGTGCAGCTGCGTGGCGTGCTTGCAGAGGAGGCGGCATGCCAGCACGCCACGCCACCCTCACGCCCATCGACTTGCGAACTGGCGTGCCGCTGACACCACAACAAGCAGCTAGTACACAATCACAACCAGCACCGACTGGCTGTCTGACGTTTGGTGAACTGAGATGCTTGAGGGCACTCTAATCTCTCCTTCCTCCCTTCTATGAGCCATGTCCAAAAAGCAAGAGCAGTGACCACCGATTTCTGCCAGATTTACGGTTTATCAGCTCTTGGCCAGAAATGAAAGCGACAGAAGAGGTAGAACCAGATAGCCAAAGTTTTAGAGAGAAAAGTTGTATCGACGCGTGGGGCCAGGTATGAGCTAATAATGATATCAGAATTTCATGGCAGCAATTGCCAAAGCGAAAGGAGTACAGAAGACAGATCCAAGGGTCGCACTGTCTAGCCACTATAAATGATCATTTTTCATTTTTTTTTATATTCAATAAGCTGTTACCCACGGCTGCTGTCGTATGTCTGTAGTTTTGTAAGATGCATGAGTAAGTAGGCTAGTGTACAGACAATAACAACAGCTGCCCTCACGTGTCTGATTGTTCGGGTAAACATAGCTCGTGATATGCGCCCCGCTCTCCACCCTTTCAGGTCACCACAATACATGATGCGTCGGCATTCCTTGCCGAGCAGTGAATGCCGAGGGAATGGACAGGACGGCAAATATATGCAGCATGCTATCCAAGTAGCTATACATTATACAAATTGTACGCACTGCAACAAGTAGTGTTGAAGTACAGAGTAAACAGACTGAAGATTATACACTGAAGTTCCAAAGAAATCGGTATGGTTCAAATGGCTCTGAGCACTATGGGACTTAACATCTAAGGTCATCAGTCCCCTAGAACCTAGAACTACTTAAACCTAACTAACCTAAGGACATCACAGACATCCATGCCCGAGGCAGGATTCGAACCTGCGACCGTAGCAGTCGCGCGGTTCCGGACTGAAGCGCCTAGAACCGCAAGAGCACCGCGGCCGGCAAGAAATCGGTGTAGCCGTGCGTATTCCAATACACTAATATGTTTCAAATTGTATCGAGCGGGTGGACGTGTATGGGTATGGAAACAACCTCTTGAATACATGGACCCTGCATGTCAGCAAGGGACTGTTCAATCTAGTGGAGACTCTGTGGTCGGCCGTGGTACCCGAGCGGTTCTAGGCGCTTCAGTCCGGAACAGCGCGCCTGCTACGGTCGCGGGTTCTAATCCTGCCTCGGGCATGGATATCAGTGATGTACTTAGTTTAGTTAGATTTAAATAGTTCTAACAAGGGAACCTCCCCATCGCACCCCCTTCAGATTTAGTTATAAGTTGGCACAGTGGATAGACCTTGAAAAACTGAACACAGATCAATCGAGAAAACGGGAAGAAGTTGTGTGGAACTATAAAAAATAAACAAGATATACAAACTTAGTAGTCCATGCGCAAAATAGGCAATATCAACGATAATGTGAGCTCAAGAGCGCCGTGGTCCCGTGGTTAGCGTGGGCAGCTGCGGAACGAGAGGTCCTAGGTTCAAGTCTTCCATTGAGTGAAAAGTATACCATCTTTATTTTCGCAAAGTTATGATCTGTCTGTTCATTCACTGACGTCTCTGTTCACTGTAATGAGTTTAGTGTCTGTGTTTTGCGACCGCACCGCAAAACCGTGCGATTCGTAGACGAAAGGATGTGTCTCTCCAATGGGAACCGAAAACATTTAATCGCAAGGTCATAGGTCAACCGATTCCTCCACAGGAAAACACGTCGAATAATAATTGTCTGAAAATAAAAAATTAAACTTTTCACTCGAGGGAAGACTTGAACCAGGGACCTCTCGTTCTGCAGCTGCTCACGCTAACCACGGGACCACGGCACTCCTGTGCTCACAGTATGGACTACTCAGTTTGTAAATTTTGCTTATTTTTATCATAGATCCACACAACCTCTTCCTGTTTTCTTGATTGATCTGTGTTCAGTTTTTCAAGGCCTATCCACTGTGCCAACTTATATCTAAATCTGAGGGGAGTGCGATGGGGAGGTTCCATTGTAAGCTCTAGGGGACTGTTGACTTCAGATGTTAGGACCCGTAGTGCTCAAAGCCGTTTGAACCATTTTGAGACTCTGTAATGGTGTGGGGCGTGTGCAGTTGGAGTGATATGGGACTTCTGATACATCCAGATACGACTCTGACAGGTGACAAGTACGAAGGCATCCTGTTTAATCATCTGCATCCATTCATGTCCATTGTGCATTCCGACAGACTTAGCCAATTACAGCAGAACAATTAGTCACCCCTCACGAGCAGAATTCCTACAGAACGTCTCCAAGAACACTCTTACTGAGCATATCTGGGATGTCTTGCAACGTGCTGTTCAGAAGAGATCTCTCCACCCTCTGGTACTGTTACGGATTTATGGACAGCTCTGCAGGATTAATGGTGTCGGTTCGCTGCAATACTCCTTCAGACATTAGTCGATTCCATGCCACGTCGTGATGCGGCACTTCTGCGTGCTCGCGGGGACACTACAGGATATAAGGCAGGTATACCAGTTTCTTTGGCTCTTAAGTATATAGCCATTTATGGATTACTTTCAGTCGTATGACTTATCGTATGTCAACCAATAAAAGCATTTTTACGAATATGGTAACGATCAAAAGTGAAAGAGTAAAATACCTTTTTCAAATGGTAAATATTTTTCCCTAGTTCGTGCAGTATTCGTCAATGAAGGAAGTATTTTGCACTACACGCTTTCTAAAGAAGCCTATGTTCTCTCTCAGGGTTCAAGCTACCTCCATACCGAATTTCATCGAAATTATTTCAGCTGGTTAGTCGTGCACACGTAACAGAGAGAATTAGATAAAAGCTGCGGTTACATTTTTTTGCGTGATCCGATTTTTATGAACTAAAGCTTTTACGGTGCCACAATTTGTGCTGAAGTTAGCTGCGAAAACCCCATGAATATCCGTCTAGTACTTTTGCAGAAGTGTGTTTAACAAACTAACAAACAGACAGGAGAGGTTCACAGATTTATTAGTGTAGATTTATATGTTACTTACACTGCAAAATAAACATAAATAATGTGAAGTGTGTCGTATTTATCAATATTTTCACAGAAGAAAGGAAAATGGAAAGAAGAGAGTAGAATTCCTTCCGAATAGGCTTGGGAAGGCTCACCGGTACCAACCCACCGTCGTGTTATCCTCAGCCGACAGGTATCACTGGAGGTTGGTATGGAGGGAGACGTGGTCAGTACAATACTCTCTCGGCCATGGCTAGCTTTTGAGACTGGAGCCGCTACTTCTCGCTGCAGTAGCTCCTCAGTTGGAATCACTGGAGCTGAGGCACCCGCTTGCTGACAGCCATCGACAGTCCCGAAAGTTCACTCATCAAGGTGCCAGCTACGCCCGACAGCGCTTAACTTCAGCAACGAGGCCGTTTCCCAGGAAAAAAATTTAGGGCTGCAAATAAATTTACAATAAAGTATTTTAGGCCATAGACAAGAACTTTCTGCTTTATTACCCTACCAGTTGATGATTTATACGTGATGGGCTGATATTTATTTATACACAGGGGAAGCAGTAATTTTCTTGGCAACTTGCACACGTTATAAACGCCGCAATTTTTCAATTAAAGTATCTCTACTACCTTAAATTCCTTGATGTTCATATGTACTCAAACAAGGAAAAACATGGGCTCTTAACTCCATCTCCGTATCACCTGTTCAGTAGACGTGTTTCACAGTACAAAAGACGAACAAGTCCTTATAGATCTTAACGTATATACTTTAGCGCCAATGTTTACTTTACATTTTTCTTGGTTTTTTTCCATACTATCACCTCCCGAAGTATGGAAAGAGAAGGGTTTACAGCAGAAGAGATTTGTTTCACAGTTTCGAAGATGAATTGTTCACAACTTCTAAGGTATGTATTTTAGAGCACACTTATTTTTATACTTCCAATGATCGTTCCTTTCATGTCCTTGACCATTGACCATTCCTGTTAGGACAACTTGTAGATAACTAAACTTGGCTTATAGTCGTAAAACGTTATCTCTCATCGCATAGTTGGGCAACAAACCACGGGTACCGCACTTGTCATTAAATGTTGGAAAGGATAGCTGGTGGAACGTATTTTAATGCAGTCTTCTGACGAAGCGATTTAGTTTTCTTTCCTCCATTTCATAAAATAAGTTTTGAAGCTGTCTGATGTTCTTTAACTGTCGATAAAAACGGCCATAGAATATTTGCCCTAGAGGAGTAAATTTTGTGGCAATCACTTTAATACTGCAGGATGGCAATACTTATTCATCTTGAAAGGTCTCGTCGTACAATTGGTTATTTGTTTTTCCTTCCCACGAGTCAATTAGAAAGAAATTTGTTGTTCTGCACGTAGGGCTTAGTCAAAATTTTTTGTAGAAGTTCGTTGCAAGTTAGCCAGATTTTGCAGAAGTAATAATGCCATTCTTACAATTTGGCTTTGCTTTTGATGCCTTTTATGAAAATACTATAGAACACAATGTATTGAGGATTGTTTCGGTTCATTTGCAGTGTAAGTAAAGTGAAGATTGAAACTAAAAAAAAAATAGCTTCCACATACATACTCGACCTCGCAACCCTCGGATTGTCGTTCCGTACTACTTCCGCTGCGCCAGGCGCTCCCTGAAAACTACACCAACATAAATGGCTCATGCCTCATCCGAACCGCGCCAAATATGCTAATTCTTTCGAAATTTTTGGCCATCTGGAGTCCCATTTCTCTTACTTTAATTTCTGGCCAATTTCTTCATATACCACAAGTTCCTATGAAATCGGTGATGAGGAGCAGGCGCGGTCTCCTTATGAGACTGATGCTCAAAGGGATTTATTTTCTGCAAGTTTGACAGCACTGAGTTGAAGGCCAAGGTGCCGCCAGTGTAGCGCACCCTCGTTTGCCACAGTCGCCTGGAAACTCTTGTTCTAGTGCCGCCTTAAAATGAGTCTCTCTGTTTTGAATACCTACAGCTATGCGGTGAGGAGCGTAATCTGGTTTCTTCCTGCCAAAGGAAACGCGCCATTCCAGCAAAACCATGACTGTCAATGGGGATGGTGTGATGAATCAAATGTGCACGAGCGGTGTCGTGTGTTTAAAAGGAATGGGTGTCCTTCAATCGTGAATGATAAGATGGTCAACAAGATCGAAGCAATGGTCCGTGGCGACCGGCGTTTGACTTTGGACGAGATGAATGTAGTATTTCCAGAAATATCCAGATCTCTTCTGGCTGAAACAATACTGAAATACCTGGCTTTCTAAAGTTGGGAGTGAGAAGGGTACCAAGACAGCTGACGAATCAATTGAAAGTCGACAGTTTCGCACTTTCACGGGAATTTCTCAAGTGCTTCGCATTGGAAGGTGAACAGTTTCATAAATATATTTCGACAGATGACGAAACGTGGCTGACACAGTGCACGTCGGCGACGAAAATACAATCAATGTAAGCGAAAAATTTGAAAACGAAAAACTCATTGCCTCTGTCTTTTGGGACAGTAAATACATTCGCCTCATAGAATTTTTGACCCAGAGAAAGAAAATTGTGTGCGGTTCAGTGAAACGCCCAAAAAATAACTAAGGTAGTCGACACAGAACAAAAGAAGGGGAATGATAACGATGAGAGGGAACTTTTTGCATGACAATGCAGGTCCCCACACAGCCAGCGCAATAAAGCAGCTCTTGGATTCATTCGGTTGGAAGAACGTAAACCACCCCAATCAAAGCCATCATCTTATGATTTTAATCTTTCCACCTGTCTGACGCTGTTTATTGATGGGAAAAGGTTTTATACCAACGATGAGGACCAAATCGCATTTCAAACAATGGACCTAGGATACGGCAGGACACTATTTTCACTAAGGAATCAGGAAGCCCAGCCCTCGTCTCACAAATTGCATTGAGGACGGAGGCGACTAAGTCGAGAAATGGTGTTTGACGCACAGTTCTAAATTGTAAATTTTTCATAAATATATCGGCTTTCCCCCCCCCCCCCCCCCCCATGAACCATGGACCTTGCCGTTGGTGGGGAGGCTTACGTGCCTCAGCGATACAGATAGCCGTACCGTAGTTGCAACCACAACGGAGGGGTATCTGTTGAGAGGCCAGACAAACGTGTGGTTCCTGAAGAGGGGCAGCAGCCTTTTCAGTAGTTGCAAGGGCAACAGTCTGGATGATTGACTGATGTGGCCTTGTAACAATAACCAAAACGGCCTTGCTGTGCTGGCACTGCGACGGCTGAAAGCAAGGGGAAACTACAGCCGTAATTTTTCCCGAGGGCATGCAGCTTTACTGTATGATTAAATGATGATGGCGTCCTCTTGGGTAAAATATTCCGGAAGTAAAATAGTCCCCCATTCGGATCTCCGGGTGGGGACTACTCAAGAGGATGTCGTTATCAGGAGAAAGAAAACTGGCGTTCTACGGATCGGAGCGTGGAATGTCAGATCCCTTAATCGGGCAGGTAGGTTAGAAAATTTAAAAAGGGAAATGGATAGGTTGAAGTTGGATATAGTGGGAATTAGTGAAGTTCGGTGGCAGGAGGAACAAGACTTGTGGTCAGGTGACTACAGGGTTATAAACACAAAATCAAATAGGGGTAATGCAGGAGTAGGTTTAATAATGAATAGGAAAATAGGAATGCAGGTAAGCTACTACAAACAGCATAGTGAACGCATTATTGTGGCCAAGATAGATACGAAGCCCACACCTACTACAGTTTTACAAATTTATATGCCAACTAGCTCTGCAGATGACGAAGAAATTGAAGAAATGTATGATGAAATAAAAGAAATTATTCAGATTGTGAAGGGAGACGAAAATTTAATAGTCATGGGTGACTGGAATTCGAGTGTAGGAAAAGGGAGAGAAGGAAACATAGTAGGTGAATATGGATTGGGGGGAAGAAATGAAAGAGGAAGCTGCCTGGTAGAATTTTGCACAGAGCACAACATAATCATAGCTAATGGAAGAACCCTGGAGATACTAAAAGGTATCAGATAGATTATATAATGGTAAGACAGAGATTTAGGAACCAGGTTTTAAATTGTAAGACATTTCCAAGGGCAGATGTGGACTCTGACCACAATCTATTGGTTATGACCTGTAGATTAAAACTGAAGAAACTGCAAAAAGGTGGGAATTTAAGGAGATGGGACCTGGATAAACTGAAAGAACCAGAGGTTGTACAGAGTTTCAGGGAGAGCATAAGGGAACAATTGACAGGAATGGGGGAAAGAACTAAAGTAGAAGAAGAATGGGTAGCTTTGAGGGATGAAGTAGCGAAGGCAGCAGAGGATCAAGTAAGTAAATAGACGAGGGCTAATAGAAATCCTTGAGTAACAGAAGAAATATTGAATTAAATTGATGAAAGGAGAAAATATAAAACTGCAGTAAATGAAGCAGGCAAAAAGGAATACAAACGTCTCAAAAATGAGATCGACAGGAAGTGCAAAATGGCTAAGCAGGGATGGCTAGAGGACAAATGTAAGGATGTAGAGGCTTGTCTCACTAGGGGTAAGATAGATACTGCCTACAGGAAAATTAAAGAGACCTTTGGAGATAAGAGAATGACTTGTATGAATATCAAGAGCTCAGATGGCAACCCAGTTCTAAGCAAAGAAGGGAAAGCAGAAAGGTGGAAGGAGTATATAGAGGGTCTATACAAGGGCGATGTACTTGAGGACAATATTATGGAAATGGAAGAGGATGTAGATGAAGATGAAATGGGAGATATGATACTGCGTGAAGAGTTTGACAGAGCACTGAAAGACATGAGTAGAAACAAGGCCCCCGGAGTAGACAACATTCCATTGGAACTACTGACGGCCTTGGGAGAGACAGTCCTGAAAAACTCTACCGTCTGGTGAGCAAGATGTATGACACAGGCGAAATACCCTCAGACTTCAAGAAGAATATAATAATTCCAATCCCAAAGAAAGCAGGTGTTGACAGATGTGAAAATTATCGAACTATCAGTTTAATAAGTCACAGGTGCAAAATACTAACACGAATTCTTTACAGACGAATGGAAAAACTAGTAGAAGCCAACCTCGGGGAAGATCAGTTTGGATTCCGTAGAAATATTGGAACACGTGAGGCAATACTGACCTTACGACTTATCTTAGAAGAAAGATTAAGGAAAGGCAAACCTACGTTCCTAGCATTTGTAGACTTAGAGAAAGCTTTTGACAATGTTGACTGGAATACTCTCTTTCAAATTCTAAAGGTGGCAGGGGTAAAATACAGGGAGCGAAAGGCTATTTACAATTTGTACAGAAACCAGATGGCAGTTATAAGAGTCGAGGGACATGAAAGGGAAGCAGTGGTTGGGAAGGGAGTAAGACAGGGTTGTAGCCTCTCCCCGATGTTGTTCAATCTGTATATTGAGCAAGCAGTAAAGGAAACAAAACAAAAATTCGGAGTAGGTATTAAAATTCATGGAGAAGAAATAAAAACTTTGAGGTTCGCCGATGACATTGTAATTCTGTCAGAGACAGCAAAGGACATGGAAGAGCAGTTGAATGGAATGGACAGTGTCTTGAAAGGAGGATATAAGATGAACATCAACAAAAGCAAAACAAGGATAATGGAATGTCGTCTAATGAAGTCGGGTGATGCTGAGGGAATTAGATTAGGAAATGAGACACTTAAAGTAGTAAAGGAGTTTTGCTATTTGGGGAGCAAAATAACTGACGATGATCGAAATAGAGAGGATATAAAATGTAGACTGGCAATGGCAAGGAAAGCGTTTCTGAAGAAGAGAAATTTGTTAACATCGAGTGTAGATTTAAGTGTCAGGAAGTCATTTCTGAAAGTATTTGTATGGAGTGTAGCCATGTATGGAAGTGAAATATGGACGATAAATAGTTTGGACAAGAAGAGAATAGAAGCTTTCGAAATGTGGTGCTACAGAAGAATGCTGAAGATTAGATGGGTAGATCACATAACTAATGAGGAAGTATTGAATAGGATTGGGGAGAAGAGAAGTTTGTGGCACAACTTGACCAGAAGAAGGGATCGGTTGGTAGGACATGTTCTGAGGCATCAAGGGATCACCAATTCAGTATTGGAGGGCAGCGTGGAGGGTAAAAATCGTAGAGGGAGACCAAGAGATGAATACATTAAGCAGATTCAGAAGGATGTAGGTTGCAGTAGGTACTGGGAGATGAAAAAGCTTGCACAGGATAGAGTAGCATGGAGAGCTGCATCAAACTAGTCTCATGACTGAAGACCACAACAGCAACATATCGGCTTTTCAGTTTTTTAACAAATGAGTAATGCTAATATTAATTTTATCTACGTGTGTTATTGGTTTTTATTTACATGTAGACCGGAAAAACAATTACTCATCCCCACGCGAAATCACTCAGCGATTCGTCGAGGAGGTGGCTCCACAATTTTCTTCAGGTATTCCACACCCAGCAGAAACAACTCATTGATAATTAGATAACGTTGAGCTATCAGTATGCGAGAATGACAATGTGTATGCTACGTCTACTGTTCCAGATAATCATAGCCAGTTAATATCGAATAAAGCTCAGGTGATTTAGCAAGACCAACAATGTACCATGTTGACAGACTTTTCGTCAAACCAGCAGGGTATACATGCAATCCTGTGAAATCTGTTAACACCCTGGAAGACGACTGTGTGCTTTGCTTATTCATCGCCCAGACGTAGAAGGAAGGCCAGCACTGAAATACCAAGAATGTTGAGATAAAATTCCTGTTTACTCCTCACCCGAATATTCTGGCTCAAGTGTAGGTAAACAAAATAAGCCAAAAACATGACGGAATAACCTTCGGCCTGATCTTCACCGTTCACACACTACAGGTTGAGCACCTCGAGTTGTCAGTCTACTCGACATTGTGTGTGTTTGACCAATTGGTGATGTGTAGCTCACTGTTCCATCGTGAGAAGTAACTTTTCGCATTTACTTCGTTCAGAAAGTGACACACATGGACCTCCATTCAGTGTCTAACATTCTGCGTGGTTTCTGTTTGTTCTATATCGTGTCTCCCTACCACTTTCGCGCAACGACGCTCTGAGCGTGTTTTTTAGGGAATTGACTAGTTTGAACCTGGGACCTGTTGCTGGTAAGGAGACGCCAGACCACACATGACGTGTAGAGTTCAAAAGAGTTCAGTGAGACTAGCGATGATATAACCAAATACTTAATGATTTCAGCGTCAGCTCCACTGCACTCCCGGTAAAAGAATCTTAATACTAACTAAATTTAGTGGAAGGGGTTCAAGGCTTTCCTATTTTTAGTTAGCTGGTAAAATAACGTCGAAAAAGCAGTTAAGTTCACCATTGGAAATTTTATTCTACTCACAAAACATTGTTTATAAATTGCACTATTGATAAAAGGAAATGTTTTAATACAGGATGATAAAAACCAACTGTGTTCGACAAAAATGTGAACGAATATTCCCTGAGTGGGTTTCCAAGTTCTACAATGGATCGAAGGATGACCTATGCCACATCACATCTATAATCTAGGTTTAAATTAAGTTTCACAAAAGAGAAAACTATCAAAATGGTCTACAGTGACCCTCAATTATCTTTAATTACTTGTCTAACTTGTCGTAAATTACAGTGGCTGATGTGGCTTCTCAATAACTATATAACAGAAAAATCATCGCGTTTCAGATTTTTACTTCAAGTGGCAAATGTGAACACGATGAGCTTCAATTGACGATCGACACTAGTATTACGCAAAAAGGGGGTGTAACAGATGAGACTTCTGCAGTTCTGAGTGAAGCTTTATGCGCTGTTATGTGGCATCGCGTGCGTTCATTACCTTGTCGGTGCTCGTCAGGGGGCGTTGGGCAGCACAGCTCCGCTCACCTCGCCGTCTCGGAAGCAACTCCCTCTAACTTCTCCTTACTACAATTTACCGAAGTTCGTTTAAAAAACTATCTGGCTGTGTTTTCATCTGACCAATCAGGGTCTCAATGTTAACCTTAAGCTCCGCCTACAAAAATTCTGTCTATCCAATGAGAAACGTTATACTTTTCGTGGTGGGGCAATGTTTTTACAGTTTTCAACGTAACAGAGACACGAAAAAGTCTCACCCTAAAACATGCAGCTGGTGTGGTCCTTTTAGTGTTATCGTAAGATCTATACTGTTGTTCTGGAGGGCTCTAGCTTTTAACACGGGCTGGGGGGTGGTCCTGACGTAACAGAGACGCGAAAATGTCTCACGCTACAACTTGCGGTTGGGGTGGCCCTTTGTGTGTTATCGTAAGATCTATACTGTTTTTCTGGAGGGCTCTATCTTTTAACCTGGGCTGGGGGGTGGTCGTGACGTAACAGAGACCCGAAAAAGTCTGACGCTAAAACTTGCGGCTGGGGTGTAGTCCTAGCGGTTAGCTGGCGACGTGGGTGTCCGTCCCTTATCGTAAGGCCTTCCAGCTTAACACGGTTCTGCTCTCGGCTTCTGTTCTCGTTTCTCCCCTCGGAACTGCGTCTGTCTCACGGTGGGAAGGTATGACATGCATTTAGGCATTCTTGTGTTAGTCTGTGGTATTCCATTTGCACACTCGTTACTCGTATTACTTTGGTTAATTTAATGTCACGATTTATTCGGAGCTATGTGACATACTACTGGATTTGCTTATTATGTCAGGGTTTTCATGAAAGGTGTTGGATTTGCCTGACACCTTACAAGTGACGGTGTCTATTCCTGTCGGGTTTGAAATGGATTGGCTCTGTCAAGGGGATGATACCCATCCCTGTCGGTTACATCTTTTTACGGCCCTTGCTCTTTCGCCGTGTTACACGGGCGCGAATGGCAATCCTTTCCTTGCAGTCGACAGTGGTAACACCTACAAGCTGGAAAACTTACCGTGTTGTCTTGGGCACCTCGAAACACCGTAGCTCGTTTGCGCCTTTGTATCACGTCTACACATCGAACCACCTTATTAAGCAGATGCCGTACGACTGATTGGCTCATACGGCTATTTCACTCACGTAACTTGCATCAGCGATGGAGTGTAATTCGGCCACATTATAACAGTTCTATTCTAGTTACAGTACTCAAAGGGGACCAATGCTTTCTTTTTAAGATGGTGACTAATATTATGTTAGATGAGTTTATGTTTCGTTGTAGCACCGTAGTGATTCCTCCTCACTGAGGCAGATGTCTGAGGATCTCAGCCCCTTCCAAATTTATTAGTTGCACCGTGGCTATAACTGAACTGACGGTGTTCTGAGCGCCGCAGTGCGGGTTGCATAACCGCAGGATGCTGAAACATCGTAGGAATATTCAGTAACCGGTGCGCTCGCAGAGTAAGTGGAAAAAATATGGTAGTCCCATTTCCTGCCCTCAAGTGAAAATAAGGCGGTGTAAGCAGTCAGAATATGGTGTGAGTGGACGAAAAGGGGAGAAAGTTCAAACACATGATAACGGTGGCTCAAATGGCTCTGAGCACTATGGGACTCAACTGCTGTGGTCATAAGTCCCCTAGAACTTAGAACTACTTAAACCTAACTAACCTAAGGACATCACACACATCCATGCCCGAGGCAGGATTCGAACCTGCGACCGTAGCGGTCGTTCGGTTCCAGACTGTAGCGCCTTTAACCGCTCGGCCACTCCGGCTGGCTGATAACAGTGGTTCTGGCACGTTACGGTATAAATCACAAGCTACAGCATCAGTTTCATATGGTCTCCCGTCACAGCAACACGTTGCATCTCCAATACAGCATGGTCGACAGTTGCTCGCAGCATACCCGATGTAATCAGAGCGATATATTCTCGTGCGCTACGCTTCAGATCAGGAAGAGTCCGGATACATCCCCGACAGACACGAACGTTCAAATATAGCCGCGACCAGAAGTCACGTGCGTTTAGGTCGGGGGGGCTCTGGAAGGCCACACATCTGGAAATTTCCTAGAGATGAAGCGGTTGTTAATGAAGGTTTCCCGAGGCACAGCTTCCACTTGGGAAGTGACATACGGTGTGGCTGCACCTTGCGTAAAAACAGTGATGTGGAAACATTTGTATTCTTGGAAAGCTAGAATCACGTGTTGCACAAGGAGAACCTTATAACTTGCAGATCTCACTGTACACCTAACAGGACCGCGAGGAGCCATAAGCTCAAAGAAAAACGCACCGAGAATGAAGCAGCTTGTGAAACATCATCACACAGTCAGATAAATTGAGTGCAGTGGACGTTCCTGCACTTCATGTGGCGTAGTAGAACCCTGTGGGCGAAAGTTCTGTGCCTTCATGGCACCAAGAATAGTAAAATGTGCCGCGTCTGTCCAAAGAAATTCCACAGCTACATGTCATTCACAGTCATCCGTGCCGTAGAACGAACTGCAAAGTCACTGCTTTGTAGCCTATCTTGGAGCTTCATTTGGTGCACATTCAGAAACTTGCAGAGATATGGGTGTAAAGTGCACCATAATACCTTTAGAACTACTGGTCAAGGGAGAGACAGTTCCTGTGATACAGCTCGAGCACTGGCTGCAGAAGCGAAGGCAGTGTTGCACGGTCAACTACAGCTACAGCAACTTCATCGACAACTGCCAAGCGATAGGGCCTCCACCCTCTCCCTGCGGCACCACCTGAGACACCTGTTTCTTGAAATTTCTTGCTCGTATTCTTTAGCCCATTTACTGACATGCGGCCTCTTCACAGCTGTTTCCGTCACAGATATTGCCCCAGTGCTGTTACTGCAGCCGTTGTGATCAAAAACTTTACCGGCAGTGAAAGGTCTTCCTTCTCAATAGCCATAGCGTTTTGTACGGGTAGCTTCAACCATCTTAATCCGCCGGCCGCGGTGGTCTCGCGGTTCTAGGCGCGCAGTCCGGAACCGTGCGACTGCTACGGTCGCAGGTTCGAATCCTGCCTCGGGCATGGATGTGTGTGATGTCCTTAGGTTTAAGTAGTTCTAAGTTCTAGGGGACTGATGACCACAGCAGTTGAGTCCCATAGTGCTCAGAGCCATTTGAACCATTTGCACCATCTTAATCCTTCATACCCTCTGTCACTTCACAAAATGAAATAACACGCGTCACCATGCGGAAAACAGCATACTGACGTCAGAACAGGAAGCATTTCACGTTCTGAATGCTCACAGCGCCATATCTTCACCTGTTGGCAGAGAGTGAAACTGTTCATTTTTTCAGCATACCCGCAAGTGCACCGATTGATCAACATACCTATGATGCTTCAGCGTCCTCAAATGTGAGAAGACCGCACTGCAGCGTTCGCAACGCTGACACGTCTTGTCACAATAGCGCGGGTGGGGGGATGGGGGGGGGGGGGGGGGAGAAGGGGAGTAATGTACAGAACAAATAAGAGAAGTTTCATAGGAACAACATTAAAAGTGGATACCGGCCACTGGAGGACGTAATTGGTTATATTTAAAGACAAACCACATTTTAAAATGCGGAAGTCTTGTATTCTTTGTCTTCTGGAGCTTGTATATATTAATTAAAACACTGACATGTTTCTGCTATTTACCCATAGGCTAAAAAAAAGTCAGAATTAAAACTTGAGTCATCAGTGGTATATTGTCTGCAAAAGGGGTAACAAATAGAGTTAGTAAAAGGAATTAATAAGATGCTTCAGTTTTTAGCTCACTTTAACACAGAAGATTTAAGAAGCGAGAAAAATGTCGAAAAGGTTTGGAATTATATTTAAATTTGGTTGTAAATCGTTAAGTTCTCTCATTCTTCAATACTGTATGAATATAATCTGGATAATCTGTGCGTCGTGATTTATGATACCTCAAACTATATACACATTTTCTAACCTTAATACCTGACTTCGTGACTTACCGACCTTTAACAAAAGATTTTATCTCTTAATGATTTGCTTAAGACACCATTTTAAATTATAAAATTTGGTTATTAATTACACGAAATACTGAAAATAAAATTGTTACTGTCTCTGAAAGCCGTTAGAAAGGCAACTGGAGACGATCGCAGGTTGCCTTTTTAACCTTTCAGTAATACAGATTATAAAATAAGCCTGCATTATTTTATGGCAGAAACTCCCCTTAGCAAGTGGATGTGGGAGAATGTGATTCTACAGGACAGATAAAACAAAAAGCCTTAAGAATAAGACGCCTTTCACGGCAGAACTGAGCAAAGCAAAGCACTTCACCGCTCTGCGTAAGAATGCGAACACCTATACTTTCGGGACGAGATTCATTAAGGCACCCAGCGAATTTACGTCTCATAAGCGGCCTTTGAGAAAACAAAATGAAAAATAAAAAGCGCAGTTTCCCGAGTAAAGGGCTCCTACATTACCCGTTTCGCATAATGCAGTTACGTCTTCACCTTCGCCGTGGGAGAGGTTTTGTTGTTTTTAATTTAAGACTTTCATTATTAAAATAACGACAGCCGCAATTTCCATTTTATGGTGTCATTATGCGGTTTAATTCCCGGTGTGCAGGCCTCTGTAATGGGAACCAGGCCGGCGTGGCGGGCCGCGACGGCAGCGCCGCGTGCGGCGGCTTGGGGAAACAAAGCGGGCCAGGAAGACGCTCTCAGGCTAGGTTGCGTATCACTTTCCGAGTAATGAGTCGTCTGTGGCCTGCGAGGCTCGAGGTAATTGATGTGGCGAGGGGAGGCTTAAGCGTGCGCCGAGGACCACGACGGCATTGTGCCTCAAGAACTGCGTTTAGAGGCCAACGTCTCTAAGCAAAACTTTGCCCTATGTCGGCGTATAACTAACGTAAAGCCCAAATTTATATAGCCAAAAAATAAAACTGGGACACAGCTACCGTATCAGTTTGCAGAATGAAGACGTGTCGTCCATACACTGTAACCAATGACTTCTCACGCAATGTTCGATGTTGAAAAAATGATATGAAGGTTTACGAAGTAGTTTCAGGCTAGCAGCCGGCCGTCGTCAACTATATGCCAGGATATCTAGACTAGGCACCTGCCAGTTGCCCTCAGGTGAGCCATCTTCGTCAGACGTCCTTCGTTCCATAGTGTACAGTGTGACCCATGATGATGTTACAAACTTTCACGGATGATGGAGAAGGGCAAATGACTCTGGCAAGAGACTCTGGTCCCGACCCGAGCGAGTCGAAAGTAGTAAGCGAAAATCGTTCTGATATCTGTGACAGTGGAATATACGCTGAGGTGACAGAAGCCATGGGTTACGTCCTATTGTCGTCCGAAGACATGGCGAATTGTCACCCATAAAAATTTTGTTATTGTTTGGTGGAATCAAGTACATGAATGGCCGGAAAAGGTCTTCAACTAGTCGCAAATACCTATTTCCAGTCAATCATAGCCTCAGCTGAACCATTGAACTCACTGCATTCCATGAAAACACCGCCCACACTAGTGTGGAGCAACCACCAGATTGCCAAGTACCTTATTCAGAGCTTCGCTCCGTGGCTTAGTGGGGTAGGCGCCACACGCGTATCCTACTTTCAACTCTTAATAACTGAAACTCATCTGACCAGGCCGCGGTTTTCCAGTCGTCTGGCGTCCAACCGATGGGGTCAAGTGTCAAGGAGGGGCGTTGCAGGCGATGTGGTGCTGTAGGCAAAGGTTATCGGGTCTATCGTCTGCTGCCATAGCGCATTAACGCCAAATTTCACTGTGCGGTCCTAATGAATATGTTTGTCGTACGTCCTAATTGGATTTCCGCGGTTCTTTCACGCAGTACTGGTTGTCTCTTATCACTGACAACTCTGTAAACACCGCTGCCCTCGGTTAAGCGAAGGCCGTCGCCCGGTGCGTTGTTCGTGGTTAGAGGTAATTTATGAAATTTAGTATTCTCGTCACACTCTTGATACTGTGGATCCCGGAATACTGATTTCCTGAAGATTTCCGAAATGGAATGTCCCATGCGTCTAGCTCCAACTACCATTCCGCGTTGAAAGTCTGTTAAATCCCGCCATCCTCTCATTATCCCGACGGATACCTTTCCACATGAGTCACATTAGTACAAATGACAACTCCGCCATTGCAATGCCGTTTTATACCTTGTGTGCCCGATAGTGACGCCGTCTGTATATGTGCATGTCGCTATCCCGCTACTTTTGTCACGTCAGTGTTCGTACCGCTTCTGTTGTTGCTAAGTTCGTAGGTAGGCAACTTTCAGAAGTGGTAGTTTGGATCAAACCATAAAGAAGCCCAGTAAATATGGCCTCTAAAATGCATACCTTAAGACCTATGAGCACTTCTTCATCTTCGCTACTCTGAAACACATCTCTTCTAGTAAACACTTGCTCATCTTCGCACCTCTGAAACAAATTTCTACTTAACAAGTGCCCACGATTCTTAAAGCATACATTTCAGATCCGATATTTAATTGACATTTTTTGTTTTTCCGTAATACCTCTTCCAAAAATATGGAGTCCGAAGAGTTTGCAGTAGAAGAAATGTGTTTCACAGTACCGAAAATGAACAAGTGCTCGCAGCTCTTAAGGTAAACATTTTACAGCCCATCGTTACTGGATTTTGTTTTGTTTCGGTCCAAACTACCACCTCCGGAAGTTGCCTATTTTACGGCCCTAGCAATAACAGTGCCAGTACAAGGTCAGAGGTATCAGGAAGATTTTCGCTTACAACTTTCGACTGGGTCCTTTACGGACCAGGGTCCCTCACTTAGAATTCATACGTTTACTATTCTCCACTATCCCTGAAAGATTGTAACATCATCATAGAATTATACTTCGTAGCGCGCTGTGAGCATTCCGCTCAATTTATCAAGGTCATGGTGACAGAAAACAAATGGCTCTGAGCACTATGGGACTTAACTTGGTTCAAATGGCTCTGAGCACTATGGGACTCAACATCTTAGGTCATAAGTCCCCTAGAACTCAGAACTAGTTAAACCTAACTAACCTAAGGACGTCACACACACCCATGCCCGAGGCAGGATTCGAACCTGCGACCGTAGCAGTCCCGCGGTTCCGGACTGCAGCGCCAGAACCGCTAGACCACCGCGGCCGGCCGGACTTAACTTCTGAGGTCATCAGTCCTCTAGACTTAGAACTACTTAAACCTAACTAACCTAAGGACATCAGACACACCCATGCCCGAGGCAGGATTCGAACTGGCGACCGTAGCAGTCGCGCGGTTCCAGACTGTAGCGCCTAGAACCGTCGGCAACCCCGGCCGGCCCTCAACGTTCCTGCTCGCCCTAGCCATCGGCGTACTCTATAGTCATCGACTGGAATACATCGCAGACATGATAGTGTACAAGGCATTATCCAACTGGCAGCTGGTCTCAAAATTCTTGATTCCACGGATTCTTTAATAATTCTCCATTGAATGTGTGGTGGAGATACAATGTTTAACACAGTAGACATACTTGATTGCCAAAGGCAGGTGCAACGCTTATGTTCAGTGCAGTATTCCTCCACGGTGTCAGTAGTGAAGCGTATGGAAGCCGTACCACTCTGGCGTGGTATTTTGTAAGTTCCAGCTTTCCTCAATAAGAAAGTGTCCTTCACTAATCCAAGCCGATGGCAAAAATGGTTCAAATGGCTCTGACCACTATGGTACTTAACTTCTGAGGTCATCAGTCCTCTAGACTTAGAACTACTTAAACCTAACTAACCTAAGGAAACCACACACGTCCATGCCCGAGGCAGGATTAACCAGTGGCAATCTTATATGGTTGACAAAAAACTACCTCCACCTGAAAATTAAGCAGGAATTTAAAAATTCACAAGAGAGTACGAGAAGACTGAAAAGTTGTCATTATGCTTTTTGCTCCTTGTTGCCTTGGGCGAATATATGTATATACAGTGCATGCGATAGTAAATAGTAATTCTGACGCTGGTAAAAATAAACGATAGTAAAAGCGCAAACCGGGTGCGGAAAGGAGGTATTTGCGAGATTATTGCGAGTGTGCGGCTATGTTCTGCTGCTGACTTCATTGTGAAATATTCTCCTTGGTAGTACAGATGTATCTCAAATGTACAACGTGAAGCCAAATGAAAACGAGTCAGATGAAGAAAAAAAGCTCGAAAAGTGCTGATAGAATTGGCGCTCTGAGGGTCCGCACAAACATAAATAGGTATATTGATAATAGTAATTGGGCCATGCGTGGCCCGTGTTCCCGCCATCATGTATTTTACACCCTTTTTTTTGACGTACTTCCACCTCACAACGTTAATTTAAATTACTGCTGTCACTGAGTTGCAGCTTTACCTGACCGTGAGCAGTGTTAGCAGCGCGTATCGATATATCCCCCCTCGTAGTATCTTTGCTCGGCTGCTATTACATGCTGGTCATTGTCGTAAGGGGGTTAGGGTCGAAGATCGGACCTGCCAGTCGGGGAGTTGGAACGCTGCACTAGTTCAGTGGGTTTGGAGCACCACTGAGGCCAGCATGTCCATGGCTCGCCCGACCTTTGCCACCACACATCACTTGAGCCGGGCACGGTCATCGTGGACCGTTGGTCGGTCGTCGTACCGGACGACGTGTATTGCTCGTCGATAGCTTATGGGTTGGCTCTGTGTGTGTGTGGTGTTAGTGTGTATGTGCGTGCGAATCGACTCCCGATTTGTCTTTTGTGATTGCACAGCCACTGCTTAATGTCGTTCAAGTCTTCACGCAAGTGTTCGTCAAACTGTGTGTGTACTTGGTGTCATTTCCACTGACAAACTGTTTTAAATGTTGACGGCGTACTGGCAGTGAGTCAGTTGGTTGCTGCGGACCAGGGAGGTTATCTCCAGGCGGAGCAGTCGGCTTGGTCCGTTGGCAGTGTCGGAGCGTGTATGGAGCTGTCCGATCGCTACGAGCTTCGTGGTTCACCAACCCACGACGTCAAAGTTGAGTATTGGTTTCAACAACTCAAGCCACGTGCATTCATGTTGTGTGATTCGTTTTGGTGGTTCGCTGTTGGGGAGGTTTTCCTGTGAGCGACACCGCGTGTGTCTATTGCTGAAATTTAGCCGCCATAAAATACAAATAACTATATTGGTTGACTACAGTTCGTGAGCACCAGCGGAATTTTCTGCCTTGTGGCCCTTGATGTTCCGGTTACCTGCCCTGGCCACTAACGTAATTTCAGGCAGCGTCCTTTCCTCACCTGTTGTCGCTGCCCAGCATGGTGTGTAATTTTGACAGCTAATGCATATTTCATTGTTGATAATGACGTTCATAACATTTTCTGTTTGAGTTCTCATGTACTGATTGGTGGAAAGCAAGTCGTCGTGTCGGTCCGTCCGTGGCTGTCCCCTGGTTGGGTTCCGACGGATCAAGTGCGGTTGGGCTCACCACCTGTCTCACCTAAGTGTACAAGTGCAAACCGACCTCCCTGGAGGCTTCTGAGTTCCGTTTTCCTTCTCACCGGTGTTTAATTCTCTATTAATAATCTATCATAGCCAATGATTTAAAACTTCTTGTTTTTACTCGACTTAATGTATTTTTTGAAGTTTGGAAAATCAATTTTGGGCCTTAAGCCGCTTAAAACCTTATTCTTGAAATTACCCTTTAAGCAAAAACATTGTGGCCTTCTGTCTTAAAAGATTATGGCAATATATTTTAAAATTTTCAAATTTAATTGTGGCACTCAGCCGCTTGTATTGCACCTTGCATATGTTTGGTCTATCCACTTTTGCCTTGAGGCTTTCCAGCCTATCTGTGATACCACATATATTTTAATAATTTTATTTATTTTAACTGCATTTTTATTTGGTTGACTTTTAAGATTTCTTGTTTGGAGGCCCTCAGCTGAAATAATTGCCTTTTTCAAACTCATAGTTCTAAAGGTTCGACTATGTGCCGTTTTGGATTAAAGATGTTTTTAAATTATAATAAATTACAATTTTGAATGAACCTGAAAGACACCTTATTTGGCCATTTCCACAACCCTAGTCACCTGTTCTGCTCTGCTGGTTTAGCGGGCGTCTCAGTAATAATAATAATAATAATAATAACAATTTCTTGATGCTCTACAGCCGGATGCAAGTCTTTCTACTACACGCCACTTCGGCGACTTGTGTGTCCATAGCCTACCCCTAAATCGCTTCAGTTAAATGCTGGGATGGTTCCTTTGAAAGGGCACAGCCGAGTGCCTTCCCCATCTTTCCTTAACACAATGAGGCTGATGATCTCCCCCAGCTCAATCAACCAACTATCTAACCTAGTTATCCAACTAGGGAAAAGGGACCAACAGTTTAACATGGAATCCGAACCACATGGTGCTTCTGGCGACACGTCACATCGTTGAAACGTGACGGCTACGCTGAAATGAACAGTGAAAAATCTGTGGTCCCACCGAGATATGATGCTCCGATCTCCCAGTTTCCAGGCACGAGCCTTACCGATTCACTGCTAGGACCGACCTACACATATCTAGCTCATCTATAGGTTTTAATGAATGACTTTTAGTACCAAAATTTGTAATATATAAGGCCGTATCTTTTGATTGCATTGACTTGGACGAGTAAATTATTTACCTGGCTAAAGAACTGCAGTTCTCAGTACCTGACATTTCAGCTTGGAACCTCTACACGTACATGAGGAGAAGGGTTGTTAACAATCGGACAGATAGACCGACAGACAAACAGCAAATGGATACTATAAGGGTTTCATTCTTACCGAATGAGGTATGGAACACTGAAGGGTAAGCGATCTGTTTATTATTTCAACAGTAACCTCCATAACTGTTAATAAAGTTATCCTGCTGCGACCCAAGACCACCGCTTCCTTCACTGAAAAATGATTGCCTACGGAATCATGACTATCCAACCGTGAATCTCTTCGTCCGAAGCAAATCGACGGCAACGAATTTTTTTTCAGGGCTCCAAACATCCGAAAATCGCCTGCGTGGAGACTGGGACTGTATCGCAAATGTGGGTGGGGCTACACGTTGCCAAGGTTGTTTAGACTACGATGCAGAAATTTTAACTGCGAAGCCCTTAAAAATTATCCATACAGTCCCTATATCAACCCATTCGATTTCCATATTTTTGGAGCCCTGAAGAGAGATATTAATGGCCGTCGATTTGCTTCAGATGAAGAGGTGGACGCCTGGGATCAGTCGTGATTCCACAGGTATCCGTTAACAATTTTTCATGGAGGCTTTGACCGTCTTATTTCCCAGTGGGATTAATGCATTAACAGTTATATCGATTACTTTTGCAATAATAAACAATTTTCTTGCTTTTTATTCATCTGTCTTTTTTTCATTTGTCTGCCCCTTACAAATTTTCGACTATGTCTTCTTCTAACTGGGCTCAAATTTCATAAGCGGCCCATACCTTGGGAAATGTGGTACATGCATGTTAGGAACTGTTATAAATCGCTGCAGATGAAGGCATCTAACACCCCTAGACTACCAGTCATCTAACATTAATGCACTGGCATTTTCTGTATGCGGCAATCTCAAAAGAGGAGAGTACAGCAGGTCCAGAGATACTGTTGAGGAACTGGAGCAGCAAACTGTAATGTCTAGTCAAAATTTATGAAACGTACATATAAACCCGCGAAATCTCATTTCGTTTCCTCCTCCCCTTCTTAGTGCTTCGCTTTCTTGTCATCACCACCATGAGTGTTCTGCCCATAGGCTCCCGTCTTCTTCCATCCTCTTCTGGACGGCGTAACTTCCGCTTCCCTTGATGTCGTCTGTTATCTTGCATCTCCTCCTTCCTTTCAAACTCATCCCACCAACTAGACTTCCCAAAGCGTCTGTTAGCAAGAATTCGCGTCTCAATGAAATGTCCCATTCATGTCTTCCTTCCTCTTGTCGCCTGCAGCAATCATCTTCTCTCAACAACCCTTCCAAGCACTCTTTCATTACTCACTCTTGTCCTCCATCTCGTCCATGGCTTTCCCTTCCACATTCACACTGAAATGCTTCTAGCTTCACTCCATCCTCTGGTTTCAGCGTCCGCCACGCAGAGCGTCGCAACCCAGATAAAACATTTTCCGAATCTCAGACTTTTATCTACACGAACCGCCAAAGAAACAAGTGTAGGCATGCGTATTCAGATAAGGAGATATATAAACAGACAGTACTCGTCGTTGCGGTCGGAACGCCTTTATAAGAAAACAAGTGTCTGGCGCATTGTTAGATCGTTTACTACAATGCCAGTTCCAAGATTTAAGTGAGTTTTAACGTGGGGTTACAGTCGGCGCACGAGCGATGGGACACAGTATCTCCGAGTTAGCGCTGCAGTGAGGATTTTCGCGTACAACAATTTCACGAGTGTACCGTGAGTATTAGGAATCCGATAATCAGATCTCCGACATCGTTGAGGCCGGAAAAATGTCCTGCAAGAACTGGACGAACAGCGACTGAAGAGAATGGTTCAACGTGACAGAAAAGAAACCCTTCCGCAATTTGCTGCAAATTTCAATGCTGGGTCATCAATAAGTGTCAGCGTGCGAACCATTCAAAGAAACATTATCGATATGATGGAAGGTAGGAGACGAGGTACTGGTGGAAGTAAGGCTGTGAGGACGGGCCATAAGTCGTGCTTGGGTAGCTCAGTTGCTAGAGCACTTGCCCACGATAGGCATAGGTCCCGACTTCGAGTCTCGGTCCCGCACACAGTTTTAATCTGCCAGGAAGTTTCATCATCGATATGGGTTTTCGGAGCCGAAGGCCTACTCGTGCACCCTTGATGACTGCACGACACAAAGCTCTACGTCTCGCCTGGGCACTTCAACACCGACATTGGACTGTTGATGACTGGAAAAATGTTGCATGGTCGAACGAGTCTCGTTTCAAATTGTGTCGAGAGGGTGGGAGTGTACGGGTATGGAGGCAACCTCATGAATGCATGGACCCTACATGTCAGCAGGGGACTGTTCAAGCTGGTGGAGACACTGAAATGATGTGGTGCGTGTGCAGTAGTAGGGATATGAGACACCTGATACATATAGATACGACTGTGACAGGTGATCCGTACCTAAGGGTCCTGTCTGATCACCTGCATCCAGTCATGTCCATTGAACATTCCGACTGACTTGGGCAATTCCAGCGGGACATTGCGACGCCCCACACGTCCAGAATTGCTACAGAGTGGCTCCATGAATACTCTTCTGTGTTTAAACACTTCCGCTTGCCATTGAACTTTCCAGACATGGACATTATTGAGGATATCTGGGATGCCTCCAGCCCCTCGAACTCTTACGGATTTATCGACAGCCCTGCAGGATTCATAGTGTCTATTCCCTCCAGCACTACTTCAGACATTAGTCGAGTTCATGACACGTTTTGTTGCGGCACTGCAGCGTGCTCGCGTAGCCCTACACGGTATTAGGCAGGTGTACCAGTTTCTTTGGCTCTTAAGTTTAGGTTCACATATACACTCCTGGAAATGGAAAAAAGAACACATTGACACCGGTGTGTCAGACCCACCATACTTGCTCCGGACACTGCGAGAGGGCTGTACAAGCAATGATCACACGCACGGCACAGCGGACACACCAGGAACCGCGGTGTTGGCCGTCGAATGGCGCTAGCTGCGCAGCATTTGTGCACCGCCGCCGTCAGTGTCAGCCAGTTTGCCGTGGCACACGGAGCTCCATCGCAGTCTTTAACACTGGTAGCATGCCGCGACAGCGTGGACGTGAACCGTATGTGCAGTTGACGGACTTTGAGCGAGGGCGTATAGTGGTCATGCGGGATGCCGGGTGGACGTACCGCCGAATTGCTCAACACGTGGGGCGTGAGGTCTCCTCAGTACATCGATGTTGTCGCCAGTGGTCGGCGGAAGGTGCACGTGCCCGTCGACCTGGGACCGGACCGCAGCGACGCACGGATGCTCGCCAAGACCGTAGGATCCTACGCAGTGCCGTAGGGGACCGCACCGCCACTTCCCAGCAAATTAGGGACACTGTTGCTCCTGGGGTATCGGCGAGGACCATTCGCAACCGTCTCCATGAAGCTGGGCTACGGTCCCGCACACCGTTAGGCCGTCTTCCGCTCACGCCCCAACATCGTGCAGCCCGCCTCCAGTGGTGTCGCGACAGGCGTGAATGGAGGGACGAATGGAGACGTGTCGTCTTCAGCGATGAGAGTCGCTTCTGCCTTGGTGCCAATGATGGTCGTATGCGTGTTTGGCGCCGTGCAGGTGAGCGCCACAATCAGGACTGCATACGACTGAGGCACACAGGGCCAACACCCGGCATCATGGTGTGGGGAGCGATCTCCTACACTGGCCGTACACCACTGGTGATCGTCGAGGGGACACTGAATAGTGCACGGTACATCCAAACCGTCATCGAACCCATCGTTCTACCATTCCTAGAGCGGCAAGGGAACTTGCTGTTCCAACAGGACAATGCACGTCCGCATGTATCCCGTGCCACCCAACGTGCTCTAGAAGGTGTAAGTCAACTACCCTGGCCAGCAAGATCTCCGGATCTGTCCCCCATTGAGCATGTTTGGGACTGGATGAAGCGTCGTCTCACGCGGTCTGCACGTCCAGCACGAACGCTGGTCCAACTGAGGCGCCAGGTGGAAATGGCATGGCAAGCCGTTCCACAGGACTACATCCAGCATCTCTACGATCGTCTCCATGGGAGAATAGCAGCCTGCATTGCTGCGAAAGGTGGATATACACTGTACTAGTGCCGACATTGTGCATGCTCTGTTGCCTGTGTCTATGTGCCTGTGGTTCTGTCAGTGTGATCATGTGATGTATCTGACCCCAGGAATGTGTCAATAAAGTTTCCCCTTCCTGGGACAATGAATTCACGGTGTTCTTATTTCAATTTCCAGGAGTGTAGTTATCTCTTTCTTTGTCAGGCAATTTCAAACGCTCTGAAATCACTGCGAATGGACTTATTCACTAACCAGTACAGCTAGCGTGCAATAACAAGAGTGCGATTAAGGCAAGGTTAGCAATGAGGCGATACGATATGTGGTGCGGCACATTGCAATAACGGTCACATAACGCGACACTTACATGCGCCGCACTGATGTGGCCACTGGTACGATAGAACAAAGCAACAAGACCAGCATTACTGCATCCGTAGTAGGACGCATTATAATTTCTTACAAGGTGTGACGAATAAAGTATAGTTTTGTCACGCTCGTTTGATAAACAAGAGGCTATAATGACACCAATTCATTTTCATCACATGAATTAAGCTACATTGTCGTCGTGGACTACGAGGTGTGGCTAGAAAAAAACCGGACTAGTACTGGTGAAACAATAAAACGAATGCAATAAGGCTGAAAGTCGCGTGGCCTGTCACGTGACTCTCGCTCCGCCTACTGCTCGAGTTTCATCTGCCTCCTGCACTCAGTCTGCCCGTGGCGTCTGTTTTAAGTAGTTGACGTTTTGTCTGTGCGTCGGAAAATGTTGAGTGTACAGAAAGAACAGCGTGTTAACATCAAATTTTGTTTCAAACTAGGAAAATCTGCAAGTGAAACGTTTGTAATGTTACAACAAGTGTACGGCGGTGATTGTTTATCGCGAACACAAGTGTTTGAGTGGTTTAAACGATTTAAAGATGGCCGCGAAGACACCAGTGATGACACTCGCACTGGCAGACCATTGTCAGCAAAAACTGACATCAAAGGGATTGTGCACATTGATAGGGTACCAGAGGGACAAACAGTGAATCAGCATTACTACATTAGCGTCCTGGCTACCCTACGTGAGCGAGTACGGAGAAAACGGAACGATTTGTGGAGAAAAAAGTCATGGATCCTTCACCAACACAATGCCCCAGCTCACAGTGCGTTGTCAGTGAAGACGTTTTTGGCAAAACACAACATTCCCATCTTAGATCATCCACCCTACTCACCTGATTTGGCCCCCCTGTGACTTTTTTCTTTTCCCTAAAGTCAAGTCAGCTTTGAAAGGAACTAGATTTGAGACTGTTGACGCAGTAAAAGAAAAAGCGACGGAAGTAATGTATGGACTTACCGAAAATAATCTGCAGCATTGCTATGAACAGTGGAAAATTCGTATGGAGCGGTGTAGAGACCGAGGAGGAGAGTACATTGAAGGAGATAATTGAAATTGTAAATAATTGAAAATAAATGTTTTTTCCAGCATCAGTCCGGTTTTTTTCTAGTCGCACCTCGTATTACGTTATTGGAGATAGTGATACTTAATCAATAAAAATAGAATATTGTAAGAACCAAATTCAGTAAGGACTACTCTAATATGTATTTCTGGATACTGTGAAGAAGAGTCATCCGAAGCAGGTTAATTTGCTTTATTGTGTTTCAGAAGAATTTACATATATAACCACCGAAAATATCAATCAACATGGAACAACGAAATCAATAAAATTGTGCATGTAAAAGGAAATGCATTTGGCAGCATATACTCTGACCTCAGATTTTCTTGTCCTGCCACCGTACTTTACCAGCCTTTCTTATAAATTTAATTAGCTATTGCATCACTCTTCCTTATTGTTGACACACTCATTCTTCTTATACCCAAGGTCGCGTCAGACAAATCCTTTTGCACTAAATGTGTCTTCAGGTAGGCTACCTCCAAAACACAATGTGATTTAGTTACATCAATAGCAAAATTCTATTTCTGATTTATTTTTCGCTAGAACACACGCCATTTGTTCAGCAGCATCTGAGCAAAAACAGTTACGTAATGTTTTGTGAGTGAAACTGTTAGTGCAAGCATTATAAACTGATGCATGCGGCACACAGATAACACCGCTGCTGGGTCTGCTCTCTAGCTTTAAAATGGAAACAGCAATTAATGCACTGTTAACATAAAATGTGGCTGTACCTGGCTTCAGAAACTACATGCGAAAGACAAACACAAGCCACAAATCCACAAAGCACGTGGCACATGTAGCGTGCCGCACGTATTATCTCTTCATTGCCAATCATCAAAATATATCACTTATTTACTCGGGACTGGAAACAGATTTGTATACTCTTCCAATGTCAAAAATTTTTTGTATGTTAGCTACATTTTTTATGCAGTGACGTATGACCTAAAATGCATCAACTGTAAACTGGCAGTCCGCAGCTCGTGGTCGTGCGGTAGCGTTCTCGCTTCCCGCGTCCGGGTTCGATTCCCGGCGGGGTCAGGGATATTCTCTGCCTCGCGATGACTGGGTGTTGTGTGATGTCCTTAGGTTATTTAGGTTTAAGTAGTTCTAAGTTTTAGGGGAGTGGTGACCATAGATGTTAAGTCCAATAGTGCTCAGAGCCTTTTTTTTTTTTTTTTTTTTTTGTAAACTGGTGGTGGTGGTTAGTGTTTAACGTCCCGTCGACAACGAGGTCATTAGAGACGGAGCGCAAGCTCGGGTTAGGGAAGGATTGGGAAGGAAATCGGCCGTGCCCTTTCACAGGAACCATCCCGGCATTTGCCTGAAACGATTTAGGGAAATCACGGAAAACCTAAATCAGGATGGCCGGAGACGGGATTGAACCGTCGTCCTCCCGAATGCGAGTCCAGTGTGCTAACCACTGCGCCACCTCGCTCGGTGTAAACTGGCCAGTGACAACATTCCTTACTGCAAACTTTCGAAAATACACTGTGTTTTACTCATTTTCGAAGTCTCACAATAACTAAGGGCAACACGAAAAGAAAACCAATTCATTACCAAGCAGTGGCGTTGGTCTATAAGATGAAAAATTAAATTTTTTACCAAGTAGTTTCCTTAGAGTTGAATGAGAAAGACTGCATAGTGGAGAACACATGCAAATCTACGAGGGTATTTCGGAAAGTAAAGATACACCGTACACCAGAGGAACAGAAGAGTTTTGGCGAACAAGTTGGCAACACTGGTGTTAACCTTGAACCGTTAGCTTTCTCCTCGCGGTCGTTCTGCAGTTGAAAGTTGCTTCTGGTCGGAGTACGTCGTGGTTATAATGGCTGCGCCGATTCAGAATCCCGCCAAATGCGAAGTGCGCTCCGTCATAGGTTTTCTTCATGCTAAAGGTCAGCGACCAGCGGATATTCACAAAGAAATGGGAACATTAGGAATCGACAAAATGTAACGAAATGGTGTCATCATTTCTTTGAAGGTAGGACCGATGTTCATGACGAACAAAGAACAGGTCGCCCATCTGTGATCTTTGATGCCCTTCTTCGGAGAACGCAGGATGCAATTAGGGCGAATAGACTTCTCACATTGAAAGAATTGCATCGGATCATACTGGGCGTGTCAATGACAACTCTTTATGACATTGTGACTGTCAAGTTAGGGTACAGGAAATTGTGTGCGCGCTGGGTTCCAAAACTGTTAACGGAAGAACACAAAAAGAAATGGATGGGCTTTGCACTCGAATTCCTCACACGCTATGCTGAAGCAGGTGACGAGTTCCTTGATCACACTGTGACAGGTGACGAGACGTGGGTTTATCTCCATACATCTGGATCTAAGCAACAATCAATGCAATGGCGCCATTCGAATTCACCAAAAGCCAAGATATGCAAAACGCCGATTTCAGCGAAGAAAATCATGGCTTTTGTTTTTTGGGACAGAGAAGGCATTCTTCTGTTGGAATTTATGCCTCCTGGAACGATAATAAATGCCGCTGCATATTGCCAGACTTTGAAACGTCTTCGAAGGGCAATTCAAAACAAACGCAGGGGAATGCTGACAAGCGGAGTCCGCTTGCTTCATGACAACGCTCGGCCTCACACAGCGCTCGTATCGAAAGCAGTACTGAAACAATTCAATTGGGACGTACTGGACCATCTGCCATACAGCCTGGACCTTGCGCCCACCGACTTCCATGTCTTCCATTACCTGAAGTCACATCTTGGTGGAAAATCATTCCACGGCGCTGAAGAGATCAAAGATGAAGTTGAAATGGGGTTCCGACAACAGGCGGCAACCTTCTATGACAGTGGGATACAAAAGCTTGTGCACCAACTTAACAAATGTTTGGATAACGGGGGTGATTATGTCGAAAAATAACAAATAATCCAGTTAATAAGATGTAACTGACGTTGTCTAAATAAATATTCTATTTAAGGACTGCGAGCCATTGTATCTTTACTTTTCAAAATGCCCTCGTAATACATAGGTCATAATTTTTTTACGCAAAAATCGTAAGCTTCAATGTCAAATTAATTGGAGGAACAGATGTAGCTCCACTTCATTTACAAAACAACTATTGTTTCGAGGACTCGAAATGTGGTTCTCAACACCACTCGCCCTGTGTCTTATCACACAGCTGCGTAGAGCAACCAACAGTCCATATTGCGCCGGGCGGTACTACAAACACGTGTTAGTTTTGTACTGCTATCATTGTAGTGCTAACCAGGTCTGTCACTACAACTTCAGCCGGCCGCGGTGGTCTCGCGGTTCTAGGCGCGCAGTCCGGAACCGTGGGACTGCTACGGTCGCAGGTTCGAATCCTGCCTCGGGCATGGATGTGTGTGATGTCCTTAGGTTAGTTAGGTTTAAGTAGTTCTAAGTTCTAGGGGACTGATAACCACAGCAGTTGAGTCCCATAGTGCTCAGAGCCATTTGAACCATTTTGAACTACAACTTCGTATCAGTTTGCTCCACTAATGCGTCTGAGTTGTATCTCGAGTCGCGTTGTGTATTGAATCTCATATTGCATCGCCTTAATGGGAACCGCGCTGAAGTAGTGTAGTCGTTGACAAAATAGTGTCGTCATTGACACACTGCTTCCAGAAAACAATGCCTTTACTTACTGAGGTGCCATCGTAGGTATAGAGTGAATAACATAATTTTCATTAGTTATGAATCTAGAATCGGATGCGTTTAGACAAAGCGCTCTTTTTTCAGTAGAGAGTGTGTAGCCTTGGCCAGTTTCAAAAGCAGTGGAGACGCGCCTTCCCATCGACTACCTGGCAGTGTGAGCTGCGACACACTTTGCATCAGGGTGACGATCGCGCTGCCTCTCCGAGATTGCCATGTTTGACGTGACGATTTTGGATCCTTACACCTTATTGAGCGAACCACTTACTTAAATTGCGCGCGAGAGTTACGCCCTGTTTTGATCCGCCATCCTGCGGCGCCACCCGCCTTTTAGGCTGATTGAAAAACATTTACGGCGTCGTAATGATGAACGCCTGCGCCGGAGGAGATCACACTGCAGCATTCGCAAAATCTTGGAATGCCGTCACATATCAGAGAACTCCGGTTGCCGGCGGTCGACCGTGGCCTCGATAACGAGGAGGAAGAGGAAGCGCTCTGTTACAAATACTTTTCTCGCCGAGCAGGGTTCTTTGAGTGCGTACGCCAAGTAGCAGTGCAACATCGTAAATTAAAATTTCCATTCTCTGACGTCATGAGTTTCACGTCGAACATCTGGATCTACAACTCCATCCTTCCCACAATCAAGCTTGCATTCTGCGGAGAAGGGTAAATCTGTCCCGAAGTTTCGAAGAGCATAAAGTTTGGTAAAGATAAAATGTTTAATTCCTGTTTACCCATTTCCGATAAACCCACGAACGCTGCTGGAGTAAGTAACTTACTGTGCTTTCGTAGGATTTCGTGCTGTAATAATTATCAACAGTTTCCTCGGGTGGAAGTGGGGCGTTGGAAGCTGACAGCTAGCCACTTTTCACGGTGTATTAAGTTCAAAATGGTTCAAATGGCTCTGAGCGCTATGGTACTTAACATCTGAGGTCACCAGTCCCCTATAACTTAGAACTACTAAAACCTAACTAACCTAAGGGCATCACACAAATCCATGCCCGAGGCAGGATTCGAACCTGCGACCTTAGCAGTTGCGCGGCTCCGGACTACAGCGCCTAGAACCGCATGACCGCCGCGGCCGGCGGTGTATTAGTACCACCGATGGGATACTAAGAAAAGTTTCCTGATGACATTCATGCGCAAGGAATCTCACTGTTAAGTTCGAGAGTGCGAATTTTCGTTCATATAGCGTACCACACTCAGTTTGCATATTATAAGATGATATTTTAAAAAAAGTAAAAGGAAATAAAGCAAACAGTAAATTACTTAATATCCGCCACAATTTTACTACCATATTCGATATTTCGGCGATCCATACTTCCACCATCGTCAGGATGTCGTTGCTGTTGCTGAGTTCTGCTGAAAACTGATGCCAAAGCTGCAAATCGTTGTCTTATACAGGGTGAAAAGTATTTAAACCGACAAACTCTGGGAGGTTGTAGGGGACATCAAAACAAATATTTTTCCCTAATGTCATTTTTACCTATGAGTAGTATTTAAACTGGTAGAGGAAGATTTCTCTGTGGACAAATTAATTAAGCCAACAAACACTTTTCCATTTTTTATGACCCAAGAGACAACACATTAACACAACCCACTTTCAATTACAGTAGATTTTCAAAAATGCCTCCATTGACACGTAAACAAAGGTTAAACCGACGGATCATGTTCTGTGTGATACGGGCAAAAACTCCAGGAGTATCCTGAATTGTTCCTGCTGCTGCTACTATCCGGGCTACCAGATCCTCTTCTGATGCAACAGGAGTTGCGTAAACAAGGTTGTGCATCTCTCCCGACACAAAAAAGTCCAGAGGAGGCATATCTGGGGATCGAGCAGGCTATGGTACAGGACCACCTCTGCCAGTCCATGTTTCTGGGAACCGTCGGTCCAGGAATCGTCGCACACGACGACTGAAATTTGCCGGCGCCACGTCATGTTGGAACCACATGCGTTGTCTTATAGGGAGCGGGACGTCTTCCAGCTATTCTAGCAATGCTCTGGCTAGAAAATTGTAATAGTGTCTGCCATTTAATGGCCTAGGTAGCAGATACGGCCCAATTAAACAGTCCGCAACAACACCGACCCATACATTTACGAAGAAACGCACTTGATGAACGCTAGTAACTGTGGCATATGAGTTATCCTCACTCCGAACTTGAGAATTGTGCATGTCGAAGACTCCATCACGCCTGAACGTTGCTTAATCGGTAAACAACACAGAGGCTGGAAATGTAGGATGCATTTCACACTGTTCCGGGTAACTCTGAAAAAACTGCTCTGGGTGGATAAACAACTGGTTCCAGGTTGTGGACACGCTCTAAGTGAAATTGACGTAATAATTGCTCTCGACGGACTGTTCTTACATTCGTCTGATTCGTCTCCATGTTACGTGCAATTGCACGAGTGCTGACTGAAGGATCCCGCTCCACATGCTGTAAGAGAGCTTCCTCAAATTGCAGCGTTCTTACCGTGCGATGGCGTCCCTGTCCAGGTAATCTGCTAAATGACCCGGTCTCACGCAGACGTTGGTACACAGCAGCAAAGGTCGTATGATACGGGATACGGCGATTAGGATATTGTTGTTGATAAACCCGCTGTGCAGCTCGTTCGTTGTGGTGCGCTACGTAGTTCGCACCAACCATGTCAGTGTACTGACTCCAGGTGTATCGCTCCATTAGTAAACAGAGACAATGCACTACTACACTGGTGGACAGCAGTTGCCTACAACTGAAGAGTGTAATACGCCCTCTAACAACTGAAGATCGTAATATGACCTCCACCGGTTTAAATAATCCTCATAGGAAAAAATGACATTAGGGATAAATATTTGTTTTGATGTCCCCTACAACCTCCCAGCACGTTCCGCCCATCACAGCTGTTGCCGTACGAGACGGGACTAATGGCGCCGCACTTAGCGTCATTTGCTGACATCTACGTACTTTTCAATTAATCGCAATATTTTTGTAGAGAATGGGTAATCCTTTATCGCCCATTTTAACTGGCCTCATGAACGTGATGCCCTCACCCTACTTTTGGACCACCTGAATTGTCTTCATCCCAGAATTAAATTTTGCCGCAGAGGTCAAAAGTGATGGGAGGCTTCCATTTGTGGGCTACACGGTGATCAAAAACTGGAGAGTACTCTGGGTCACAGTGTTCGCCGAAAACCGAAACACATCGGTCTCCATGCTACAAGTTGCATTCACCATACCAATGCGATGGTGTCCTATGACTGATACTCAGAGTATAGGGCGTTTCCAATGTGCAAGGTATAACCCAAGGACTTGTACATTTGCTGGCTGTGTTTCAGAAAAATGGGTACTCTGAGAAGTAGATTCTACGGCTGTGGAGTTTGGACCGTTCCCGAAGGTGCATGAAGTGGAAGGTGGATCTTTGGCCTTAATAGAAACAATGCAAAGTGCAGGTAGGAATTTGAGCAATGTAGGAAAAAACAATTTGCTATTTACCGTAAAGGAGAGACGTTAAGTTGCAGACAGGCACAATTAAAAGACTCTTACATATAGTTTTCGGCCACAGCCTTCATCAGTAAAAAGAGAGTGTGTATGGTGTGTATGGCCGGCCGGTGTGGCCGAGCGGTTCTAGGCGTATCTGTCTGGAACCGCGCGACCGCTGCGGTCGCAGGTTCGAATCCTGCCTCAGGCATGGATCTGTGTCATGTCCTTAGGTTAGTTAGGTTTAAGTAGTTCTATGTTCTAGGGGAATGATGACATCCGATGTTAAGTCCAATAGTGCTCAGAGCCATTTCAACCATTAACTTTCGAATGTTATGTTGTTGACGGTGACGTCTCAGCTTTGTTCCCGTATCAGTTATAGACGAGGTATAATATTCCAACATGCACAGTTTACGCTCAAAATTTAAAAATATTTTTTCTGAAACCAAAAATAAACTTAAAGGTTATTTGTTTAGGACAGTTTTCGCCATATTTTCAGTTTTATGCAGCTGCGGACCTTTAACAATAAATCGTCACGGTAAAAATGATAGTTTTCAACCTCATTTTTGTATAATCTACAGAAAATAAAGAGCATATTAATCACATACATAACCTTTTAACATGTCACAGTAACAAAGTATGACCTCTTGTACTCCCGGATACGATCAAGGTGTCCACATAGAGCGATTTGGAAAAATCATTATTTGAAGATGGAAAAAGAAGTGTGACTGCATCGTCTAAACAAGTCTAATCCTTCTTTACGTAACTACTTTTTCCGAAACTTTCAGTTATTAACATATTTCAGATTGGATTAAGACGTACATGAAGATCAGTCCATTATTACTTTCATTCTGGTGAACTATTCCTCTTTACGAACAGAAATAACTAGCTCAACGAATTTCATCAGCGAGATAAGTCGTCTATTTGCGTTTGGAACCACTCAGCTTTTCGCTAACAGCTTTTCGTTTGGAAGTGTTCGGGAGCGGATACCTAAGGCACATCCATATTCCTATGTTTCCGGAAATCTTTTAACACAGTGCCACGCTGTACACAGTTAAAAAACGTCCAGTCATACGGATTAGGTTCTCATATATATGAGAGTGTCTAAGACGTTTTTAGTAATACGAGGGTTGGAACTTCGATTGTGGCAACTATTTATTTACAGGTCGTACAAAATAGATACGTCTTTCAAAGTCTTACTAACGTTCAAAGTAGTCACTAGCATTGTGTATAACCCGTTGCCACCGATGTGGAAGTCGTAGGATACTCTTAGCAGTGCCAGTTGTGTTGACAGATGGAACGGTGTGGTCTATTGCCCGACGAATTTGTAGCAGCTATGAAGCGAATGCCGTGAAGTGTTTTATTCAGTTTAGAAATCGAACTCACGAGAGCCGAAGTCAGGGGAGTTGCATTAGGTGGTATAGCACTTAGCAGCCCCACAAGTCAAACAAATCAGTAACAGCTTGCACTGCACGTGGTCGAGCATTGTCCTGGAAAATGATGGTCAGGTCTCGCTGAAAGTGTCATCACTTCTGTCTCTATGATGTTCATTTTTGGAACACAACCTACGACCAGCTTAGAGACGTGATGAAACTTTCTGCAGGAGATGAACATCATTTTTCAGGACAATGCTCAAGTACGTACGGTGCAAGCTGTTACTGATTCGTTTGACTGATGGGGCTGTTAAGTGCTATACCACCTAATGCAACTCCCCTGACTTCGGCTCTCGTGAGTTCGATTTCTAAACTGAATGAAACACTTCACGGCATTCGCTTCATAGCTGCTACAAATTCGTCGGCCAATAGACCGCGCCGCTCGAACTGTCAACACAACTGGCACTGCTAAGAGTATTCTACGACTTCCACATCGCTGGTAACGGGTTATACATAACGCTGGCGACTACTTTGAAGGTTAGTAAGACTTTGAAACACGTACCTATTTTGCACGAGCTGTAAATAAATAGTTTCCACTATTAAAGTTCCAACCCTCGTAGAATTTACACTCCTGGAAATTGAAATAAGAACACCGTGAATTCATTGTCCCAGGAAGGGGAAACTTTATTGACACATTCCTGGGGTCAGATACATCACATGATCACACTGACAGAACCACAGGCACATAGACACAGGCAACAGAGCATGCACAATGTCGGCACTAGTACAGTGTATATCCACCTTTCGCAGCAATGCAGGCTGCTATTCTCCCATGGAGACGATCGTAGAGATGCTGGATGTAGTCCTGTGGAACGGCTTGCCATGCCATTTCCACCTGGCGCCTCAGTTGGACCAGCGTTCGTGCTGGACGTGCAGACCGCGTGAGACGACGCTTCATCCAGTCCCAAACATGCTCAATGGGGGACAGATCCGGAGATCTTGTTGGCCAGGGTAGTTGACTTACACCTTCTAGAGCACGTTGGGTGGCACGGGATACATGCGGACGTGTATTGTCCTGTTGGAACAGCAAGTTCCCTTGCCGGTCTAGGAATGGTAGAACGATGGGTTCGATGACGGTTTGGATGTACCGTGCACTATTCAGTGTCCCCTCGACGATCACCAGTGGTGTACGGCCAGTGTAGTAGATCGCTCCCCACACCATGATGCCGGGTGTTGGCCCTGTGTGCCTCGGTCGTATGCAGTCCTGATTGTGGCGCTCACCTGCACGGCGCCAAACACGCATACGACCATCATTGGCACCAAGGCAGAAGCGACTCTCATCGCTGAAGACGACACGTCTCCATTCGTCCCCCCATTCACGCCTGTCGCGACACCACTGGAGGCGGGCTGCACGATGTTGGGGCGTGAGCGGAAGACGGCCTAACGGTGTGCGGGACCGTAGCCCAGCTTCATGGAGACGGTTGCGAATGGTCCTCGCCGATACCCCAGGAGCAACAGTGTCCCTAATTTGCTGGGAAGTGGCGGTGCGGTCCCCTACGGCACTGCGTAGGATCCTACGGTCTTGGCGTGCATCCGTGCGTCGCTGCGGTCCGGTCCCAGGTCGACGGGCACGTGCACCTTCCGCCGACCACTGGCGACAACATCGATGTACTGTGGAGACCTCACGCCCCACGTGTTGAGCGATTCGGCGGTACGTCCACCCGGCCTCCCGCATGCCCACTATACGCCCTCGATCAAAGTCCGTCAACTGCACATACGGTTCACGTCCACGCTGTCGCGGCATGCTACCAGTGTTAAAGACTGCGATGGAGCTCCGTATGCCACGGCAAACTGGCTGACACTGACGGCGGCGATGCACAAATGCTGCGCAGCTAGCGCCATTCGACGGCCAACACCGCGGTTCCTGGTGTGTCCGCTGTGCCGTGCGTGTGATCATTGCTTGTACAGCCCTCTCGCAAGTATGGTGGGTCTGACACACCGGTGTCAATGTGTTCTTTTTTCCATTTCCAGGAGTGTATTTCGTTTTCCTGGAGTGTTCATCAGAGACTAGCATATCGCCAGGAGGGACCCAGGGAATTACGATAGGGGTGCTCTTGTTCTCGAAATACTTGATCTACATAGCGTGAACAGCAATATGTGACTGCGGGTGACTAAATATCTAGGTGTAATGTTGCAAAGTGGCATGAAACAGAATGACCGTGTGAAGTCGGTTGTATAGAAGGATGTGTACTGGGTGAGTGCAGCTCATGTGTAAGGGATACCTTGTAACGCCGGAAATGCATATCATCCTATTTCCATCTATTGTACTATAATTTTTTGTCCTTATTTTTGTTACCTGAATATATGACATTTCTGTGTCTTTACATATTTTAATTGTTTTAATTTATATATATATATATATATATATATATATATATATATATATATATATATATATATATATATGTCGATGTATAATTGGTTTGTTTCGTAAATATTATTCGTATTTTTACGCTGGGTCTTGCCCTGGGAAAACTGCTATCGAACGATTACATCGATAGGTCGTGTGAATAATCAAAGTGTGTAGGATCTTTGGTAGTGTTAACTCTGCCGCGTGGAGCGCGGGCAGAGAGGGTCTGGGGAGTAGCGAGTGAAGCAGGTGTGTTGTGTGAAGCTCCCGCGAGTTGCCACGCTTTCGGTGTTTGGCGGCATGTAATTGCGCTCGACTTGCGATGATAGTTTCTGACATGGTGTCGCGGACGGGAAGCATTAGCTGGCGCACATCAAGAGCCCGTTTCGTCTGGTGACCGTGTCGAGAAGAAGGCGCGCCAACATCCAGCTTCTGCAACAGCGACGGCCGACAATGAGTGACTGTCGCCACCTCCTCGATCGACGGCTTCAAACCTTCAATCAACCAACAAGGAAGACTGGAAGCACGTAAAGTTTTAGAACTGTATGGCAGACCTCAGCTTTTCAAACTTTTAAAATTGTTGCATCACAAAATTACAGCAACTTAGTATGAACCTTTGTTGCTCATTGTCCCAGTTGCATTACCAAGCGGGGTCCCTTTCTTTTCCGGAATGAACCGGAGTGTCGTTGAAATTCAAACGCCAGCATCATTTTATTTCACTGCTTTAATTTCAAAGTTCAGTTAAGGTATTCATAGCTGGCTACAGTATTTAGATTGCACGCACAAATTAAGAGTGCGAGTTTTGTTACCGTATTTTAGCTTACCTGTGACTGCAGCTCAGCTTGGTACGTACTAAATTTTACTATTGGTAATTGTTCAGAATCATTTAATTCAAGTTCAAAGTTAAATCTCTTATTTCTAAATTGCGTAGATTCAAGTAGCTTTTGAAATGATTGTTGAGGTAGACCAAGACTAACCGTATTTTACTGAATTTCGATGTGCTTCAGAAAGAAAGCTCACTATTAATTTCAGTCACTAAATTAACTTTCGATTTTCCGCTTTTATTAATTCTTTTGCTAAATTAAGTCAGAGTGTAGCGAAATTTATTACTTCTGACAAACTTTCAGTTTTCACACTACACGTGTCAACCTTCAGTTGCCACGATTCTAGTGCTAATTATATGTGTAATAACCTTTCTTTTTCAGTTATTATAGTAATTGTCCATAGGACTGGCGACCGTAATTTTCCCCAAATCTCAAATATCTAATTACCGCTAGTTAATTGTTAACGTAACGGCCGCACATTTACTTTCTTTATTAACTTTACCCCTTTTCAAAATTAATTTCCACCAGTTTCATTTGCATTTTTCCTTTCATTTAGATGTAACCCTTTCCTCCCTCTTTACCAACAGATTAACTTCGGTGACGATTGCTTTTCCCAAATTTCCATTAGGTACACGCGGTTTAATTTTTCACTGTCATTAAGGTCGATAAGTGAGGGGGAGGTTACAACCTCACACAGGACCCATGTAAAACTCATTCTTGATTACTGCTCGACTATTTGGCGACCCCAAAAGGTTGGATTAAGATAAGGCATCTAAGCAGCTCAGAGGCCTGCTGCCGTGTCTTCTACTGGTAGCCACGAACAAAAGCGATTATCACGGAAATGTTCTGTGAACTTAAATGGGAAGACCACCTTTTCGCGAAATGTCGTTGAGAACCCTTCGAGAACCGGTATTTGCAACAGGCTGCAGAAAGATCCTACCGCCTCCAACATACAGAAAGAGCGCGAAGACACGAAAAAGAAATCGAGGCTCTTACGGAAGCGTATAGATAGTCGCTGTGCCATCGCTCCATTTGCCAGTGGAATAGGAAAGTGACTGAGATACTCTCCGCCAAGCTGTGAATGGCAAAGTATGTATGTACAGGGCTATTACAAATGATTGAAGCGATTTCATAAATTCACTGTAGCTCCATTCATTGACATATGGTCACGACACACTACAGATACGTGGAAAAACTCATAAACTTTTGTTCGGCTGAGGCCGCACTTCAGGTTTCTGCCGCCAGAGCGCTCGAGAGCGCAGTGAGACAAAATGGCGACAGGAGCCGAGAAAGCGTATGTCGTGCTTGAAATGCACTCACATCAGTCAGTCATAACAGTGCAACGACACTTCAGGACGAAGGTCAACAAAGATCCACCAACTGCTAACTCCATTCGGCGATGGTATGTGCAGTTTAAAGCTTCTGGATGCCTCTGTAAGGGGAAATCAACGGGTCGGCCTGCAGTGAGCGAAGGAACGGTTGAACGCGTGTGAACAAGATTCACGCGTAGCCCGCGGAAGTCGACGAATAAAGCAAGCAGGGAGCTAAACGTACCACAGCCGACGGTTTGGAAAATCTTACGGAAAAGGCTAAAGCAAAAGCCTTACCGTTTATAATTGCTACAAGCCCTGACACCCGATGACAAAGTCAAACGCTTTGAATTTTCGGCGCGGTTGCAACAGCTCATGGAAGAGGATGCGTTCAGTGCGAAACTTGTTTTCAGTGATGAAGCAACATTTTTTCTTAATGGTGAAGTGAACAGACACAATGTGCGAATCTGGGCGGTAGAGAATCCTCACGCATTCGTGCAGCAAATTCGCAATTCACCAAAAGTTAACGTGTTTTGTGCAATCTCACAGTTTAAAGTTTACGGCCCCTTTTTCTTCTGCGAAAAAAACGTTACAGGACACGTGTATCTGGACATGCTGGAAAATTGGCTCATGCCACAACTGGAGACCGACAGCGCTGACGTCATCTTTCAACAGGATGGTGCTCCACCGCACTTCCATCATGATGTTCGGCATTTCTTAAACAGGAGATTGGAAAACCGATGGATCGGTCGTGGTGGAGATCATGATCATGTAATGGCCTCCACGCTCTCCTGACTTAACCCCATGCGATTTCTTTCTGTGGGGTTATGTGAAAGATTCAGTGTTTAAACCTCCTCTACCAAGAAACGTGCCAGAACTGCGAGCTCGCATCAACGATGCTTTCGAACTCATTGATGGGGACATGCTGCGCCGAGTGTGGGAGGAACTTGATTATCGGCTTGATGTCTGACGAATCACTAAAGGGGCACATATCGAACATTTGTGAATGCCTAAAAAAACTTTTTGAGTTTTTGTATGTGTGTGCAAAGCATTGTGAAAATATCTCAAATAATAAAGTTATTGTAGAGCTGTGAAATCGCTTCAGTCATTTGTAATAACCCTGTAGATACGATCTCGAAACGGGGTCCTGATGGTTCAATTCCCAACTAAAAGAGTTTACGTGTACTCCGCGTGGTTTCTCAACTATAGTGACCGTCCCTCATAAAAGCGATACGACTACATTCTCGGTGTACATGCGTCGACCAAAGGCAACCCGTCTCGTGAGGGGTCGACTGTCGTTCTCCTCGGACAGATTGATTCGCCGGCCGCTCGATGGTAAATCTGCGGATCGTAACGGAACCCCCCCGCGCACCGTCGCCACAGTCATTTTACCGTCGCGACGTTGAAGAATGGAACGACGCCGCCGTAGAGCGAAGCGCTGGAGAAGAGAGGAGGGCGGAATTCCTGGAGCATATCGCGGTCGGGGTGGGGGCGGAGGGCCGGGTTCCAGAGCGCGAGCTACCTACCACGATGAGATTTCCGGCCTGAGCAAGACAAATGGAGAACTGACGCGGGGCTTAGGCGCCACGGATCACTGGAAGCTGCGCGCCAGATGAGTTACCTCCGAGAGGCCTCGATCGGCGCTCCACCGCCACCGGGGCCGGCGTAGAGGCGACAGCAACGCGCGCGCCGTATACTCTGCGTTCCATCCGCAGATCGGACGTGCTCCGGTTAAAATAAGAACCACGCGCCGAGCAAAGTTCTACGGATTCGTAGTGACCCGCTATAGTAGGCCTACTGTCTTAAAAAGTTTGTCTCCAAGCAAACATGTTGTAATTGAACGGAACCTTTACAATGAGGTGCCGAAAGTCAAGGGATAGCAATATGCAGATGGCGACAGTACCGCGTACACACGGTATGAAAGACCACTGCATTGGTGGAGCTTTCATTTGTACTCAAGTGATGTGGTAAGGTTTCAGTCGTGATTGTGGCCGCACGACGGAAATTAAGAGACTCTGAACGCGGAGTGGTAGGTGGCTCTAGACCCATGGGACATTTCATTTAAGGAATCTTTAGGGAATTCAATATTCGTAGATCTATAGTGTTAAGGGGCTCCGGAAAGGCTCAAAATCATGAAAAGTTCAATTTTTTACTTTTTTGCGATTTCTGAATCTGCAGACTATTACCTTTTAATAGATATATAATTTATTCAATTCCGAAGACTACAACTATTTTTAAATTTTTTTGTAATGTATTCTACATGGGCGTGACCCACTGTGGCGCTGTTAAACTACTGTCAAATGGTGTTATTATTAACGTCCGTGTTCATCAGGTATATTTTAGTGATGTGAGATAAAGTATGTGTTGTGGCTAACCTGTGATGGTTCAATATATATCGCTGGTGTGATTGTCGATTGTTTCATGTTTATTTACTCTGTCGTTATCTCGAAAATATTCGTAATTAATTCTGTTTCTTGGGTCTCTGTTTTGTTGAAGTATAATAATGAGTAAAAGTAAAGTTATTAGAAATCCTCTGAAGGCTTTTAAGAAAAGGAGAAATGTTGGAAAGCCAAAGGTATTTAGAAATATGGGAATGAAGATAGGTTCTAACATGGTACGAGCGATGCTTGCTTTAGACAAGGAACGCCTTCGGGCTGCAGACAGGGCTGTAAAGAGTCTAGAAATACAAGCAAGAGTAAACAGGAGGAGGAACAAGAGGAAGCTGGAGGAGGAGTTTGCAGAGGATGAAGATAATCCATCCTATGGACCTGGAATGCACTAAAAAGTTAATCCAATCTTTGTCGCTCGATTCCCAAAACTTTTATTTTCTCATACTAATTACATGTTTTCTAAGGATCTTCCAAACATATTTGTTTCAAACTTTCAGTAAATGTTACACAGTACCTTCTGCATAATTTAACACAGCCTTTTTCCAAAAAACTGTATATTTTTGAATATATAAATAAAAAATTGCAAAAAATGTTCTGAATTTTCATTACAATTGAAGAAAAATCATCTTTAATAACTGAACTACAATTTTGTAAAATCCCTGTGTTAAGTTGTAGCCCATATTCCAATAAATAATCTGTAAAAAGTTCAACTTCCTACCTCAAATACTTTGTGAGGAAAGATGTAATTTATAAGCGTTATTTTAACATTGCAAGTATAGGGCGTTCCGGAGCCCCTTAAGAGTGCGCTGAGAATACGAGATTTCTGGCATTAGATCTCACCACAGAAAACGCAATGCTCGGCGACCTTAACAGCCGAGAGAAGCTGCGTTTGCTTAGTGTTGTCAGTGCTAACAGACAAGCAGAAAGCAATGTGGTACGTACGATGTTCGTATCCTTTAGGACAGTGAGGCGAAATCTGGCGTTAATGGGATATGGCAACAGACAACCGACACGAGTGACTTTACTAACAGCACACCGCCTCCAGCGCCTCTCTTGGGCACGTAACCATACCGGTTGGATCCTTGACGAGTGGACAACCGTTGTCTGGTTAGATGAGTCCTGATTTCAGTTGGTAATAGCCGACGGTAAGGTTCGGGTGTGGCGCAGAACCGACGAAGCCATGAACCCAGCTTTTCAACAAGTCACTGTGCGAGCTGATGGTGGCTCCATAATGCTGTGGGCTGTGTTTACGTTGAATGGACTGGGTCCTCTCATCCAACTGAACCGATCACTAATTGGAAATGGTTTCTGTTAGGCTATTTGGCGACCATTTGCAGCCATTCCATGACGGAATTTGTATGGATGACAATGCGCTATGTTACCGGGCTACAACTGTTCAGAACTGATGTGAAGAACGTTTTGAACATTTAATAATTCTTTCATAATGTGGGGCCACAGTCATAAAATGTTTCTGCAAAGTCAGTACCGCCATTAGACTGTTTTCCATTTGCAGTGTTTCATTTACACTATCATGATTTCGGCTTCAGAGTGACATTAGTATGTGTTTTAAGTGTTATACAGTGCCTAAGATGGCATACTGTCGTATTTAAAATACACTATTAGACACATTGTCTAAGGGTCAATATTTCTGGTAAAGCATAGTCTTTTTGGTTTAAATGAAGCATTCGTATCGTAAGAAGTGATAGTGATAAAGCCATGTATGGTACAAATACTACCAACCCAATAATTTTATTCATTGGTTACAATTTGGACACAGGCACGTAATATAAGCTTTATAATCATATCTCATAAGATTTGCATACAACTTCTTTTTGTCGTTGCTTAATGTGCAGATTTTGAGTGACCTTCCCTTAACCGTCTGTCCTATGTTTCTAAGAATGCAGCAGTATTTTTGTTTATTTGCTTATACGTACTTGACAATGCTCAGTGATTCATGCAATCTTCGAATGTGTGTCTTCACGTAGTACGTTGGTGTGTGGAGTTTAAGTTCTTCCACGAATTCTCTCGTTCTTCTACTTGTGTTGTACTGATGCCCACAGAACATAAACGTTGTATGTGTAACGAGTGGAATGTTGCAGAAAACAGTTATTCGCCAGCGATTAGTATTTCGTTTAGAGTAGTTTTAAGTTGATCGGGTGTGTCAAGAGTTTCTTTGTTCCTGTTGTAATCTAAGAACTTTTCTTCCATGCATCATCTCTCTGGCTGATGAAATCACCATCAGCCGTCTTACTCGTAAGCAAAAAATTTGTGTTTCTAATTTCCTGTCCAGCTTATGGTGCAATGTGAGGCAGGGTCCGCACCTGTAGTGTGCCAAAGTTAACACCACTGCATCGGCAACTACGACTATGGTGGACGCGTGACCATCGGCACTTGGCGTTGGCGTAGTGGCAGAGCGTTGCTTGGTATGATGAATCCCGATACCTTCTTCATCTTGTCACTGGGAAAGGGCGAACCCGTCGTCAACCAGGCGAACAGCTCCTTGGTACTTGTACTGCAGGGCGCAGACAAGCTTTCAGCAGCCCCATTATGCACTGGGGAACTTTCACATGTGGATCCACGGGTCCAGTAGAGCTCGTGCAGGGCACCAGGATGGCTAAGGAATATCGTAGGCTGATTGCAGACAACTCCTTCATGAAAATCATGTTTCTCGACGGCAGTGACATTTTTCAACAAGATAATGCGCTGTGTCACAAGACCAGGAGTGTGTTGGATTGATTCGAGGAACACAGTGGCTAGTTCCAACTGATGTCCTGGTCCCCCACCTCGCCAGATCCGAATCCGATCGAGCACAACTGGGGTGTGACAATGTGGCGTCAGAGCTCATCGCTTCCCTCCCCCTTATTTACTTGAATTAAGTGACTTGTGTGTGCAGATGGTGCGCCAAATTCCTCCAGCGACCTTCCAAGGCCTCATTCCACCCATACCAAGACGCCTTGCAGCTTTCATCTGTGCCAAAAGCGGACTTACCGGCTATTAACTAGGTGGTCATAATGTTCTGCCTGATCAGTGTCCGTACAGTCTCTTCAAAAATGGCTCTGAGCACTATGGGACTTAACTTTTAAGGTCATCAGTCCCCTAGAACTTAGGACTACTTAAACCTAACTAACATAAGGACATCACACACATCCATGCCCGAGGCAAGATTCGAACCTGCGACCGTAGCTGTCGCGCGGTTCCAGACTGTAGCGCCTAGAACCGCTAGGTCACCATGGCCGGCTACAGTCTCTTCGAGGCGTAATCAATCATTCCAGCACCAAAACTGTTGATGCTTTCATCGCCACTTGCTGACGCATTTCCTCTCGACTTCTTTCGGAGTGAACTTCATGTAGCTGGCTAACAACCAGGTAATCGTCTTCAGATTGCTACTTTCTTACCAACTGACAAATACTGTGGCAGAATGTCGACGCCGTGCAGCTGAAGTCCCAGAACTTCACACACACACACACATACATACAATACCAACCGAACACATACACAAGCTCACCGCACTAATAATCAATTCCTCTTTTGTGCAGGAACATTGCATCCAGGTTAAGCCACTCGCTCAGGAGTTGATCGTGCAATTCTACCAAATGGTGGGGATGTTGGTGTCGACGTTTTACCCGCTGTTCCAAAATGTCCCGCAGATTTTCTATGAGGTTCGTATCAGGTGAGTATTGCAAGCCGATCGATATGCGACAGTTGTGGAAGTGTTCAGAAAACCAGTCATATATTCTTGCAGACCAATGAATTTTGCTGTTCCTCCAGACCAATGAACTTTGCTGTTGTCATCTTTATATGCCTATGTGAGCAATGGCCTCTTGCCAGGTGATCGAAGCCAAGTGTTCAGTGTGTGCAGACCCGACGCCATCTTCTCTCGCAGACAGGTGGTGATGCACCTTCATTCTTTGCAAGCAGCAACACCTATCGGGTTCGCAAGCGAGTTTGACTCACAAACCGTGAAACGTGTCTCAGCATCCTCTGTCAGGATCTTTTCCCGACAACAGTTCTGACGTCGTGTTTCGTAGCCATGTGTGAAATGGTTCAAATGGCTCTGAGCATTATGGGACTTAACATCTCAGGTCATCAGTCCCCTAGAACTTAGGACTACTTAAACCTAACTAACCTAAGGACATCACACTCATCCATGCCCGAGGCAGGATTCGAACCTTCGACTGTAGCAGTCGCGCGGTTCCAGACTGAAACGCCTAGAACCTCTCGGCCACACCGGCCGGCGCCATCTGTAATGGCTTAACAATTCAACTGTGTGTGACCACTGGGATGACTATTCTCTTTCGATGAGCTTACGTGCAGCATTTATGGTGACATGTTATTCCGTACTCTCTAAACGGAATCTCCCAAAAAGGGAAGGACTGTTCGCAGAAATTAATTCGTTAACTCCTGCACGAACAGTTTCAGCGAAATTTCAAGAACCGCTTTGAGGCTCGCAAATAAGATCTAGGCATCCAATACCCTCTTCTGCGATTCCATTTTCGCGTCACTCTACTGACAAGCTGTCCCTTCTTTGAGGTGGAATTAAAATTCTGGCCTCCGTTCTTCAACTTTAATAACAGCTTAAGGCAAAACTGATCGAATTTACACGGAAATGCGACTTGTTTTTAGAATTTCTCGATAGGAAAATAAAGGAAAAAAAAAAGAGAATCGTGTATGTATTTCAAGAAAAGTAGAATGGAGTGTCTGCCCTCTCTCTCCGGCCTGTCTGTGAGCGCAACTAAAGGTTAGCTTTCGAAATGCTCCCTCAGCTGAAGTTAAGCGCGTATAAAGACTACAAAAGAGAGAGTCAGAGGGGTGGAAAATGTTTACATTTCCAATAAAAGGTTTTTGAATGCGGAGTAAAAACGAAGGCTGTGGGCGCTGAATAGCAGTGAGCAAGCGCCCTCGTCCCTCGCCCCTCACCATGTTCCCCGGTTCGCTGGCGCCCTGCTCGCCCGCTCGCTCCACTTCCAAATGGTGGGTTCGGCCCGCGCAGTCAGCCGGAGAATCTCCTAACTCTGCAACTGCAGGCCTGTCCTGCTGCAATCAATGGCCGCGCCTACAGCGTCTCTAGTCTGCGAATTCTGCGATTTGAAAAGAAAAAAAAGGATCCAAAAAAAGGGGGGGGGGGTTGGTACGAGGGACCGAAAAGGAGGGGTGAGCCCGGTGGTGAGGGTCAGAGAGGCATTTCCAGCAGCGGCTTGCTGTTTTTCTACACTGCTCTTCTGATGTTTTGTTATTTTCTTCGCTGACGCTGCGTAAGTTTGCTGCGGTTTGTGTGAAGGGCTCTGTTAGGACCTCGGTGAAATCGATGATTCAGCGGATGGTGTTTGAAACAGAGCATGTTAATGGAGGTGTATTTTTAATATTCGGTCAATGGTTCGTTCCACGTCAAATCATCTAATTTCGCAACATTTTCCTGCTTGAACGTCATGGAATTAGACGAAATTTTATGTGAATATTCACGTATGTTCCCGATGAACATTGGTAAAGTTACATGTTCGTCAAAGCAGTACTTACCGAAATATAGTCACTTGTTCGACTCTGCGACTTTGCGCCGAGCGAGCATGAATTTCTGGTGAGTTTGAGCTGTTATTTTTGTTGAAAGAAATGAAATTTTGCCATATGTACAACCGTAAACCTTCTCTCAAGAATTATAATGAAAAGAACTTTAATATTCAGCCTAAATATTAGATAAAATTGCCCAAAAAAATTGACGCCCAACAAAATTTCAAAGCTTTACATTTTATAGCTCAGGAACTACATTTATGACGAACGTGAAACTTGGCATGCAGTAACTAACAATACAAGGTTCTCAAATACAAAGTTTCATTAATGTCCCAGCTGCCAGTACTGAATTAATTAACAGCGAAGTTGAAAATTTTGTATATAACTAAAAAATGTGCTATTTTCGACATGATTTTTCCCCTGTAGGAAGGAACAGAGGAATGGACAATGATAATGCCTGCTCTTTGTTCAGTTTTCTTGTTGGCTCAAAGGCCTTTATCTTAAAAAATTTCGTGGAGTGGTGTCGAGCTCATGAAACCTAGGAAATCGGATATCGGGCTTCGTGGGGTTTGTGTGGCAAGTCGGGAGTCGTCGGGGGGCGGAGTTTCTGTTTTAACATAGTGAGTTAACAGTTTGGATTTCAGGAGTTCTGGATCCTTTGTGATAAACATATTTATATTTACGGTACGGAAAGGCGACAAAGGATTCGAAAGTGTGTTACCATGTGTGGGCATCGATTACCTCGCCGTCCGAACAGGCCTCGGCAGGGCCAATGGTACAGACTGAACGCAGTCTCATGCTGAGCCGATAGGCGTCACTGGATACGAATATGGAGGGGCATGTGGTCAGCACGCCACTCTTCCGGCCGCTGTCAGTTTTCGTGACCACTTTTCTGTCAAATGGTTCCTCACTTGGGTTATTGTTGAATGTTTCCGATTCGATCCACTGGTCAGGTGTTATCTGTAAGTAGTCAGGAAGCAACAGAGCTTCAATTATTGAGTTTCGAGTTGTAAGATTTAATCGTGTATCGGGAGTTAAAGCGAGGCTGGCGATTCTTATTTAATCTGAATCGATATTGCGGCACACAAGACAGTAAATACAAGCACGACCAAAACATTTCCGATTAACCTAGCAGAGTAGTATGCTGTATCACTGGTCCATCCGCCCCTCTACGCCAGGCGTGCGTCGATTCCAGCAGCGGCCACAAGTGTGATTTCGATACTACAAAAACTTCAAGGAGAGACTGAAGAAGAGTTTCAGGCTACCCCAATAAAGGATCCTGTATGACCTTAGGTTCCCAAACATAAAAGGACTCGCCCTCCGGCCCGTCCACTGTGCGAATCTGCCCCAACTCGTCTGCCTATATGAGGGCGATAGGTAGGGTCCGTGGTACTTGTTCCTCTGTTTCGCCTGCGAACCTGTATCTACCTGCCCACATTCCGTCAGTAGAAGCAGGTAGGGTCCGGCATGAAGTCTCCAGCGTCCACACACAGTCGGACTCGTACACGCACCTGTCGGGCTGTGAGAGGGCGCCCATTTTAGAATGAAATTATGCGAGTCTACCGGCTATTTTGTTTTTAAATCATCTGTGTCCAACAACATCCGTAATGTGCATATATGGATGTGTCCATAACACATACAATAAAATGAATGGATGCATGTGTGTGTGTGTGTGTGTGTGTGTGTGTGTTTTCCACATCTCCTCCTAAAGCACTGGACCAATTTCAACCAAAGTTGGTAAACATATAACTTGTTGTCTCGAAAGAATCGCTGTAGGAGTAACCAGCACCTACATATCAAAGTAGTGGGGATGGGGATGAAAACGAAGTGTAGCCAATGATATACAAATATTCATCCATCCATTATTTGAGAATGACAGCACTTAGTACCTTTCAACGATCTTTACTCATAATTTCAAACCTTTATGAAACTTTTCACACTGCTTACTACATTTTCGCTGTTCGTTCAGTAAACCGGTCGCATGAAGAATGACGTTCTGATCTATTACTTCTTTTCCACTAATGATATTCGGGACACATTTTACAGGCCGTATTCACATATACAATTGAATGTTGTAGGACAATTGTATCACTCAACGGCACATATTTCAGAATCATTGAAGTCAGTACCGCCATTAGACTGTTGTTTATTTACAGTGTGACATTACACTTACACAACCATGATTTCCGCTTCATAGTGCCATTATCAAGTGTTTTAAGTGTTTTAAATTGCCCAGGGCGGCATACTGTCGTATTAAAATACACTATTAGACACATTGTCTAAGAGTCGAAATTTCTGCCAGACACTTAGCCAACTGTCATTCAGTCGAGATCGTGTACTCAGTAATGAAACAAGGCAGTAGGCTCTGCCGGCCGGTGTGGCCGAGCAGTTCTAGGCGTTTCAGTCCGGAACCGCGCGACTGCTACGGTCGCAGGTTCGAATCCTGCCTCGGGCATGGAAGTGTGTGCTGTCCTTAGGTTAGTTAGGTTTAAGTAGTTCTACGATCAAGGGGACTGATGACCTCAGATGTTAAGTCCCATAGTGCTCAGAGCCCCCCCCCCCCCCACCCCGCCCCCTTTGAGCAGTAGGCTCTGCCAGAAATATCGACTCTTAGACAATGTGTCTAATAATGTATTTTAATACGACAATATGCCATCTTAGGCAATTTATAACACTTAAAACGCTTGATAATGGCACTTTGAAGCAGAAATCATGATTATGTAAGTGTAATGTAATACTGTAAATAAACAAGAGTCTAATGGCGCTACCGACTTCCAAGAAATATATTATGACCGTGGCACCGTATTACGAAAAAATTATTACATAGTTCAGGAGATGTGACATCAAATACTAAGTTGCGTGAGCCTCATGGTACATGATGTTTTAATTTCTTTCTTCTCTACTACTAACTCTGTTCACAACACATTTCGCCGACAGTAGCCACATATACCACTGGATGCACCTCCAATATTTTATCATGTTCAGGAGACGCCGTCATAAACATTGAGCTGCAGAAAACGAAACTGAAGCACGAAATTCGCTAGAGGTATCGGTGAAATACGTGCACAAATACATGTGAAAAACTTTTAAAAATGTGAAATATATTTGACATGTGCGTACATAAGCCTATATAAGTTACTATAGGCAAAGAAGTACTGTGATGGAGGGGGGGGGGATGGGTAACAGGCGCCAACTCACTATTGGGATCAGCGTGATAACATGGAGTGAGTGAGTGGAAAGCAGAGACGGACACGGAGGGGTGGAGGAGATGGACAGAGAGGGGGGAGGAGGAAGTAGAGAGAGACGAGAGGAGGAAACAAACAAGCAAAGGGGAGAGGAGGAGATGGACAGGGAAAGAAAAGAGAAGGAGATGGACAGATAGAGGACGGTAGAAGAGATGAAGAGTGGGAGAAGGAGACGAACAGACACTGAGGGGATGAGGAGATAGGCACAGTTAGAAGGCAGACGGCTACAAACAGAGGGGGGATGATGAGATGTAATACAGAGGGAGAGGAGGAAATAGACAGAGGGTGAAGGAGCAGATAGACAAATAAGAGGAGCGGAATTAAAGGGAGAAGTGGGAGGAACAGGTGGACAGAGGGACGGGTAGGAGGAAATGGACGGAGAGAAGGGCAGGAAAATATGGAAAATATGGATAGAGAGTGGGGAAGGGGGAGGGGGTGGGCGGAGTTGGAAACAACGAGAGGGTGGAAGGTATGGACAGAAAGGGGCTGCTAATAGAAGAGGGAGTAAACACATACCCGGGCAACACCGGGTACTCAGCTAGTGAACAGTAAGGAGACCATAGTAGTCGTTATCTTCTGTCTACTCTATTTTCCCTGCACTACTCCCACTCGCATTCCTCCTTTCACTCCCCCTTCGGCTTCGACAGTTTCCTAGCTCCGCGTTCTCCTTTCCTCCTCACCGCAGTGGCTGCGTGTTAATTCGGGGCCGTAAATCTACCGGCTCAGGCGCGGCATTGGGCTGGCCCGCTGATGGTTTTACACCGGAATCGCGGCGCGGCGGCACGTGTGAAGCGCCAAGGTGTTGAACAGCCCTTATATTAGCTAAGGAGTACATAAACGTCAGCGGCATTTGTGTGCACCGTCGACCACGGCAAACAGCAGGAAACGGACAAACTGCGCGGCAATAAAGATAAACCTTTGATCTCGGCGTGGCGCGGCGCGCCGAGGCTGTTTGTTTTTGTTGGCAGTGGCCAGTGGGCAGCGGTCACGCGACGAACCCAGTCTGCCGGCGCTCCGCCGCACAGCTGCAGGGCACTGCGCTGGCACGCAAGCACACCGGGTCACCTGCTCTCTTTACTCACTCACCAACGGCACCCGTCACGAAGGAATCTGCAGTGGTGAATCGGCTAGACAGACACACGTTGCGAATCCACACTGACGGGAAGAAGAGCACAACACCAAAAAATAATTAATGTAAGACGCTGAAATTTGGGGAATAATGGCGTCTGGTAAAACATTTAAGTGATCAACGTTGCAAGACCTCTGGTTAACGTAAGCGCAAGATAAGCCATTGCAAATGTGAAATGCCGGTACATTAATGATCACTCTAATCGCCAGAATCTTGAATGTAAGCATGCATTCGTGTACACATTAAATACTACTGGCCATTAAAATTGCAACACCAAGACTAAATGCATTGGACAAATATATTATACTATAACTGACATGTGATTACATTTTCACGCAATTTGGGTGCATATATCCTGAGAAATCAGTACCCAGAACAACCACCTCTGGCGGTAATGACGGACTTGATACGCCTGGGCATTGAGTCAAATTGAGCTTGGATGGCGTGTACAGATACAGCTGCCGATGCAGCTTCAATACGACACCACAGGTCATCAAGAGTATTGTGACGAGCCAGTTCCACAGCCACCACTGACCAGACGTTTTCGATTGGTGAGAGATCTGGAGAATGTGCTGGCCAGGGCAGCAGTCGAACATTTCCTGTATCCAGAAAGGCCCGTACAGGACCTGGAACATGCGGTCGTGCATTATCCTGCTGAAACGTAGGGTTTCGCAGCGATCGAATGAAGGGTAGAGCAACGGGTCGTAACACATCTGAAAGGTAACATCCACTGTTCAAACTGCCGTCAATGCGAACAATAGGTGACCGAGACGTGTAACCAATGGCACCTCATACCATCACGCCGGGTTATACGCCAGTATGGCGGTGACGAAAACACGCTTCCAATGTCTACGAGCTGATAGTCCATGCTGCTGCGAACGTCGTCGAACTGTTCGTGCAGATGGTTGTGTCTTGCAAACGTCCCCATCTCTTCACTCAGGGATCGAGACGTGGCTGCACGATCCGTTACAGCCATGCAGATAAGATGCCTGTCATCTCGACTGCTAGTGATACTAGGCCGTTGGGATCCAGCACGGCGTTCCGTATTATCCTCCTGAACCCACCGATTCCATATTCTGCTTACAGTCATGGGATCGCGACCAACGTGAGCAGCTATGTCGCGATACGATAAACCGCGATCGCGATAGGCTACAATCCTACTTTTATCAAGTCGGAAACGTGATGGTAGGCATGTCTCCTCCTTACACGAGGCATCACAACAACGTTTCCCGATGCAACGCCGGTCAACTGCTGTTTGAGAAATAGGTTGGAAACTTTTCTCATGTCAGCACGCTGTAGGTGTCGCCACCGGCGCCAACCTTGTTTGAATGCTCTAAAAAGGTATCATTTGCATATCACAGCATCTTCTTCCTGTCGGTTGAATGTCACGTCTGTAGCACGTCATCTTCGTGGTGCAGCAATTTTAATGGCCAGTAGTGTATTTAAGTGATCAACATTGCAAGACCACTGGTTAACGTAGGCGTGAGACAAATCATTGCAGATGTGAAATGCGGGTACGTTAATGACCACTCTAATCGCCAGAATCTTAAATGTAAGCATGCAGTCGTGCATACATTATATTATACATGTGCCAGGTATTAGTTTGTGGGATGGAGTTGCATGCCTGTCGCCTTTGGCCGGTCAAAACAGAGACGGTTAACGCTGGTTGTGGAGGACGTTGGAGGTGTCGTTAGATAATTTCTCATACATATTCCATTGGAGACAACTCTGGTGATCGAGCAGGCCAAGACAACGTCGACACTGTAGAGAATGTTCCCAACAGCGGCGGGTGGGCGTGCGTTATCCAGTTGGAAAACATCCCCTGCTATGCTGTTCATGAATGGCAGCACAACAGATCGAATCACCAGACTGACGTACAAATTTACAATCAGGGTGCATGGAATAAACACTAGAGTGTTCCTGATGTCATACGAAATCGCACCAAAGACTTTCAGGCGTAAGTCCAATGTGTATATCACACAGAGAGATTGGTTACAGTCCCTCAGCTGGCCTGCTCCTAATCAATACATGGCATCACTGGTACCGAACCACAACCAGCTTTCATCAGAAGACCTACCCTGTAATGAGCTCCCGCTTGACACCACTGAAGTCGCAAACAGGGTGGTTTGGAGTCAGTGGAGAGCACGCTACAGAGCGTCTGGCTCGAAACCATCTTTGAAGTAACCAATGTGTAACATTTCGCTGTGGGACTGTGGTGGCAACCGTTGTTCAAACAGCTGCTGCAGATGCAGCACGATGCGACAGACCCATACGCCGAACTCGATGGTCTTCCCTCTCGGTGGTGCCACGTGGCCGTCCGGAGTCTAGTGTTCTTGCGACTGTACATTCTAGTGAGCACAGCTGCCAAAAGTCAAAAATGATTCAAATGGCTCTGAGCACTATGGGACTCAACTTCTGTGGTCATAAGTCCCCTAGAACTTAGAACTACTTAAACCTAACTAGCCTAAGGACATCACACACATCCATGCCTGAGGCAGGATTCGAACCTGCGACTTCAGCTTTCTTGCGGTTCCAGACTGTAGCGCCTTTAACCGCTCAGCCACTCCGGCCGGCGCCAAAAGTCATTTACAGTGGCTACATTCCTGCCACACACAGTGTGAGGCATAATAAACCGCGATTTTTAAAAGGCTGTTAAGTAAAAACACTTCGTGAAATTTTTCTATTTCATAATCTTAAAATACATGAACAACCATTTTCTGCAAGGGTAAAACATCGTTTTTTTTATATATAACTCTGGTAGGATGACGTTGGGATCCAGCAACGCATTCCGTATTACCATCCTGAACCCACCGATTCCATATTCTGACGTAATTAGAACTACTGACGGCCTTGGGAGAGCCAGTCCTGGCAAAACTCTACCATCTGGTGAGCAAGATGTATGACACAGGCGAAATACCCTCAGACTTCAAGAAGAATATAATAATTCCAATCCCAAAGAAAGCGGGTGTTGAAAGATGTGAAAATTACCGATCTATCAGTTTAATAAGTCACAGCTGCCAAATACTAACACGAATTCTTTACAGACGAATGGAAAAACTGGTAGAAGCCGACCTTGTGGAAGATCAGTTTGGATTCCGTAGAAATATTGGAACACGTGAGGCAATACTGACCTTACGACTTATCTTAGAAGAAAGATTAAGGAAAGGCAAACCTGCATTTATAGACTTAGAGAAAGCTTTTGACAGTGTTGACTGGAATACTCTCTTTCAAATTCTAAGGGTGGCAGGGGTAAAATACAGGGAGCGAAAGGCTGTTTACAATTTGTACAGAAACCAGATGGCAGTTATAAGAGTCGAGGGACATGAAAGGGAAGCAGTGGTTGGGAAAGGAGTGAGACAGGATTGTAGCCTCTCCCCGATGTTATTCAATCTGTATATTCAGCAACCAATAAAGGAAACAAAAGAAAAATTCGGAGAAGGTATTAAAATCCATGGAGAAGAAATAAAAACTTTGAGGTTCGCCGATTACATTGTAATTCTATCAGAGACAGCAAAGGACTTGGAAGAGCAGTTGAACGGAATGGACAGTGTTTTGAAAGGAGGATATAAGATGAACATCAACAAAAGCAAAAGGAGGATAATGGAGTGTAGTTGAATTAAGTCGGGTAATGCTGAGGTAATTAGATTTGGAAATGAGACACTTAAAGTAGTACAGGAGTTTTGCTATTTGGGGAGCAAAATAACTGATTATGGTCGAAGTGGAGAGGATATAAAATGTAGACTAGCAATGGCAAGGAAAGCGTTTCTGAAGAAGAGAAGTTTGTTAACATCGAGTGTAGATTTAAGTGTCAGGAAATCGTTTCTGAAAGTATTTGTATGGAGTGTAGCCACGTATGGAAGTGAAACATGGACGATAACTAGTTTGGACAAGAAGAGAATATAAGCTTTCGAAATGTGGTGCTACAGAAGAATGCTGAAGATTAGATGGATAGATCATATAACTAATGAGTAGCTATTGAATAGAATTGGGGAGAAGAGGAGTTTGTGGGACAACTTGACAATAAGAAGGGACCGGTTAGTAGGACATGTTGTGAGGCATCAAGGGATCACAAATTTAGCATTGTAGGGCAGCGTGGAGGGTAAAAAGCGTAGAGGGAGACCAAGAGATGAATACACTAAGCAGATTCAGAAAGATGTATGTTGCAGTAAGTACTGGGAGATGAAGAAGCTTGCACAGGATAGGGTAGCATGGAGAGTTACATCATACCAGTCTCAGGACTGAAGACCACAACAACAGCAGCAACAGGATGACGTCCGTTTGGACGCACACATTCCTGCAGCCAGAACTTGAAGTAATTCATCACATTGCGCAGCACTGCCAATGGGATTTGAACAACTTCCTGTCGCATCCGTTCTTACAGGGCTTCAATTGTTCAAGAAGGGATTTCTTGGTAAACTTTGCTTTTCAGATAACCCCACAACAAAAAGTCACGTCTTGTGAGTTCCGGTAAACTAGAGTGCCAAGCAGTAACCCCATTTCAGGAGATCACTTCATTTGGAAACAGACGATTGGCAATATTCGTGCTCACTCGAACAATGTGGGAAGATGCTCCGTCGTGCTGAAAGAAACGTCTCATCGTTGACTTCGTAGTGTGCAGCTGTGGAGTAAAGAAGTTTTCCAACATGTTTGCGTATCTATGCGAAGTCACTGTTACTACTTTGCCAAGGTAATCTTCATAAAGGTATGGGGCTATGATCCCCAATGAAGACATGCCGGACCATACCGTAACTTTTGCGGAGTGCAGTGGTTGCTGATACAGTTCTCTAGGATCAACGTCACTTCACAATCGAAAGTTCTGCTTGTTCACGTAACCTAGAAATGGAAGTGAGCTTCATCACTCATCCAAAAACGGTTTACAATTTCCTCGCCTTAATTAATCGTGTACAAAAAATTTCAGCAGCACCGGCTTCAGTTCACATAATCTCTTTCCCTGAGAGCTTGAACCGTTTCGATTGTGTAGGTGGTGAAAGTGGAAATATTGTTGTAAAATTCTTCTTACCGTTCCGTTTGAAAGCCCAAGTGTACGCTGTGCCGGTGCTATGATCGAAGGCTTCTCTCAATGGAAAATTTTACACGTTCGGTGTTTTCAGGTGTGCGCACAGTTTTTAATCTCCCTGTTTTCTTTTTTGTCGTTAACGTCGTCTGCTCAAAGCTCTGAACCCACTTTTTAACCGCACAGGCAGATGGCACCGGCTGATTCCAATTAATGTTGATCTGGTTGCGAAATTCACGACGGCCGCGCGAGGTAGCCACGTGGTCTGGAGCATCTTGCCACGGTTCGCGCGGCTTCCCCCGTCGGAGGTTCGAGTCCTCCCTCAAGCGTTGGTGTGAATGTTGTCCATAGCGTAAGTTAACGTTAGATTAAGTAGTCTGTAAGCCTAGGGACCGATGACCTCAGCAGTTTGGTCCCATAGGAGCTTACCACAAAATTTTAACGCTCGAAGCGCTACCTAGTACGAATTACGGTTTCGACAAAATGCTTTCATACCGTTCGCATGATGCTGTGGGTGCAGCGATCCATCATGACTAAGTGCTGTTTCACGCCATACGTAACTGACGCTTTTTTCACCTCTCTCCGACGCAGCTTGATTGACACACTTTGTTAAAATCATTCGGTATTATGCCTCTCTCTGTATTTCGGTCGTATCGCAGAAGAAACATCCAGCTTCTCGTCGCCCAATTATATTACCTACCTCCGCCGAAGTGAAGTGTTGATAATGACGCCTTTGTCACCATTAAGGCATTCTAGACTAATATCAACTCACCAAATCCAATCTCAAATGTAACTAACGATCACAACCGCTACAACTTTTATTTAAAGCAAACCCGATCTCAAGTTTCATAGTGGTGCTAAGAGCGCCACTCTTATGCGACTGGCTTGAAAATGGAACAGAGACTATCTTTTAGATGTAGAAATTCGCCTACCAACTTTCGTTTATATCGTACAACTCCTCCTTGGTCTTGCGATTCTTTTTCCATCAGTGTATTTATGTCGTGATGGATTTGTTGCATTATTTAGCTCGAGAAGCCCATTTATATTATCTTCTTATCCGAGCCTTATTTCGCATGTCTCTTGTTACAACAATCGGAAGGAATTTGCCTCATTCCAGGGTAAAATCCTTTCGTTTTCAGGTAGTTCTTTAACAAAAAGCTGTTCTGTCTCATGTATAGTTATATCCAAATGGTTTATAAATGTTAATCTACATTCAGATCTGATGATGGCATCTTTAGTGTGTTGAAACCGGTTATCAAGTAAACAGTATTTAAGCGATCTTGCGTTTTGAATTATTTCTAGTTCTTTAACGTCCTAATACTTGTACTCGGTGAGCGTCCAGAGGATCTTTTTCTTATGTCAAGTTGTGTTTTCGTTATAGAGTAAGGCTCGCGGCGCGTGACATGCCTATACCACCATAGACTGATGCTTTCCTGGTACGTTTACTGCTTTATACTGGACGTGGTTGTTTCATAGTCTTGCCTTTTTGGGCTACTCCTCCAGACCACTGTTGCATCCTAGTGTCTGTAACATTCAGCCTCCGTTCGCCAAATTTACTCACGGCCCAACATTCTGCACCATTCGTCAGAGCTGGTGTTATCGCTTGTTTCCGCAAGGGAACTTCAGAAAGCATGCAACGCATTATTATGGCATGCGAAATCACTTTTATTGAACGCTGCTCTACACTTCAAAATGACGCAGGTACACGACACTGTTTTTCAATATAGTTACCAAGTACCTGTGAACGGCAGTTGGAACCTTTTACCAGTCACTGAATTCCTCGACAACAGCAATACGCTCCTTGGTCACGAAGCCATTGGAGAATAACTGTGTGAAACCCTACAACGTTAGGAAATTTATTTCCCTCCAGATGATCTTCCTCTAATGCCTACACTTTGTCCCCTGTGGTCAGCCTTACTAGTTAGTATCACCCACTAGTGTGTTGCCTTGGTCAGATTATTGGCAGCATTTCACTACGGCTGGCTACGACACTGCATTTGGTCCGTGTACCACACGAACTCCACAGTGAATCTGAGTACAATTTACACGTTTTGACCATCAGTACAATAATGTCCCGCGTACTTCAATGTTGAAGCACGTTTCTAGTTGACGCGCCAATTCTTTCCCACACCACAATGTACCTGTTACTCGTACCGCAGTCCAACTGTGTCGACAGGAAACCCGGGACGTGTACTTTCTTCTGACTATGCCCTACTCTTGTTAGGCGATGCTCCCACCGTGGGACATGTGTATCTTCTTCAATGAGAGATTCAACAGTAGGGGTAGATGGTATCTTTCCGAAAGTCAAGTGGTATGTCGCCAGTCTCATACATTTTACACGCCATAGTCGTTTTGTTTCCACTCCCTCAACGATTTTAGAAATTCTGATGGAATGTTATCTATCAATTCTGCCTTATTTGATCTTAAGTCCTCCAGAGGTCTTTTAAATTCTGTTTCTAGTACTGGATCCCCTACCTCTTCTAATTCATCTCCTGCTTCTTCTTCCATCACATCAGACAAATCTTATAGAGGCTTTCAGTGTATTCTTTCCACCTACGGGCTCTCTCCTCTGCGTTTAACAATCGAATTCCCGTTGCACTCTTAATGTTACTACCCTTACTTCTAATTTCACCCAAGGTTGTTTTGACTTTCCTGTATGCTGAGTCTTTCGTTCCGACAATCATGACCGAGCGAGGTGGCGCAGTGGTTAGCACACTGGACTCGCATTCGGGAGGACGACGGTTCAATCCCGCGTCCGGCCATCCTGATTTAGGTTTCCCGTGATTTCCCTAGATCACTCCAGGCAAATGGTGGGATGGTTCCTTTGAAAGGGCACGGTCGACTTCCTTCCCCATCCTTCCCTAATCCGAGCTTGTATTCCGTCTCTAATGACCTCGCTGTCGACGGGACGTTAAACACCAATATCCTCCCTCCTCCTCCCGACACATTTCTTTTTCGATTTTTTCACATTTTTATGTAGCCGTTTTGTCTTAGCTTCGTGCACTTCCTTTTTATTTCATTCCTCGGTAATATTATTGTACTTCCTTCTTTCATCGATCAACTGAAGCGTTTCTTCTGTTACCCATGGTTTCTTCGCAGTTACTTTCTTTGTACCTATGCTTTTTTTTCCAACTTCTGTGATGACTCTTTTTAGAAATGTCCTTTCCTCTTCAGCTGTACTTCCTACTGAGCTATTCCTTATTGCTGTGTCTATAGTCTTAGAGAACTTCAAGCACATCTCGTCATTCCTTAGTACCTCCTTAACCGACTTCTTTCCGTACTGGTTCTTCCTGAATAATGTCTTAAACTTCAGCCTACTCTTTATCACTACTATATTGTGATCTGAGTCTATATCTTTTCCTGGGTACTCCTTACAATCCAGTATCTGATTTCGGAATCTCTGTCTGACCATGATGTAATGCAACTGAAATCCTCCGGTATCACCCGGCCTTTTGCAAGTATACCTCCTCCTCTTGTGATTCTTGAACAGAGTATTCACTATTACTAGCTGAAATTTATTACAGAACTCAATTAGTGTCTCTCTCATTCCTTATTTCAAGTCCATATTGTCCTGTAGCTTTTACTTCTACTCCTTCCCCTACAACTGCATTCCAGTCCCCCATGACTATTATAATTTCCATCTCCCTTTACGTACTCTATTACTCTTTCAGTATCCTGGTATACCTTCTCTATCTCTTCGTCTTCAGTTTGTGAAGTCAGCATGTATACCTCAACTATCGTTGTCGGTGTTGGTTTGCTGTCGATTTTGATAAAAACAAACCTATCACTGAACTGTTCACAATAACACACTCTTTGCCCTACCTTCCTATTCATAACGAACCCTGCTCCAGTTACACCATTTTCAGCTTCTGTTGATATTACCCTACACTCCTTGTCTTCTTTCCCTTTCACTTCACTAACCTTCTGAAATACCAGCAATTATTTTTTCTTTGCTTTTGATAGACATTTTTACGTCGTAGATGATTCTTGTACATCACCTCCATTTCAGCTAACTAGTGGTCTTCCAGTTACATTCATTGCATAAAATTATTGTGATGTTCCAGCTGCTTTCGACGGTAGTCATCAGATTTTTCATTACATGGCTGATTGGTTAGACTGATGTGAGTCTCTTACACAGTGCATCTCACTGCTCCCCGTACCACATTTGACATTCTCCAATCGGAGAAATATACAATTGTTTAATTGGCATATCTGCTTTAAAGCTAGTGAAAATCACTGGTATAGTAGTGTATTGTTTTATTACACTGTTGCATTGCCTGAGTTCTAAAGTCATGGCTGGTGTGAGTGAACATAGTTACAGATTGAGGAGCGGTCATGGGCGTGTGTGTTGTTGCACGAACATCCACAGGCAGGACAGAGATAATGAGTGGGTTTAGGATCGATTTATAAGGCTCCGCCTCTCAAATCAACTCGGTTTCATTGGGAGAAACGTACTTTTGCTTCAGGGTGTTTCCGTGAATGATTTTGTGCTAGACCAATAAAAGCCGAATGGAAACGTGGGCTGTGGTCTCCAATTAAATGTATTCATATTCGACCACCGAAACTATTATGCTCGACAATGCTCCAGGGTACATTAAGAGTTATCTCCTCCCGCCGTATGAGGGTATGTGCAGCGTTGTCGAAAATGATGGTTCTGATGGTCCAGGTGTTATGATCCGGGGAGACAATGTTACACGGGTGTGCTGACACCCAAACCTTCAGATCTCAGCAGTGGCGTAGCGTGGTTGTAAAGGTTGGGGAGAGTCTGCATTTATTATAGGGAGACAAAATGGTACAATAAACAATAATTTAAACAAATGAAACAAAATGCATCAAATAAAACAACTACTACTACCACTACCACCGCCACTGATAATAATAATAATAATAATAATAATAATAAACCCCGTGGAGGCCCGGGAAAAGAATAGGCCTCCGGTATGTTCTGCCAGTCGTAAAAGGCGACGAAAAGAACAAACCACTAATAGGGCTAACCCCCCTTTAGTGTGATTAGTTGGTTCAGGACAGAACTAAAGAAGCCTCGGACAAGCGCCGTCATGGTCGGGGACGACGCTTTAACCCTATGCCCGCCCAAAATGGTAACGACACTGCTAGCCAACTGGAAAATGATTTAAATCCAAATAGAGATGTTTTGCAGGATATGCTTCCTGCAACCACCCTAGAAGGAAAACAAAGACAGAGGATGAGATGGTCAGATGAAGTTAATCGACACCTCATGTTCTGTTATTACCAAGCAACAAACCTAGGAACCAACACAACTGGATACAGATCACAAGTACACACAACATTTATTACCAGATACCCAGAATTAAAATTTTTAACAGAACAACGACTAGCTGATCAGATCCGTGTAATAATCAAAAATAACAGGATACCCCAGTTAGAATTAGAAAACATCAAACAACAAGTACAACAAATACTGGAAAAAAATAATGTGCAATCAGAAGAAGAAGAAAATACAGTAATGGACTCAAACATCCCAGAGCAAACAAACAAAGAACAACACGCACCAATTAAACAATCAGAGGAAAACGAAATCTTAAGACAGCCACCAGAACAAGCACAAATAGAACACGAAGTGACACACATGTTAGATGCAGAAGAAAAATTTCAGCTGACATATATAGAATACAAAGACACAAATACAGACATAAGACCATTCTTGCATAGACCACCAAATAACCCACAAGTCGAAACAACAATAAAAACTATCAACACAATCATACACAACAAAATAAATGAAAACACAACTATGGAAGAGTTACAACTACTGGTTTATATAGGAGCACTCACTACACTAAATATACACACTAGACAGAGATCAGAACCAACCAACACACAGAAGAAACCCACAAAACCAGCATGGCAACACAGGCTACAGATCAGAATAGAAAAACTGAGAAAAGACATCGGACAGCTAACACAATTTATAAGAAATGAAATCTCGGAAAAAAAACGAAAAAGGTTAGGTAAAATCTCACAACAAGAAGCGACAGAGCAATTAGACGAAAAGAAGCAGAAATTACAAGCATTAGCCAAACGACTCAGAAGATACAAAAAAAGTGAAAATAGAAGGAAACAAAACCAAACATTCAACACAAACCAAAAGAAATTTTACCAGACAATAGATAACACACACATTAAAATAAACAATCCACCAAACATAACAGACATGGAACACTTCTGGAGCAACATATGGTCTAACCCGGTACAACATAACAGGCATGCACGGTGGATACAAGCAGAAACAGACACATACAAGATGATACCACAAATGCCTGAAGTGATAATTTTGCAACATGAAGTCACCCAAGCAATTAATTCTACTCACAATTGGAAAGCCGCTGGAAATGATAAAATAGCAAATTTCTGGTTAAAGAAGTTCACCTCAACACATTCACATCTAACTAAATTATTTAACAGTTACATTGCAGACCCATACACATTCCCTGATACACTTACACATGGAATAACTTATCTGAAACCTAAAGATCAAGCAGACACAGCGAACCCAGCTAAATATCGCCCCATAACATGCCTACCAACAATATACAAAATATTAACTTCAATCATTAAACAGAAATTAATGACACATACAACACAGAACAAAATTATAAATGAAGAACAAGAAGGCTGTTGCAAAGGAGCACGAGGATGTAAAGAGCAACTGATAATAGATGCAGAGGTGACATATCAAGCTAAAACTAAACAAAGGTCGCTACACTACGCATACATTGATTACCAAAAAGCTTTTGATAGTGTACCCCACTCATGGTTACTACAAATATTGGAAATATACAAAGTAGATCCTAAATTGATACAGTTCTTAAAGATAGTAATGAAAAATTGGAAAACCACACTTAATATCCAAACAAATTCAAATAATATCACATCACAGCCAATACAGATTAAGCGTGGAATATACCAAGGAGACTCATTAAGTCCTTTCTGGTTCTGCCTTGCTCTGAACCCACTATCCAACATGCTAAATAATACAAATTATGGATACAATATTACTGGAACATACCCACACAAAATCACACATTTGCTATACATGGATGATCTAAAACTACTGGCAGCAACAAATCAACAACTCAACCAATTACTAAAGATAACAGAAGTATTCAGCAATGATATAAGTATGGCTTTTGGAACAGACAAATGTAAGAAAAATAGCATAGTCAAGGGAAAACACACTAAACAAGAAGATTACATATTGGATAACCACAGCGACTGCATAGAAGCGATGGAAAAAACGGATGCCTATAAATATCTAGGATACAGACAAAAAATAGGAATAGATAATACAAATATTAAAGAAGAACTAAAAGAAAAATATAGACAAAGACTAACAAAAATACTGAAAACAGAATTGACAGCAAGAAACAAGACCAAAGCTATAAATACTTATGCCATACCAATATTGACCTACTCATTTGGAGTAGTGAAATGGAGTAACACAGACCTAGAAGCACTCAATACACTTACACGATCACAATGCCATAAATATAGAATACATCACATACATTCAGCAACAGAAAGATTCACATTAAGCAGAAAGGAAGGAGGAAGGGGATTTATCGATATAAAAAACCTACATTATGGACAGGGAGACAATTTAAGAAAATTCTTTATAGAACGAGCAGAAACTAGCAAAACACACAAAGCAATCACTAATATAAATACATCGGCTACACCACTACAATTTCATAACCACCTCTACAACCCTTTAGACCACATAACATCAACAGATACGAAGAAAGTAAATTGGAAAAAGAAAACACTTCATGGCAAGCACCCGAATCATCTAACACAGCCACACATCGATCAAGACGCATCCAACACACGGCTAAGAAAAGGCAATATATACAGTGAGACAGAAGGATTCATGATTGAAATACAGGATCAAACAATAAACACCAGGTATTACAGCAAGCATATTATTAAATATCCCAATACCACAACAGATAAATGCAGACTTTGTAAACAACAAATAGAAACAGTAGATCACATCACAAGCGGATGTACAACACTAGCAAATACAGAATACCCCAGAAGACATGACAATGTAGCAAAAATAATACATCAACAGCTTGCCTTACAACATAAACTTAAAAAACAACATGTTCCCACATACAAGTATGCACCACAAAATGTACTGGAGAACGATGAATACAAATTATACTGGAACAGAACCATTATAACAGATAAAACAACACCACATAACAAACCTGACATCATACTCACCAATAAAAAGAAGAAATTAACACAACTAATCGAAATATCCATACCCAATACAACAAATATACAAAAGAAAACAGGAGAAAAAATTGAAAAATACATCCAACTGGCTGAGGAAGTCAAGGACATGTGGCATCAGGATAAAGTTGACATTATACCAATTATACCATCAACTACAGGAGTCATACCACACAATATCCACCAGTACATCAATGCAATACAGCTACATCCAAACTTATATATACAACTACAGAAGTCTGTAATTATTGACACTTGTTCAATTACCCGAAAGTTCCTAAATGCAATGTAACATATACCGTACAGTTAAAAGGAAGTCACGCTTGATCAAGGTCCGCGTCACCTTCCATTTTTAACCAGACATAACGTCTGAGACAAGAAAGAAATAATAATAATAACTAACTTGATCAAGAAACGATGACAAATTCGTAGAATTCCAGCGGTAAGAGAAGAAGCACTTATATTTTCTTGTACACAAGTGCAATGCCCCTGTCTTTTCTTTCCACCAATAAGTCTATAACTCGGTCTACAAACATCTAATCACTGGATAGCTCTCCAAATAGTGTCTTTTCTATTGCTAACGTGCTCAAACACGACAGCCGGATGTTGGAAATTGAATTCCTTAAATAATTCTTCACTCGTTTAAGAGCACTCCTGCTTCGTTCACTGCTTGCTGTAGTTGCGGATAGGGTCAAAACCAAACACAGGAACTTCGTTGTTTCTTCATAAACGGAGTCCAAATCACTGTTGACAATGTACTTCAAGAAGATTCTTGGAGATAAGTGTTTTTTCTCACGAGCGTTTATGTTACACAGTTCATTTTCAAGTTGTTCTTGTTTGAAAGAAAGGGTACTGTTCTAATAATTGAAGCAGTTTCAACTTTGGGAATTCTTTTTGTTAGTTCGGGAAACAGTTTTCGTTCAAAAGTTCAACAAGCTGAATTTGGGGGAAGTCTTGAAACCTTCTTTCCATCTGAACAATTTGCAATTCCAGTATCTCTTAAGTTAGTGCCCTGACAGATGTCTTTTGACTGTCACAGAATGAGAAGTTGCCATTCAAACACAAGCTGCATTTAATGCATTAATCAACGAATGTTTCCGTTCTTAATTGTCGTAAGTTTCTCAAAACAGTTCTTATTTCGTCGTGTGCTTGCCAGTTATACTGACATATTTTGACTGAAGAACATTGAAGAGATGATCAAAGCACCCTCGGTAGAAGCAAAGCAAGAAGACAGACGTAGGATCATCCATCCGTCGTTTCATTCCCACAGCACAGCTCAAAGATTCTGGATCCGACTGAGAGTCTGTATCATCAAATATATAATTAAAAACACTATATAGCCCGGAGAAATGACTAGATGTTCTTGAAACTGCCCTGGAACGAAAGTTCCAGCTAATGTTGCTTGCATGTGGCAGATTAAATCCTTTCCCAGTTAGCAATACAGTTTGTTTTGATGATTTGCTGAGAAACGAATGGAATGCAGTAAGATCACTTACAAACATGCGTACTTGTCGTATGATTTTGGAGGCGTGTAACAGTACCAAATTCAGTTGGTGTGCGGAACAATGAATAAACAGCGCATACGGACATAACTGCTTCACCAATTGTTGTAGTCCTCTTTCTCTGCCCGCCATTACTGAAGTGCCATCATATCTTTGATTAACCACTTTTCCTTCCACACTCCATTCTTTCAATACTGCATGAATAATGTTTGACAAACCTTCAGCAGTTTTATCTCCAGAAACATCGTAAAATCCAACGAATTTTTCTTCAATTTGGTCTGCAATACAGTACCTCAATATTTTAGTCATTGGACTCTTGCATGACACGTCTAATGTTTCATCAGCCTGAGTCGACATGAAATTGCAGTTCTGAATTTCAGATTTTATTTTCTCATTAACTACCAGAGTTATCATTTCTATTACATCATTCTGTATATCTGGAGAAGTTCCTTTAAAGGTTGAAGATGACGACAGATGGTCTCGGATTAACTGCTCTCCTTGAGCTAGTAAATCCAACAATTCCAGATAGTTACCTTTGTTGCTGGAGGATTCGTCTTCTCGATAGCCGCGAAAGGCTAGTTCTTGTTTACAAAGAAATACAACTGCCTGAATAATACAAGCCAATACTCTCCTGTTGTATGCAACTTGTTCGTTGTATTTTATTGCTGTCAGACGAGCGGCTTCAGAAAGGGTGTGTTCAATTCTACTCTTGCCCAATAACTGAAATGATTCTTTGTTCTGAAGGTGACGTTTTGATATCCGATGCTTTCGTGCTTTCCTGTCAAAGTTCTTTATTGTACAAATGTCCTCATTGCATCATTCCTTTTCACCACCGAACAGAAAACATATATAACAATATAATCTGTTATTAACTGCATTCACAGTCAGCCAAGCATACTTTTCGTACCAGGCTGTCTGAAAAGTGCGTTTTTGTTTGGCTTCACTTAAAACTACACTGAGTGTAGGAGTAAGTCGTTGGTCTTTCAATTCGTACTTTTCTTCGTACATTAATGTAGAAAAAGGCGTTTTTAATAAAAATTCTATGAGGTGTTCAGTTGCTGGCTCACTCACGTTGGCGACACAACGAAAATATGCACAAGAATCACACAAGAATGACTATGAACACAAACCGCGCGACTGTTCACTTACATGTTAAAACCCAGCATAGAAGCGGCAAAGACTAGTCTCGATACCTGCTAGGAAGTGCAGCGCACCGGCCTTCGTGGAAGAGGGAAAGTGGAGGGGAGCCGAGAATGCCACTAACACAGCCAGGTAAAGGAAGGAAGGCAGAGACTGAGAGCTGTCGAGTCTCAAGCAGGCAGATACACCAATACTCAGGGTGCGGCGGTGCGGGCTACAAAACTGATGTCTTCGCACATTTAGTGCTCTTAGTAGAAAGTTGTTTATATTTTTGTTATGAATTACTATTGCATCTTTTTTAAGCAGGAATACAGGGGAGACTAAGTCTCAAAGTCTCCCCGCACGCTACGCCACAAGATCTCAGACACTCAAATCAGTACCAAACATTGTGTGTCAATAGAGTATCAATCATAACACTGATTTAGTTCATTGTGTGTACTGCCGACATGTGGAAGATGCGCAAATGGTGCCCGCATCTCGTGGTCGTGCGGTAGCGTTCTCGCTTCCCACGTCCGGGTTCCCGGGTTCGATTCCCGGCGGGATCAGGGATTTTCTCTGCCTCGTGATGGCTGGGTGTTGTGTGCTGTCCTTAGGTTAGTTAGGTTTAAGTAGTTCTAAGTTCTAGGGGACTGCTGACCATAGATGTTAAGTCCCGTAGTGCTCAGAGCCATTTGAACCATTTTTGCGCAAATGGTAATTAAAAGTAACAACAGAACTACGGAGTACAGGAAAAGCATATCTCTGAGCTTGCAAATCTGAAGGTCGTTGGTAGGTAAGTTGGTAGAGTGACAGATCATCGTACTAAAGATCTTGGTTTCGAAAACCATTGAAGGTATTTTTTAAACGCTTTACCCGTGAAACTGTTATATGGGAGATTATTTTTCTGCCATCTAAAAGGACAATTCGGAGTTTGTAGGGATGTTCTCTTGGCAGTCTGCTTTCACTTCATTAGTTTAAAGCAGTACACCTACTGCGTATATTTGTATAGCCGTCACACGGGTCAGCCGATTATTTAAGTGTACTTTCATTATCAAACCAGTTCACGCAATTTTACTGAGTTATTGAATTATTTATTGCTTTTAAGCGCAGAGAGTTATTTGAAATGAACGAAGAGCTAATTTTAGGACAATTGTTATTACGTTAAGAGGAGAAGAAAAAATTGACTAATCTAGCTGCAACCAGTTGATGAAAGAAGGGAGGCTGGTGCTTTCTACACATTGTTTGAGGCAGGATGACAAGAAATTCCTAACTTATTCCAGAATGTCGGTAACGTCCTTTAACAGGCTTTATGGGCAGTTCAAAGATACCATTCTGCGCAAAGATACGAAAACGGGGAATTGTGTTCAGCCTGTTTAAATTGTAGCAATAACACTTTGTAAGACTCGATTGATCATTTTCGAACTAGTTTTAAAGATGATGATTTTTGTTGAAGGGACGATCGACATCAAAGTCATCAGCGCCCTGACGAAAAGTCAGCATGCCAGTCTCATGGGTGGGGACGAAGGCTGTCCCCACATGCGGTGCAGTTTATAATGTATTAAAGTTTGCCGCCCTTCCCCACCAATTTAGGGATGAGGCCTGACAGTTCACAAAATTTTAACACACTCGTAACACTGAAATCGGTATCTGTGAGGATGGTGGGTAGATCTCAAGCGAGACTGAGGGCTGCCCTAATATCAGTATATGGGACATCCGTAGCCACAATATGCTGAACTGAAAGCGGCACGCCACAAACTTCACAGAATGGTGGATTATCCCGCCGGAGGAGAAAGCCCGATGCGCAGTCTGGTAAGCAAAACGTCCTTCTAGCGGCGAGGCTGACATGAAGTCCGCCGATTTGGGAGACAATCTGAGCAGCCGTCTTCGGTTTTTTGCAGGTGAAGCTGTCGTTTATCGGCTATTGAAGTCATCAGAGGATCAAAACAAACTGCAAAACGATTTATAAGAAATATCTGAATGGTGTGAAAAGTGGCAGTTGACCTCAAATAACGGAAAGTGTGAGGTCATCGACAAGAGTGCTAAAATGAACTCGTTAAATTTCGGTTCAAAATGGTTCAAATGGCTCTGAGCACTATGGGACTCAACTGCTGAGGTCATTAGTCCCCTAGGACTTAGAACTAGTTAAACCTAACTAACCTAAGGACATCACAAACATCCATGCCCGAGGCAGGATTCGAACCTGCGACCGTAGCGGTCTTGCGGTTCCAGACTGCAGCGCCTTTAACCGCACGGCCACTTCGGCCGGCTTAAATTTCGGTTACACGATAGATCAGTCTAATCTAAAAGACCATTAAAATACCGTCGGCGGTAGTGGCAGCCGGCAATCGTACAGATACTTCTTAATGTGAAAGCTGTGATTCAGTTCAGTGCACTACTATTGGAACTGCCGTGATGGTAAATGTAACCTATTTCTGAAATAACCACTTTTATGTTTTTTATTTCTATTATGTCCTACAATAAGGGTATAAATCGAACAAAGATTTTAAAATTTTGGCTGTTTCAAGACACATTGAATCGAAATATTTCACTGGCGTTCTCGAAAAGTGATAAGTGGTCGAATACTGCAAAAATCACCCTTATTCTCTAACTGATTCAAATCTTTTTAAACCCTGCTCAAAAATCATGTAATCGGGAACCACACCATTATTTGGACATTACGAATAGTCTGTGTTAATGGGTGAAAAAGTGGGGTTGAGGAACTGTGTTTTTGGCCTTAATTTGTCTGTTTTCCAGGGCTCAGGCGCAAATCAGCTACACTCTATTTTTATTGTATGACTTCTGTTAAGTTTTCTGTTTACTACTGTTACCATGATTTCCTTCTTCTTTTATGACTTCATGGAAATGGCAGGGAAATCTGTCATCTTTTAAAGCAAACCATGCTTTGTACTTCATCGCTGTATTACTTCCCACAAATACTTCCAGACAAGAGTTGGTGCCATCCTGCAACACAACGGATTTCGGAGCCGATAGCGAGAAGCTACCGTATAGACTAGGTGGGGAGCAACTACACACTGCGCGCACACACTACTTTAAGCCACGACACACGGAAACAGGGACGTTATTGCAAAAAATGTTCAAATTTGTGTGAAATCTTATGGGACTTAACTGCTGAGGTCATCAGTCCCTAAGCTTACACTCTACTTAACCTAAATTATCCTAAGCACAAACACACACACACACCCATGCCCGAGGGGGGACTCGAATCTCCGCCGGGACCAGCCGCACAGCATGACTGCAGCGCCTTAAACCGCACGGCTAATCTCGCGCGGCGACATTATTGCCTCAGCAATCCTGTACCAGTTCTTATGCTATGTGACGTTCATTCCTGTCGGCATTGTTATGAAAATAGCACTGATCACCTTTCTCATTTTGTACAGGAAGCTTCAGAAGTAGTGGTCAATATTCAGGGATGTGACAGGACCGATCACTCCAAACAAGATGTCAAGTAAACAATAGCTCTAAAACGCATACCTTAAGAGATATGAGCAATTCTTGATCTTCAATACTGTGAAACAAATCTCTTTTACTGCAAGCTCTTTGCTTTCCATATTTTGGAAAGTGATAGTATAGACCAAAACAAGTAAAAATGCCCCTTAAGCATTTGCTCTAAGATGCATACCTTAAGAGCTACGAGCAATTGTTCATCTTCGCTACCTTGAAACACAACTCTTCTAATGAAAACAGTGCTAGTTATTTTTAAGGTATGCATTTTAGAGCACATTTTTACTGGACATTTTTTTCTTGTTTTGGTCAGTGCTACCACATTCTAAAATGTGGAAAGCAAAGAGCTTGTTGTAGAAGAGATTTCCTTAACAGTATTGAAGATCAAGAACTGCTCATAGCTCTTAACGTGTTAGATCCGATGTTTATCTGAATTTTTTGTTTCGAATGATCAAATGTCATATCCCTGAATACTGGTTCAAATGGCTCTGAGCACTATGGGACTCAACATCTTAGGTCATAAGTCCCCTAGAACTTAGAACTACTTAAACCTAACTAACCTAAGGACATCACACACACCCATGCCCGAGGCAGGATTCGAACCTGCGACCGTAGCAGTCCCGCGGTTCCGGACTGCAGCGCCAGAACCGCACGGCCACCGCGGTCGGCCCCTGAATATTGGCCATCACTTCTGAAACACCCCGTATAATAACCCGATTGTAGCATAAAGCCTGCCAGAGTGGCCGAGCGGTTCTAGGCGCTGTAGTCTGGAACCTCGCGACCGCTACGGTCGCAGGTTCGAATCCTGCCTCGGGCATGGATGTGTGTGATGTCCTTAGGTTAGTTAGGTTTAAGTAGTTCTACGTTCTAGGGGACTGATGACCTCAGAAGTTAAGTCCCATAGTGCTCATAGCAATTTCAATTTTTTGATAGCACAAAATTACTCCTTTTTATACAAATGCTTTATTAAAAAACGAACGATTTTAGGGCTTCCTCTATGGCTACTTAATTTTTCGTTTTTCTTTATTCCGTTATTAGTAAAAAAATTAAATAAACTGTTATAACCGAAAATACCGAAAAATACCGGTTTTTCAGAACTGAAATACCGGTATCGGGTCTCACCGGTCCGTTTTTCCCATTCCTAGACGATGGTCAGCTGAACGCGGCGGAAAATTCCCCACCCACCTCCGCCACCAACATTCCGACACTAATTGCGAGACCACACGGTTTGCAAGAAAATCGCCGCAAGCGCACGGAAACGATACGAAAACTGGCTGCCTCGCGGAGGTACCCAACTGATGAAGAGGGCGGGCCGTCACACGCCAGGTGTCACGCGGACGGGCCAGAGACGTGAGTGGTGGGGGAAGTGGCCGCCGCCGCCTGACGGTGAGGCCGCACGCCGCGCTCCGCAGGCAGTGTGGAAGTTCATTAAGGGGCGCAGTGGCGACTGCGCGCAGGCGATATCCGGCTGCTCGCCGCCGTGATTGATGGCCGCAAGCCGCCTGGGCCGGCGCAGCCTGACCGCCTAATGCGCTTTCCATGCGTCGCCAGCCGATCACCGGCCGGTGGCCGACTCAGATAACGCGCCCTCTCCACATCTGCTCGCGGTCTCGGATCAGCAGGCTGACGCCGCTGTACCCTCTGTGTGAGCGTTTGCCGATGCACAGCGTGCGCAGGCATTTCAGTCGACGAACTGAGATCTATTGGGTCGGTGCATAAGCTACTGGCTTTCTCCCATAAGTTTAATAAACACAACAGATACACGAAGCATAGACTTTAGTCATCAGTCATACACTACTGGACATTAAAATTGCTACACCAAGAAGAAATGCAGATGATAAACGGGTATTCATTGGACAAATATATTATACTAGAACTGACACGCAATTTGGGTGCATAGATCCTGAGAAATCAGTACCCAGAGAAACCACCTAGGGCCGTAATAACGGCCTCGATAAGCCTGGACATTGAGTCAGAGCTTGGATGGCGTGTACAGGTACAGCTGCCCATGCAGCTTCAACACGACACCACAGTTCATCAAGAGTAGTGAGCGGCGTATTGTGACGAGCCAGTTGTTCGGCCACCATTAACAAGACGTTTTCGATTGGTGAGAGATCTGGAGAATGTGCTGGCCAGGGCAGCAGACGATCATCTTCTGTGTACAGAAAGGCCCGTACAGGACCTGCAACATGCGGTCGTGCATTATCCTGCTGAAATGTACGGTTTCGCAGGGATCGAATGAAGGGTAGTGCCACGGGTCGTAACACATCTGAAATGTAACCACTGTTCAAAGTGCCGTCAATGAGAACAAGAGGTGACCGAGACGTGTAACCAATGGTACCCCATACCATCACGCCGGGTGATACGCCAGTACGGCGATGATGAATACATGCTTCCAATGTGAGTTCACCGCGATGTTGCCAAACACGGATACGATGCTGTAAACAGAAACTGGATTCATCCGAAAAAATGACATTTTGCCATTCGTGCACCCAGGTTCGTCGTTGAGTACACCATCGCAGGCGCTCCTATCTGTGATGCAGCGTCAAGGGTAACCGTAGCCACTGTCTCCGAGCTGATAGTCCATACTGCTGCAAACGTCGTCGAACTGTTCGTGTAGATGGTTATTGTCTTGCAAACGTTCCCATCTGTTGACTCAGGGATCGAGACGTGGCTGCACGATCCGTTAAAGCCATGCGGATAAGATGCCTGTCATCTCGACTGCTAGTGATAAGAGGGCGTTGGGATCCAACAAGGCGTTCCGTATTACCCTCCTCAACCCACCGATCCCATATTCTGCTAACAGTCATTGGATCTCAACTAACGCGAGCGGCAATGTCGCGATACGATAAACCGCAATCGCGATAGGCTACAATCCGACCTTTGTCAAAGTCGGAAACGTGTCGGTACGCATTTCTCCTCCTTACATGAGGCATCGCAACAACGTTTCACCAGGCAACGCCGGGCAACTGCTGTTTGTGTATGAGAAATCGGTTGGGAACGTTCCTCATTTCAGCACGTAGTAGGTGTCGCCACCGGCGCCAACCTTGTGTGAATGCTCTGAAAAGCTAATAATTTGCATATCACAGTATCTTCTTTCTGTCGGTTAAATTTCGCGTCTGTAGCACGTCATCTTCGTGGTGTAGCAATTTTAATGGCCAGTAGCGAATATAAAAATTTTTTTAATGAATATATAGACACTAGTTTAACTACCAGAGATTAATGCGTAAAGCATTTTCTGAACAAAAGAAGCTTTGCGCTCTTCGTTTATTAGTTTAGAATAAGTTACCTTTTGCTGTTATCCTGTCCTAGTGTTTAGACGTGTTGTACCATTTCTTACTGATCAAATTGGGTTAAATAATGAAAGTGATTTTGAAGCAGAGCAATTTCGTCTTTTGAGATACCATGGGTCCCAGCTCCTGAAATTCTAGAAAATTATTACTATTATTTAAACTTAATGCAGAGAATTTAGATGGAGGCGACGATCTTCACGGTGACGTTGCTCAACAATAGAGGTACGTGAATGTGTTCATTTTTTTCCTTTCGTGGCCGCTACCATCAATTTCAATACATTTGCTTCGACATTCAGAACTTGAAATCTTTCTTTTCATTTAATTTCGAAGTCCACGCATTTACGTTCTAAGATGAATAAACGCATTTAACTCTAATTCTTTTTATCCAGTCCACGGGGGATGATTACACTCAAAATGTACGTGCCTCTATCCCGTTCGTATGTTCGCATACATTTGAGTGTGCACAAGCGTAACTATATTTCCTACACAGTATTAACGCTTATTTTTGTTTTGACCACTCATTCGCGAATGTAAGTGACGTCTTATTTGATGTAGTCAGTCGGCCGTATTCTTTAATAACATTATTTGTAATATTCTGTGGCTTAGTTTCCACAATTGATGTTTGCCTCTGTCGCAACAGCGCTTCACGCGAAATTTTTCAAATGGTTCAAATGGCTCTGAGCACTATGGGACTTCACAGCTCAGGTCATCAGTCCCCTAGAACTTAGAACTACTTAAATCTAACTAAGGACATCACACACATCCATGCCCGAGGCAGGATTCGAACCTGCGACCGCAGCGGTCGCGAAATATTTATTACGCGACATCCACAAATACCTTTTATTTTAAATTTTCTACGACCGACTGAATAAAGATTTTTCTAACAATAACAATAGCAAAACATTATAATACAAGAGGACGCGTTACAAGGTACACCAAACAGAGACTTTAGTCATCAGTCGTATATTCTCCTTCACTATTTCCAACAGTCTGTCAACGCTGGCGCACCTTTTGGATTCCGCGACTGTAGAAATCACGTCGCTTTAAGCGAAGAATTCGTCGAGCCACGCTCCCAGCACCTTTTTATGTGGTAAGGAAGTTTCTTGATGGCTGTTTGATGGACAAAGGAAAAAGGCGCCAGGTCGGGTTAATATGGTGGGTGCGGTATGACTTCCCACGCCAATTCCTGCATAGTGCTTTTTATCAGTCTAGCAAAATATCGGCGGGCGTTATTGTTCACGCCGTCTTCCTGGTCGTTGTCCTTGGAATGCGTGTGCAAGGCGGGTCAGTTCTTCGTCTCAGTTCTTACACTCGGAGAAGCCATTCGTTATGCACCACACCGTCGCTGCTCCACCACCTTCGTAATATTATCTTTTGTGGGTCTTCGTATGTCTTTCTACGGGGAATGGCGCTTTGTTTGGGCTCAACCATTCCTTTCTATAGCTCACGATAGCGTAAGGACATTATTTCTCGCCACCAGTAGCAATACAGGATAGGAATGGAGGGTGTTATTCACAAGCCAACCGATGAAGAGCAAGCAGTGATGCGCTTGTGTCCATCCGCTGACTTTCGCTATTTTGGCATAGAGTATGCGGTACCCATACACCCGATTACTGAACTTTCCCCGTTGCATGCAAGTGTCGCACGATGGTGGACTGATTACGGTTCATCACATCTACTACACTCCTAGAAATTGAAATAAGAACACCGTGAATTCATTGTCCCAGGAAGGGGAAACTTTATTGACACATTCCTGGGGTCAGATACATCACATGATCACACTGACAGAACCACAGGCACATAGACACAGGCAACAGAGCATGCACAATGTCGGCACTAGTACAGTGTATATCCACCTTTCGCAGCAATGCAGGCTGCTATTCTCCCATGGAGACGATCGTAGAGATGCTGGATGTAGTCCTGTGGAACGGCTTGCCATGCCATTTCCACCTGGCGCCTCAGTTGGACCAGCGTTCGTGCTGGACGTGCAGACCGCGTGAGACGACGCTTCATCCAGTCCCAAACATGCTCAATGGGGGACACATCCGGAGATCTTGCTGGCCAGGGTAGTTGACTTACACCTTCTAGAGCACGTTGGGTGGCACGGGATACATGCGGACGTGCATTGTCCTGTTGGAACAGCAAGTTCCCTTGCCGGTCTAGGAATGGTAGAACGATGGGTTCGATGACGGTTCGGATGTACCGTGCTCTATTCAGTGTCCCCTCGACGATCACCAGTGGTGTACGGCCAGTGTAAGAGATCGCTCCCCACACCATGATGCCGGGTGTTGGCCCTGTGTGCCTCGGTCGTATGCAGTCCTGATTGTGGCGCTCACCTGCACGGCGCCAAACACGCATACGACCATCATTGGCACCAAGGCAGAAGCGACTCTCATCGCTGAAGACGACACGTCTCCATTCGTCCCTCCATTCACGCCTGTCGCGACACCACTGGAGGCGGGCTGCACGATGTTGGGGCGTGAGCGGAAGACGGCCTAACGGTGTGCGGGACCGTAGCCCAGCTTCATGGAGACGGTTGCGAATGGTCCTCGCCGATACCCCAGGAGCAACAGTGTCCCTAATTTGCTGGGAAGTGGCGGTGCGGCCCCCTACGGCACTGCGTAGGATCCTACGGTGTTGGCGTGCATCCGTACGTCGCTGCGGTCCGGTCCCAGGTCGACGGGCACGTGCACCTTCCGCCGACCACTGGCGACAACATCGATGTACTGTGGAGACCTCACGCCCCACGTGTTGAGCAATTCGGCGGTACGTCCACCCGGCCTCCCGCATGCCCACTATACGCCCTCGCTCAAAGTCCGTCAACTGCACATACGGTTCACGTCCACGCTGTCGCGGCATGCTACCAGTGTTAAAGACTGCGATGGAGCTCCGTATGCCACGGCAAACTGGCTGACACTGACGGCGGCGGTGCACAAATGCTGCGCAGCTAGCGCCATTCGACGGCCAACACCGCGGTTCCTGGTGTGTCCGCTGTGCCGTGCGTGTGATCATTGCTTGTACAGCCCTCTCGCAGTGTCCGGAGCAAGTATGGTGGGTCTGACACACCGGTGTCAATGTGTTCTTTTTTTCCATTTCCAGGAGTGTATTTATCTAATACACTGACGTAGATCATTGTGGTTTAATGATTCATACCCCGAAGGTCTCCCTCCTTACAACGAGAAATCCCATTTCTTCCCGGGCTCTGTCCAATGGCATTGTCACCATACACGGCATAAATGTTTCTGGGTGCCTCCCCTGCTACCGCCCCTCTACCTAACTCAGACAGAAGAAAACGTCGGAAACGTTCCGGATTCTCCACTTCGCACTCCACCTTTTAGTGTCCACAGTCCACTCAAAATCTCCAGATGTCAAAATGACAATACGTAGACCCAAATAGCAAGAGCGAACTACACGTGAAAAACGACAATCGGTAAACAAGCCAACAGCAAGCGGAGTAACAGCAAGCGGAGTAACAGCATTCTAAACAAAAGTGCTACGAACGTATGACCGACCCAATATTTGCTGTTGATTTTTATTTCAACATCTGCATCGACACTCCGCAAGCGATCTGACGGAGTATAGCGGTTACAATTAACTGATGCCTCCTTACCCGTTCTATTCGCGAATGTTTCGTGGGAAGAGTGACTGTTGCTAAACGTCTGTATTAGCTCCGACTTCTCGGATTTGCCCGCATCTCGTGGTCGTGCGGTAACGTTCTCGCTTCCCACGCCCGGGTTCCCGGGTTCGATTCCCGGCGGGGTCAGGGATTTTCTCTGCCTCGTGATGGCTGGGTGTTGTGTGCTGTCCTTAAGTTAGTTAGGTTTAAGTAGTTCTAAGTTCTAGGGGACTTATGACCACAGCAGTTGAGTCCCATAGTGCTCAGAGCCATTTGAACCATTTTTTTCTCGGATTTTCTCTCTGTGGTCTTTTCCCGAGACGAACTCTTAAATGGAAGTACGATGTCCGACCTTTCCCGGAACGTACCGTATAGAAATTTCAATAGTAAACCTTTCCGTGATGCATAACGCCTCTGTTGTAGCGGTAACCACTGGAGTTCTTCGAACATCTGTGTAAAACTCTCGCAACTACCACGTGATCTTGTGACGAAACGCGCCGATTCACGTATCGTACAGCCGTTACGGAGCCTTCCATGACCACCAGCGGCGTACGTCGGCCCCACATAATGACACCCCAAAACATCAGGGAACCTCCACCTTGCTGCACTCGCTGGACAGTGTGTCTAAAGCGTTCAGCCTGATCGGGCTGCCTCCAAACACGTCTCCGACGACTGTCTGGTGGAAGGCATATGCGACACTCATCGCCGACGAGAACGTGATGCCAATACTGAGCGGTTCGTTCGGCAATGTTCTTGGGCCCATTTGTGTCGCGCTGCATGTTGTCGCAGTCGCAAACACGGATCTCGCCATGGACGTCGGGAGTGAAGTTGTACATCATGCAGCCTATTGCGCACAGTTTTAGTCGTAACATGTCCTGTGGCTGCACTAAAAGCATTATTCAACATGGTCGCGTTGCTCTCAGAGTTCCTCCGAGCCATAATCCGTAGGTATCGCCCGTCCACTGCAGTAGTCGACCTTGAGCCGCCTGAGCGAGGCATGTCGTCGACACTTACTGTCTCTCTGTATCTCCTCTACGTCCGAACAACATCACTTTGGTTCGCTCTGAGACGCCCTTGTTGAGAACCCTTCCTGTCACAAAGGAACAGTGCGGACGCGATTGAACCGCGGTGTTGACCGTCTATGCATAGTTGAACTACAGCAGGGCTTCACAACATACGTGCTCGCGGAGCAAGCTGTGAGCAGCAAGGCGCGAGCACGGAGCAGCGCGAGCACGCTACCCCCACTACCGGACCAGAGCGGAGAGTGGAGAGAGTCACGTGGGGTACACAACAGCTGCCGCCACTCGATGTAATCCGCGGGCAGCTGCAGGGATGTCACTCACGAATTATTACTGCGACAAATGAAACAAATAAAGGAGAATGTACACGCGCCACATAATTTTATTAGCTTAGTGTATGTCTCTACCATCTGTAGACACTGAAACTAAAGAATTCCACGACAATCCTATATTTTCAACACTTTCTTCAACACTACTTAAAATATCACCTCCGGTTGTAGTGTTCTTCATGGCTACTACATCGAGGAGCTGCTCCCTCACCTGAAGGTCTCTGTTAACACCTCTAATAAATATGGCAAGCTGCGCTGTTCCAGTGATATCAACACTTTCGTCCAGAGCTAGAGAATACGCCATAAAATCTTAACAGATATTTGCAAGCTGGCTCTGGACGTCGTCTGCCATGTCCTGTATGCGACGCATAATGGTCATGTTAGATAATGGCAAAATCCGAAACTGTTCAACTTGAGATGGACACAAATGTTCCGCTGCAACTACCAAACATTCTTTTATTAAATCGCCATCATTTAAGGGGTGCAGGGATTTTGCTAAAAGCAAAGCAATTTTGTAAACCACTCTGAGAGCTGCCTCAGTTGATTTTTCTTCGTCGTCCAGATCTTCTTCGGATAGCTTCCTTTTATGTTTAATAACTTCCTGTGCACGGTCTGGTCAATCACATTTTCCACGTCCGTAGTCTTTCGCGTGGTACGACATATAATGTCGCTGCAAATTAAATTTCTTAAAAGAATTCACCGTTTTGTGACATACTAAACATTTTGCAACACCATCTTTTTCAGTAAACAGATAAAATTCCTCCCAATGGGGGTTGAACTGCGAAAGCATGGTTGGGGTTACACAACGGCGACTTCACATGATTCTTAACCAGCGAAGTGACTGTTAAGAGCTGATCACAGTACTTTAAACGTTACACAGTCGGCGCGAATTCAATAGGCACGCTGCGGCCCTATTCAAACGTGCGCACGCAATTCCCCTCCCTCCCCTCCCGCCGTACTACGCGACCTTGCAGCTGCTCGCGAGCACGTGCCTGAGCAAACGCGAGTACTCGCGCTCAAAACCGGCCAGTTGTTAAGCCCTGAACTACAGACAATACGAGCCGTGTAACTCCTACCTGGTGTACTGACTAGAACTGGTCGGCTGTCGGGTCCCCTCCTTCTAATAGGCGCTGCTCATTCGTGGTTGTTTACATCTTTGGGCGGGTTTAGTGACATATCTGAACAGTCAAAAGGACTAGGTCTGTGATTCAACATCCACAAGCAACGTTTGTCTTCAGGAATTCTGGGAACCGGGGTGATGCAAAACTTTGATGTGTAAAATTTTTTACATGGCTGCACGTTCAGAGACCGTGAATAGTTACAAATGAAAGAAAAACAGCCCTCGGTCACTATTTTTAACGAATTAACCGGATTTCAACACTGCTAGGAGTGCCTTCCTCAGAATTTAAATCAAAGAATGGTCTATGTTCTATAACAGAATTCGGTGACCATGTTATAGAACATAGACCATTCTTTGATTTAAACTCTGAGGAAGGCACTCCTAGCAGTGTTGAAATCCGGTTACTTCGTTAAAAATAGTGATCGAGGGCTGTTTTTCTCTCAATTGTAACTTTGATGTGTGTAGTAAAATGACTTCTGCAAAATCCATGTGGTTCAGAAACGCCAGCATGATTTTGAAATGACAGGGCTTGATGTTCATGACAGGGCCCGTCAGTTGGGATCTTTCTACAACTATTGTCCGGACACCGAGCCACATGTCTGCGAGTGGTACACTGTTATTGTGAGACTTCAAAGTATCAGGTGACGCCTTTTTCAGCATGTTCACGGCACGTCCAACCAAGAAGTCTGTCATTCTGTTACATCTCCACATCGACCCGTATCATGTGTCTGATTCCGTACAACTGATTGGCAAATACACAACAACTTGTAAATTCTCAGGTGTGCTCACAGGATACGTCCTAAGTTGTCCACGAGCGGCAAACAGACTTGTTGCCATCTACAGCTGGTTCCTGACGACTGCTTCTTCGCTATGGTTGGCGAGCTCTATACGTCACTCCAATTTTGTCGCTGTCCGCGTAGCTGCCTGTGTGGGTGGTAGTGGTGGTAGTGAAGATGGCGAAGAGGGTGGCGACGCCCAGCTGAGAACTGCAGCCTTCTGTAAAGCGCTATGTCACCGGGTGCGGGCCTCAGTATACGAGAATGCTTCACTTTTTCTCGACTCGGTGCTAGGTTTTAAGCCTCGGAGCTGTAGACTGCTATGTTTATTAATTACACTGTATTAGATCCTAATTTCAGTGGCCTCTTTAATGAAGCTACAACACAAGGAAGAAGTCTGCCTAAGTAACTTGGTATAATTGCCAGTGAAACATGGGATTTAGGGAAAGGCAGGATTAGTTGTGGACGGGACCTTACTCAGTTTCGTTGTTTGCTCAGTTTTTTTTAATCACGTACACTTTATTTGGAACCAATTGCAAGTGAGGCTGACAATAAGGAACAATTGTCAAATTTGACTGTTAAGACAGAATGTGTAATAAAAAGATTCATAAGCAAGTTGCACTCACAGCTGAAGGCCGTATTTACCAAAAATTCAAATTATCTGTTGGCTGAAGGCCCAATAGTAATGACTCAAAACACAAGTTAACGGCTGAAGGCCTGGATAGCAGATTATTAAGAACAGTTAAACTTCTCCATGAGATAGTAAAATATTAAAAAAAAACACAATCATCAAATTTCACTATTAAGAGAGAATATCTAATTAAACATTCTTAAGACAAGTTGCATTCACGGCTGAAGGCCTTATTGACAAGAATTTTAAATTTCTTGTCGGCTGTAGGCCCCAATAGGAATAACTCAAAATTAAAATATTTTTTTAAAAATAATCATCACTGTCTGATCAAACCGAGAGAGAAGTGGGCCTCAGACAGCGCTCCAAGAATCGGCCTGGGAAAGTCGCTCAACTTCGTAACTGATGAGACAGGCAGCCAAGAGTTGTATTCACTTAACCGGATGGCAACTCAAACCAGTGACAGTTTAAAGGCAGACCAACACTCTTACAAAATCTGCCTAAGGTCTGGTAACCAACACAACGATGGAATAACCCAGGCAAGGTGGAACTGGCGGACAGCACTGCATCTTCAGAGTCCGGTGTTTAGAACATCCAAAAGCAGTAGGAACCACTACGACCAAAGCAGTCCAAAAGAAACAACATCCCAGACCACAATCAAGGAGGCTGTCGAGCTGCACGCCTTACTGTACAGCAGTGGCAAGGCGAGGAATGGTACGCTGCCGCAAAAATACGCTAACCTCCACTGCAGGTAACTGGGGCGTTAGCGGCCACTAGACAGAAAAATACCGCTGGTTGAGCTTCATCAACAAACACAAGGAATTCCATGAATAATAAAAAGAAGCGGAGGGTGGCTAACTAATTTTGCCAACTCCAAACACTCTACTTGATGCTCTTTGCCTCAGCGACCCTGCGAGCAGCAACGTGCGAACAAACGGTGTGATATCAAAATTGTGGAGGTTTCACTACTAGGTTAATGTTCACTCAACTACAGCTCCTCGATCCGGCAGTACCTGCGTGCCGCCAGCGGTCCCCGCATGTTCTCGCGGTGCCGCACCTCATCGCTCCTCCGTCCCAAACGAACTAGCCGACACACTCTCATCCGGAAAACACTTGACGCCCTTCTATAGATAGTACTACAGTACTAGATATCGATAACCGCTGCTGCTGCCACTCACAGTCAGGCAACCCTAGCAAACATAGTGGCGCCAGTAAACACAAGAAGAAAACGAGACGCCACTACCCCTATTACACGATGCCAACATACTAATGGCACCAACGCAAGCCGCAACATGGCTCAGCCAGCACCACCATTCCCACCACCCACCGCAGCGGCAGGACGTTCTGGGAAAGGACGGTGTTACGGAGGGGCAATGGCCAATGAATGTAGGATGCTGTCACGAGCAGGGCAGCTCTCATCAGGTACCACCTGAAGGTGGCAACTAGCTAGCTTGCCGGAATACCATGAAGAGCACATGACATGGTCCTGGCAGCAACCCTAGAATTCAGCAAGGTAGAGATATGACACAACAGCAGCCGATCACTTAACATACACCACAGTGAAGTGCCGTGACTTTCCTCATCGGTATTGTGTCACATGACCTTTAAGAATCATGATAGAAGGTTGTATACATGGAAGAACCCTGGAGATACTAAAAGGTATCAAATAGATCATATAATGGTAAGACAGAGATTTAGGAACCAGGTTTTAAATTGTAAGACATTTCCAGGGGCAGATGTGGACTCTGACCACAATCTATTGGTTATGAACTGCAGATTGAAACTGAAGAAACTGCAAAAAGGTGGGAATTTAAGGAGATGGGACCTGGATAAACTGAAAGAACCAGAGGTTGTACAGAGTTTCAGGGAGAGCATAAGGGAACAATTGGCAGGAATGGGGGAAAGAAATACAGCAGAAGAAGAATGGGTAGCTTTGAGGGATGAAGTAGTGAAGGCAGCAGAGGATCAAGAAGGTAAAAAGACGAGAGCTAGTAGAAATCCTTGGGTAACTGAAGAAATATTGAATTTAATTGATGAAAGGAGAAAATATAAAAATGCAGTAAATGAAGCAGGCAAAAAGGAATACAAATGTCTCAAAAATGAGATCGACAGGAAGTGCAAAATGACTAAGCAGCGATGGATAGAGGACACATGTAAGGATGTAGAAGCTTATCTCACTAGGGGTAAGATAGATACTGCCTACAGGAAAATTAAAGAGACCTTTGGAGATAAGAGCACCACTTGTATGAACATCAAGAGCTCAGATGGAAACCCAGTTCTAAGCAAAGAAGGGAAAGCAGAAAGGTGGAAGGAGTATATAGAGGGTCTATACAAGGGCGATGTACTTGAGGACAATATTATGGAAATGGAAGAGGATGTAGATGAAGATGAAATGGGAGATACGATACTGCGTGAAGAGGTTGACAGAGCACTGAAAGACCTGACTCGAAACAAGGCTCCCGGAGTAGACAACATTCCATTGGAACTACTGACGGCCTTGGGAGAGCCAGTCCTGACAAAACTCTACCATCTGGTGAGCAAGATGTATGAAACAGGCGAAATACCCTCCAAGAAGAATATAATAATTCCAATCCCAAAGAAAGCAGGTGTTAACAGATGTGAGAATTACCGAACAATCAGTTTAGTAAGCCACAGCTGCAAAATACTAACACGAATTCTTTACAGACGAATGGAAAAACTAGTAGAAGCCGACCTCGGGGAAGATCAGTTTGGATTCCGTAGAAATACTGGAACACGTGAGGCAATACTGACCTTACGACTTATCTTAGAAGAAAGATTAAGGAAAGGCAAACCTACGTTTCTAGCATTTGTAGACTTAGAGAAAGCTTTTGACAATGTTGACTGGAATACTCTCTTTCACATTCTAAAGGTGGCAGGGGTAAAATACAGGGAGCGAAAGGCTATATACACTTTGTACAGAAACCAGATGGCAGTTATAAGAGTCGAGGGACATGAAAGGGAAGCAGTGGTTGGGAAGGGAGTAAGACAGGGTTGTAGCCTCTCCCCGATGTTATTCAATCTGTATATTGAGCAAGCAGTAAAGGAAACAAAAGAAAAATTCGGAGTAGGTATTAAAATCCATGGAGAAGAAATAAAAACTTTGAGATTCGCCGATGACATTGTAATTCTGTCAGAGACAGCAAAGGACTTGGAAGAGCAGTTGAACGGAATGGATGGTGTCTTGAAGGGAGGATATAAGATGAACATCAACAAAAGCAAAAAGATGATAATGGAATGTAGCCGAATTAAGTCGGGTGATGTTGAGGGTATTAGATTAGGAAATGAGACACTTAAAGTAGTAAAGGAGTTTTGCTATTTGGGGAGCACAATAACATGATGGTCGAAGTAGAGAGGATATAAAATGTAGACTGGCAATGGCAAGGAAAGCGTTTCTGAAGAAGAGAAATTTGTTAACATCGAGTATAGATTTAAGTGTCAGGAAGTCATTTCTGAAAGTATTTGTATGGAGTGTAGCCATGTATGGAAGTGAAACATGGACGGTAAATAGTTTGGACAAGAAGAGAATAGAAGCTTTCGAAATGTGGTGCTACAGAAGAATGCTGAAGATTAGATGAGTAAATCACATAGCTAATGAGGAGGTACTGAATAGGATTGGGGAGAAGAGGAGTTTGTGGCACAACTTGACCAGAAGAAGGGATCGGTTGGTAGGACATGTTCTGAGGCATCAAGGGATCACCAATTTAGTATTGGAGGGCAGCGTGGAGGGTAAAAATCGTAGGGGGAGACCAAGAGATGAATACACTAAGCAGATTCAGAAGGATGTAGGTTGCAGTAGGTACTGGGAGATGAAGAAGCTTGCACAGGATAGAGTAGCATGGACAGCTGCATCAAACCAGTCTCAGGACTGAAGACCACAACAACAACAATGACCTTCTGCTTCCAATTTATGCTCAAACTGATCAATCGTCCATTTTCATTATTTTTTTGCTTGGCGATACATACAATCGGAATAGTCTATACATAAAAACAACAAGAGTATGCAATACAATAAGACATCTGAATCACGCTACACATGGCCATTTTTCTGACATCACACAAATTTTAGTTTTTGATTATACAAATTGTTATTTACATGAAACATTAAAATTTATGTTATGTATAAAACATTATTAACTGAGTTGACACGAAATTTTTCTGAGTATTGTACCATGCCATAATGTAAACCAAGATTTTGGCCGTTGTACGTTGGTTTCTCCAGTAAAGTCTTTTACATTACGATGCGGTATGAGATTTAGAAAACTTTTATGTCAACTGAATCTGGCCATTTAAGCCCACGCAGTTACATTATTAATTTCATTGTTTTTCTAATTACATAATTATTTTTTTATGTATGATTTAATTCAAAATTGTTAATACTTATTCGAAATTAATGTCATTGTTGTTCTTTCTATACCTTTCTTCTGATTAATAATTTGAAAACATTTATAACAGGGAATGACTGCACGTAAAATATATGTAAATTTCTCTTGATGTGAGAAATGATACTCTGTAAAATCAGTGTTCTTTTTTTTCATTCTAGTCTTCTCAACTTAATATGTTTTAGTGTAAATTAAGGAGGAATAGGTTCTGTTGTAAGTTGAAATTGGAGTATGTATTAGGTTTGATGGTGATGTCTTTGTTGGCAGATACTGCCATTAAAAGACTTTTATGAAAATCTCGTATGTGAATGGCAGAGAATAAATCGTACGATGAATGCAGTTCAATCACGCAATAATCAGGTCTGGAAGCCAAAAACCTGGATTTTACTTCCTAGACTCAACTTACTCTTCTAGCCAGCCAAGTTTCTCGGCGAGCCTAGTTTTCATCAAACAGCTTCAAGAAACAGATGTTTGCATCATCTCCCTCCTGTTATATCCACAGGCTGAAAAAGAAGAAAAAAGTTCTCTTGACCTGACATTTTTCAAATTCCAAAATTTTAATGGTTTTTCGCAATAATGGAGCGTAGGGTCTTTGCAAGTTATACACCATCTACGTCAATTCAAAGAGAGGACTAATACTTTTTCCTGGGCTTATCTCTGATGGAATTGTTTCAAGCGATACTACTCTAATACCAGTGAGAGCAACCTCAGTAAGGTGAGAGCGCGGTGTATACTTCAGTTTGCCGAGCCGCGCTGCATCGCGAAGCTCTGTTTTTTACCCGCTGTTGCCAGTCTACGAGGTGTGCGTTTCTCGGGACTCGTCACGGGCCCGCGCGTTCGCACGCAGTTCCAGCAACTCCGAGGCCGCGCCGTCGGTCACCGCGGTTGGCCGCCGGCATTCAATTTGCGGCCGCTCCGCCCGCGCCGCCCCGTATTAGCATAGGGAATTGCTGGGGCGGCTCGTTACGGCCATAACAAGCCAGATAAAACGCCGCCAAATGAGACGGCTTTAATCTCGGCTAGCCGCTCAAGGAAGGGCCTGCGCGCGCCTGCCCTCTACTACAGCCCGCTGGCTGGGTAGCACCCTCTATTGTAGCCGGCTGGGTGGCGCTCCGTGGTAGATCGGTCGCCACCGGTTTAAAGAGGCCCGGGGCTCGTGCTGTTGGCGACAGAGGCAATTACGTCACCTCTGGTAGGGCACCGCCGCCTTCCATTACGTGTTCCTTTCGCTGTCGGTGGCGTGGGGATGTACAACGCCTCGTAAAAAGCAACGCGGCGCGTATTCTCTCGCAGAGTACGTCCACGTTATCGTTGTGCAGGGTTTACGTAAGATGCTAGCACCCAGAAAGGCTGAATACTGAGCAGGTAGACGCTCGCCATTTTCGAAAGCGCGACTACAGTTCGCCGTTGGGGGGAGTTATTTCGGCCAGTGTGCGTGGAATGTAAACGCTAGTAACCACCACTGAAAGCATAGCCGGCTGACTTGCTGGATCCCTTCACTGGCGATGAAGTCGCCCATTATGGTATTTGCACCAAAAGAGAGGAAGATTTACAAATGGTCAGCAGCACTGTTATTCTAACTAGCAAGAACGAAAAAATAGTGATGAGATATGGTAGAAATACGCAGTATCATTCCGCGAAAATGTTACAGAAGAAGCGTAACTGTATCAGTTTGAGGTAAGGAACGCTGGTCCAGAAACGATGCGATTTTCACTCTGATACCTCTGACAGTCGAATACATATACCGGTACTGTTGTTGCTAGTAGGGTAGGCAACTTTGAAGAGGTGGGAACCAAAACAATAAAAATGACTAGTAAACATTGGCTCCAAATGGCACACCTTAAGGAGTATGAGCTACTGTTCATCTTCTACGAGGTGCGGCTAGAAAAAAACCGGACTGATGCTGGAAAAACATTTATTTACAATTATTTACAATTTCATGTTATCTCCTTCAATGTACTCTCCTCCTCGGTCTCTACACCGCTCCATACGAATTTTCCACTGTTCATAGCAATGCTGCAGATCATTGTCGGTAAGTCCATACATTACTTCCGTCGCTTTTTCTTTTACTGCTTCAACAGTCTCAAATCTAGTTCCTTTCAAAGCTGACTTGACTTTAGGGAAAAGAAAAAAGTCACAGGGGGGCCAAATCAGGTGAGTAGGGTGGGTGATCTAAGATGGGAATGTTGTGTTTTGCCAAAAACGTCTTCACTGACAACGCACTGTGAGCTGGGGCATTGTCTTGGTGAAGGATCCATGACTTTTTTCTCCACAAATCGTTCCATTTTCTCCGTACTCGCTCACGTAGGGTAGCCAGGACGCTAATGTAGTAATGCTGATTCACTGTTTGTCCCTCTGGTACCCAATCAATGTGCACAATCCCTTTGATGTCAAAAAAAACAATCATCATTGCCTTGAATTTCGATTTTGACATTCGTGCTTTTTATTGTCGTGGAGAACCAGGAGTTTTCCAATGCATCGATTGGCGTTTAGTTTCGGGATCGTAAGTAAAAAACCACGATTCATCGCAAGTAATAACATTTTGTAAGAAGGTGGGACCACTTTCAATGTTTTCCAGGATGTCAGAACAAATCATTCTTCGGCGTTCCTTCTGTTCAATTGTGAGACACTTTGGAACCATTTTTGAACACACTTTGTTCATATTGAAACTTTCATGAAGAATCTGCCTAACACTTTCCTTGTCAACTCCTGTTAACTCAGACACTGCTCTGATTGTTAAACGGCGATTTTGTCGAACAAGTTTACCGATTTTTTCAATGTTTGCATCAGTTTTTGCTGACAATGGTCTGCCAGTGCGAGTGTCATCACTGGTGTCTTCGCGGCCATCTTTAAATCGTTTAAACCACTCAAACACTTGTGTTCGCGATAAACAATCATCGCCGTACACTTGATGTAACAATACAAACGTTTCACTTGCAGATTTTCCTAGTTTGAAACAAAATTTGATGTTAACACGCTGTTCTTTCTGTACACTCAACATTTTCCGACGCACAGACAAAACGTCAACTACTTAAAACAGACGCCACGGGCAGACTGAGTGCAGGAGGCAGATGAAACTCGAGCAGTAGGCGGAGCGAGAGTCACGTGACAGGACACGCGACTTTCAGCCTTATTGCATTCGTTTTATTGTTTCACCAGTACTAGTCCGGTTTTTTTCTAGCCACACCTCGTATATTGTGAAGCAGATCTCTTCTACTGTAAACTCTTCGGTTTCCATATATTTTGAGGAGGTAGTATTGACTAACACATGAAAATTGTATCCAGTAAATATGGTCTACAAAATGCATACCTTAAGGACTACGGACTCTTGTGCAGTAGAAGAGGTGTATTTGACATTAGCGAAGTTGAACAAGTGCCTGTAGGTCTTAAGGTACGCATTTTAGTGGCAATTTGTAATAGCTATTTTTTTCTTGTTTGGATCGCACTGCCACCTCTGAAAAGTTGCCTACCTTAGAGTCTTAGCGACAATGGTACGGTATATACATTCCAGTGTCAAAGGTATTGTTACTGTTGCTGCTTTTGTTGTGTTCTTCAGTCTGAAGCTTCTTCCAAGACTGAAATGGTGATCCCTCGGTGTCTCAGAACGTGTCCTATCAACAGAGACCTCCTTCTAGTCAAGTAGTGTGCGCCACAGACTTCATTTCTCCCCAGTTCTCTTCTGTACCTCCTCATTAGTCACATGATCTACCCATCTGACTTTGGCATTCCTCTGTAGTACCACATTACAAAACGCTTCTATTCTCTTCCTGTCTAAACTGTTTATCTTCAGCCGGCCGAAGTGGCCGTGCGGTTAAAGGCGCTGCAGTCTGGAACCGCAAGACCGCTACGGTCGCAGGTTCGAATCCTGCCTCGGGCATGGATGTTTGTGATGTCCTTAGGTTAGTTAGGTTTAACTAGTTCTAAGTTCTAGGGGACTAATGACCTCAGCAGTTGAGTCCCATAGTGCTCAGAGCCATTTGAACCATTTGTTTATCTTCCATGTTTCACTTCCATACATGGCTACACTCCACACAAGTTTTTTTTAGACATTCTGATTGTCAGAGGTATCAGAACGACAATTTATTCATTTTACTAATTTTTGATCCCTGTGGCTGTGAATTACATCACTTCAAGAAATACAGCGGCCAGCTATTATTTTATGTGTTTCTACTTATACCAATATGCGTTTCGGGCTTTCATCCATCTTCAGTTGGCGGAATACATATTAGAATTCAGTAAGTAAATCGTGAAAATATCGACAGCAAATAGGATGCTGCAGCTCCCTTTCTACTCTGTTCACTGTTATTCCGATTTTCGCGTCTATAGATGTGACACGAACTATTTTCCAGTGTCGGCAACATGGCGGATACTGCGCTGTTTCTGTACGAGATACTAGTGGAAAAGTATTTGTTTCTTATCTGCAAATGCGAAAATCGGAATAACAACAAGCACAGTAGAAGGCAGCTGCAACATTCAGTTTTCTGTCGATATCTTAATCATGTACGTACTGAAGATTCAAATATACATTATGCCTATTGATGATGGCTGATACCCCTAAACGCGTATTGTCATAAATAAAAATAAAAAAGGGGCTGATTGCTGTATTTCTTAAAATAATAGTTTAAGAACTATTTTCATTTTTAACTTTTGAGTTGGTCGTTTCGGGACCAGGGTCCCTTTCCCCAGATTAGAACATATACCCCTCTTCATCATTCCTAAACTTTACTAACATTGTCACGGAATCGCCTAGACAGAGTGAAATAAAATTTCCGCACTCGGGCGCCACAACACGATTGCGGGCACACTAACAGTACAAAAAAATCTGTAACAAAATTTCCTCCCGCACATATATCCAGTTGGAAATGTTTCAAAGGAAGACAATTTTAGGGCATTGTAATCACACGTGCAACATGTATTTTCATTTAGTTCTGTTAAACTGCGTTGCCCATTAAGTGCAGTGGGTAGAGCTTTGCGTTAAAATACAGGTATTTCAAAAGGAACTTTATAACTTTGAAAATTCATATAAATTAATTCATAGTACCTACAGGAGTTTTTGTTCGTTTTGTTTCAGGGCGCAAAAACAACTGCGGTCATACTCGCCCAAGTCGAAGCTACAGGACACGAAGACAACGAGGAGTTAAAAAACGACTACACGCAATCCCAGTCGACGTAAGAGAAGACAACTAAAAACAGGGACGTGGAGAAACATCTATAAAATATACCATAGAGAAACGGAGATCCAGAACTAAAAATTATATGGCCTTCGCCACACTGCTGCGACGGATAAGTAGTAAAACGCGGTCGACAACAAGCGCGTCGTTCGCAAAAACGGCCGATAACTCAGACGGCAAACGCAAGCAGGAACGTAAACGGTTAAAAATGGGCATTCCATAAGGAAATGGTGGACAGTTAAAACTTGGGCGCAATGTGCATAAAGAGGTGGGAGAGCGCCACTTAACAAATAACGATGGCTAAAAAGGCAGTGCCCAATAAGAAACCTAATTAAAATGACCTCTTCCCGGTGGGAGGGCCGAGAGGATGTCGTCCAAGCCGCTGGGAGAGGCTTAATAATCTGGAGCTTATTCCCGTGAAGGGAGGACCAACTAAATGACACCAACTCTTGACAGATGGCAACACAGATATCATCGGAGGGAATATAGGAACTAGTGGGATGAGGTACGAGGACTGCAGCCTTGGCAGCGGCGTCAGCAGGCTCGTTTCCTGGCAGAACGACATGACCAGGAAGCTACATAAACATCGCAGTGACTCCATCAAGAGTGAGCAAGTGACAGTTTTCCTGGACCCATTGCACTGAGGGGTTGGGCTGGGTTGTTTTGGATAAGGAAACCAGACAGCGAGGTCACCGGGTTAGGGAAGGACGGGGAAGGAAGCCGGCAGTGCCCTTTCGAAGGAACCATCCCGGCATTTGCATGGAGGGATTTAGGGAAATCACGGAAAACCTAAATCGGGATTGCTGGACGCGGGACTGAACCGTCGTCCTCTCAAATGAGAGTCCAGTGTGCTAACCACTGCGCCACCTCGCTCGGTCATTGCACTAAGGAATAGGTGGCGTGCAGCGCACAGAGGCCGGCTGGAGTGGCCGAGCGGTTCTAGGCGCTGCAGTCTGGAATCGCGCGACCACTACGGTCGCAGGTTCGAATCCTGCCTCGGGCATGGATGCGTGTGCTGTCCTTAGGTTAGTTAGGTTTAAGTAGTTCTAAGTTCTAGGGGACTGATGACCTCAAAAGTTAAGTCCCATAGTGCTCAGAGCCATTTCAACCATTTCTTTTCTTTTTTTTTTCTTCTTTTTTGCAGCGCACAGAGACTTTGAATTGCCCTGAGAGAATCTGAGCAGAGGCCAAAATTGAAAAGCCTGCGTTGCCGGGTGTACTCAGTGGCCTTGTACAGAGCTCTGCTGTAAATACTGAGGAGTGTGCAGAAAGGCGACACCGAAAAACGTCGGCGCCGGTGACTATGGCACATCCGACAGCACGGTCAATCCAAGAGCCGTCAGTGTACACAAAGGTACTATTGCGACGTTCCAGGCGAGAATCGTGAAAGTGAAGGCAATAGGGCGAGGCTGGAGTAGTGTTGTTAGGAAGCGAATGAAGGCCAAGGTGAACAAGTGCCGCCGCACGAAGCCAAGTGATGAAGGGCTCACACCCACCAGAAAAGTTATCGGTAGTGTGAAGTTAAGCCGAAAGCAGACTCTAGGAGGTAACAGAAGAAGGGCGCGCACCATACAGGTGATCAAAGGAATCATCGAAGAAGGAGGCATAGAATGGGTGGTCACGCTTGGCAGACAAACGGCATGCGTATCTGCTGAGGAGAAAGTCGCTACTGTTGGATACTGGTAGTTCAGCAGCTTCAGCATACAGACTTCCGACTGGGCTAGTGTAAAAGTCACCAGTGGCCAAACGGATGCCACGATGGTGGATAGTTTTGATATGGCGTAAGAGGGATGGACGTGCAGAAGCATAAAAAAGCACCCATAGTCTACTTTCGAACGGACAAGGGATAAGAGCATGGTCTGACCTGCACCCCAGGGACAAACAGGACATTAAGGGACTTCATACCGTGGGCTGCCAAGTAAGACACATTGGAGGATCAAGAGCGTTTCTTGTCGAGCATGAGCCCCAGGAATTTCGTAGTTTCAACGAAAGGAAGAGCAGCAGGTCCAAGATGTAAAGATGGTGGGAAAAACCAATTGCGCCACCAGAAATTCATAGAAACTGTTTTGTCAGTGGAAAAACGAAAGCCATTGTCGATGCTCCATGAGTAAAGACGATCTAAACATCGCCGAAGACGACGCTCAATGACAGATCCGTGGACAACTGCAATATATGACAAAATCGTCAACAAAAAGGGAGCCAGAGATGCCCGGCGGCGGACAGGCCATTATATGGTTAATGGTGACGACAAAGAGAACGTCTCTCAGGACAGAACTCTGAGGCACACCGTTGTCCAGGATAAAGACGTCCGACAAGGCAGAACCCACACGCACCTTGAAAACTAGGTCTTTTAAAAATTCCTCAAGGAAACGGGGCAGGTGGCCACAGAAGCCCCACGTGTGTAGAGTATGGAGGATACCACTTCTCCAGCAGGGGCATAGGCCTTCTCCAAAACGGAAAACACGGTCACTGTCTGGGATTTCCGCAGAAAATCATAAATGATAAGGATGGACAAATTGATGAGATGGTCAACCGCAGAAGCGAGTGCTCGAAATCCACACTGTGCAGTGGTTAGTAAATTGCGACACCCAAGCCACCATACCAGCCAGGCATGAATTATACGTTCCATCACCTTGCACACACAGCTGATGTGATTGATGGGGCAGTAGCTGGAAGGAAGGCGTTTGTCCCAACTGGGCTTAGGTGGTGGTGGTTAGCGTTTAACGTCCCGTCGACAACGAGGTCATTAGAGACGGAGCGCAAGCTCGGGTTAGGGAAGGTTTGGGAAGGAAATCGGCCGTGCCCTTTCAAAGGAACCATCCCGGCATTTGCCTGAAACGATTTAGGGAAATCACGGAAAACCTAAATCAGGATGGCCGGAGACGGGATTGAACCGTCGTCCTCCCGAATTCGAGTCCAGTGTGCTAACCACTGCGCCACCTCGCTCGGTACTGGGCTTAGGTATGGGTATGAAAATGGCTTCACGCCAGCGTCGGGGGGGGGGGGGGGGGGGAGTTACTCGGCTCAGATACGGTTATACAAGATAAGCAGAAAATGATTGCCCGCAAGAGAAAGGCGCTGTAACATCTGAATGTGAACGGTGTCCAGCCCTGGGGTGGAGGATCGGAATGAACTGAGAGCATGATCTAGCTCCCTCATAGTTAAGGCGTCATTGTAGCACTCACGGTTCTGAGCCTCCTCCACTCGTTTACGATGGAGGAAGGCAGGATAATAGTGGGAAGAGCTAGAAATTTCCGCAAAATGGCGGCGCAAGGTTTGGAGGCAGCAGTAGTGTGCGGACCTTGGCCCAAGAGAGCCGTCAAAGGTTGGCCCACACGAAAAGAGGGGGGGGGGCGGGGGGGGGTGGAACTGTTAAGAGAACTAGTGAATGAAATCCAGCTAGCTAATTTGCTTTACTGAAGAACGCAACGACACTGTGCACGCTTCTGTATATAATGAATGCAGTTTGCCAATGTAGGATGACTGATAAAAACGAGGAGAGCATGTCTGTGGGCGAATAGCGTCGTGGCATGCCTCAGTCCACCAAGGGACTGGGACACGGCATTGTAAAGAGGAAGTGCAAGGAATGGAACGTTCTGCAGCTGTAAGGTTAATGTTTGCAAGATATTCAACCTGGTCATCACAACTAGGTAAATCTTGTTCCTCGACGTTCGGTAGGGAGGAGTAAAGCCTTAGTAAGCTGCCATTTGGGTGTGGAAGCAGGTGGGGAGTAGTCACAAACGGACAGGACATGGGAAATGGTCGCTCGAGTAGGTGTCAGAAAGAATGGTCCACTCGAGCCGATAGGCAAGCTAGGCAGTGCAGAAGGATTGGTCCAAATGGGATTAAGTGTGTGAGGAGTCGGAAAGGAATGTGGGTGCTCTTGTGTTAAAGCAGAAGAGGTTAAGAGGGCACCTGTTGACCAGGTTCTCGGAGAACCTCAAAGGGGATGGTGAGCATTAAAGTCACTGAGCAGCAGAAATGGGTGAGATAGTTGCCCAATAAGCTGGAGGGTGTCTGCACTGATGACACCGAATGATGGAGGGATATAAACGGTACAAAGGGAAAATGTCAGGTGAGGAAGGAAAAGGCGAACTGCAACAGCTTGAAGATGGGTAGCCATGGAGATGGATTGACTATGAATGTCATCCCGTATGAGCAGTACGACTCCCCCATGAGATGGAATACCGACGTCAGGGGGAAGGTCAAACCAGACCAGGAAGAAATGCGAAAGCTTAAAGTGGTCGTGAGGACGCAATTTTGTTTCCTGAAGGCAGAGTACAAGGGGACGCTACGATTCTAAAAGCAGCCTTAAATCCTCTGGATCGAAGACTGCGAACGTTCCATTGGAGGTGAGTCATGATCAGGAAGAAATGTAGGGGGTGTCATCTCGTCGGCTGCCGAGTGCCAGCCTGCGAAGACTTGCTGCTACAGGGCACAGAGGTAGGAAGATCCTGCTCCATGAGGTCAACAGAAGCATCAGTTTTCTTGTGCTGTCGGTCCGCCGAGTCCAACGTAGATAAACGGTTGGTGGTGCGCACCGGTGACTCGGTGGCCAGCCAGATGCAGGTATCACGTGGTGATAAGGGTCGAAGAGGATCGTCGAGTCAGCGAAGGAGAAGACCGATTGGACTTCTTCGAGTCTTTCCTGTTAGCAGAGGGAGAGACAGGTGTTGGTAGGCTGGCAGGACGTAGGAAGTCTTCACAGGAGTACTCCTCCTCTCTTCCCGGCCTGCTGTTTGTGTAGCTGGTGACTTCGCCCCTTGAGACGAGAGTCTGATGGCACAGGGGACGGCGATGCTATCTTGACAGAGAGCGATTTCACAACCTCAGAACTGAATTTCAAGTTACTTGTCTGCGTGGCTATGTCCTTCATGGAGCGAGATGTACCAAGAACAGTACTGTAAGTGCCAGATGGTAGAACGCTGGGTTTGCGACTAGCCAATAACTTGCGAGCGACTGGGTAAGGTCCTTTTTTTACACAGATTTCCTGGACAGCCCACTTATCGAGATACACGGGACAATCTAGAGAGGCGGCGGTATGGCCGCCATTGCAGTTGATACATCGGGGAGATGGAGGTAGACTATGACCCTTGTGCGCATCCCTACCGCATGTTACACATTTGGCCCGGTGACGACAAGACAATCACGTGTGGTTGAAATGATGACACTGGTAGCAGTGCATTGGGGTCGGAATGTACGGTCACGCTGTGGTAATTTCATAGCCTGCTGTGATCTTAGACAGAAGCACCACTCTATCAAAGGTTGGAAGAAGGGTGCATCTGGGCATTAAGAGTTGGGTTGGGTTGGGGAAGGAGACCACACAGCGAGGTCATCGGTCTCATCGGATTAGGGAAGGACGGGGAAAGAAGTCAGCCGTGTCCTTTCAAAGGAACCATCCCGGCATTCGCCTGGAGCGATTTATGGAAATCATGGAAAACCTAAATCAGGATGGCCGGACGCGGGATTGAACCGTCGTCCTCCCGAATGCGAGTCCAGTGTGCTAGCCACTGCGCCACCTCGCTCGGTGGGCATTAAGGAGCAAACTACCTTTTTCATCGCCCGATGGACGGCAATGACACTCTGATCAGAGACGTATGATTCTGCCTCGGTCAGACTGTCGAGCAGCCTAGTGTAAAAAACACCACGGGAAGAATGCAAAGTTCCATGGACCTCGACATGAAAAGGATAGTGATGGAGAAGCGAAGCAGCAGGCAGTTGTTGTGCTTGACAATTAGTAGTAGTCTCCAAAAGCAGAGTGCCATTCCGTAAACGAAAGCAAGATTTCACAGGGCCGGCAACTGCTTCAACACCTTTCTGAATAATAAATGGATTTACCGTTGCGAAGGACTGACCGTCTTCAGTATATGAAACAACGAGAAACCGTGGCGGAGCTGGAAGGGTCTTTCAATAGTTACCCTCATTCCATTTACGTTTCGTAGACGTTGATTGCGAAGATGATTGGCCCATTGCCTTTGGTCATTGTTCACACCTCAGGTTACATCTCCCGAATACCTGACAGAGGGACCAATCAGCAATCTGGGAAGTTAGCAGCTCAGGCAGTCACCCCTCCCTGGGCCTGGCCTGTATCACGGAGTATGTGCTAACCCTACCTGTCGATCTGGGGCTGGGAATTATGCGTTACCCAGTCACCTGCTAAGCGTCAGACGCATGGGCCAGCCTTCAGGAGCTCGAGGGAGGAAGGCGAAAAAGAGGAACATCAAACGCCGAAGCGCAGGAAGGACAGGAGAAGGTAAAGAAAGGAGAAGGGGACGAAAAACAGTGGTGAGACTTTTTATTTCAGTGACGGACAATGCGGAACATTCCCAATAACACACCGGACATGTTCTCCAAGAGAGGGGAAAAAGAATAGCAACAGGATAGACATGCACCACGGAAGGAAAAGATGCTGCAAAGGCGGGGCCCCGTGATAGCCGCCAACGAGTAGTCAGCCCCATGGAGCGAGCGGGAGGGCGGGGGAGCGGGGGGGGGGGGTAGGAAAAGACAGCGGAGGTGATTGTATATCAATAATTTGTAGGAAAATACATCAAGTTCTGTCTCGCGTAGTTCGCTAGTGCCGAATCGCACCATAAGAAGCGCTAGCGGCTGTTGCGTTAAAGAAGGCTCCTTTCACTGGACCTGAGGGTACTAGCTGTGTAGTTTGGTTTGAAGAATCGATATCAGCGATAACGGTTCGGCGTAATTTTCGTACCAAGTACACTAAAAATCCTCCTAGCAGGGCTACAAATTACGAGTGGCATAAATTTTTCGTAGAAACAGGGTGCCCGGAAAGACATGGGAAATCATCAGGTCGTCCAAGCATATTTGACGACGTCGTTGAGCGAGTGAGACAACGTTTTGTCAAAAGACTTACGAAATCGACCCGACGTGCGTCTCGCGAACTGCAGATCCCACATACGACTGTTTGGCGTGTGTTGAGAAACGGTTGGCATTTGAAACCCTACAGATTGACGATCGTACAAGCAATAAAAGACACTGATAAAATTTATCGCAAGACCTTCTGTGTGGACATGCTAAATCGATTATATGAGATGAACTTCTTTTGGAAATAATCAACTTTTCTGAGTCGACTTTTCACTTAAGTGGTAAAGTTAGCACGCATAAATGTAGGATTTGAGGCAGTGAATATCAACCTGCTCGTGATAGCCCTAAACTGAACGTTCTTAGTTCATTGAGCAAGAACAAAGTGTACGGCCCCTTTTTTTTCCTTGAGAGAACCATCAACGGGATAGTGTCTCTGGATATGTTACAATTTTTGATACCACAGTTAGATGAGGATGACCAAGAACAAAATGTTTACTTCATGAAAGATGGTGCACCATCCCTCTACCTCGCTGACGTCCGGTATTTTCTCACTGACCACTTTCAGGTCTATGGAATTGATGCACCAATTGCACAGCCCCCACGTTCCCCAGTTGTGACGCCACGCCGGTCGGTGTGGCCGAGCGGTTCTAAGCGCTGCAGTCTGGAACCGCTCGACCGCTACGGTCGCAGGTTCGAATCCTGCCTCGGGCATCGATGTGTGTGATGTCCTTACGTTAGTTAGGTTTAAGTAGTTCTAAGTTCTAGGGGACTGATGACCTCAGAAGTTAAGTCCCATAGTGCCCAGAGCCATTTGAACCATATTTTGTGACGCCCCTCGATTTTTTTATGGTAATTCGTCAAGGATATCGTGTTTGTACCTCCTGTTCCGGCATCTCTACCTAAGAGCAAGAATTTACGCCGCCACTGAGCAAGTTACACCTGCTATGCTACAGCGAGTTTGGGAAGAAATTGACCTCTGATGGGATGTGCGCAGGATAACCAACGGAAGCCACACATAAGATCCTTAGTTTACGGTAGAAAAACTTGATGTGTTTCCCTACATAATAACACTAAATCCAGCTCTATATCTTCTTTCAATAATTTTATGTGACTTCTTAAAATTGTAAAGTCCTTTTTGAAACACTCTGTACAATGGTTTAAGAATTCTACACCGGGGGACAGGTGTTTTATTTTTTTTTTTTCATTTTTCCTAATTTACATCTGATCACTAATCTGTAGGATTCAATCTTCCTTGTCAATACATACTCTATAACTGCAATTTCTTCTGAGGCTCAACGTAACAATTATTTGTTAGACATCTCATAAATATTCAAGAGAGACAATAATTAGTTAAAATAGATGTCCTGTCACTGGACTGAAATAATTACAAAACATATGAATGTGGAGAGGTTCAAAATATATATTACTTTCAATAAAGGCTGCTAGTTGTAATACTTTAAATACTTTTAATACCTTGACAGCGACAGCATGTTTTCCACAAACACAACCGGTCGCAAAGTAGATGCCCAACCACCTCCTTGCACCTCTAAACCTTTAGCGTCTCGTTGGGTGCTCTTCGCAGTAGATCTGCAGCATAACTTCCAGATTCAATCAAAGAGTAGAATAACGTAACAGAGTTTGGTTATTACCCTGAAACGGTTTACTAGATCTCTGGTGCCATAATGTCCCAAAGAAATATAGTTGACATCAAAGTAGTAAGAAAGAGGGTATTGGGGAAACTGGGAAACTGGATTCCAATGTAGTTGATGAAGTTGAGCGACATAATATGCTTAGGTGATGTGATAATGTGATTTTCATGGTTGTATGAGAACTACTTAGGATTCAAAAAGGAGAGTTACACCGAGAAAGAGAGGGGTTAAGAGGCTTGAAACTTTTTTTTTTCTCTACTGGAAGTAAAGAGAAGCAAATCTGAGAACAGACCGCAGAGCATGAAGCAGTGTTGTGCTTGTGGAAGTAACAGGGAAAACTTTTAAAGGCAAAAGACATCTTTAAAAGTGGAATAATAATTATGTAGGTACTCACATTTCTGTGTTGGCATTAAATACTTGCAGTGCTTTTTATAAGACCTGCTGTAACTGATTTACAACTGTTAATAAAGTAGATACCAAATGACGTATTCTAGAATTAGAAACTGTGGAATAAAAATCACTAAGACCGGAAATTGATTTCTTAAACTCGAGTAGTAGAACGAAGAACACTACGCACTGTACTAACTGCATAAGCCTTCATCAGTACAGAATTAGCATACCTGTCTTATGTTTTATTACAATGTCTTCCTTGTAAGTCCCTTTTCTGCTGAAAATATGCAGGAACGAGATTTTTAAAGACATTTTTGTACTGTTGATATGCAAGGGGTCACGTACTGGTGCCCGAATAAGCGGACTTTGGTGCACCCTGTAGTTAAAGCTCGTTTATCATGAGCAAATAACTCTTTGTCCATAAGTAAACTACAAAAATGTATCTATCAAATGTTTTTCAGCTACAAGGGAACATTACCCAGCATTTTGCCCTTCTTCTAGCATTATGAAGAAGATATCAGCAGTATGTCTTTTTTAAACGGCATACTATAATTTTTTTATTTGGTAATTCACTTCCACTCCTGAGGACGTTCAGAAGCGTATCACACTGTGCCATTCCTGTACAGATGACGTTATTGAAAACATAATACAAAACGGACTGTGAATTTCCTGCACTAGTTCGCACTGCTGGTACCCAAACTCCACTTGCTGGAGATGACAGTAAATAAATGGAAACGTAGTAGTATAGGCGAACGCCAGCCTTCGGCGGGAAAGAACAGACTACCTACATAGTGAGTGGGAACAATGTCGTCGTGGCAGGCGTCAGCTTGTCAACATCTTAACGGCGAGAATGCAATAAAGCCCACTGTGAGACCCTATGTTTGCAGTCCAGTCAGCCAGCGTTGCTGACTCACCGATGTTGCAAGAGGGGTAGCCTAGCGACAGGCGTTGGTTCCTGGTACTAGAACGCGAGGTGGCCCCATTGGATGATTCTACCGAATATGGGCAACCATTCTCAATTATTTTCGTTATACATCCTCGGTAACCCCTCAAAGTTTATCGGTACGTTTTTTACACTCATCATGTACGCTAGTCTACCTACCTCTAGATAGCGGTCTGCTCTAGGCCTTCCCATGCATTTCTCAAGTTATATGCAAGACGGAAAAAAATATGGAAACACCAGAAACACAAATCTTGACATGCCTGATAGGGTGGAGGAAAACCGTTGGCATTCAAAACAGCATCAGTTCGTTTCTGAATGAAGATGGACAGCAATAAGCATATATTCTCTCCAACGTAGACCATAAAGGCTCACTAATGTAGAGATATGGTAACTGTGATGGCCAGGGGAGATACGAAAATTCATTCTCGTCTTCACACAACTTGTCCTGTGCGATGCGAGTTGAGTGAACAAGGCCCGGTCGTCTCACAGCATAGCATCACCATTAAAGAACAAAACCTATAGGATGGGCCTGATCAACCTAAATGCTCACTTAGTCTTTTAACTCTACCTTCCAGAGTAATGTTGGGGCCTCAAGTATACCACGACACGATTGTCCAAATCTTCAGCGAACTCCACCCATGTTTCATTCCTTGGAAGTAAACTTCCTTGGAAGTAAACTCGGAAAGAATATGGAAACAGTATGAAACAAACTCATCCGATCAAATTACTTTCTTCCGTTGCTCCTTATACCAGGTTTTATGGTTTCGGCACAACGTTTTTCTGTTACAGGTATTTGCATCACTGATGAGTGGGATTATAGCTCGCCCTCCAGTTACTTGCTTATGGAACTATATTCATGTTGTTTTCGTGCTGACAAGTCTTGCGAGAGCGACATTTAGCTTTGTAGTGAGTGCTCGCTGACTGAGACATACTATCTTTTCCAATTGCTTCAGCTGCATCGTGTCCCGGGCCAGCCCGATTTGGCGCTATAGGCACGCTATGTGACGTACAGATTTCAATGTACTGCTGGTCGACGTCTGGCAACATCCATTTTCACGTTGTAGTTAATATGTTATGTTACTTTATCTATTTCGTCCTCAAGTTTCTCACAGCAGTGTATATTTGTGTGCGTGTGCGTGTGCGCGCGTGTGCGTGTGCGTGTGCGTGTGTTGACTGTGGAAACTGAGGAGGAGGGACTGTAAATATCACTCTCACTATCACATCTCTGTGGGACAAGTGCATGGCTATGTGAGTTTTGTCTGTTGTAAGATCTCGAGGTGGAAGGATTTCTTGCAATGTTAATTAGATGTATGAAAAATTTCCCTATTTTTCTGGCATACTTAAACACTATCTGTTACATTAAAGAAGAACCACAATTAAATCAGTTTATTACAATATAGTACATGATAAATCGTTTGACAAATATTTTCTTTTGGAAAGTCTGGACAAGGGATCTGGAATTCGTTTCAGATTATCGCGCATCGGGGTAAAACAACTGTATCCACAGACGTGTTACAGGAATTGCCGAAGAGTGAGTGTTTAAAGACGAAAAGCTCTACACAAAGATATGCGTTGTCATTTATAGTCGGAGTAGGAAGCATCTTCAACTTAAAGCTGCAGAAAAGTCTTTACAGTGGAACTTGAGCTTAATGAATACCGGTAAAAATGACTCTTTTGCTATAAATTATATCCCTGTTCAGGCGCTACAGTCTGGAACCGCCCGACCGCTGCGGTCGCAGGTTCGAATACTGCCTCGGGGATGGTTGTGTGTGATGTACTTAGGTTAGTTAGGTTTAAGTAGTTCTAGGGGACTGGTGACCCCAAAAGTTGAGTCCCCTAGTGCTCAGAGCCATTTTTTGAACCTGTTCAGGCTAGATCTTACCATGTATATCTGCATTTAGAGGCTTAAGTGGCTGTCAAATCGGTAACGGATATTGTTGGTGCATCGAAAATCAAATCAGCCAGAAAAACTCCTAAGTCGCCTGCTCTTCATGTCTGCTCGAAGAGAAGCCTTGCTGCATAGACGCCTGGGTGCAGAGAACCTCGCCCAAAGATATCGTCTCGTGATGGCCCCTGGCTGCAGATACGCTTGGCCGAAGAGTAATTTTGTGCAATCTCCTTGCTACAAGGGAGACTTTTGGCTCTGCGTTTTAGTGCCAACATGTAACTCTGAATGGCTTTACATAAACATTCTGAGAGCCGACCGCTGGAAAGTTGTCTTAAAAGACACTCGCCTCCTTCCTTTCCTCTCATATCAGGCGGTTATCCACTGATATCGTACTACTGTCATACTCTCTCTCTGTCTATGGTCGATTAGGATGGACCTGTGTAGGCACAGGTATTTTATTAACATTGAATTTTTTTTCCTTTCTCAGACAAGAAAAATTTTGCAGCACAAAGTACTCATCCGAACGGAACGGAAATCGGTAGAAGATGTACATGTACAGACAAAGAAACGATTACAGTTTCAGGAAAAATGGATGATTTACTCAAGAGAAAGAGCTTCGCTAATTGAACTACACAATAAGGGTTAATTTCACCTCCGGGCGTTATGCTTGCATTTGTTCGGCTTGGCATTTATTGACAGAGTTGTTGGATGTCGTACTAAGGGATATCATGTCAAGCTCTGTCCAACTGGTGCCTTACATCGCCAAAATACCGTAGTGGTTGGAGGACTCTGACCATAATCATCCAAATGTTCTCAACTGGTAAGAGATTCAGCGGCCTTGCAGGTCAAGGTAGGGTTTGGCAAGTACGAAGACAAGCAGTAGAAGCTCTCATTTTGTGCAGACGAGAATTATCTTGCTGAAACGTAGGCTGCGATGTAAGGGTGGCGTTGATGATAACGAACGGGGTCCCGCTGTGAAAAGAAATGGCATCCCGACCATCACTCCTGTTTGTCAGGCCGTATGGCAGGAGACAGTCAGGTTGGTATTCCACCACTGTCCAGGGCGTCTCCAGAAACGGCAACAGCCTTAAATCTTATTGACTGGAGTAGAACTGTCTTCAGTGATAACTCCAGCTTAAAACAGGGCCCCAGTCACCAGCGAAGATATGTCTGCAAACGCCTGGGACAGTGGTGGAATACCAACCAGAGTTCCGCCGGCCGTACGGCCTGGCAGCCAAGGAGAGTTTTGGTATAGAGTGCCATTTAATTTCACAGCAAGGCCCCTTCGTTTCTCATCAAGGTACCCTTACAGCATGGCAGTACGTCGACGATATTCTACACTCCGATTTGTTTCCCTTCATGGCAAGCCTTCCTGCACTTACATTTCAGCAAGATAAAGCCCACCCACATTGGCCCAGTGTTTCTACTGGTTGTCTTTCGTGCTTGCCAAACGCCATCTTGGCCTGCAAGGTCGCTGGATCTCTTTCAATTGGGAACTTATGGAGCATTAAGGCAGTGTCCACCAACAAGTTCGGGATTTTGATGATCCAATGCGCCAATTGGAGAGAATTTGGCACGATAACTCCTCTTGGGGTCGGTTGCCTTGCAACAGTCACTGCTGGTCCCAAGCCCGGATAAAGGAGGAGGGCTGGGCATTGGGCTAACAACCCAGTCCTGTAAAAAACTCTTTGTTACGCAACACAAACTTGCCTCCGATATAGATGAATAAACTGGAATACGAAAACTGCAAAGAAAAACTGTATACGATTTAGAAATTTTAATTTTTGATCTTGGAATGTTCAGAGCCTGTATAGACCAGGAACCATCCAGACTATGGTCTCAGAAATTAATCGACATAAAATAGACCTGGTGGCGTTACAAGAGACGAGATGGCTAGGAGAGGGAACTCACAAAGAGGATGGATACACACTGTTCTACGGCGGATGTGTAGATAAACAAGAACTCGGCACTGGCTTATAATACACAACAAAGCAGCAAATTTGGTTAAACAATTCAAAGATGATCACGAGAGAACATCCTACATAGTACTTGGAAACCAAGTGTCAGACATAACATTCATCAATGTTCATACCCCGAATGAGGATAAAATAGATGAGTTCTATGACCAACTAGAACAAACAATCGAGAGCACACCAACTAGAAATATCAGGATAGTGCTGGGAGATTTTAATGGAAAAGCAGGGAAAGAATTATTCTACATACCAACTTTAGGAGGGCACAGTTTGCATGATGAGACCAGTGAGAATGGTCACATGATGATCAACTTAGCTATCCCAAAGAATCTGAGAGTAAGTTAGACTTACTTCGAACACAAGAGAATACATAAGGGAACATGGTGCTCACTGGATGGAAGAACCACCAACCATATAGATCACATCTTGCTGGACCAGCGCTATAGGCATAGAGTCATGGACGTCAGGTCGTATAGAGAAGCCCACTGTGCGTCAGACTACTTCCTCATTGTGTGCAGGCTTGAACTCATGTTCACCTATATACATAAGAAGGGGACGCTAGAACCTGCTTCGAATGTGGAGAAACTACGAGAAAGTGCCATTAAAGAACAATATGCTATAGAAATCAAAAACCATTTTGAGGGCCTAGAGACCCTGGAAGCAAGAGACAACGTAGAGGGAAAGTGGAAAGAAGAAAAGTCCACGGTACTAAGCGTAGCGGAGGATATATTGGGGATAAAGAAGAAACGGAAATGTTTCAACGAGACATGCCAGAAGGCTACAGAAAAGAGAAGGAAGATGAAGGAGAAGTGACTAGCTGACAGGCAGAATGAGCAGAAAAGGGAACATTTTATCAGCGTCAGAATGGAGACAAAGGGAATCCTAAGAGCAGAGAAGAGAATATATCTAACCAGTTTGCTAGAACAATTTGAGGCACGGAGCCAAAACAAGAATTGAAGGAAGTTATTCCAAAACATAAAAAATCGGTAACGTGGATTTCAGAGCCCAACTTTTTTCATTAGAGATAAGACGGCAGCTTGATAAATGACAAGGAAAGAATAACAGTAAGATGGAAAGAATACTTCTCAGAACTGTCGAATCTCCCAGACCCAGATGAGAGGTTACCTGCAGACACTACGGAGGAAAGGAATGATGAAGAACAATGGGAAGTTACTGAAGAAGACGTGAAGATCGCAATCAAAGGATACAGGAACAATAAATCCCCAGGGGAGGACAGATTAACATCAAAATTAATCGAGGAGGGACGTGAGAGCTTACACTTAGAGATATATAAACTGATCCATTTGATATGTGCGAAGGAGACTCTGCCAGAAGAATGGAAATTGGCTATAATATGCCCAATATACAAGAAGAGAAGCAAAATGGAATGTGGTAACTAAAGAGGAATCAGCTTGTTGAATGTAACGTATAAGGTACTGTCCATCATTAGCCTCAGAAAATCGCAACCATTCATAGAGAACAACATACAACAGTACCAAGTTGGCTTTCGACCAAACCGATCGAGAATAGATCACTTTTCGCACTAAAACAATTCTTTGAAAAACACTGGGAATATTATAACGGTATGTGCAGCCTGTTCGTCGATTTTTAACGCCCATATGACAGCATCCACAGGAATAGCCTATGCAATGTAATTAGTGTCTTCAGAATCCCTAGGAATCTAGTGAGAGTGGTGAAAGATTGTATGGAAGGGTCAAAGGCAGCAGTACGTTTCCTAGGAGCTATATCAGAAACATTAGAGATTGAAACAGGCATTAGGTTCAAAATGGCTCTGAGCACTATGGGACTCAACATCTTAGGTCATAAGTCCCCTAGAACTTAGAACTACTTAAACCTAACTAACCTAAGGACATCACACACATTCATGCCCGAGGCAGGATTCGAACCTGCGGCCGTAGCAGTCGCGCGGTTCCTGACTGAGCGCCTAGGACCGCTAGACCACCGCGGCCGGCTGAAGTCTACAGATCCCCATTCCGTTCTCAGATGTTATGTATAGAGGTCTGTGTATTTCGAAGAAGACCTGCTTCCTTCTATTCTGTCCACAAAAGCGTTCTTCCTTATCTCTACCAAGAACGGCACGTACTCCCTACCACACACAGCTCGTTAAAAACGGACACGTGTCCCACCACCACGGGAGATACAATTTGTTTTGTGGCTTTTAGCGTCCGGCTCCGAGGGCAGCTTCCTCGAAGAACAGGCCTGACACTAGCCTTTTGCAGATGTCTGGGGCCTTTCTGCGAATTCTACTGGGGCGATTCCACTGCCGGCTATTCGGCCCACTGCGCTTCCGCTTGCTCACAGCCCAGAACAAGATGCTCTCACTGAGGCCTCTTATTTAGGTTAATATGAGATTCACTATGAAAGTTTATTCTACGTTAATTAATTACTGATAATCACTAGTGTTCACCGTACTTCATTTATCGGTGGGGATTACTTATTCCGATTTAATTTGTGTGTTTAATTCTGATTTTATAGTATTTACTGGACAGTTTGGAAAGATGTTAGCCTTACGCTATCACAACATATTTATCAGACGTTGAATTTCTTAAATCATGTCCGGGCACTCCTATTTATTAGTCTGTAATCAAGCATGGGTCTAGGTGACAGAGAGGAGGGTCTGCAGTGAGTCTGGCACTTATGTCTATTTCTACCAAAAGCATTGCCTTTTTACAGTAATCAATTTCCCAATTTTCAGTCAACTTTTATTGAACAATACAGCATGAAAATTAGTAGTCTAAAAAGGCAGGACATTATTGAAAACCATAAGCTCTGTTTAAAGAAAAGTCCTAAGGGCTTGCCTAGTTGAACTGCTTACTACCTGACCAGCTGCAAGAAATTGTGCCAGTCGGATGAAGGCTCCTGTTCATAGGTTGGTATGGGCACATGACACCAAGATCTTCAGTGCCCGCGCGAAAACAGTTTGACACAAGTTTTGGTAAATTTACTAAACAAGAGTATAAAACAGTACGTAAAATAACGGTAACAAAACTTGGAAGCCCAAGTACACTCCTGGAAATGGAAAAAAGAACACATTGACACCGGTGTGTCAGACCCACCATACTTGCTCCGGACACTGCGAGAGGGCTGTACAAGCAATGATCACACGCACGGCACAGCGGACACACCAGGAACCGCGGTGTTGGCCGTCGAATGGCGCTAGCTGCGCAGCATTTGTGCACCGCCGCCGTTAGTGTCAGCCAGTTTGCCGTGGCATACGGAGCTCCATCGCAGTCTTTAACACTGGTAGCATGCCGCGACAGCGTGGACGTGAACCGTATGTGCAGTTGACGGACTTTGAGCGAGGGCGTATAGTGGGCATGCGGGAGGCCGGGTGGACGTACCGCCGAATTGCTCAACACGTGGGGCGTGAGGTCTCCACAGTACATCGATGTTGTCGCCAGTGGTCGGCGGAAGATGCACGTGCCCGTCGACCTGGGACCGGACCGCAGCGACGCACGGATGCACGCCAAGACCGTAGGATCCTACGCAGTGCCGTAGGGGACCGCACCGCCACTTCCCAGCAAATTAGGGACACTGTTGCTCCTGGGGTATCGGCGAGGACCATTCGCAACCGTCTCCATGAAGCTGGGCTACGGTCCCGCACACCGTTAGGCCGTCTTCCGCTCACGCCCCAACATCGTGCAGCCCGCCTCCAGTGGTGTCGCGACAGGCGTGAATGGAGTGACGAATGGAGACGTGTTGTCTTCAGCGATGAGAGTCGCTTCTGCCTTGGTGCCAATGATGGTCGTATGCGTGTTTGGCGCCGTGCAGGTGAGCGCCACAATCAGGACTGCATACGACCGAGGCACACAGGGACAACACCCGGCATCATGGTGTGGGGAGCGATCTCCTACACTGGCCGTACACCACTGGTGATCGTCGAGGGGACACTGAATAGTGCACGGTACATCCAAACCGTCATCGAACCCATCGTTCTACCATTCCTAGACCGGCAAGGGAACTTGCTGTTCCAACAGGACAATGCACGTCCGCATGTATCCCGTGCCACCCAACGTGCTCTAGAAGGTGTAAGTCAACTACCCTGGCCAGCAAGATCTCCGGATCTGTCCCCCATTGAGCATGTTTGGGACTGGATGAAGCGTCGTCTCACGCGGTCTGCACGTCCAGCACGAACGCTGGTCCAACTGAGGCGCCAGGTGGAAATGGCATGGCAAGCCGTTCCACAGGACTACATCCAGCATCTCTACGATCGTCTCCATGGGAGAATAGCAGCCTGCATTGCTGCGAAAGGTGGATATACACTGTACTAGTGCCGACATTGTGCATGCTCTGTTGCCTGTGTCTGTGTGCCTGTGGTTCTGTCAGTGTGATCATGTGATGTATCTGACCCCAGGAATGTGTCAATAAAGTTTCCCCTTCCTGGGACAATGAATTCACGGTGTTCTTATTTCAATTTCCAGGAGTGTATTTATCCACATAGAAACACGGAGCGAAGTATCGCGTCAATAATAAAACATTAACCAAACAGGAAGGAAGTGATGTAATGAGCTAAAACAGTATAGGAGATGGATGTGGTTGGCTGCCCGCAAGTATAAGATAGGAGGACCCATCCACTCTGCAACACACAAAAACTTCCAACCTATGTTAGGCCAGAGGCCAGACATATTACAAAACTTTGAACCCTTAATCACACTCGACTCATCATCAGCTAAAATAAAGGGCAGATCCCACCGATATTTGCTTTTTCCCTTGCATGACAGAATAAAATGCACTCTGTAAAAATATGGCGTACAGAGATATGCACGTCACAAGCACCACAAAACGGAACGTCCTCTCGCTGTAGTAAAAAGTCTTGTAGAAGAAAGCGGTGCCCAATTCGAGGACATGTGAAGGTCAATTCATCCAATCTGAGCGACTGGAAAGAGGAACGCCACGGCCAGATAGTTGACTTTACCAAACGCAGCATATTGTCTGTTACTGCCAGCCATTCCACTTCCCTCAGCTGCATGAACTTCCCGTGTAGTGCAGGAAAGACAGCCTGAGCGGAATAGGACACTGTGCCACATCCTGTCCTCAGCAGGCCACTTTGGCAGCTAGATCGGCCAGTTCATTGCCCTGTATCCCTGCATGACACCTGCTTTCCCTGCCGTTGGAGCAAGTATAGTCGGTCACATATCAACTGGGCCAATTCCTCGGCTGGATACAGATTACGTAACAATTGCAAGGCACTAAGGGAATCGGAGCAGATGAGAACCCGTTTGGCCTGAATATGTCGCTTCTACTCGAGAGCCTTCAGGATCGCGTGGAGCTCCACTGAGAAAACGGTATATTCGTCACGAAGCGAATCCTGGTGGCATGGTCAGAGAGCGCGACGAGCAGCCAATGGATTCGCTTGTCTGGAGCCGTTAGTGTACACTACTGTGAAACCGTGATACCCATCTAAAATGTTAAAAAATAGAGACTGAAATGTAAAATCTGGCGTAGTGTCTTTCTTAACAATTGGTCGAGTTTAAAATAAGCCTGGGCCTCCGGATGAATCATGGGGGAAATCTGCTCCAATCGCAATGTTAAACATTAAGATCAGCTACTCATGTCTAAAATGCAATCCTGTGCGCGAATCCCATAGGATTTCGTTGCCTGTTGCCGGATACGAAAAAGCCATTGGAGGCCAAGTAACGGTATGCTATGCACGGGTGTAAGGTGTGGACTGTGTTCTATATGCCTGGCCCACCCAAGTAGCCGTCGCCGGATGGGTAGTGGCAGTTCACTAGCCTCTGCTAGCTTGGAGTGGGTCTAGTAGTGAATGCCCCCGTGACCAACCGAATCCGTTCATCGTGCACCACGTCCATCATCTTTAAATAAGAGGGTCTCGCGGACCCGTACACTGTGCGCTCATAATCTAGCCGAGATCGCACAAACACCTAAAACCGGAGTAAACGAGTCCTGTCTGCTCCCCATGTACTGGGATATTATAAAATACTTAGTCTTAAGGGACCGTTGTTTCAAGTCCTTAAGATGTAGCAACCATGTAAGTTTATAGTCAAGTATGAGGCCCAGAAACCTCACTGTGACTTTAAAATTAAGAACAGAGTCCCTCATCCTCAACCCGGAAAAGTTTAAAATGGAACTAGAACGGACACAGACTTTTCGGTTGAAAGCTTTATACCACTCAGCCGAAAGGCTGGAAGATCTTCTGCTATTGGCCCCCACTTGAACATCCGCAGAGCCACACGCCCATTACTGACTGCAGAGCGGCATTTGTCACTCCACCAAGTGACAGTTTCGTCTTTAACTGTCACATGAACTGTGGAACGGATGTTGCAGCGGCGCGTTGGATCATTTTCGTAATATGATCCACCCGTTCCTCAACACTGACATGATGATAAAAATTTGGCTAGCTTTCTGTAAAGCGTCCAGTCTACTCTACTGAGCACTCATCGTGATGGTTTCCTTTCGGTTTCCACTTTGACAGGTGAATCCAGATGAGAAAATGATCACTTCCGTGCATGTCGTCAACTATTTCCCATTGAGCCGTGTAAGCAAGGGCTGGAGAGGAAAGCGAGAGATCGACTGCAGAGAACGACCCAGTTGCAATGTAGAATAGCTTGCTCTGCCTATGTAGCAAATACGCTCATGATGACACGAGAAGCCTCTCAATTGCTCTACCGCTGGGACAGGTAGCTGTAGAACCGTAAAGCACACTGTGCATGAAAATCGCCAGAGAGGATGAAGGATTGGGGAGTTGTGTAAGAAGATCGTTTAGTGTCTCTTCTTTGAGTGCATCATGTGGCGGCAGGTAAAGGGAACATATTGCTAATGGATGACGCACATGCACTGGTATGCCAATTGCCTGTAAATTCGTTGTGAGGGAGAGAGGCGAGTAGTAGTAGCAGGTACTGGAAAAAATACTTACTCCTCCTCTAGCTCTCTTTCCACGTAGGTAGTTTCTGGAGTACATAGCCCTGAAGATCAGGGGTATATAATTGATTGACATTAGTCTCCTGGAGACACAGACACAGTTGTCTACCCTGGAGTAGTAGACGAGGGTCTTCGACATGCTCCCTGAACCCTGCAAGTTCCGCTGAAGTATGGGAGCCATCTATAAAGGGGGTAGCACCATCCTGTCTCTCCACTGGGGTAGGGAGACTGCAGTGGGTGGAGATTCAATTGTGCGGTGAGATGATTGCCCATCATATACCTCATACTCCATCAAATCTCCGGAAGAGTCATTTGAAGCATCAGGCAGAATCACATCGACATCTTCGGAAGGTTAACACTTGGTTCTACCTGCTGTTGCTGCTTTACAATAGTTTTTCGCTGTTTTGAGGGCTTTGCTGGGTATGGAATAGGAGTGGTAATGGCCAGGCTGGGCTTCTGAACATCCTCAGCCGTTGGAGGTACCTGGGGCTCGTCCAAGTTAGACACTGTATCTTTGTCTGCTGTTTCAGGGGGGGGGGGGGGGGGAGGCGTGGGTCGGCTACAGGCTCTGAAACATTTGCTGCAAGTCTACTCATACGTGCAGGTGTTAGTGCTGACACTTCCCACCTCCATTTGTGCACAAGCATCAGCTTTTGAGGTAGGCTTCTGAAGCATTGACGCAACAGACGAAGAAAATGTGGGTGGCTGCTTGGACTTTCAGAGCTTGTTGACCCCACCGTAGGGTATACCCTTGGTTGTTTTTATTTCCTGTACTCTGCGTTCCTCTAAAAGGATTCTGCAGTCCCTACTCCGAACCGGGTGGTTTCCAGACTTGATACATTTGGGAAGAGACGAGCAACCAACTCCTTCATGAGTGGCCTTACTGCAATTACCATACGTCGCTTCTGGTTTACACTCTAGTACTGTATACCCAAAATGATGGCATTTAAAACAATGCACTTCCTTTGGGACACACGGCCACACGCTTAGGCTAAGAAAGCCCGCCTAGAGGTGGCCCGGGAGTTTGTGGTATTGAAGCTTAGAATTAGGGTGTCTGATTTCACCAAGGTTCCATCCACCCTTTTAATAACGTTCTGAACATTCACAATTCCGTCTAGAGCCCAGTCACACTCAAGTTCTTCGATTGGTATATCAACAAGGTCCAAACATGATACAACACCTTTGCTGTTGTTCAAAGTGCTGTGGAGCTAGTTTAACAGCTTCTTGGGAACTGGATGTTTCAACAAACGTCGTCCCATTTCACAATCACTTTACAGATTTAACATAAACTCTAACGGTTCAGTTTGTAAGATTACACCTTCACCAGAGAGGGGTTTGCATGCAGCAATAACTCCGTATAAGGATAATTTTGTAGTCTACAATAAAACTACTCAAAATACATAAAGACGCCACCAACAACAAATATCTCGAGAGAATGTTGCCTGTACTCTCATAACAACCCCCACCCCCCACCGCCCCCCCCCCTTTTCACACCTGAGACGCTGATTATAAAACGTTCAGGACCACTCAGAGGAGTGGGTAATTTTGAAAGTTATACTGGTAGCACTGAGGAGTTGTAAACTGGGAGTGGCATCAGTCTGTGTGAAACATCCTCTCATTAATTAGTCATGGAGCGTTGGATCGGTGTGCAGCATGTATCAGCCATTCACACTGTGATGACAAAAGTTATGGAATAGAGACATGCACAATACAGACGGCGGTAGCATCGCTTACACAATGTATTAAAAGCGCTGTACATTCGCTGAAATGACATTTGTACTCAGGTGATTCACGTGACAAGATTTCTGACGAAATTATGGCTACGCTATGGGAATTAATAGACTTTGAACGTGGAACGGTTGCTAGAGCTACACACATGGGATAGTCCATTTCGGAAATCGTTAGAGAATTCATTCGATATTCCGATATCCACAGTGTCAAGAGTGTGCCCAGAATAACAAATTTTATTCATTGCTTCTCACGAAGGATAACGCAGTGGCCTCCACGTAACGACCGAGAGCAGCAGCGTTTGCGTAGAGTTGTCAGTAGTAACAGACAAGCAACATAGAGTGGAATAAGCGCAGAAATTAATGTGGTACGAACGTATCCATTAGGTCAGTGGGACGAAATTGGGCGTAAGTGGGTTATACCAGCAGACGATCCACGCGACTGCCTTTGCTAACAGAACGACATCGCCTGCAACGCCTCTCCTGGTCTCATTACCATATCGGTTGGACTCTAGACGACTGGTAAACCGTGACTTGGTCAGATGACTCCAGATTTCAGTTGGTAAGAGCTGATGGTAGGGTTCGAGTGTGGTGCGGTTTCCACGAAGCCTTGAACCCAAGTTACCAAGAACGCACTCTATAAGCTGTTGGTGCTCCCTAATGGGGTTGGTTGTATTTACATTAAATGTATTGGGTCCTATGTTGCAACTGAACCGATCATTGACTGGAAATGGCCACTTGGAGGCCATTTGCAGCCATTCATGAACTTCACATTCCCGAATAACGACAGAAATTTTATGAATACAGTGCGCAATGTCGCCGAGCCAGAATTGTTCGCGATTGATTTGAACAACATTCTGGACACTTCGAGCGAATGATTTAGCCACCCAGATCGCTGACATGAATCCCATCGAACATTTATGGGACATAATCGAGAAGTCAGCTCGTGCATAAAATCCTGCACCAGCAATGTTTTCACAGTTGTGGACGACTATAAGGGCAGCATGGCTCAATATTTCTGTATGGTACTTGCAACGACTTGTTGAGTCCATGTTGCTTCGGTAAATGGACGTATCCCATGAGTTTTGTCATCTCAGTGTAACGCTTTTCACAAAAAATGATTACAGTCTCCTGCTCGACAGGATTTATGAGATTATTAATATTTATGTCGTCACGATCGCATTCCATCTAGCCACGCCCTGAAGTGTAGTTTCAGAATTCCCTTGTGCATTTATCTACTTTTTTTAATTGGTTTTAGGGACGTGCTCATGCAGCCATCTCAACAGAGGAAAGATGATACGACAATGTGTTTCGACAGTTCAGCGCATTCCTTAGGATCATGCCATATTTTGGTACAGAGCTACACAGGCTTTGTTATGACTTGACGAAACTATAATGTCATAACTACTGGTTCGTGGATTGTTGTGCTTGATGGTTGATTAGAACTACAACATATGAAATATTACTGCACTTCATTATAAGGGTGATGAAAAGATTTACTTATACAAACTAAAGCTGAGTATTTACGAGTGTCTTTGAATATTAAAGCATCACTTGATGCACACATTTACTAAACTCTTCCCTTCAAGCATACAGACATAATATGCAGGTGCCCTATCTAGACGATGTCTGCTGGATCGGAGGTCATCAACTGGGGCTGAGCGTTCTTCCGCTCGCCTCTATATGGGCGCTGCGGGGCTGGGAGAGAGCTTATGGCTGCACCAACACCTGCCATTTGTAGGTGCGGATTGCAGCGACAGATGACTCTTTTCTGTGGTATCGATGCAAGTTGCCGCCTTGGCATGGCACCACAATCTTTGGACGATACTACACGCTTAAATACGTCTTGTGACGCCATGCAGTCAATTTTCGTGTCAGTTACGAAGGTACTAAGGTAAGTATAACACAACACCCAGTCCTCCCCAGGAATCGGACTCAGGCCCCTTCAGTTAGCTATCCGCCCACTGACTCCGCAGCTACTTCAGGCTCCAATGAGACGATTAACCATCTGCCGAATACTTCACAGTGATAAGATGTTCCACATTTACAAAATTTACGCAGTACTCTAACTGACCAAACAGCGCGATGACAATTCTAGGGAAAACAATGATAGAAAAGGTAAATGACAGCACAAATTTTGTTGACTACCCTTTCGTGTAGGATGAGGCTCTTTTCCGTAATAGCGGGTCTTAGGATTTCAGATATTGGGCAACTTCAGTTGTATGAACAACCATCGTACAGGGTTGCAGTGTCACATGCTGTTTAAACGCTAGGTGTGATGCCGACTCTCTTCTTTGAGGCTAACGAGAGTAACGTTCGAACGATATGTGGATATGCTTCGAGACTTTTGCATCAAAACAACTTTCCCGATCTTCATAGTCCTGGGTTTCGGCAAAACGTCAGCTATGCAACATTTTTCTTTTGGGGTTGCCTAAGAACCCAAGCTTACATCACTAGCGTAATGAAAATCGCCGAGTTGAAAACAAGGATTCAGGAAGGAATCAGTGCGGTTCTCAAAAAAATGTTGCAAGTGGCCATGCAAAATCACAGCATTCATTTCCAGGAATGCATCCGTTTGAATGCCGTAAACTATTTTTTAGTTTTCGCCACCGTTAATGGTATATAATTTACAGTTTACTTTCAACAATAAGACTTTTAAATTCATTTCCTTTGCTTTTATGAGAGTTGTTTCAAATTTTTCCGCTTCCTCACACCAAACTGTATTTTTTGGGGAAAAAAAAGAAAAAAATGTGACCCTTGGAATCGAACGCCGCATCCGCAACTGTTAGTAATAAGTTTGACTCATTTGTTTTTGGTACTCACCGACGCAAGTGCGACATTACTCTATCAATATGCACCTTGTGAATTCTTTGTAGCAACCAATACTGTACCGTGTGCTATGCGGCCTTGATCTTACAATGGGAATATAGTTCGCGTGCTCGAAATCAAAAACATGAAATCATGTCGACTGAAATACGTATGTGTCCCCTGAAATGCGACACGGTGCGTTATGTACAAAAGTCTTTTCTCTTCTATCATTGTTCACTCATGAATGATGCGCTCTAATGAAAGTGCTCGCTAGCCTTTTGTATACGGCAAAAATTCTTCGATATGAAAGGCACTAATGAAAGTTCCCAGTATCCTTTTATAGACACTAGAAATTCTCCGATTTCATCCTCTAGGTTATTCAGCAAGATAACGTTGGAGAAAACAATGGACCACGAACTATCGAAATTTTGAGAGTGAGATACAGCGCATCTCTTGTGAGCGTCTGTCATCGGAATTTGTCGACAATTTTTTAATCCCTTCCTCACTAATCGAAGCTGTCACGAAACACGGCAATATTCCTAGAATATTCTACAACCCATGCATTAATCCATTTTGCTTTGGGTCGGAAGCTAACTAATAAAGAAGCGGTTGAGGTGAAGGATCTGTTGATGACTTTCTCCGCAAACGACAAAGGAAGATTAGTCGTAACGCTCCCGTCATTGACGAGATCGTTAGAGACGAAGCACACATTGTGACCGGACGAAGCTAAAAACTGGAGGAACCACTCGTGACCGTTTCACACAAGTGTGTCGAAGGTGAACTGTTTTTAATGTCTCGAAAACGATTAGTAGTCGGGCATAAAGTCGCCGATAAAATATTTGTTGGCCGGTGAAAAGAAGACACTACTCGCTTTGGAGTGCTACCTGATCAAAAGTATGTCGACGCCTATTGCTGAGCATTAATATATGCTCATTCTTCGTCTTGACGGCTGGTCTCTCCTGGGTCGCTTTCGATGAGGAGTCTGAATGTCAGTGGAGGAATGGAAGTGTATTCCGTCTCGTAAGCCGAAACCGGAGAAGATAATCATGTTGGATGCAGGGGTAGAGCAAGTCGATGTTCTGAATCATTCAACAGGTGTTTCATTAGGTTCAGGCCAAACCTCCGAGCAGGCCACTTCATTTTAGTAATGCTACTGCAAACAGACCATTGTCCCACAGGCAGAATGAATTGTTATGCTTAATATAGACAATCACACTCTACGAACTGTTCCTGTATTGTACACAGTCTCCAATGCCGCCAAATATGGTCATACCCTTCCGCATTTAGCGTTTGTCTAAGCACAGTAACGGGACCACAAGCTAACCACACCCCCTCTTCCACTCCCTCCCCCCACAATATGGCAGAATGTGCTAACACCACTCCATCAACTTCTCTTTTGGCCCCATACGTTAGGGAAGGTTACGTTCTCTAGGCATTCGACAGACCCAAACCCTTCCATCGGACTGTCACCGGAAACAGCGAGACTCGCAACTGTAAATCAATAGTTTCCAGTCCAGAGGTGTCGTTCTTTACATCACCTGAAGCATGGCTAAGCAGCGAGTACAATAATGAGTGGCTTTCGATGAGCACCTCGACCATTGTAAGAATTACTTTTAACTCCGTACGCACAACCTTGTGCTAGATGGATTTCTGGTAGCACATTGGAACCCACGAGTGATTATATCCACTGATTTTATGCGATCTTCTTTTTACAATCGCCTTCCGCAATCCTTGACAGTCCGTGTCTGTCAGCGCATTAAGTTGGCTTAATACTGGATTAACTGTAGTTATTGCTTCGGATTCGATTTCTCTATCACGTAATCCAAATAGATGTCATGATCTTCGGGTATTTCAGTGTGCCATCAACCTGCATGCTCTAACCTCAATGTTGAGCTCCAGAGTCTTGCGTCAGTAGGAGGAGTGGCTGGAAGTGACTGACAATAAGTTCCGTCTGGTAAGGCACACAATGCGGGCGCGGTGTACTACCTTTTAGCCACGTAGGAGGGACGAGGTTCTTCCGCCCTATAAATAAATTCCGTGTGGATAGGGCCTCCCGTCGTGTAGGCAGTTCACCTGGTGCAAATCTTTCGAGTTGACGCCACTTCGGCAACTTGCGTGTCGATGTGAATGAAATGATGATGATGATGATGATGATGATGATGATGATGATGATAAGAACAACACAACACCCAGTCCCTGAGCGGATAAAATCTCCAACGCAGCCGGGAATCAAACCCGGGCCGTTAGGTATGACATTCCGTCGAGCTGACCACTCAGCTACCAGGGGTTCCACCCTACGACGCATGGTTTCTTGCTCCGACAAGAGGACGCTCCAATGTGTGGCGCTTGTAATGTACGAATGACTGTGCGCCACATTTCATTGGACTGCGGTGTATCTTCCGACCAGCGGGCTGCAGTTGATTTGCAAACTGATGTGCCATCCATTTTAAGTTTGGTATCCACCACCATTAGATCTCCGCACCCAGCAGCTCAAAAAAAATGGTTCAAATGGCTCTAAACACTATGGGACTTAACATCTGAGGTCATCAGTCCCATAGAACATAGAACTCCTTAAACCTAACTAACCTAACGACATCACACTCATCCACGCAAGAGGCAGGGTTCGAACCTGTGACCGTAGCAGCAGCATGGTTCCAGACTGAAGCGCCTAGAACCGCTCGGCCACGAAGGCCGGCCACCGAGCATCGGCGCGCTCCACTACTCGCGGCCGAGATATGTGTTGTTGGCCGCACTTTTCCGTGCGCGGCCCGCTGCTAACATAACAGGCCGCCTTTGCGTGCGCGCTTCAAAATACAGCGATTGGTCTCCCAGAATATACAAGCGACCCCAGCCGACAGTTCCACTAATTACGGAGCCTTATTTAACGCCGCTCCAGAAGTCTACAAGCCAGTTCTCATCTTCGTATGTTCCTACTCCACTACCCGGAAGTGCTACGCTGCGGTGGACCTGCTGTTCGATGTTGATTCGGCTGCGATCTGGACGCATTATCCGAATGCTATACTGGAACTTGGGCTTCAACGTTCACTAAGTATGACAACGGACTTGTGATTACCGCTGGAATTCTGAATTTCACTTGCACTTCCTGGACACTGGTACAACCACCATAAAGTGTAACAGAATTATTTGTATCAGTGTTTTGTCAATAAACCGCACAACGGCGATATATTTTACTGTGTTATTCCTAGTTGTTACACTTGCTAACGTTTAAATGAATGTGATTACAGTTTTAAAGTGTTGTGAATTGCCCAACATTTTTCTAATGTTTTAGGGAGATAGTTTTAATGTGTTCACAAGGTGATTGGTTCACCCATATTTTAAGTAACTGGTCAGCCAGTGACCTTTTCCTGTGCCTTTCTTTTAGCTCCTTTGCTGTTTTACTTGTGTTTTTGTCTCCTGTATAGCATCTTTTATTCTTTCCCGTTATGTTACCGTGTAGGATCACATTACAGTAATTTTTTCCATATTCGTTTCCTTTAATGTGCATAACGACGCTGATAACCTCGCTGTTGAGCACCCGTAAGCTCCAAACAAACACACACACACACACACACACACACACACACACACACACACACTCGATATGCTCTGCTCTAGAAGGGTTCGAATGTTCGTGATGAACAGTGAGCGGTTGTGGCGCTTCAATCAGTAACGGCGATGCTGCTACGGTCGCAGGTTCGAGTCCTGCCTCGGGCATGGATGGGTGTGTGACGTCCTTAGGTTAGTTAGGTTTAAGTAGTTCTAAGTCTGATGACCTCAGATGTTAAGTCCCATAGTGCTTAGAGCCATTTGAAGCAAACCACAGCATCATCAGCAAACAGCCAGATATTGCTGGCCACACTGACTGTCTGATCCTATATCTGTATAGAGAATAATAGTGGTCCTCTCAGACGACAAAGTACTGGGTTCTATTACTTACAAAGTCTTCGAGACACATATCTGGGAACCTATTTCGAACACTCGTACCTTCGTTAACAGTCTTAAGTGGCGCACCATGTCAAACGCTTTAGGGAAATCTAGAAATGTGAAATCGCTCTGTTGCCCTTCATCCAAAATACGCATTATATCACGTGAGGAAACAGCAAGTCGAATTTCGCGCCATCGAAGCTGTTTAAAACCGTGCTGAGTGGTGTATATAATCTTCTCGGTGTCAAGGAAATTTATGACATTCGAATTCAGAATATGTTCATGAACTCTACAGCAAAACCGATGTTAAGGCTACTGGTTCGTAATTTAGGTGTTACCCGTTCTTTCACCCATTGTAGTACATAAATCACCTGTGGTTTTTTTCCAGTCGCTTTGCACTTCACGCTGGGCGAGAGATTCGCGGTAAATGCAACTTAAATAAGGGGCCAGTGCCGTAGAGTACTCTTAGTAAAACCGAACTGGGGTTCCATCCGGACGTGGCGACTAATTCGTTTTCTTCTCTTTCAGTTTTCACACCTGGTGCGCTTATCACTGCGTCGTCCATACGGGACTATGTGCGATGTTCGAACGACGGTATATTTGTACAATTCTCCTGTGTGACCGATTTGTTAAACGCGAAATTTAAAATTCGGCTTTCGTTTCGCTATCTTCGACTGGTGCACCAGACTGGTTTACGAGAGACTGGATAGAAGCCATAGACACACTTGGCGATTTTACGTAGGACCAGAATTTTCTCGGGTTCTCGGCTTGATGTTGAGCTAATATATGGCGGTGGTAGTACTTGCATACTTCGTGTTTGGTTTTTTACAAGCACGAATAAAACTCTACAAATCTCTCCCTGTTTTCATTTGCAGGTTCTCTTTTGAACAGAGAGAGCAACAGCTTATGCCTCTCCAGCTTTTCCCAAATTTCCTCGTTAAATGACAGTGAGTCTTTTCCTTATTTAATCCACTTAATAGGCACATACTTCTCCAGAACACGACTTACAATTTATTTAAAGTTTGCACGCAACTCCTGTATGTCCATCACATCGGAACTAAAAGATATCACTTCAGTGCGTGAGTGAGAATCTAACAACTGCTTATCTATCTGCTCTTTCTAGTAAAAACGCTGTCCTGGCGTTCTTGACTGATTTATTGACTTTCGTAACCATTGTCGCTATGATGATGACATGATCACTAATCATCGTCTCTCTACTAACGCCGACGATAAGGTGTGACTTGTTTGTAGCCACAAGGTCTATGATACTTCCATGGCACATGGGCTTCCGGATTAGCTAGGACGTTACTAATTTTTGTCCATTGTGCTTCTGTTTATGCAGACCTTTTTGCAGTTGTTTTGCCGCGGAGAATACGCTCCGGAATTTGTGAAAGTACTTCTGGAAAACGCTGTAGATGTAAACGGTTGTATAACGAGAAAAGTAATGTTTAACACAGCGGATTTCCAAGCAAAATTGCGCTGCAGAAAGCGTATAAGTGTCACAAGAGTGAGGGATGGGGCGGTAATAATAAATTATTCCGTTTTCCTCGGAATTCCCGACGGTAATGAGCAATTCCGTGTGAATAAATGAATGTCACCAATTGTAAACTTGAAATGGCTATTTTAACTTCACGAAAAATGACGTGTCGTCCCGAACAGATTACATTATCCTACGGCGTCCTAATAACTCGAATATCCCTAGTGGAATCAGAGACAGGCCGGCGTTTCGCTGCTGCCGAAAACTTTTTTTTTTTTTACCTCCTCTGCCGCCAATTTGGTGGCGGTTTTATTTCGTAATTTACACAAACAGAAGCAGGTGGCGCGTAAAATGTCAGCCGCAGCGGTAGTGGCGTCACGCTTATCAGAGCCAGAGTTGCCCGCGGCTGCAGCTTCGCTTTTGTAACGTGAGCGAGGGCCACTGCACTCGCGTGACGTAGGACGGCCGCAGCGCCAGCGCCGCGCCGCGGCTGCCGCACGTATCAGAGGCCGCTAATGGAACGCCATTATGACGCGCGCTGCCATCGCGAAATTCGCTTACGGCGAAATGCTGAAATGCGACTGCAGCGCGCGCCGAATATAATTAGTCGTTATGGTATGTACGCGACAAAATCGGCAAAATCCCCCGAGAGCGTGGGGCGAGACCGCGACCACGCAGGTAGGACAATACCGGCGGAACGCGGACGTGTCGTTCCGCGAGGTCCCATTCTAAATTCCACTCACTGTGGCGGCCGTCCAGCGGCGACCTTACGCGATCGTAAGTGCGACCTTTATGGCGTTGCCGGTGCAATGGCTGGCTGGCTAGCTTGCAGTCTCTCGTGATCCATTTTATGATTCCATATTCACATATGCGTTCCTATTCCGCATACCAGGGCAATTTGCGTGATTTACAGTACGTTCTCTCATTTCCGAATCCGCCCTCTTCCACACCCTGACTGCACATTTTATTCAGATTAAGGCAGGAGCAAAATAAAACATTGGCCAGGCGCGAGCAGGACTCGCTCTGTGAGAGTTCCGCACAAGCTTAATTATGTAAAAAGACAGTTACCCTTTCCGGGAATTGAGGATCTCGAAAATATTTGCCTGTTACCGACATTGATAGTGGCTCGGGCTCGGGCACTGATGTGTGTGATGTGCTTAGGTTAGTTAGGTTTAAGTAGTTCTAAGTTCTAGGGGACAGATGACCTCAGAAGTTAGCCGGCCTTAGTGGCCGAGTGGTTCTAGGCGCTTCAGTCTGGAACCGCGCGCCCTCTACGGTCACAGGTTCTAATCCTGCCTCGGGCATGGATGTGTGTGACGTCCTTAGGTTAGTTAAGTTTAAGTAGATCTAAGTTCTAGGGGACTGATGACCTCAGATGTTAAGTCCCATAGTGCTCAGAGCCATTTTTTTGAACCACTTTATTGTCTGTCCGTCTGTCTGCCTGTCTGCCTGTCTGTCCGACTGTTCAAACCCTTTTCTCTGAAATTGGTAGACTTCTCAAGCTGAAAAAAATGGTACAAATGGCTCTGAGCACTATGGGACTCAACTGCTGAGGTCATAAGTTAGAACTACTTAAACCTAACTAACCTGAGGACATCACACACATCCATGACCGAGGCAGGATTCGAACCGCAGCGGTTGCGTGGTTCAAGACTAAAGCGCTCGGGCACCAAAGTGGTCCTATAGGGGCACCGTATCTGCTGATTGTGACACGGAATCCTAAAAATAAATAACAACTGTAGATGCAGGGTCACCATATGAAAGAAACCAGACGCCTCTTTTACAGTCGTTTTTGACGTCGTTTATAAGGTTTTGGGGACGAGGGTCCCAGTGCCATACACGTATTCAAGGAAATTTGGAAATTTATCGTAAGGTCTTATGAGACCAAACTGTTGAGGTCATCGGTCCCTAAGCTTACGCACTACTTAATCTAACTTAACCTAACTTACGCTAATGACGAGACACATACCCCTGCCCGAGGGGGGACACCTCCGACGGTAGACGACGGTCGGTTTGGCTTTAGGTAAGGTAAAGGAGCCAGGGAGGCAGTCCTGACATTTCGGTTCATAATGGAAGAAAAAGAGAAGAAAAATCCGAGGAATGTTCATAGGATTTGTCGAGCTGGATAAACAGGTATAAAATATAAAATGGTACAAGATTTTCGAAATAGTGAGAAAAATAATTGTTAGCTACAGTAATTTATAATATGTACAAGCGCTAGAACGGAGCAATAAGACTGGAAGTCCAAGAACCAGATTGAGAAGGGTGTAAGACAGAAATGCAGAGTTTCGCCTCTACTGTTGAATCCATACATTGAAGAAGCAATGACGAAAATAAAAGAAAGGTTTATGAGTGAGAAGAAAATTCAGGGCGAAAAGATATCAATTGCTAATGATATGCCTATCATAAGTGAAGGCGAAGAATTACAGTACATGTTGAATGAATAGAATATGAACAGAAAGTAAACTGTAGACCGACAGAACTAGCAGACATGGGAATAGCGGCAAGCTTAACACGAATATTTGTGATAACGAAGTAAACAGGTCAAAGAATTCTGCTACCCACGACGGGCGAAGGAGGTGGTCACAAAAACCAATTAGGACAGCGAAAGAGGGCATTCCTGACCACAATAAGTCTGCTTGTATCAGACAGAGGCCTTAATTTGTGGAATAAATCTGAGAGACTGTGCATTTGGAGTACAGGTTTGTTTTTGAGTTATCAGTCTTCCGACTTGTTTGATGCGGCCCGCCACGAATTCCTCTCCTGTACAAACCTCTTCATGTAAGAGTAGCACATGCACATACGTCCTGAATTATTTGCTGGATGTATTCCAATCTCTGTCTTCCTCTACAGTATTAGCCCTCTACAGCTCCCCCTAGTATCATGGAAGTCATTCCCTCATGTCTTAACTGATATCCTGTCCTGTCATCCTATCTCTTTTCCTTGCCAATGTTTTTCACATATTCCTTTACTCTCCGATTCTGCGCGGAACCTCCTCATTCCTATCCTTGCCGGTCCACCCAATATTCAACATTCGTCTATAGCACCACATTTCAGATGCTTCAGTTCTCTTCTGCTCAGGTTTTCCCACAGTACACGTTCCACTACAATACAGTTCTCTGCTCCAAACGTCCATTCTCAGAAATTTCTTCCTCAGATTGAGGCTTTGGTTTAATACTAGCAGATTTCTCTTGGCGAGCAATGCCTTTTTGTCAGTGCTAGTCTGCTTTTGATGTCGTCCTTTATCCGTCCGTCATTGGTTATTTTGCTGCCTAGATAGCAGAATTCCTTAACTTCATCTACTTCGTGACCATCAATCGTGATGTTAATTTTGTCGCTGTTTCCATCTCTGCTAATTCGCACTACTTTCTTCTATTTCGATTTGTGTGGTAGTAGCTGCGAAGAAACCATGGGTAACAGAAGAAATACTTCAGTTGATTGATGAAAGGAGGAAGTACAAACATGTTCCAGGAAAATCAGGAATACAGAAATACAAGTCGCTGAGGAATGAAATAAATAGGAAGTGCAGGGAAGCTAAGACGAAATGGCTGCAGGAAAAATGATTGTCGGGTGGACAGACTCAGCATACAGGAAAGTCAAAACAACCTTTGGGGACATTAAAAGCAACGGTGGTAACATTAAGAGTGCAACGGGAATTCCACTGTTAAATGCAGAGCAGAGAGCAGATAGGTGGAAAGAATACATTGAAAGCCTCTATGAGGGTGAAGATTTGTCTGATGTGATAGAAGAAGAAATAGGAGTCGATTTAGAAGAGATAGGGGATCCAGTATTAGAATCGGAATTTAAAAGATCTGTGGAGGACTTACGGTCAAATAAGACAGAAGGGATAGATAACATTCCATCAGAATTTCTAAAATCATTGGGGGAAGTGGCAACAAAACGACTATTCACGTTGGTGTGTAGAATATATGAGTCTGGCGACATACCATCTGACTTTCGGAAAAGCATCATCCACACAATTCCGATAACGGCAAGAGCTGACAAGTGCGAGAATTATCGCACAATCAGCTTAACAGCTCATGCATCGAAGCTGCTTACAAGAATAATATACAGAAGATTGGAAAAGAAAATTGAGAATGCGCTAGGTGACGATCAGTTTGGCTTTAGGAAAAGTAAAGGGACGAGAGAGGCAATTCTGACGTTACGGCTAATAATGGAAGCAAGGCTAAAGAAAAATCAAAACACTTTCATAGGATTTGTCGACCTGGAAAAAGCATTCGACAATATAAAATGGTACAAGCTTTCGAGATTCTAAAAAAAAGTAGGGGTAAGCTATAGGGAGAGACGGGTCATATACAATATGTACAACAACCAAGAGGGAATAATAAGAGTGGACGATCAAGAACGAAGTGCTCGTATTAAGAAGGGTGTCAGACAAGGCTGTAGCCTTTCGCCCCTATTCTTCAATCTGTACATCGAGGAAGCAATGATGGAAATAAAAGAAAGGTTCAGGAGTGGAATTAAAATACAAGGTGAAAGGATATCAATGATACGATTCGCTGATGACATTGCTATCCTGAGTGAAAGTGAAGAAGAATTAAATGATCTGCTGAACGGAATGAACAGTCTAATGAGTACACAGTATGGTTTGAGAGTAAATCGGAAAAAGACGAAGGTAATGAGAAGTAGTAGAAATGAGAACAGCGAGAAACTTAACATCAGGATTGATGGTCACGAAGTCAATGAAGTTAAGGAATTCTGCTACCTAGGCAGTAAAATAACCAATGACGGACGGAGCAAGGAGGACATCAAAAGCAGACTCGCTATGGCAAAAAAGACATTTCTGGCCAAGAGAAGTCTACTAATATCAAATACCGGCCTTAATTTGAGGAAGAAATTTCTGAGGATGTACGTCTGGAGTACAGCATTGTATGGTAGTGAAACATGGACTGTGGGAAAACCGGAACAGAAGAGAATCGAAGCATTTGAGATGTGGTGCTATAGACGAATGTTGAAAATTAGGTGGACTGATAAGGTAAGGAATGAGGAGGTTCTACGCAGAATCGGAGAGGAAAGGAATATGTGGAAAACACTGATAAGGAGAAGGGACAGGATGATAGGACATCTGCTAAGATATGAGGGAATGGCTTCCATGGTACTAGAGGGAGCTGTAGAGGGCAAAAACTGTAGAGGAAGACAGAGATTGGAATACGTCAAGCAAATAATCGAGGACGTAGGTTGCAAGTGCTACTCTGAGATGAAGAGGTTAGCACAGGAAAGGAATTCGTGTCGGGCCGCATCAAACCAGTCAGTAGACTGATGAAAAAAAAAAAAAAAAAAGTTGTGAATCGATGACGTTCGATAGCCGGAGTATAAGGGAATCGAGGAGTTAGAGATGTGTTGCTACAGAGGATGCAGTTTGCAAGTGCACTTTGAGATGAGATGGAGGGATAGGGGGAAAAGCTAGTCAAACATTGGCCTTCCTGTCAAATTTTTACCTTCCTCACTTTCTTCCATCATCAGACTGATGATACCATTATACCTCAAGATCCGTACTGTCAATTGATTGCCGCGCGGGATCAGCCGTGCGGTTTAAGGCGCTGCAGTCATGGACTGTGCGGCTGATCTCGGCGGACGTTCGAGTCCTCTCTCGGACATGGGTGTGTGTGTGTGTGTGTGTTGGTCCTTAGGATGATTTAGGTTAAGTAGTGTGTAAGCTTAGGGACTGATGACCTTAGCAGTTAAGCCCCATAAGATTTCACACACATTTGAACATTTGTCAATTGATTGCTTGTTTCTGTAAAGTTATGCCACAAATTTCTTTTCTCCCAATTTGGTTCAGCACCGTCTCATTACCTATTCGGTCTACCCACCTAATCTTCAGCACCCTTCTGTAGAACCAAATTTCAAAACTTCCCGTTTTCGTCTTGTCAGAACTGTTTATCATCCACGTTCACAATCCTGCAAGGCTATACTCCAGTCACAAATAAGCAGAAATGAATTTCTAACAATGAAATTTATGTCAGACGTTAAGAAACTGTAACCTTGAGACTTCTCTGTAATATATTCGGAATAGCCCCAGAAGCTGTCCAGTCCCTTACAAAGAAAGAGTGTTTAATTTAATTTTGCTTATATTTCTAATTGTGTATTCTTATGGATATATAATAACGATGACATTGATAATTATCATGAGCATACTGCTTATCAATTAAGAAGTCGATAAGATAAAGCAGTCGATTTATATATTAAAATCTATTTTTCCTCAGCCATCAGAACTATCAAATGCTGGGGGTGGATTAATTTTCATGTTCACAAATCAATTAATTTAGAAAAGCCACAAGACAGCGAAAATCAGCAAAGGTTTGTGGCCGTTGTGTTCTAATGTCGGCTGCAAAGGCACTGTTGCATGGGAACGTTAATTTCTCTTGCGTCTATGTACCTAAAGCCAAGACAGATTGCCCAACTTGAATTCAGGAGGGAGAGCCATCCCTGCAACTTGAACCATGAGGAACCAAGCTGTTGTGGGACAGATGTTACAATGTAACTTCGAAATTCACGTAAATTCGTAGCAGAGGCCCACTCTCAACCTGAACAGCTAATTACAATCGAAGAAAGGCATTGATATTAAATGTACGAGTGCCTGTCATTCCTCCTTAGAAGGCTGGCGAGGCGAGGTGGTCGTTGCCAGGGCCACGCTTCAAATGCACCTTTCTGACACCACACACCACCACCGTGCTGATGAACTACAGGTCAGATATCTTTCAGCGACAACTCGTGCAAATGTTTTTATGAGATGAAGTGAGGAGCAGTTTTTAACGAAAGTCACTGTTGCCAGCCGGCTATAGAAAGCTGACTTTTGGGACGGGCGCTGGAGATCACTATCTTGCAGTTGAAAAGGGGGCCCCCAGATAGGCCTCTGAAAACCGGGAAACACCATCGAATGGGAAGCTCTTGCAAAAAACTTTGTTTAAGGATGTGAGACCTTTGGACAATGGTTGATGAGAAAAAGTGCAGATTGAAATGTATTACTTGAAATAATCAGAATGTTGATTCATCAATGCTGTACATCTGATGGTATAGAAAATTTAAGTTAAGAAAGTAGTTGAAGTCCAGAGACTAACAGTGCCTCTGACTAAATCTGCAATGGAAAACACTACTGTATAAAAACTTCGTGGGCAGTGCCGTGCAAATGTCAACATGTGGTCAGGATTCTGGTGTGGTAAGCATGAAGGGACCTTAGAAAACAAGTTACACATATCATCCCATGCAAAGATCACTGTCCAAGGAGATTGACGCATTGTCGGAAAGGGTACACATTGCAGGTTTCCAGCACATACAGGTGTGTTACAGTACCGACTGGTAATTTACTGTAAGTTCATGTATAAGGGGCAGTGCACTGAATTTCTGTGAATGCCTTTTGGTGTATGGACCAAATGCAATGTCATGTCCATCCGCAGTGAAATTGTGCCAACAATTTGACCTAGGTCGAACAGACCTGGGCAATGCTGGTTGGGTTGGTAACTTCAGGTCTTCCACTGTGCAAGTTTCAGAAAGGGGGGGGGGGGGAGATTTTCCAATAATGTCAACATTCATACAGCATGGTTCCATGGCCTAGGAGCAGATTTCTATTGTTGAGGAACTGATCTAAACTATTTCCAGAGTGAGAGAAACATGACAGTGCTGAAGGGCGGCTGTCTCATTGCCCAAGGAGAGGGACAGGAATAAGAAGGAATGACTTTTTCAGAAGAGAGTGGAAGAACGGAAATCATTGGCTAATCAAGTGAAACATAACACAGAGATGAGCACCTGCACTTTCGGAGGAGCATTGTGGTCGGTGAGAGTGCGGAAGACTCAGAGGCGAGACGATCAAGCTGAGTGTGTATCCAAAAATGCGGCAAAGTGGGATTTCCTTGTCACTTCACTTCGTCTCCTTCTACTTCCTGCTAGTCAACTTCAGATTTTGACGTCTCCATTCTTATTTTCGTGCACGGCTACTGCCACGCCGTCTCCATCACCTTCAGCCACCAGCTGATCTCTTAGATTTCTGGGCTTACAACGTTTTCGGGCTATCCAACACATAGTCGCAGGAGGCGCCATTACTGCTGACACTGACTGAGTTGGAGTACTTCAGTCACCAACAGCTCAACAGCTACATTGTTATGAGAACGAGCTGCTGCCACATGAGGTGTAGGGAATTTGAAATTATAATTTTACAACCTCAGATCCTCACTCTGAAGATTTGGCTTGTCAAGTCACTAACATTTTGCTTCCAACATTTACAACAGGTGTGACAAATTATCTTCAGTAATTCTACATATTTCTTTCAATAGTTCTACATACTACCTTCGTTAGTTCTATTCTATGCTAACTAGTTTCACGGCATTCATGGCACTCGCTCGGTACTTGCGCTATATATCCTCGATTTTCCCCCCGTCCCTCTTATTAGGTTCATCGGATTTGCATACGCACGTGTTGCCATTATGAAATCTTTATTAAGAAGTTTCCACAGGTTCCCATTATTTTATATGAAGAATTGTCAGCGAAAGTATTTGAATATCATTTTGCCTTAATCGTTAATTGTCTACCTTTTGATATGCAAATAAATAAAAGTAATTAGAATATGTGTATCAGTTAACATTTTATCGGCCATCCCCAAATAGGTACCTTACAGTATTCATTGCCACCCCAGTAATGTTAGCAATAGGAACCTTTTCTCTCAGAGGAGAAGCTGTAGGATGCTGCGTCCAATGTTACAAATGCACAGAGAGAGACACTCTGTTTCCCAATGCGTGCCAGTACTTAGTTGGTACCATATTGTTTCTGGCAGCAGTGCAGCAGTTGACACCATAGTATTTTACTTGTACTGTCTTCCACCGCTTTGAAGGCAGTCTTGTATAGAGTCAGTCAGTTTCAATTAGTACGGTTCATGATGGATGCTCATTGCTATTTCGATCGGTTACATTAGGCTATTATGGCACCATAATTTCATCAATGCTGCAACCTTAGTTGCACAGAACCTTTCTTTGTGATAATATCCTTAAATCCTCTTGGCTTTCTTTCGTGATATTCACAGCCCAGAGTTCATTTAAATTCTCGAAATACCACTCTCTGGACTGCGAGAGCTACCATTTGTTTCTTAAGGGTTTTCTGTGTATTTTACTTACACTACATCAAAACGCTGTAGTTTCCCTCTGTCCGCCTCATTCTTTGCGTTATTAATTCTGGCAACTGAAACACAAAGGGTACGAAATTGGGTTTGTTGCCTCCACGATCAGTGGACAGAAGATTAGTAGATGGAATTCCTTAATCTGCTAATAGGGAAAGAGTGAGAGGCCGTAGGGGCTAATCAGCTTTCTCTCATTAATTATCTACACACATGACGATAAGCGTTGGACTTGAAATTCGGAAGAAACAACAGGCCGCTTCTAAGGCCGGGATTCAATAGTCCCAACGTTACTTCAGCCAATCTATTAAACGTAACTGTCAACTCCAAACCTTATTTGTTAATGTCCACTTTTCCGAGATTGTGGAGCAATGAGCGTCGCTTTAGTAAGCTGTTCCCACAGCAACAGCAACTAAGTCACCACCACTTCTCTATCTAATGTTGAATTACACTCTGTTCTGTGTCGTACTTTTAAGTGACTACATGCTTATATTTACTGTTCAAATGTGTGTGAATTCCTCAGGGACGAAACTGCTGAAGACATCTGTCCCTAGATTTATATACTATTTAAACTAACTTAATCTAACTTATGCTAAGAACAACGCACACACACACACACACACACACACACACACACACACACACACACACACCTATGCCCGAGGGAGGACTCGAACCTCCGGCGGGAGGGGCCGCACAGTCCGTGACATAGCGCCTCAAACCGTGCAGCCACTCCGCACTGCTATTTACTGTTGTGAAGGGAGTTTCACGGAAGCGAAGTTAAGTGGTGCAACAAACCGAAAGAATCATAATTACCAGCTCCTTATACGACAATACGCAGAGTATGTCCCTGATGGAGTACGGATTCTCCCTATATAGGCTTCCACACATGTATTTATTTTACTGGAGAATCACAGAATTATTTTATGCTCGAAGCTAGATTTTGAGGATTCTGGTGCGGTTCCGCGAAGCTGCTGTGGCAAAAACGTTGCGTCCACTTGCTGCTGGTGCGTCTGTTTCCAGCGGACCCCTTTCTCCTCACCCTGCTGAAAGTCCGCGGCATAACAACGCACACACTTCACTGGCGGCGCACATACATTATTTATCACGGCCACGGAACGTGAGGGTTCATCTAATGGCCTACTTTAACGATTTCCATCCGCAAAAAACTGAGCTTGATCTATAAAGAGGACGTGCCGCGTTCAACATATGGAGGCCAGACTGTATGAATCAGTTATACCGAGGACCGGGGGAACAACTCTCCGCCCTATTACAAAACCAAAAGCCGGATGCGTTATACATTTGTAAAATCTATACGGCCTGTTACGCAAGGAGACTACCGCCCATGAAAGTTTAAAGCACAGCGTTGGTAATACAGACGTATGTGAAGACAGATAACCCCGCCATAGGTGCCTAGTACCGACATCTGTTTTAGGCCAACGATTTTCCTTGAGGTGCTCCGCATATAGCTGACCTCTGAGATGATTTTATAGATTTAATCATTCACTATAATGTTTTCTGGACGAACGTATTGTTGCTGCAAGATATTGATGAAGCAGATTTGGAATGTAATAATGTATAGGCAACATTAGAACAAACGGCTTCTGAATTTCTCTGCGCAGTCACTATTGTATGTATGTTTAATATTACTCACAAGGGAACCTCCCCATCGCACCCCCCTCAGATTTAGTTATAAGTTGGCACAGTCGATAGGCCTCGAAAATCTGAAAACAGATCAATCGAGAAAACAGAAAGAAATTGTGTGGAACTATGAAAAAATAAGCAAAATATACAAACTAAGCAGTCCATAAGAAATATGGGCAACATTAAGGACGATGTGAGTACAAGAGCGCCGTGGTCCCGTGGTTAGCGTCAGAATCTGCGGAACGAGAGTTCCTCGGTTCAAGTTCGGGTGAAAATTTTTTATTTTCAGACAATTATCAGAGTTCAGGCACTCACAAATAATTAACTTCGCTGTGCAAAATTCCAGGACATGTTCAGATTTGCTTGGACATATGCAGGATTTGACGGTCTACACACGGAAAAATTTGAAAACCTTAAAAACATATGTTTTGACAGAGCACAGAGAAAACTGCGACTGTGAAACTGTTGCATTCATTTGTTGAAGTTTATGTGATACACTCTTATGTTTTCATCAATTTTTTTCGAAGTGATTATCACATCCACAAGAAAACCTAAATCGGGCAAGGTAGAAGAATCTTTTTACCCATTCGCCAAGTGTGGAAGATAGGTGTGTCGACAACATATTCCTGTCATGTGACGCACATGCCGTCACCAGTGTCGTGTAGAATATATCAGACACGTTTTCCTGTGGAGGAATCGGTTGACCTATGACCTTGCGATCAAATGTTTTCGGTTCCCATTGGAGAGGCACGTCCTTTCGTCTGCTAATCGCACGGTTTTGCGGTGCGGTCGCAAAACACAGACACTAAACTTATTACAGTGAACAGAGACGTCAATGAACGAACGGACAGATCATAACTTTGCGAAAGTAAAGAAAGTAAAATTTTCAGTCGAGGGAAGACTTGAACCAAGGACCTCTCGTTTCGCAGCCGTTCACGCTAACCACGGGACCACGGCGCGCCTGTGCTCATATCATCCTTGATGTAGCATATATTACCCATGGACTACTCAGTTTGCATATTTTGCTTATATTTTCATAGTTCCCCACAACTTCTTCCTGTTTTCTCGATTCATCTGTGTTCAGTTTTTCAAGGCCCATCCACTGTGCCAAATTATAACTAAATCTGGGGGGGGGGGGGGGGTGCGATGGGGAGGTTCCCTTGTCAGAGGGATACAAATTTCGTTTGGTGACCTATCTTCTTACGAAACAAGAGACTGTATGTAGGTAACAATAATAAGAAAGTTCTCGGTACCGCTCGATACACTGAAGGTTTCATTAATTCGTTTCAGTCTTAATTGGACGAGAGATTAGCATTTTCATCCCGATTCCCTTCGTACTCATTTCAATGCATTAGCAGCAGAAGCAGGCTTGCTGAACAAATTACGGCTCCAAGTAAATTGCCATTTGCCTGACACATGGTATAATCGTATATTTTAGCTCATAAGCATCTCTACCCTAATAACCTCCTCCACCCCCTCTCCAGGAACAACATAAGTACCTAACTTTGACGGTGCAATGTTTTAAGACTACAGTCACAGCGACCAGTTGACATATTTTCATCAGTTTTTCAGCAACACTGTTATTGCCATTTTACTGAAATCAAATTTCCTGCTGATATAATAGTGTAGTCTTCCACCACTGGAGTCAGTTAACATGAAAGTTTTCAGGGTATGGTGCCGCTTCGTAGTGTAAAGGGACTGTCATCCACTTTCCGACCACGATTACAATGGCTCTCACCTAGGTCTAACAGTGTGCCTGGTTGTCTAGGGCCTATTTTATTCATTCATTACACCTTTAACGACCATTGTCATGACACCATTTTAAACTCCACAAGAGACCAATAATATCAACGGTCTTTTTTTTCAGTTTGTTACGTAATGTTATGCTCAGTAGCGAAGTAATGATGAAATGTAATGGACCCTGTAAAATGAAGTACACCAGGAAACCCAAAACAAGATCAGTATGGAAACAGCAGAAACGTCGGTTTTTATTCAGTAACAGTTATTTTACAATATGCCGTGGAGCCATTCCCAGAATACTTTCATGTTAAGTTTTGTACTGTCCTTAAGCCTTAGGTGTCTGTATTGGTGCTGTATCTTGATTTAATTTGTCGGCGTTTGTAGGAATTCACAAATGTATGCCTACGTAATGTTTTATTATAGGAGCTATATAGTCTCATTTTTTCATGTTATGGTCTTTCAATTAATAAATGCTGAATACTTATGCTGAACTCCGTTACAAGTTTACAGATAAAACGAAATAAGACATTGTGTCATAATATAACAACACAATATTCCTGACATTTTGGACTCTTCTTTTTTCTCGGGAAATTCCCCTATCTAATTTCCTATCCCGGAACGAATTAAGACCGTGATCAGAAATCTGCAAGGCTGGTTTAATTTTCCAGGAAATGTCATAGCAGCATAATGACCATAGCACAGTGAATAAATCTTGTCTGGATGTTGCGTAACTTTCACGTAGTATCAACACCTTGCTTATTATGAAATTCTCTTCTAGAGCTGGCAGAACTTGCGGTTTACGTCACAAGCCAGGAAATCAGTAATACGCATAGTTGCGAACATCTATTTTAACACAAAAACTAGGGTATTACATTATCACCGCGAACTTCATCGTCGTCAGACATTCTAAATCAACTCCTCTGATAGAAACATGCTCTAGTATTGTCTAGCATTACGTTTTGCACCTGTTTACGTGACACTCTTGCATGTTTAATAATTATGTCTGCCATTCGGCTATTAGGACATCGTCTTGATCTTTTCTTAAACTTACGATCCTTCATCCATCTACCATTCAGAGGCCTTGCTAAATGTCTCGTCAATGTCGTATTAATTGCCAAAACCGTATTCATTTTCGTTACTCTAAGAAGGCCGAGATAGTTTTGATGATAATAAAATGCCATACTTGACACATATTTCAGATCTGAACCCCTCATTATCCTGATGAAGCGCAATGGAAGTTATAGCACTGACGAATATCCATTGACTCAAAGTATTAGAATCACCCCACAACGTGAAACCGAATAGGGCCAGGTGGGGTTGCGGACACTTGCCGCCATAAGGAAAGTATGGATTATCTGATCAAAAGTATCACAACACTCATTAATGGTTATTAATAGGGAGTGTGCCCATCCTTCGTCTTTCTGACGGCTTGAACTTTGCTGAGGACACATTCAATAAGATGTCTGATTCATAATCAAAACGTCTTCGGTCCCGGGTTCGAACCCCGCCACTGCCTAAATTTTGATAAATAATCAGCATTGGCGGCCGAAGACTTCCGGCATAAGAAGTCAGCCTCATTCTGCCAACGGCCTTGTCAAAGAGGGCGGCGGAGCGGATAGAGGTTCAGGGCACTCTCTTGTCCTAGGGGTGGGAAATTGCCCCTAAAGGCGGAAGAATCAGCAATGATCAACGACATGAGGATGCAGAAGGCAATGGAAACCACTGCATTAAAGACACGTAACGTGTATCCACAGGACATGTGGCCTGTAATTGAAGAAGTGTCATGATGATCTCTCCATTGGCCAAAGATTCCGGGTTAGTCCCCCATTCGGATCTCTGAGAGGGGACTGACAAGGGGGAGGTTACCATGAGAAAAAGATTGAATAATCAACGAAAGGATAAGGTTCTACGAGTCGGGGCGTGGAATGTCAGAAGCTTTAACGTGGTAGGGAAACTAGAAAATCTGAAAAGGGAAATGCAAAGGCTCAATCTAGATATAGTAGGGGTCAGTGAAGTGAAGTGGAAGGAACACAAGGATTTCTGGTCAGATGAGCATCGGGTAATATCAACAGCAGCAGAAAATGGTATAACAGGTGCAGGATTCGTTATGAATAGCAAGGTAGGGCAGAGGGTGTGTTACTGTGAACAGTTCAGTGACCGGGTTGTTGTAATCAGAATCGACAGCAGACCAACACCGACAACGATAGTTCAGGTATACATGCCGACGTCGCAAGCTGAAGATGAACAGATAGAGAAAGTGTATGAGGATATTGAAAGGGTAATGCAGTATGTAAAGGGGGGCGAAAATCTAATAGTCATGGGCGACTGGAATGCAGTTGTAGCGGAAGGAGTAGAAGAAAAGGTTACAACAGGAGAATAAGGGCTTGGGACAAGGAAAGAAAGAGGAGAAAGACTAATTGAGTTCTGAAACAAGTTTCAGCTAGTAATAGCGAATACCCTGTTCAAGAATCACAAGAGCAGATATAGATTCAGATCACAATATAGTAGTGATGAAGAGTAGGCTGAAGTTCAAGACATTAGTCAGGAATAATCAATACGCAAAGAAGTGGGATACGGAAGTATTAAGAAATGACGAGATACGTTTGAAGTTCTCTAACGCTATAGATACAGCAATAAGGAATAGCGCAGTAGGCAGTACAGTTGAAGAGGAATGGACATCTCTAACAAGGGCCCTCACAGAAGTTGGGAAGGAAAACATAGGTACAAAGAAGGTAGCTGCGAAGAAACCATGGGTAACAGAAGAAATACTTCAGTTGATTGATGAAAGGAGGAAGTACAAACATGTTCCGTGAAAATCAGGAATACAGAAATACAAGTCGCTGAGGAATGAAATAAATAGGAAGTGCAGGGAAGCTAAGACGAAATGGCTGCAGGAAAAATGTGAAGACATCGAAAAAGATATGATTGTCGGAAGGACAGACTCAGCATAGAGGAAAGTCAAAACAACCATTGGTGACATTAAAAGCAACGGTGGTAACATTAAGAGTGCAACGGGAATTCCACTGTTAAATGCAGAGGAGAGAGCAGATAGGTGGAAAGAATACATTGAAAGCCTCTATGAGGGTGAAGATTTATCTGATGTGATAGAAGAAGAAATAGGAGTCGATTTAGAAGAGATAGGGGATCCAGGTAGAAGAAGGGATGGATAACATTCCATCAGAATTTCTAAAATCTTTGGGGGAAGTGGCAACAAAAAGACTATTCACGTTGGTGTGTAGAATATATGAGTCTGGCGACATACCATGACTTTCGGAAAAGCATCATCCACACAATTCCGAAGACGGCAAGAGCTGACAAGTGCGAGAATTATCGCACAATCAGCTTAACAGTCATGCATCGAAGCTGCTTACAAGAATAATATACAGAAGAATGGAAAAGAAAATTGAGAATGCGCTAGGTGAGCCGACCGTGGTGGCCGAGCGGTTCTAGGCGCTACAGTCTGGAACCGTGAGACCGCTTCGGTCGCAGGTTCGAATCCTGCCTCGGGCATGGATGTGTGTTATGTCCTTAGGTTAGTTAGGTTTAAGTAGTTCTAAGTTCTAGGGGACTGATGACCGTAGATGTTAAGTCCCATAGTGCTCAGAGCCATTTGAACCATTTGAATCCGCTAGGTGATGATCAGTTTGGCTTTAGGAAAAGTAAATGGACGAGAGAGGCAATTCTGACGTTACGGCTAATAATGGAAGCAAGGCTAAAGAAAAATCAAGACACTTTCATAGGATTTGTCGACCTGGAAAAAGCGTTCGACAGTATAAAATGGTGCAAGCTGTTCGAGATTCTGAAAAAAGTAGGGGTAAGCTATAGGGAGAGACGGGTCATATACAATATGTACAACAACCAAGAGGGAATAATAAGAGTGGACGATCAAGAACGAAGTGCTCGTATTAAGAAGGGTGTCAGACAAGGCTGTAGCCTTTCGCCCCTACTCTTCAATCTGTACATCGAGGAAGCATTGATGGAAATAAAAGAAAGGTTCAGGAGTGGAATTAAAATACAAGGTGAAAGGATATCAATGATACGATTCGCTGATGACATTGCTATCCTGAGTGAAAGTGAAGAAGAATTAAATGATCTGCTGAACGGAATGAACAGTCTAATGAGTACACAGTATGGTTTGAGAGTAAATTGGAGAAAAACGAAGGTAATGAGAAGTAGTAGAAATAAGAACAGCGAGAAACTTAACATCAGGATTGATGGTCACGAAGTCAATGAAGTTAAGGAATTCTGCTACCTAGGCAGTAAAATAACCAATGACGGACGGAGCAAGGAGGACATCAAAAGCAGACTCGCTATGGCAAAAAAGACATTTCTGGCCAAGAGAAGTCTACTAATATCAAATACCGGCCTTAATTTCAGGAAGAAATTTCTGAGGATGTACGTCTGGAGTACAGCATTGTATGGTAGTGAAACATGGACTGTGGGAAAACCGGAACAGAAGAGAATCGAAGCATTTGAGATGTGGTGCTATAGACGAATGTTGAAAATTAGGTGGACTGATAAGGTAAGGAATGAGGAGGTTCTACGCAGAATCGGAGAGGAAAGGAATATGTGGAAAACACTGATAAGGAGAAGGGACAGGATGATAGGACATCTGCTAAGACATGAGGGAATGACTTCCATGGTACTAGAGGGAGCTGTAGAGGGCAAAAACTGTAGAGGAAGACAGAGATTGGAATACGTCAGGCAAATAATTGAGGACGTAGGTTGCAAGTGCTACTCTGATATGAAGAGGTTGGCACGGGAAAGGAATTCGTGTCGGGCCGCATCAAACCAGTCAGTAGACTGATGACCAAAAAAAAAAAAGGTCTGTGAAGGGTTGAGAAGCTGTTCATCCTCAACAGCTAAAACCAGAGGAAGTAGTTATACTGGACGCTGGGATCTGGAGACTTCAAACTCATTCCAAAGGTGTTCCATGGGGTTCAGGCCAGGCAACTTCAGGAGTGTTACTGTTCAAAGGAGATTACCTCACACATGCTGATCCAAACAATAATCGTACCTGATGCTCTATTGTATGCATACACAGTGCTGTATAATGTGTACGTATTGTGATATTCCTGGCTGTGGCCGAAAGTATTTTGCCTTGCTAGACGCTCGCCTTGATTCAAGTTAATACACAAAGTAGCATATGGTACAAAAGTGGAGTGAGGCACAAGCAGCAGCTGTTACAGCATGTACTATTCCAATTGGAGAGTCCGTCAACTGTACAGAACTTGCTCCTGAATGGTCGGCACATTCGGATGTTAGGAGCCAAGACTCCTAACTTCTCTTATTAATTATTTATATACTTTTCATAGTATTTAACCCAGCTTTCAGTATGACAATTTCTCATGGGCACTCTAAGAGTCTACCGTTTTTGTTTATTAAATTTCACTAGTTTTGAGAAACGTAAGAGTAATGATATTACAACCGAAGTGCTTCGGACACCTCCGGGTCGCTTTAGCACGCCTGGGAGACGGAGAGCTTCGGCTGCGCTGGTCACTCTGTTTCCGGTGTTCTTCAGAGCCGGACGTGTATCTCTGTTTCATACGGAAATGTCGTTCTCTATATCGGAAGTTGTTAGAAGAGTTACCGTAGTATTAAGAAAGCTATGTTGAGTATTGTAGAAGACAATGGTATTTTAAAATATAAACAAACAGGATATATTAATGAGAGGTGTCGCCTATCAGCATTGTCAGTACTACAGATCTCGCCTTCTGTAGATACAGCGACTAACCTGGGCAAGTGACATCCCACAATAAAAGAACAAACACAGGGTCAAAGGTGGAGATATCAGCATAGAAGCCTCCATCAAAGAAGATCCCACGACCAACGAGCTGTCTTCTCTGCTGGGAACACAACTTTAGAAGACGACAGGCTGGTGGAAAGAACGGTTGGGACTTATTCAATCTCTTCGGATCTCTCCAGCTTCCAGATCTGACTTCCAACACGACAACGTATAATTTGTAGTACCCTTGCACATTAAGCGTTCAGCGTTTTCTTAAGGGGAATAGGGAGATGCACTCCAACCAAACCCGATTCTCACAGCGTATGGCGTGATTCATCACTCCAGATCGTTTCCAGTCATACACCTTCCAATACCGTCGCTTTTCATACTACTTCAACCGTCGCTAAGCAAGGACTTCAGAAATTAAGAACAGCTGCTTGAACATTGTACTCTATTTTTTTACCTCGGCACAGTCACTGTGCTAGCTGGACTGCTGATAGCACTTTAGCATTCAAGAGTGGTTTCTTCTGCAGATTTCAAGCTATTTTTTTACTACTACCCACTGAAAAGCTCGACGAATCCTGTCCGTCAGTATACGAGAACTGCCTGGCGATAGTTTAGTTGTGGTTGATCCATCGCGTTTCCGTTGCGCGATCGCATCATCAGCATCTGATCTGGGCAGCTTTAGATGGTTTGAAATGTCCCTGATGGATTTGTTCCTCAGGTAAAATACAGCGACTATTCCTTGATCGATGTCACCTGCTGTTACTGCTTGTCTAATGACTACACAATCCTCCTCGTTTAATGATGGCAGGTCTGTCTCTGGTGACATCAGTGGTCACTTTCACATTACGCTGGTGTGTCCCAGAATTTTTAATAAGAGAATGTACACTCATGCTCATAAATTAAGGATAATTGCAGAATGTTGTGCCACACAACGGGGTACTATACAAAACTGGCGCTAATAGCATAGGCACATACGGTACACACACAACACAGAACTGTAAGTCCACGGTGTTGGTGATAAGTTGAGAAAACCGTCACGAAACACACGTGTTACAAAACACCACTGTTTCCTGCTCATGTACCACAACATCAATATCAGGTGGTCGAGCAGCTGCTGGGGTACAGCCTCCCATTCTTGCACCAGTGCCTGTCGGAGCTCCTGAAGTGTCGTAGGGGTTTGAAGACTTGCAGCGATACGTCGACCGAGAGCATCCCAGACGTGCTCGATGCGGTTTAGGTCTGGAGAACGAGCAAGCCACTCCATTCGCCTGTTTCAAGGTACTACTCCACGATGGCAGCTCGATGGGGCTGTGTGTTATCATCCATCAGGAGGAAGGTGGGGCCCCCCTGCATCCCTGAAAATGCGGACATACTGGCGCAAAATGACGTCCCTATACACTTGACCTCTTACAGTTCCTCTGCCAAAGACATGAAGGGGTGTAAGTGCACCAATCATAATGCCACCACACACTATCAAAACACGACCTCCATACAGGTCCCTTTCTAGGGCATTAACGGGTTGGTATCTGGCCCCTGGTTCACGCCAGATGAAAACCCGGCGGGAATCACTGTTCAGGCTATACCTGGACTCGCCCGTGAACAAAACCTGGGATCACTGTTCCAATGACCATGTACTGTGTTCTTGACACCAGGCTTTACGGGCTCTCCTGTGATCAGCGGTCAGTGGAATGCACCTTGCAGGTCTCTGGGCGAATAAACCATGTCTGTTCAGTCGTTTGTAGACTGTGTGTCTGTAGACAACTGTTCCAGTGGCTGTGGTAAGGTCCCAAGCAAGGCTACCTGCAGTACTCCGTGCCAGTCTGCGGGCAATGATGGTGGATATCGGTCTTCTTGTGGTGTTGTACACTGTGGGGGTCCCGCACTGTAGCTTCTGGACACGGTCTGCTGGAATCACTGCCATAATCTTGAGATCACGCTGTGTGGCACACGGAGTGCCTGTGCTACGACCTGCTGTGTTTGGCCAGCCTCCAATCGCCCTAGTATTCTACTCCTCATAATGTCATCAATATGTGTTCTTTTAGCCATTTTCAACACACAGTCACCATTAGCACGTCTGAAAACGTGTGCACACTTACTCGCATCACCGTACTCTGACATGCACCAACACACCTCTGCGTATGTGGACTGTTCCCAGCACCACCGTGCGACGTCCACAGGTCAAATGCACCGCATGGTCATACCCCCGAGGTGATTTAAATCTGCAAAACATACACCAGAGTGTTGTTTCACCATGTATCAGCATTATCCTTAATTTATGAGCATGAGTGTATTTGCGGAGCAGAGACGGCTGAGAAATTATTATAGTGACATTGTGGGCCGCTAAGGGCGAATATACACTACATAACTGGCTTTGAGAGACGGCTGAAGGAAGTGGTTTGGCGCCTGGGAATTCACATCTCAAATACATCAGTACTGTTCGGACGCTACCGCCGTGTGCATTTAGTAAATTTGGATGAAGGATTGAGAAGCCCTGAGTGGGCAACAATGTGTTGGGCTTCCACACCTCATTACAGAACAAGTAGTTGGTGGCTTGTCCACTCTAAAGCAGATCTGACGAAAGATTACAGTTCAGGTGCAAGTGCTTCGGAGCACACATTTCAGCGAACATTTATCGAACTTGTAGCTCCACAGAAGACGATGTCAACGTGTTGTGATGTTGACTCAACGACTTTAGTGGGTATGCGATAATCGTGGTGGAACCGTGGAACAATAAGAACGTACCGCTTGATCGGGTGAGCCACGTTCCTTCTTATAACAGTCAGATCGTAGTGTTCGGACATGCCCTCACTGAGGCAAATGGCTATTCGAAACATTCACCGTTCCATGGATGCAGAACAGTGGGGAGCACCATTATGCTATAGTGGGACATTCACCTTACCTTCCGTGAGACCTGAGTTCGAAGACACCATGAAAGAAATGGACCACATGAACATTATTGCGAATTTCGAGAACCCGTTCAGGCTTGATGTCTTCCCTGATGGTGATGGATCTTCGAGCTGGATCACTGTCGGGTAGCAAGGAGAGTGTCATGCTACAGTGGACTGAAGAGCATAAAAGTTGACTCATTTTTACGAGACAGCCACCATATTCTCCTGCTTTGACTCTCATTCAACACATCTAGAAAACTATCAGGCGCCAGCTCACAGCCCACTCACCAGCTACGCGTAATCTAAGGAAATTGCGTGATTTGTGGGTAGAAATTTCGTATCGCATACCTCTGGAGACCTACTAAGGAGTTGTTGAATCCATGCCACGCAGAATCTACACTGTATTGCTGTCCAGACCAATACGCCATTATGGAGGTGGTAATAATCTTTAGACTAGTGAGTGGAAGATTTCCATTCGCCTTCCCTAATACCACTAATACTGTAATCATGAGATCACATGATTTCATATGGACTATCAATATTATTCATAAATAGTTATACGATGTGTTATGCTTCATATGTCCAGCACTTATCCGACATTCGGATACTATCGAGATGTTTCTCTTTGTTATAAGCTGTTACGCGACCATTTAGTAAGGAAACTGGAGAGTAAAATTTATTAAGTTCGAACTGCTGGCTTAACTCAGTGATGCGGAAGTATCAACAGCCGACAGCCAGGAAGCCTAAACATTTCAACACCGTTACGTGGTCTGCACGACGCTCTTGAGGCTGCAAACGAGCTCAGCAGAAAATCATTAGTAGACTGCAGACCGATCTGCCTTTTTAATTTTTTGTCGGAGACACTATGTAGGGTACAACATCGCCTAGCATGGGTTTGACTAAGCACTAACGACAAGATTACATATTCGTTAAGCAAATGTAGTGAATCTGAAGACCCATGACAGCTCGGGAAGAGCAGAAGCGATTCCATCATTATGAATGCCGTCATAACGTGGAGCTTCTCCTCGACGACATAAATACCACATCCCCACCAGCCTAGAGCACTCAGCGAGTAGGATCGATGGCGTTCATGTCGTTCGTACTGGATTCTCTGGTTATGATATGGTTACATCTTGTGTGTGACATCGTTATAGTGTTGGTGTTACACTTGCTGCCTTTAGAAAAGATCAATGATCCGTAGCCATGAAATATGAAATCCACCATCCGGGGCTGAAGTCAGGACGTCGGCTTGAACTGCTGGATTATCGAGGGGTGTATCAACACAAGCGTTCGACAATATAAAATGGTGCAAGCTGTTCGAGATTCTGAAAGAAAGTAGGGGTAAGCTATAGGGAGAGACGGGTCATATACAATATGTACAACAACCAAGAGGGAATAATAAGAGTGGACGATCAAGAACGAAGTGCTCGTATTAAGAAGGGTGTAAGACAAGGCTGTAGCCTTTAGCCCCTGTTCTTCAATCTGTACTTCGAGGAAGCAATGATGGAAATAAAAGAAAGGTTCAGGAGTGGAATTAAAATACAAGGTGAAAGGATATCAATGATACGATTCGCTGATAACATTGTTACCCTGAGTGAAAGTGAAGAAGAATTAAATGATCTGCTGAACGGAATGAACAGTCTAATGAGTACACAGTATGGTTTGAGAGTAAATTGAAGAAAGACGAAGGTAATGAGAAGTAGTAGAAATTGATGGTCACGAAGTCAATGAACCTAAGGAATCCTGCTACCTAGGCAGTAAAATAACCAATGATGGACGGAGCAAGGAGGACATCAAAAGCAGACTCGCTAAGGCAAAAAAGGCATTTCTGGCCAAGAGAAGTCTACTAATATCAAATACCGGTGTTAATTTGGGGAAGAAATTTCTGAGGATGTACGTCTGGAGTACAGCATTGTATGGTAGTGAAACATGGACTGTGGGAAAACAGGAACAGAAGAGAATCGAAGCATTTGAGATGTGGTGCTATAGACGAATGTTGAAAATTAGGTGGACTGATAGGGTAAGGAATGAGGAGGTTCTACGCAGAATCGGAGAGGAAACGAATACGTGGAAAACACTGATAAGGAGAAGGGACTGGATGATAGGACATCTGCTAAGACATGAGGGAATTACTTCCATGGTACTAGAGGGAGCTGTAGAGGGTAAAAACTGTAGAGGAAGACAGAGATTGGAATACGTCAAGCAAATAATTGAGGACGTAGGTTGCAAGTGCTACTCTGAGATGAAGAGTTTAGCACAGGAAAGGAATTCGTGGCGGGCCGCATCAAATCAGTCAGTAGACTGATGAAAAAAAAAAAAAAAAAAAAAAAACAGCTCTGGTCGAGGGCAGAAGCTGCCCCAACATTCCAGGGTCGCACCGGCCTAATGGCCTCTACCGTACTGGTTCAGCATTCAGTACCTCGAATTGTGATCCACCTGACGGGACAATGCAGGTGTTGGTCTGGGAGAGATTGAGTACTCCCCAAAACAGCGTGTGAATCAAACATATGTCGCGGTCACCGCCATTTCCAAGCAGCGTACTGACGAGGCGTACCCCCCCTCACCAGCGGACGGCAAACCAGCGCACCAGGGTGTCATCGACTTCCGCTCCGAGCTCACGTAGCGCCTTCAGCGGCCTTGAGCCCGTTGTCGGATTCTGCGGATTCATCTCCGAATTACGTAGCCACCAGAGGTCGCACAAGACATAATAACGACTTGTATTCCGAGTAATAAATGGAAAAATCTTGATTATTGCTTTACTGCATCTAACGACGCCACGTATGTCCTAAGTTCGCATCCTAACAAAACAGTGGAGGTTTCCAACTCGACAATGGGCGACCCCTATTAAGTGTTATTTAGCGTATATCCACATTAAAAGCCGGCCGGAGTGGCCCTTGCGGTTCTAGGCGCTGCAGTCTGGAGCCGAGCGTCCGCCACGGTCGCAGGTTCGAATCCTGCCTCGGGCATGGATGTGTGTGACGTCCTTACGTTAGTTAGGTTTAATTAGTTCTAAGTTCTAGGCGACTGATGACCTCTGGAGTTAAGTCGCATAGTGCTCAGAGCCATTTGAACCATTTTTTTCCACATTAAAAGAGAAGTACAACTCATTACATTCATTGGTCTCGCAGGGATTGACAAATAGTCACAGTATCACGTGCGGAATTCGTTGCCTCGTGTGGAAGACGGAACAGTGGAGAAGAGTGCAATGGTCTAACACTGTAGAAAGTTTAGCGGCAGAGCTTGCCACCGCACTGTCAACCATGTCATTCGGACAGCTGTAGAGACGCAAATGACGCAGGTCGCGACATGCGAGCTGTGGCGATTACGAGGGCAGTTCAATAAGTAATGCAACACATTTTTTTTCTGAAACAGGGGTTGTTTTATTCAGCATTGAAATACACCAGGTTATTCCCCAATCTTTTAGCTACACAACACTATTTTTCAACGTAATCTCCATTCAATGCTACGGCCTTACGCCACCTTGAAATGAGGGCCTGTATGCCTGCACGGTACCATTCCACTGGTCGATGTCGGAGCCAACGTCGTACTGCATCAATAACTTCTTCATCATCCGCGTAGTGCCTCCCACGGATTGCATTCTTCATTGGGCCAAACATATGGAAATCCGACGGTGCGAGATCGGGGCTGTAGGGTGCATGAGGAAGAACAGTCCACTGAAGTTTTGTGAGCTCCTCTCGGGTGCGAAGACTTGTGTGAGGTCTTGCGTTGTCATGAAGAAGGAGAAGTTCGTTCAGATTTTTGTGCCTACGAACATGGTGAAGTCGTTTCTTCAATTTCTGAAGAGTAGCACAATACACTTCAGAGTTGATCGTTTGACCATGGGGAAGGACATCGAACAGAATAACCCCTTCAGCGTCCCAGAAGACCGTAACCATGACTTTACCGGCTGAGGGTATGGCTTTAAACTTTTTCTTGGTAGGGGAGTGGGTGTGGCGCCACTCCATTGATTGCCGTTTTGTTTCAGGTTCGAAGTGATGAACCCATGTTTCATCGCCTGTAACAATCTTTGACAAGAAATTGTCACCCTCAGCCACATGACGAGCAAGCAATTCCGCACAGATGGTTCTCCTTTGCTCTTTATGGTGTTCGGTTAGACAACGAGGGACCCGGCGGGAACAAACCTTTGAATATCCCAACTGGTGAACAATTGTGACAGCACTACCAACAGAGATGTCAAGTTGAGCACTGAGTTGTTTGATGGTGATCCGTCGATCATCTCGAACGAGTGTGTTCGCACGCTCCGCCATTGCAGGAGTCACAGCTGTGCACGGCCGGCCCGCACGCGGGAGATCAGACAGTCTTGCTTGACCTTGCGGCGATGATGACACACGCTTTGCCCAACGACTCACAGTGCTTTTGTCCACTGCCAGATCACCGTAGACATTCTGCAAGCGCCTATGAATATCTGAGATGCCCTGGTTTTCCGCCAAAAGAAACTCGATCACTGCCCGTTGTTTGCAACGCACATCCGTTACAGACGCCATTTTAACAGCTCCGTACAGCGCTGCCACCTGTCGGAAGTCAATGAAACTATGCGAGACGAAGCGGGAATGTTTGAAAATATTCCACAAGAAATTTCCGGTTTTTTCAACCAAAATTAGCCGAGAAAAAAAATGTGTTGCATTACTTATTGAACTGCCCTCGTATTTATAGGCGGCGGTTCGCAGCAATGAGCACCGGGCGGATAATCAAAAGGCCAGGCGGAGGCGCTGCATCCAACATAACTGTCCGGCACGGAGACAACAGACAGCTCACCTGTGTGGCGCGTGAGACGCTGAGCGCCAGCACGCCACTGCCATTTTGGCTGAGTAGTCTTCATACGGTAGGGTATTCCCGCGGAAGTTCTTTAGACGAATCTCTGTAACTTTACATTCGTGATCTCCTCAGGAGGTGTAAGTAGGGGGAAGCAATATATTCGATACCTCATCCAGAAACGCAACCTCTCGCAACCTGGACAGCAAGCTACACCGCGACGCAGAGCGCCTCTCTTGCTGAGTCTGCCACTTGAGTTTGCTAAACATCTCCGTAACGCTATCACGCTTACCAAATAACCCTGTGACGAAACGCGCAGCTCTTCTTTGGATCTTCTCTATCTCCTCTGTCAACCGGATCTGGTACAGATCCCACACTGATGGGCAATACTCAGGTATAGGTCGAACGAGAGTTTTGTAAGCCACCTCCTTTGTTGATGGACTACATTTTCTAAGGACTCTCCCAATGAATCTCAACTGGCACCCACCTTACCAACAATTAATTTTATATGATCATTCCACTTCAAGTGGTTCCGTACGCATATTCCCAGATATTTTACAGAAGTAACTGCCACCATTGTTCGTCCCGCTATCATATAATCATACAATAAAGCATCCTTCTACGTATTCGCAATACATTACATTTGCCTATGTTAAGGGTGAGTTGCCACTCCCTGCACCAAGTGCCTATCCGCAGCAGATCTTCCTGCATTTCGCTGCAATTTTCTAATGCTGCAACTTCTCTGTATAGTACAGTATCATCCGCGAAAAGTCGCATGGAACTTCTGACACTATCTACTATGCTCGGCCGCCACAGCGCGATTCCTTGCACACTAACAAAATTTTCGTCCCGTATATATTTTCAATAGAAAGTGGACGTCAAAGGATGACAGTATGGCAACATAGGAATCATTGGTCCCACAACTATCTTCATTCAGTATTCTGAAGCTCTTCTTACCACTATGTGGTGAGTAACGTCCGAGTTCGAGGGTTCGATTCTGGGTACCGCTGACTCGCAAAGATGATGCGTACCCATAGAGGCTAGGAGTGGCATTCAGTAAGCAACGCAACACTTTTTTTCCTTCGATTTTAAAAATGTGGAAATTTTTGTGAGAATCGGGGAATATTTCCGCTTCAGCCACAGTAGTTTCATAAAGTTTCGATAGGGGGCAGCGCTATACGTAGCCCTTAAAAGGGTTTCTGTAAAGAAGTGCGTTCGAAGCAGGGAGCTGTCACTGAGTTTCTTTTCTCAAGAACCACGAGCAGCGGATGTACTCATAAGCGCTTACATAATGTCTACGGAGAGCTGGCAATGAAGAAAAACACAGCGGGTCGTAGGGCCAGGCGTCTGTCATCGTCGCTTCAACGTCGCGCGAAACATGTCCGATGTCCCGCGTGGTGCCGGCCATCTGCTCACAGCTGACCTACCCTCAGAGGATAGAAAAAAAGACCGCTACGTGTTCGTCGCCACAAAAATGCAAAAGAACTTCTCATTCTCCATGACAACTCTTGGCCTGTCATACAAATCGGCGCACCCGACAGGAGCTCACAAAACTTCATTGGACGGTTCTTCCTCATCCACTCTACAGCCCAGATCTCGCACCTTCCATCTGTCTGGCCCGATGCAGGATACACTACGCGGGGAGCAGTACGTCGATGATTGGGAGGTTATTTATAGAGAAACACATTGGCTCTATCGTTGACCACTAGAGGGGTGCCATGCGGGCATATAATCCCTCCCAGTAAGGTGGCGTAACGGCGTCACATTGAATGGAGATATGTTGAAAAATAGGGTTTTGTACCAAGAGTGGGGAATAATAAGATGTATTGCAATCCTGAATACAACCTGCTTTCAGAAAAACTGGAGAGAACTTCAGCTAGATTTGGCTCATTTGTGAAGGAGAGCACTAGTGCGATCCGTTCTTGAGCGCTGCTCCAATATATCGGATCTCCATCGGGTCGGATTAGAGAAGACATCCAAGCTGTTCTGAGTAGAGCCGCTAGATTTGTTTGAAATTAGGTTCAATCCAGACTTCAAGAAGAATATAATAATTCCAAACTCAAAGAAAGCGGGTGTTGACAGACGTGAAAATCACCGAACTATCAGTTTAATTAGTCACGGCTGCAAAACACTAACGCGAATTCTTTACAGACGAATGGAAAAAACTGGTAGAAGCAGAGCTCGGGGAAGATCAGTTTGGATTCCGTAGAACTATAGGAACACGTGAGGCAATACTGACCCTACGACTTATCTTAGAAGCTAGATTAAGGAAAGGCAAATCTACGTTTCTAGCATTTGTAGACTTGGAGAAAGCTTTTGACAATGTTGACTGGAATACTCTCTTTCAAATTCTGAAGGTGGCAGGGGTAAAATACAGGGAGCGAAAGGCTATTTACAATTTGTACAGAAACCAGATGGAAGTTATAAGAGTCGAGGGGAATGAAACGGAAGCAGTGGTTCGGAAGGGAGTGAGACAGGGTTGTAGCCTCTCCCCGATGTTGTTGAATCTGTATATTCAGCAAGCAGTAAAGGAAACAAAAGAAAAATTCGGAGTAGGTATTAAAATTCATGGAGAAGAAGTAAAAACTTTGAGGTTCGCCGATGACATTGTAATTCTGTCAGAGACAGCAAAGGACCTCGAAGAGCAGATGAACAGAATGGACAGTGTCTTGAAAGTAGGATATAAGATGAACATAAAAAAAATCAAAACGAGGATAATGGAATAAAGTCGAATTAAGTCGGGTGATGCTGAGGGAATTAGATTAGGAAATGAGAAAGTAATAGTTTTGCTATTTGGGGAGCAAAAACTGATGATGGTCGAAGTAGAGAGGGTGTAAAATGTAGACTAGCATTGGCAAGGAAAGCATTTCTGAAGAAGATAAATTTGCTAACATCGAGTATAGATGTAAGTGCCAGGAAATCGTTTCTTGAAAGTATTCAAAAATGTTGAAATGTGTGTGAAATCGTAGGGGACTTAACTGCTAAGGTCATCAGTCCCCAGACTTACACACTACTTAACCTAAATTATCCTAAGGACAAAACACATACACCCATGCCCGAGGGAGGACTCGAACCTCCGCTGGGACCAGCCGTGAAAGTATTGGTATGGTTCGTAGCCATGTGTGGAAGTGAAACATGGACGATAACTAGTTTGGACAAGAAGAGAATAGAAGCTTTCGAAATGCGGTGCTACAGAAGAATGCTGAAGATTAGATGGGTAGATCACATAACTAATGAGGAGGCACTGAATAGGATTGGGGAGAAGTTTGTAGCACAACTTGACAAAAAGAAGGGACCGGTTGGTAGGACATGTTTTGAGGCATCAAGGGATCACAAATTTGGCATTGGAGGGCAGCGTGGTGGGTAAAAATCGTAGAGGGAGACCAAGAGATCAATACACTAAGCAGATTCAGAAGGATGTAGGTTGCAGTAGGTACTTGGAGATGGAGGTGCTTGCCCAGGATAGAGTAGCATGGAGAGCTGCTTCAAACCAGTCTCTGAAGACCACAACAACAACAACAACAACAGGTTCAATCAGCATGCGGGTGTTACGGAGATGCTTCGTGAAACCATATGGGAATTCCTGGAGGGAAGACGACGTTCTTTCCACTAAACAGTAATGAGAAAATTTAGAAAACTGGCATTAGCAGCTAACTGCAGATAGATTCTGCGATAGGCAACGTACATGTGGCGTAATAGCCGTGAAGAAAAATTAAGAGAGAGTAGGTCTCGTATGGAAGCATACAAATAGTCGTTTTCCATCGCTTCATTCCTGGTGGAGCAGGAAAGGGAATGACTTTTACAAAGAGCCTTCACCAGGCACTGTCTGAAGTCTTGCGAAGTATGTATGTAGAGGTGTATTCAGTCGACAACCTGCGACAGGTATTGGGTAGGAAGACGCTACTCTGCTTCTCAGAGCCAGGTGGCGGTCCTCGAGTGCGCACGGTTATAATTTCTAAATACCTGCCACGTGCCGCCGTTTAAGCCACCGTATCAGAAAATGACGCGATGCAAACTAGGGCCGTCCACTCGACATCATCCGGCGCGCCGGAAGAACGCTGACGCGTTAACGGCGGACCGTAAAAGCGAAGGGTACTGGAAGGCCGCGCTGCGAAGATGCCTGGCTGCCTTCCTTCCTGTTCCGGCGCTGGCGGTGTGTGCCTGGACCGGTTGCTGCTGGCGCGTAGCTCCCGCTGGCGTCTCCAGAGCGCAGCACCGGCGCCCGGCCGTTTCATTTTACGCGCGCACTCAGCTCGAAACAAGAAGCCTATAAAGTGGAACGACAATGAAAATCAAATACTGTTCAACCGGAACCGTTGTAAAACACTACTCCACTCAGTTTCATTGCCCGATTCGGAAGTACATCAAATTATTATTAATGCCCGTAAAAACGAATCGTACATTGCTCACCCAATGCGTATTTCGCTTCAGATTTTACTGAAATTGATATCATGCTATAGAAAAGGCCTGATTGTGGTGTCCTGATAGTGAATGTATTTCTGCTGGGGATAAACTCACTTTTCATTTTTTATTCATGAAAGATTTCGTGAACTACAAGGCTGTCGATGAACGTAGCAACTAGTCACAAATGCTTCTGAAAAGCTTTATTTCAAGTCAATAACCGATTTCAACTAACATGTCCACCTTCAGACGGCATACGCTTGTGATTACACTGCTGCTTTTGTCAGCAGCATGTTTACCGCTCCTGCACTACACAAAAATATTTCAATATTTTGCACTAATTTATACATTGTTTTGATGGTAAAAAAATGCTAACGTGCCTGCATTTACAGGTACTTACTTACAAGGTGAAGCATTTGTAAATATTTAGCTGAACTTCGCGTATTATGGAATTGTAGCGCAATATGGAATGCTATGATTTCTCATTTGTCGAAAGTTGTTAACAAATGGGAGATGCATGAACTACTTCAAAATGTTCATATGATGTTTTGTAGTTAGTCCAGTTCGTCTCCAGGCATCGTAAGAGTAACGATGGAGAAAAAATTTTTCCCTAGTTTGACAAAATTTTTGCTGGTAAGTTTTCAAAAATATGGAATAATTATTGAAAATTTGTAGTAATCATAGAAAGTATCCTATTATTTAAATAGAAGTTAAGTAGGTCGTTACGTATTGTTCGATTTTTCGATATGGATACAGCTGATCCTGTTTTTCTATTCTTAAGTTCAAGACGCCATGTCTGGAAATATGGAATTCCTAGCAAAATTTTGGCCTACCATGACGGTGCAGCTGCTGAGGAGGAAAATTATTTTTACGACTTCTGCAAACAGATAAATGTAAAACTCAAGTAACGGTTACAGAAATTTATTTTGAAATTAATAAACTTAACAGATTTGTTATCACATCGCACTATTTTTCCTGTTACTAGTAAGCAATTCCTTTAATAGCTTAACCTAAGAGTAATCTCAGAATTGTGTCTTCTGTAAATTAATTATCTTCCTTCTCTAGAAATTACACGATTATCTGCATTTTTATCAACCTACTCCATTTCACAATTAAAGATTACCATTGTGTCTGTACGCACTCGCTAACCTTGTGCATTTTTCAATATTCTTAGCTGGTGAAGTCTCCTTAAATTTCGTTTCCCCACAACTCGCTACATCAGAAAATATCTATTTTGCATTCCTATAAATTCTTTTTATGTCTGCCACTATCATTATTATTATTTCTTTACTTTCTCAGACGTTAAGTCTGGTTAAAAATGGAAAGTGACGCGGACCTTGATCAAGCGTCACTTCCTTTTAACTGTACGGTATATGTTATATTGCATTTAGGAACTTTCGGGTAATTGAACATGTATCAATAATTACGGATTTCTGTAACTGTATATATAAGTTTGGATGTAGCTGTATTGCATTGATGTACAGGTGGATATTGTGTGGTATGACTCCTGTAGTTGATAGTATAATTGGTATAATGTCAACTTTATCCTGATGCCACATGTCCTTGACTTCCTCAGTCAGTTGGATGTATTTTTCAATTTTTTCTCCGGTTTTCTTTTGTATATTTGTTGTATTGGGTATGGATATTTCGATTAGTTGTGTTAATTTCTTCTTTTTATTGGTGAGTATGATGTCAGGTTTGTTATGTGGTGTTGTTTTATCTGTTATAATCGTTCTGTTCCAGTATAATTTGTATTCATCATTCTCCAGTACATTTTGTGGTTCATATTTGTATGTGGGAACGTGTTGTTTTATAAGTTTATGTTGTAAGGCAAGTTGTTGATGTATTATTTTTGCTACATTGTCATGTCTTCTGGGATATTCTGTATTTGCTAGTATTGTACATCCACTTGTGATGTGATCTACCGTTTCTATTTGTTGTTTGCAAAGTCTGCATTTATCTGTTGTGGTATTGGGATCTTTAATAATATGCTTGCTGTAATATCTGGTGTTTATTGTTTGATCCTGTATTGCAATCATGAATCCTTCCGTCTCACTGTATATATTGCCTTTTCTTAGCCATGTGTTGGATGCGTCTTGATCGATGTGTGGTTGTGTTAGATGATACGGGTGCTTGCCATGTAGTGTTTTCTTTTTCCAATTTACTTTCTTCGTATCTGTTGATGTTATGTGATCTAAAGGGTTGTAGAAGTGGTTATGAAATTGCAGTGGTGTAGCTGATGTATTTATATGAGTGATTGCTTTGTGTATTTTGCTAGTTTCTGCTCGTTCTAGAAAGAATTTTCTTAAATTGTCTACCTGTCCATAATGTAGGTCTTTTATGTCGATGAATCCCCTTCCTCCTTCCTTTCTGCTTAATGTGAATCTTTCAGTTGCTGAATGTATGTGATGTATTCTATATTTGTGGCATTGTGAACGTGTAAGTGTATTGAGTGCTTCTAGGTCTGTGTTACTCCATTTCACTACTCCAAATGAGTAGGTCAGTATTGGTATAGCATAAGTATTTATAGCTTTTGTCTTGTTTCTTGCTGTCAATTCTGTTTTCAGTATTTTTGTTAGTCTTTGTCTATATTTTTCTTTTAGTTCTTCTTTAATATTTGTATTATCTATTCCTATTTTTTGTCTGTAGCCTAGATATTTATAGGCATCTGTTTCTTCCATCGCTTCTATGGAGTCACTGTGGTTATTCAATATGTAATCTTCTTGTTTAGTGTGTTTTCCCTTGACTATGCTGTTTTTCTTACATTTGTCTGTTCCAAAAGCCATATTTATATCATTGCTGAATACTTCTGTTATCTTTAGTAATTGGTTGAGTTGTTGATTGGTTGCTGCCAGTAGTTTTAGATCATCCATGTATAGCAAATGTGTGATTTTGTGTGGGTATGTTCCAGTAATATTATATCCATAATTTGTATTATTTAGCATGTTGGATAGTGGGTTCAGAGCAAGACAGAACCAGAAAGGACTTAATGAGTCTCCTTGGTATATTCCACACTTAATCTGTATTGGCTGTGATGTGATATTATTAGAGTTAGTTTGGATATTAAGTGTGGTTTTCCAGTTTTTCATAACTATGTTTAGGAACTGTATCAATTTAGGATCTACTTTGTATATTTCCAATATCTGTAGTAACCATGAGTGGGGTACACTATCAAAAGCTTTTTGGTAATCAATGTATGCGTAGTGTAGCGACCTTTGTTTAGTTTTAGCTTGATATGTCACCTCTGCATCTATTATCAGTTGCTCTTTACATCCTCGTGCTCCTTTGCAGCAGCCTTTTTGTTCTTCATTTATAATTTTGTTCTGTGTTGTATGTGTCATTAATTTCTGTGCAATGACTGAGGTTAATATTTTGTAGATTGTTGGTAGGCATGTTATGGGGCGATATTTAGCTGGGTTTGCTGTGTCTGCTTGATCTTTAGGTTTCAGATAGGTTATTCCATGTGTAAGTGTATCAGGGAATTTGTATGGGTCTGCAATGTAACTGTTAAATAATTTAGTTAGATGTGAATGTGTTGAGGTGAACTTCTTTAGCCAGAAATTTGCTATTTTATCATTTCCAGGGGCTTTCCAATTGTGCGTAGAATTAATTGCTCGGGTGACTTCATGTTGTAAAATTATCACTTCAGGCATTTGTGGTATCATTTGTATGAGTCTGTTTCTGCTTGTATCCACCGTGCATGCCTGTTATGTTGTACCGGGTTTGACCATATGTTGCTCCAGAAGTGTTCCATGTCTGTTATGTTTGGTGGATTGTCTATTTTAATGTGTGTGTTATCTATTGTCTGGTAAAATTTCTTTTGGTTTGTGTTGAATGTTTGGTTTTGTTTCCTTCTATTTTCACTTTTTTTGTATCTTCTAAGTCGTTTGGCCAATGCTTGTAATTTCTGCTTCTTTTCATCTAATTGCTCTATTGCTTCTTGTTGTGAGATTTTACCTAACCTTTTTCGTTTTTTTGTCTGATATTTCATTTCTTATAAATTGTGTTAGCTGTCCGATGTCTTTTCTCAGTTTTTCTATTCTGATCTGTAGCCTGTGTTGCCATGCTGGTTTTGTGGGTTTCTTCTGTGTGTTGGTTGGTTCTGATCTCTGCCTAGTGTGTATATTTAGTGTAGTGAGTGCTCCTACATAAACCAGTAGTTGTAACTCTTCCATTGTTGTATTTTCATTTATTTTGTTGTGTATGATTGTGTTGATAGTTGTTATTGTTGTTTCGACTTGTGGGTTATTTGGTGGTGTATGCAAGAATGGTCTAATGTCTGTATTTGTGTCTTTGTATTCTATATATGTCAGCTGAATTTCTCTTCTATATCTAACATGTGTGTCACTTCGTGTTCTATTTGTGCTTGTTCTGGTGGCTGTCTTAAGATGTCGTTTTCCTCTGATTGTTTAATTGATGTGTGTTGTTCTTTGTTTGTTTGCTCTGGGATGTTTGAGTCCATTACTGTATTTTCTTCTTCTTCTTCTTCTGATTGCACATTATTTTGTTCTAGTATTTGTTGTACTTGTTGTTTGATGTTTTCTAATTCTGACTGGGGTATCCTGTTATTTTTTATTATTACACGGATCTGATCAGCTAGTCGTTGTTCTGTTAAAAATTTTAATTCTGGGTATCTGGTAATAAATGTTGTGTATACTTGTGATCTGTATCCAGTTGTGTTGGTTCCTAGGTTTGTTGCTTGGTAATAACAGAACATGAGGTGTCGATTAACTTCATCTGACCATCTCATCCTCTGTCTTTGTTTTCCTTCTAGGGTGGTTGCAGGAAGCATATCCTGCAAAACACCTCTATTTGGATTTAAATCATTATCCAGTTGGCTAGCAGTGTCGTTACCATTGTGGGCGGGCATAGGGTTCAAGCGTCGTCCCCGACCATGACGGCGCTTGTCCGAGGCTTCTTTAGTTCTGTCCTGAACCAAGTAATCACACTAAAAGGGGGGTTAGCCCTATTAGTGGTTTGTTCTTTTCGTCGCCTTTTACGACTGGCAGAACATACCGGAGGCCTATTCTTTTCCCGGGCCTCCACGGGGTATTATTATTATTATTATTATTATTATTATTATTATTATTGCTAGTAGCAACAGTAGCAGCAGTAGTATAAGTACTGCCAGTATTATGTTTGTTACTTTATAGTCAGTCAAATCATTTTAGTATTTTTTGTCAGATTAAAATTGTTATTATTTAGGTAATTACGATGTTAAAAAAATATTGCATATACGAAACCCTGGTCCGATGTAAGAGAGGGTGTAATGGCCCTAATCAGATCTGGTTAAATAAATAAATAAAATTAACTATTTCCCCAACTATCCCACACAAAACTCCAAGTGCAACTCAGTCTTAAAATTTTTTTCTGTGGTAATTTTTTTTTTATTTTACTGTCATGAAAATAAATACGTATTGCCGAATAGTTGAAGTTTATGGTTAAATGCGTTTGAGGACTAAGAATGAGCTAAATTTGGAGATACAGGTAGAAAAAAAAATGGTATTACATAATACCCGAACGTCACCTACGTGTGTTCCCGTGCAAGGCGCTTTGTCTTGCTCTGGTCTTTATTCTTATCCAGAACAACGTATATGCTGCTACACTGGAAACGGCACTCATGCCTTAGTAACTTATTCAGAGCATGTGTGCTCTTTGCCTTGCAACAGCTTATACATTGACCTGGAAACGCAAAAGGACTATATAGCAAAACGTAGCGCCGTATGTTGTACTCAACTGTTTCATTTTATATGCAAATAAAAGAAGCCACATTAACATTTTTTACCATAGCAACAATACAACAATGTGGCACTAAACGTTCAAATATTATTGTGTAATGCAGAAACGCATGACGTGCACCTGACGAGAAGCCATGCTTAGACTAATTGGTGGAAAATGTATTTTCTACTGAGAACGAATATAAAACAGAATACAGTAAAGAAAATATAAATGGAAGTTACCCAAATATTTGCGTCAACCGTTGCAGGCCGTTTTATGTAACAGTGTTAATTGAATGACAGTGAAGGACATGTACTGTTACGTGACAGTTTTAGTCAAAACTGATACACACCATAATCAAACGCCATCAAACTGATAAACCTAACCAGTCTAAATTAATTACAAGCTAGAAACGAGAGTAAGAGCATGGATAAAGTTAACATCAGTGACTGTCACATCTAACTGCTAAATTTCCACATTAATTTCTTTTTCTGGAGGGTTGTTTAAATAAGTGTTTTGGAATCGTATCGACCACATGTTGAGCAGAAGCCATCAGTTAAGGGAGAACAAGTGTCAGGCCACTATGGGGCTCGCAGTCCTCTTCAAAGGACAGGCAATGTCACTGCAAGAGGGGTAGGAGGAGCCAGGTAGAAGTTGGGATCAGTACATCGAGTGGGGGCGAAGCTCCTCCGGAGAGAGCCTATCCACGTTTGCGTCCTAAACAATGGAAAGCTACTGTCCACCGTTTTCAACACAGCGGGTTAACCGACGCAAGGTGGGGAGGGAATCACCGGCTGACAAGGACAGCTTAAAGGATGCACAAAGGATGCGTAAGATCTGCACCCTGCAGGAACCGTGCATTATGGGAAGGGATATGACCAGGATGGTGCAAAGCGAAATGGAGTGAGTGGAGAGACGGCACCCACAGCAATCAGGATGGCACCAAGTTACATGTTATTGGCTCTGCTAAAAAACTGCGAGAGTGGCAACCAATGGAAAATACACCGAAGAATCAAAGAATCTGGTACACCTCACATAATATCGTGTAGGGCCCCCGCGAGCACTCAGAAGTGACGCCAGACGACGTGGCATGGATTCGACTAATGTCTGAAATAGTGCTGGAGGGAACTGACACCATAAATTCCTCAGGGCTGTCAATAAATCCGTAAGAGTACGAGTGGGTGGAGATCTCTTCTGCAGAGCACTTTGCAAGTCATCCTAGATATCCTCCATAATGTCCATATATGGAGAGTTTGGTGACCAGCGAAAGTGTTTAAACTCAGAAAAGCGTTCCTCGAGCCACTCTGTAGCAATTCTGGACGTATGGAGTGTCACATTTTCCTGTTGGAATTGCCCTAGTCCACAGGTACGCACAATGGATATGAGTGGGTGTAAGTGATCAGTCAGAATGCTTACGTATGTGTAACGTGTCAGAGTCGTATCTAGACGTATCAGGGGTCCCATATCACTCCAACTGCACACGCACCACACCATTGCGGAGCCTCCAACAGCTTGAAGAGTCCCCTGCTGACATGCTGGGTCCATGGATTCATGAGGTAGTCTCCATTCCCGTACACGGGCATCCGCTCGATACAACTAAAACGAGGCTCGTCCGACCAGGCAACATGTTTCCAGTCATCAACGGGTCCAATGCCTGTGTTGACGGGTCCAGACGAGGAGTAAAGCTTTGTGTCGTGCAGTCGTCAAGGGTACACGAGTGGTGGACCTTCTGCTCCGAAAGCCCATATCGGTGATGTTTCTTTGAATGGTTCGCACGCTGACACTTGTTGATGGCCCGGCATTGAAATCTGCAGCAATTTGCCGAAGGGTTACACTTTCTTCAGTCGTCGTTGGTCACGTCCTTGTAGGGCCTTTTTCCTGCCTCATGGATGTTGGAGATTTGATGTTTTACAGGATTCCTGATGTTGGCGGTATACTCGTGAAATGGTCGTACGGGAAAATCCCCACTTCTTGGCTGCTTCGGAGATGTCATGCCCCATTGGTCATGCGCCGACTATAACACCACTTAAATCTTCATAACCTACCACTGTAGCAGCAGTAACTGATCTAACAACTGCGCCAGACACTTATTGTCTTATGTAGGCGTTGCCGACCGCAATGCCGTATTCGGCCTGTTTAGATATTTCTGTATTTGAATACACATGCCTATACCAGTTTCCTTGGCGATTCAGTGTATAGATAAATTCTGCAATGGGAGAAAAGAACTAACTTATGAAAGCATGGAGAACTCTTGATTTGCTGAAACGTGAAATGGGACAGACACATGAGTCAGAGGTTGCCTGTTTACGACTCCAGTACTAAAAACCGCGTGATTGGTTAATTACATTAAAACTGAGTATGAAAGGAGATTGTTGCATTGTTGGAATGGATGTGATGGGTTGGCACCCAGAAGAATCACTTTCATTGCCAATCAAAATCTTGCACAAGGCTCACACTCAGAAAGATACAGTAAATGTCTGCTTCTTGATGGAATAGCTCTGTATAACATAGACTCATCTCAGATTCCCGACAAGTAACATTTCCGCTTCGAATGGGACTTAGATTCCGGGTTTTGATAGAAGCAACCTTCGGTGCAGGCCACATGACTTGTAATTCTGTTGCCACTACAGCAGCCACTCATAGATACAGATAATTCTATGGACGGTGAGCAACGGCAGAATGCCTAGACTGCAGATTGACATTGGGCCTTTCACATTCTTTATTCAACTATGTTTCTAAACAACCACAAGCTCATATGTAAAACGTTCTCGGTCTTCTTGCCGCGTCAGTTCGGGATAAAATCTCAAGCTTTCAACTGCCTCCATCGTCGTCGTCATGAGCAACTGACTGTCTTCATTGCTGCTGTGGTAGCCTTTTTTATAGCCCGTGCACGACTTCTGATTGGTCGGCTTGTGACTGGTCGGCGATTACGTACTACTGCCGCACGCGGTGTCAATGTGTGCGTCGGTGGCGCCACCGCTTCCGTTGGAACGTAAACCTTGGAAGGAATGTCTCAGCTGCTTCTTTGCATCATGTGCTCGTTTCCATGCACAGCTTAGATGGTATCCGCTATCGCGGTTAAAGTTCTTTTGGCTCATTTTTATTTCAACAGCCTCCTTAATAACTGAATCCCAGTACGTGGAGGCATGGGACAGAATTTTCTGTTTCATCGAACAGTATTTTATGTTTGTTCGTGAGGCTGTGCTCCGCAATTGGCGATTTTTCCAGTTCTCTATTTTCAATATGGCGTTGGTGTTCTGCACAGCGGTCGGAAACGGTACGAATGGTCTGACCTGTATAGTTGATTCCACACTCCTGTGCATTCAGGTTCAGAGTCTCCATCATCCTGCTCAGAAGACAGTCGTTTTTAACACGATGGTATATAGAGCAAAAACTGTTTCTGACGAGGACCACTTAAGGTCCGAGATTAACCATGTGAAGTATGTGTTCCGAAAGATTGGCTATGGTGCACGCGATATGAAGGCAGCGATCTCCAAAACAAGGAAACGTGAAAATGCTGCATACTCACAGAAGGAAACACCGATTGCGGTTCTTCGTTTTTGTGGCGCTATTTCCAGCAAAATAGGAAGAGTCCTGCGTGGACGGGGTATAAGACCGATTTTTCGTCCTCCTTAGAAAATGAAGGAGATGATGCGCCCTGTTAAGGACAATCTTGGCATCAGGGTCCCTGGAGTTTATAATATCCCCTGTGAGTGTGAAAGCAATTATATAGGTCAGACGATTCTTACCGTTTCCGACTGCTGTGCAGAACACCAACGCCATATTAAAAGTAGAGAACTGGAGAAATCGCCAATTGCGGAGCACAGCCTCACGAACATATTGTTCGATGATACAAAAATTCTGTCCCATGCCTTCACGTACTAAGATTCAGTTATTAAAGAGGCTGATGAAATAAGAATGATCCAAAAGAACAATACCATCTGAGCAGTGCATGGAAACGAGCGCTTGATGCAGAGAAGCAGCAGAGACGTTCCTTCCAAGTTTTACGTTCCAACGGAAGCGGTGGCGCCACCGGCGCACACATTGACACCGTCTGCGACAGCAGTAAGTAATCGCTGACCAACCAGGAGGCGTCCACGGGCTATAAAAAAGGCTACCACAGCAGCAGTGAAGACAATCAGTTGCTCCTGACGACGACGATAGAGGTAATCGTCGAAAGCTTGAGATTTTATCCCGAACTGATGCGGCAAGAAAACCGACGAAGTTTACGTAAGTGCCGTCACGAAAACCTTCGTTCCCAACCACAAGCTCAACATTGGACTTTCACATTTTTTATTCAACTGTGTTTATCAACAACCACAAGCTCAACATGTGCTCAATCAAGATAGTGGGGACATGCATGATTCTTTTTTTAGGTATTTCATTCCTCTCTGATAAATATAGTGCAATCACTGTGTGATTTCCATGGAATTAGTTGTTTCTGCAAATATGGCGTTTACTTTAATGTATTACCCAGTTTTTACCAAGATTTTGATATTTTAATCCCGTGGTAATCTACGTTAGTACACAATGAAGGTAACATTTTGCTGTCTTTGTGCATTTGTGTTTAAGTTGAAGACGGCAGGGAATTGCTATAAATACGGTTTCATAAAGAACTTTGTTTTATTTAGTACTTTCACTAACCTTCAACTTTTATCATCTTGTGAACAGCAGCACCCAGATGTCATGTTTGCTAGGGCCACCACTGTTTAATAAATTCAGTTCATTAAGTTATACGTTGCACGACACCGGCATTAAATTCACATGGAACTATGGGGAGCGATCTACTTTTTGGTAAGTCGCCAAGTACCAATTACACATCATTTCTGAGGTCCACAAGGGTATACCGATGGATGAGCCGTAACTTCATAGTATGGATCATGGGTCTTATGAAGATAAAGGTTTCCATTTTCTTGGACAGTGTTCAGATTAATCGTGGAAAATTTGTTAGAAAAATGGCTCTGAGCACTATGGGACTTAACATCTATGGTCATCAGTCCCCTAGAACTTAGAACTACTTAAACCTAACTAACCTAAGGACATCACACAACACCCAGCCATCACGAGGCAGAGAAAAATCCCTGACCCCGCCGGGAATCGAACCCGGGAACCCGGGCGTGGGAAGCGAGAACGCTACCGCACGACCACGAGATGCGGGCGAAAATTTGTTAGATGCACGGATAACTGCCTCATATTTGGTGTCTAGAGAGAATACATCTCTCTGTGTCTAAGAATCAAGAATCACTTTAACAACAATGAAATCTATATTTTAGTAAATACGAGTGTCCAGTGATAATGTCGTTTTAACATCGCGTATTCGGAGTCGATTATACTTATCCGTTAGACACGGTCACAAACTCACTATAGGCTCTTTTCTTTTTCCAAACAACTGCCCCGGCAACCAAGAATCTGATGTGTTACGAGGCGACATTAAAAAAAATTATGACTTCCGATCGCAGGTTCTGCGGAATCCATCGGAACAGGAACTGCTTTCTATGGCATAAACGCAATCATTACTCACATTTACACTCAAACCTGTGCCTTGTCGCACAGTCGAGGCACCCAATACACCGTCACCTTACCTCGCACTATCATGCGGCCACGGCTGCTTTTGCGTATATTTGAAGGTTGTTTCTTGGATTACAAACAGCATAGAGCGGTTTCACTAGTTTCCGAATCGTTTCCCTCTGATTATGTGACCATTCAACGACAACAGTCCAAACCATTCAGTAAGTTCTGTTTCACTAGTATTTGCTTAAAATAGTTTAGCGTTTAGATTAGAAGGACGCTAAGTACGCCACCTGGCTCTCAGAAGTGCATTTACGAACCAGCTTCAAACAAGCACCCTATGCCACTATTTTCTTGTGGTGATAGTACACTCCCGTAAAAAAACGCAACGCCCTCTAGGTCAAGGTCATTTTGTTGACAAATAAGATGACAGGTGGTTCATCGTTATAGGAGTCCAATGAAACACTTATGTCATAATAAATGGTGCACAAATAGTCTTATCAACACAAAGTGTGTCGCCCTCTGACAGCAATGCATGCTTGTATTATCGTATGCAAATTACCATAACGGTGCTGAATGGCAACCTGCGATAAACTTCCCCAAACATCTTGCACCTTTTACTGCAATTTGGTAGTGGTTCCAGCACGCCCTGGAGAACGAGTAAGTTATCGCTTTATGATGTCCCATAGGTGTTCAGTTGGTGAAAGATCCGGCGATTTTGTTGGCTAGGGCAGTTTTTGTACACCACGAAGAGAACTTTGCGTCGCAACGTCATCTTTCTGCTGAAAAAACACGCTGCCCTCTTACCGAAGAAATAGCAGTATTACGGGAATAATGTGCAGTGTAGTTGGCACCGGTTACATTACCCTGCAGAAATACCAAATGTGATCGTGTGATGGAACTGATGGCCCAACCCACATCATGAAGCCTGTGGTTGGCCCTTTCTGTCGTAGGTGGATGCCCTCTGCAACAGGCAGCTCACAAGGTCCTCGTCGTACCATTGTACGTCCATCACTCGCATACTGACCGAACCCACTCTAATCCATGTGAAGCAATATAGTATTAATCAATGAAGACAACGCAGCGTCATTACACTCTCTGGTGAACTCTTTCACGACATGCTTGGCGGTGTGGTGGTACCAGTGGTAGACTGGTCAGAGGCACAAATGGTCGTAATCCTGCTGCAAGTAGGCGAATTCCATCGGGCCCTGATGATCAGCAGGTCCAACAAATGTCAGATTTTCGTCCGTAGATGATGTTTGGTCGGCCACGACCACTCGCATACTGCGTTGATATTTACGTGCTTTGTACTACTCGGACGTCCAGAACAGGTTCCACGGGCGTGGGGATATTGCAGAACACTGTTGAAAGCAACACCACACTGCCGATATACTATGGTCACCTTACCACCGGTACATTGTGCCAAACGTGTGGAGCAGTCCACCGATACATCCGTTCCACTTCCAACAAGGCATAATGCGGTCCCGTTGAGATGGCTGAAGTTGTTCAACAGGAGAACGTACTTGTCGAACTCTAGAGAGAATCATACAAACACTGTTCGTCTCTAAACTCAGCACAGTGACTACCTGCAGACTCCAAACAGACGATACACAGACCGGCCTTCTGGGAGTCATCCATACGTCGGTGACCGTGACAAATGGATCACTAACATTACAACCCTAGAGTATGCATACATTATACCCTGGTACGAATGAACACAGTCCTTGAGGGTGATCAGTTTCTTTCCAGCAGTATTTCTACACAGAAGCGCTTATTCAAATACAGCGATATGTAAACAGGCAGAATACGCCTATATAAGACCACAAGTGTCTGGCGCAGTTGTTAGATCGATTACTGCAGATGTAATGGCAGGTTATCAAGATTTACCTAACTTGGAGCTATAGTCAGTGCACGAGTGATGGGACACAGCACATCCGAGGTAGAGATGAAATGGAGATTTTCCCATACGATCATTTCACGAGTGTACCGTGACTATCATGAATCCGGTAAAACATCAAATCTCCGACATTGCTGACAAGGGAACCTCCACATCGCACCCCCCTCAGATTTAGTTATAAGTTGGCACAGTGGATAGGCCTTGAAAAACTGAACACAGATCAATTGAGAAAACAGGAAGAAGTTATGTGGAACTGTGAAAAATAAGCAAAATATACAAACTGAGTAGTTCATGGGAAGATAGGTGACATCAAGGACTCTAAGAACACAGGAACGCCGTGGTCTCGTGGTAACGTGAGCAGCTGCGGAACGAGAGGTCCTTGGTTCAAATCCTCCATCGAGTGAAAAATTTAATTTTTTTATTTTCAGTTTATGTGACAAACTATTGTGTTTTATCACTTTTTTGGGAGTGATTATCACATCCACAAGAAAACCTAAATCGGGCAAGGTAGAAGAATCTTTTTACCCATTCACCAAGTGTACAAGTTAGGTGGGTCGACAACATATTCCTGTCATGTGACGCACATGCCGTTACCAGTGTCGTATAGAATATATCAGATGTGTTTTCCTGTGGAGGAATCGGTTGACCTATGACCTTGCGATCAAATGTTTTCGGTTCCCATTGGAGAGGCACGTCCTTTCGTCTACTAATCGCACGGTTTTGCGATGCGGTCGCAAGACACAGACACTAAACTTATTACAGTGAACAGAGACGTCAATGAACGAACGGACAGATAATAACGATGTAAAAATAAAGAAAGTAAAATTTTCACTGGAGGGAAGACTTGAACCAAGGACCTTTCGTTCTGCAGCTGCTCACGCTACGACGAGACCACGGCGCTCCTGAGCTCACATTGTCCATGATGTTGCCTATGTGGCCCATGGACTACTCAGTTTGTATATTTTGCTTATTTTTTCACAGTTCCACGCAACTTCTTCCTGTTTTCTCAATTGATCTGTGTTCAGTTTTTCAAGGCCTATCCACTGTGCCAACTTATAACTAAATCTGAGGGGGGTGCGATGGGGAGGTTCCCTTGTGAGGCCGGAAAAATATCCTGCAAGAACTGGGGCAACGACGACTGAAGAGAATCGTTCAACGTGACAGAAGCGCAGCCCTCGAACAAATTGCTGCAGACTTCAATGCTGAGACATCAACAAGTGTCAGAGTGCGAAACATTCAAAGAAACATAATCGATATGGGCTTTCGGAGCCGAAGGGCCATTCCTGTACCCTTGATGGCTGCACGACACACAGCTTTACGCCTTGCCTGACTCCGCCATCTACGACAGTGGACTCTTGATTACTGGAAAGATGTTGTCTGGTCGGACGAGTCTCGTTTCAAATTGTATCGAGCGAGTGGAGGTGTACGGGTATGGAGAAAACCTCACGAATCCATGGAGCCTGCATGTTAGCAGGGGACTGTTGAAGTTGGTGGAAGCTTTGTAATGTTGTGGGGAGTGTGCAGTTGGAGTGATGTGTGACCCCTGATACGTCTAGATACGACAGGCGAGACGTACGTAAACGTCCCGTCTGATCACTTGCTTAAATTTATGTCCATTGTGCATTCAGGCGGACTTGGGCAATTCCAGCAAGACAGTGCGACACCGCTCACGTCCAGAATTGCTACCGAGTGGCCACGGGAACCCTCTTCTGAGTTTAAATACTTACTCTGGTCATCAAACTCTCCAGACATGAACATTATTGAACATATCTGGAATGTCTTGCAACGTGCTTTTAAGAAGAGATCTCCATCCTCTCGTACTGTTACGGACTTACGGACAGCCCTCCAGCACTACTTCAGACAGTAGTCGAGTCCATGCCACGACGTCTTGCGGCACTCCTGCGTGGTCTCGGGGGCTCCACACTATATTAGGCAGATGTACCAGTTTCTTTGTCTTTTCAGTGTACTTTAGAAAGTCATCAGCTACAAATTGTTCACTAGGTCGAAATACCACTGCGAGATGAGGAAATTAAACTAAGTGCAACGTCTCACTAAATTTTGTGACCTATAAATTAATCAGATGCGAAAATATGGTGTGTCCTCATGAACAAATACTTCCTGGTAGCAGTATCGTCCCACGACTATCTAATATAACGTATGTTGTGCTAGCCAATCAGGGTATCTCCCTTCATATTTTTTCTCGTACTATTGATAATGTACTGTCAGCTGTGATAAACAATTAGCATTCCCAGGTTCTTCGACCCATTTGCCTTGAACTAAAGAAAATTTTTTTAATAACCCAATAAACCCCACCCTCCATTCCTTAAAAAGTGGAACTCCAATATGTAAAACAGCTTCAAATGTCTGATTACTTTACAAAGGAATTAACGTGTTAGATACTTGACATCACTCATCTAAAACTTCAATGGATGAAGAAGGGAAACCATAGTTACATTCCTTTTCTTATTAGCATTTATAGTCATTTCTCCTCAGTTGCTATTACGATTACACTTAATCATAGGATAAGTGAAAATTCAATTTTTTGCAAATAAATGTTTTATTTTCAGATCCCAAACGCGTTCCGCATACTCCCAAAGGCGATCTTTTGTGGTCTACAGCATACATGAAAATCATTAACTTACACATAACTTGCTAGATCTGTAGTGATTTTCGACAGCTGTCTTAATTATCTAACTATTTAAATCTCTATAGTTTAGTTTTTTACACCATCATTCATTTTACGTACTTTTCATGTATCTTGTGTATGTAGGAGACGCAGAATTAAACTGTCACCTTTAAACATTTCATTACATATAGACACTACAGAAGCACACTACGCATATCCTTACTCATATGCTTTAGGGCTGTTGAGGCTTTAGGTGTTGAGGTGACGATAGAGGGAGTGTGGGTGGTATGGTAAACTGTGCTTAAGTTTGAATATTGTTTTTCTATTATTGCTGTTTTGATCAGTAAGCATATTTTCAATTTTATTTGCAACCTTCTGTATGAAATATTCTTCTTGTAGAGTGAACATTCCGTTGACTTTGTTTTTATGGCATTAGATTGCCACGTCTGTTTTTATATCATGCGGTGATGATTTCCTTTTACTGGATGTTCTACATACATGGTGTTGGTGGATTTAGTATTCAGTATTCATGTACGTTTTTCGTATCTCATATTAACACTTGTTGCATGATCCCAAAATAGATTTGCAGCCATTACATGTTAACTCATATACGCATCAACAAAAGTTTTGCATTGCCCTGATATGTCGTGTAGGTACGTTGCTATTATAACTGTTTCTGTATTGACTGGAACGTCACCTTTGATGATGTTTGTAAATGCACGCAGTGTTACCATGAGCGCCACCTTCAGGTGGAATGCACGCACTCGAATGGAATGCAGCATTTCGGATGAAAGTAATGCACCAGTAGGGGCGCCTGTGGAACGGTAGAAAGGACATCCATCTTGCCACGAAGGTCAGTCGCGACCAATAAATGTATGCTCATCATCTCATTAAGCTCAGAAGTTGCTCGATGTGTCCACCGGGACCAAAGTCATGTGGTGCGAACATATAGTCTGTTCCAGATGACATTCTGAGGACTTGCACCTCACCGGCCAACCACTTTCGACAGCTGTGCAGGGTGATCGATATACACTCCTGGAAATTGAAATAAGAACACCGTGAATTCATTGTCCCAGGAAGGGGAAACTTTATTGACACATTCCTGGGGTCAGATACATCACATGATCACACTGACAGAACCACAGGCACATAGACACAGGCAACAGAGCATGCACAATGTCGGCGCTAGTACAGTGTATATCCACCTTTCGCAGCAATGCAGCTGCTATTCTCCCATGGAGACGATCGTAGAGATGCTGGATGTAGTCCTGTGGAACGGCTTGCCATGCCATTTCCACCTGGCGCCTCAGTTGGACCAGCGTTCGTGCTGGACGTGCAGACCGCGTGAGACGACGCTTCATCCAGTCCCAAACATGCTCAATGGGGGACAGATCCGGAGATCTTGCTGGCCAGGGTAGTTGACTTACACCTTCTAGAGCACGTTGGGTGGCACGGGACACATGCGGACGTGCATTGTCCTGTTGGAACAGCAAGTTCCCTTGCCGGTCTAGGAATGGTAGAACGATGGGTTCGATGACGGTTTGGATGTACCGTGCACTATTCAGTGTCCCCTCGACGATCACCAGTGGTGTACGGCCAGTGTAGGAGATCGCTCCCCACACCATGATGCCGGGTGTTGGCCCTGTGTGCCTCGGTCGTATGCAGTCCTGATTGTGGCGCTCACCTGCACGGCGCCAAACACGCATACGACCATCATTGGCACCAAGGAAGAAGCGACTCTCATCGCTGAAGACGACACGTCTCCATGCGTCCCTCCATTCACGCCTGTCGCGACACCACTGGAGGCGGGCTGCACGATGTTGGGGCGTGAGCGGAAGACGGCCTAACGGTGTGCGGGACCGTAGCCCAGCTTCATGGAGACGGTTGCGAATGGTCCTCGCCGATACCCCAGGAGCAACAGTGTCCCTAATTTGCTGGGAAGTGGCGGTGCGGTCCCCTACGGCACTGCGTAGGATCCTACGGTCTTGGCGTGCATCCGTGCGTCGCTACGGTCCGGTCCCAGGTCGACGGGCACGTGCACCTTCCGCCGACCACTGGCGACAACGTCGATGTACTGTGGAGACCTCACGCCCCACGTGTTGAGCAATTCGGCGGTACGTCCACCCGGCCTCCCGCATGCCCACTATACGCCCTCGCTCAAAGTCCGTCAACTGCACATACTGTTCACGTCCACGCTGTCGCGGCATGCTACCAGTGTTAAAGACTGCGATGGAGCTCCGTATGCCACGGCAAACTGGCTGACACTGACGGCGGCGGTGCACAAATGCTGCGCAGCTAGCGCCATTCGACGGCCAACACCGCGGTTCCTGGTGTGTCCGCTGTGCCGTGCGTGTGATCATTGCTTGTACAGCCCTCTCGCAGTGTCCGGAGCAAGTATGGTGGGTCTGACACACCGGTGTCAATGTGTTCTTTTTTCCATTTCCAGGAGTGTATATGACTTTTGAGTCAAAGGAAACCGGCTGAGTGCCTCAGAACTGAATTCGGCTTACGAAGAGGCACAAGAACGTTATGCATCGCATTTAACGCAATTGCATGACGTGAATCCTCATTAGTGAACCCTTACATGGTCAGGGAGAGATGGCGGTTTTAACGTGGGTTATTAAATAATTTTTTAACTAAAAACATTTAATGCTTAGACCGAAATTTTCCTATCACAATTAAAGTTCGATAACTAATTTCGCTTCCTATCTGCAATCATCTTCAGGTCGTTCAAAACATCAGAAGGCGGTGAATAATCTTCGGAAAGCATCATTAGCTGCGGTCGTGCAACAACATGCATTCGCCAATACCAAAACAGTAACTGTGCGTAGTTCAAAATGTCACCGCGATGGATCCAGGTTGTAGACGGTAATGTCGCAGTTTGATGGTCATATAGAAGATTGTCCAGTTGCGTGAGTAGAAGCTGGATCAACTGGACAATTTCCTAGATGACTGTCAACCTGCGTAGTTACAGTCTGCAACTTGGCTTGTTTGCGGTGACGTTTTCAACTACGCGTACGTACTGTTATTTTTTGTTCCTTCATTGTGCTAAGATCACCAGTACAAATCGACCTGTGTGTTTTCCTGAAGCGAACCCAATCCAACATGTGTGGGCTCGATTAAAACAGGCTGTTTTTGTCTTCAACAATAACCACGTATTCTGCGTGACTCATGCAGAATCGCAGTTGAACAGCGGAACAATTTGTACCAGAGCTGGCCTGATGCTTTCGTAGATATTACGTCACAACAAATTCAAACCAGACTCCGAGCAATGGGACGTCCTACAGCGTACTGACGTTGATGAGGAGTCCTGTGAAGAACGTCCCTTGGGAAAGAAAATATTGTCGTTACATAAATGTTTTGATCTCAGATTTGGTGATACTGATTTACTGCAAATCAATATATACGAGGGCAGTTCAATAAGTAATGCAACACTTTTTTTTCTGAAACAGGGGTTGTTTTATTCAGCATTGAAATACACCAGGTTATTCCCCAATCTTTTAGCTACACAACACTATTTTTCAACGTAATCTCCATTCAATGCTACGGCCTTACGCCACCTTGAAATGAGGGCCTGTATGCCTGCACGGTACCATTCCACTGGTCGATGTCGGAGCCAATGTCGTACTGCATCAATAACTTCTTCATCATCCGCGTAGTGCGTCCCACGGATTGCGTCCTTCATTGGGCCAAACATATGGAAATCCGACGGTGCGAGATCGGGGCTGTAGGGTGCATGAGGAAGAACAGTCCACTGAAGTTTTGTGAGCTCCTCTCGGGTGCGAAGACTTGTGTGAGGTCTTGCGTTGTCATGAAGAAGGAGAAGTTCGTTCTGATTTTTGTGCCTACGAACACGCTGAAGTCGTTTCTTCAATTTCTGAAGAGTAGCACAATACACTTCAGAGTTGATCGTTTGACCATGGGGAAGGACATCGAACAGAATAACCCCTTCAGCGTCCCAGAAGACTGTAACCATGACTTTACCGGCTGAGGGTATGGCTTTAAACTTTTTCTTGGTAGGGGAGTGGGTGTGGCGCCACTCCATTGATTGCCGTTTTGTTTCAGGTTCGAAGTGATGAACCCATGTTTCATCGCCTGTAACAATCTTTGACAAGAAATTGTCACCCTCAGCCACATGACGAGCAAGCAATTCCGCACAGATGGTTCTCCTTTGCTCTTTATGGTGTTCGGTTAGACAACGAGGGACCCGGCGGGAACAAACCTTTGAATATCCCAACTGGTGAACAAGTGTGACAGCACTACCAACAGAGATGTCAAGTTGAGCACTGAGTTGTTTGATGGTGATCCGTCGATCATCTCGAACGAGTGTGTTCGCACGCTTCGCCATTGCAGGAGTCACAGCTGTGCACGGCCGGCCCGCACGCGGGAGATCATACAGTCTTGCTTGACCTTGCGGCGATGATGACACACGCTTTGCCCAACGACTCACCGTGCTTTTGTCCACTGCCAGATCACCGTAGACATTCTGCAAGCGCCTATGAATATCTGAGATGCCCTGGTTTTCCGCCAAAAGAAACTCGATCACTGCCCGTTGTTTGCAACGCACATCCGTTACAGACGCCATTTTAACAGCTCCGTACAGGGCTGCCACCTGTCGGAAGTCCATGAAACTATACGAGACGAAGCGGGAATGTTTGAAAATATTCCACAAGAAATTTCCGGTTTTTTCAACCAAAACTGGCCGAAAAAAAATGTGTTGCATTACTATTGAACTGCCCTCGTACAAGTGTGTCCCAGTTCCATTAAGATTGTGGCTATGGAAAACGAAAAGCATGGAATATGTTCACAAAATTATTCAGAAGACTCTACCCTAGAATCAATATACAGCTGATATTGTTTTAGAAGAGTTTTGAAATAGGCACTGTAATCGTTTGTTGGAACTGCATTTAGTGCTTCAGTACAGTTTTCTTGGACGTCCGTAACTGCTTCAGAACGGTGACCTTTCATTGCCACCTTCAGTTTGGGAAAGACCAGAAATCAACCGGAGCCAAATCCAGCATATATGGCGGGTGGTCCGTGACTGATTTGTTTGCAGGCAAAAGCTTTTTAGCTGGGGTATTGTTGTGAAGGAGAGATAAGGAACCTGCCTCTCGGTATTCGGGTGATGCTGATGTTCAAGTTTAGTTTCTCCTGATAGTTGTTCTTGCTCAGGAGTATTCTGCAGAGTCAGTATACCATATGTATGACGGCTGCCATTTTTTTGAGAATGTGGGTGGTTGTATTTCTTGTTTGCTATAATGTCTGTAGCTGTTTCGTTCCTGAAAATGTTGAAGCTGTGTCTTTGTTAGATTTCGTGATTTTACGGTGGAAGCAGTGTATTGTTTCTTCGTCCACAGTTCGTGGTCGTGCGGTAGCGTTCTCGCTTCCCGCGCCTAGGTTTCCGGGTTCGATTCCCGGCGGGTTCAGGGATTTTCTCTGCCTCGTGATGACTGGGTGTTGTGTGCTGTCATTAGGTTAGTTAGGTTTAAGTAGTTCTAAGTTCTAGGGGACTGATGACCACAGCAGTTGAGTCCCATAGTGCTCAGAGCCATTTGAACCATTTATTGTTTCTTCTGTTTGTACTTTGTTTTGAATAAAATTGGGTTGCCCATTTTCAGGCCTTCTTTTTGTAAATAGAATGAATTGCCGAGCAAAAAGTTGCTTTGCGTGGTGATTACTTATACACTCCTGGAAATTGAAATAAGAACACCGTGAATTCATTGTCCCAGGAAGGGACACATTCCTGGGGTCAGATACATCACATGATCACACTGACAGAACCACAGGCACATAGACACAGGCAACAGAGCATGCACAATGTCGGCACTAGTACAGTGTATATCCACCTTTCGCAGCAATGCAGGCTGCTATTCTCCCATGGAGACGATCGTAGAGATGCTGGATGTAGTCCTGTGGAACGGCTTGCCATGCCATTTCCACCTGGCGCCTCAGTTGGACCAGCGTTCGTGCTGGACGTGCAGACCGCGTGAGACGACGCTTCATCCAGTCCCAAACATGCTCAATGCGGGACAGATCCGGAGATCTTGCTGGCCAGGGTAGTTGACTTACACCTTCTAGAGCACGTTGGGTGGCACGGGATACATGCGGACGTGCATTGTCCTGTTGGAACAGCAAGTTCCCTTGCCGATCTAGCAATGGTAGAACGATGGGTTCGATGACGGTTTGGATGTACCGTGCACTATTCAGTGTCCTCTCGACGATCACCAGTGGTGTACGGCCAGTGTAGGAGATCGCTCCCCACACCATGATGCCGGGTGTTGGCCCTGTGTGCCTCGGTCGTATGCAGTCCTGATTGTGGCGCTCACCTGCACGGCGCCAAACACGCATACGACCATCATTGGCACCAAGGCAGAAGCGACTCTCATCGCTGAAGACGACACGTCTCCATTCGTCCCTCCATTCACGCCTGTCGCGACACCACTGGAGGCGGGCTGCACGATATTGGGGCGTGAGCGGAAGACGGCCTAACGGTGTGCGGGACCGTAGCCCAGCTTCATGGAGACGGTTGCGAATGGTCCTCGCCGATACCCCAGGAGCAACAGTGTCCCTAATTTGCTGGGAAGTGGCGGTGCGGTCCCCTACGGCACTGCGTAGGATCCTACGGTCTTGGCGTGCATCCGTGCGTCGCTGCGGTCCGGTCCCAGGTCGACGGGCACGTGCACCTTCCGCCGACCACTGGCGACGACATCGATGTACTGTGGAGACCTCACGCCCCACGTGTTGAGCAATTCGGCGGTACGTCCACCCGGCCTCCCGCATGCCCACTATACGCCCTCGCTCAAAGTCCGACAACTGCACATACGGTTCACGTCCACGCTGTCGCGGCATGCTACCAGTGTTAAAGACTGCGATGGAGCTCCGTATGCCACGGCAAACTGGCTGACACTGACGGCGGCGGTGCACAAATGCTGCGCAGCTAGCGCCATTCGACGGCCAACACCGCGGTTCCTGGTGTGTCCGCTGTGCCGTGCGTGTGATCATTGCTTGTACAGCCCTCTCGCAGTGTCCGGAGCAAGTATGGTGGGTCTGACACACCGGTGTCAATGTGTTCTTTTTTCCATTTCCAGGAGTGTATGTTTTGCGTGAGGTTCCTCTGTCATTGTGTCTGGAACATCTAGATTTATTATGTTGTTGTTTTATGATGATGATTGCGTAAGTAAATGGAACTTCCTTTCCCATCAAAGGGTATCAGTTTTGCAGTTAATGGGATATGTGGATGTGGTATTATTTCCATTACTTCTATGGAGTTTTTTATACGCCTGTTGCTTTTTTTAAATTTGAAATGTTAAGTTTTTCCTGGAAGTTGATATACCAACTCCAACAAGCAGAACACCTAGTAAATGAAAATCATTTTCACACTGCGATGAAAACGGGCATGGTGATCTAATGCCATAATAAACAATAAAGAGCGAATTCTAATTTCTTTATGAAGAATATTTTGTATGGAAAGCCATAAACAAAAATGAGGATATGCTCAGTAACCAGAGGAACACTAACAGAGTAACAATATTCAAACTCATTTACAGTTAATCATAAATAATTAAAGGAAGTTTCAGACACACACACACACACACACACATACATACACACACACACACACACACACACACACACACACACACACACACACACACACATTATTGACGAAAGACAGGTGTCTGGTGTCCGTTATTCTGTGAAAGTTTCTTTCGAAGTACCGAGTACACTTCGAGCTACACTAACGATGTGCATTGGCAGAGACCAAACCAAATACAAAACAGAATTGTTAGAAATAAGCACAAACAGTTGTCTCTCTGACCAATTTTTTTATTGCTTATTGCGATAGCTACAAAATAATACAGTTTAATTTGTCTGGACGTTAGCTAAGTATTATTATTATTACATTCGCCGCTTAAAAAATAGGAGCTTTAATTTAATTAATCTAAAATTCAAGTCGAAATCTGCTTAAGGTGCGATTGTAGCCTTGTAGGGGGCAAAATATGATAAAACATTTTTTTTGCTCATAAACATTCCTTGGAGTGTATTTTACTAGCTAAATGTGTTTACTAATGTGATTTTAGCCATTTAAGGCCTTAAACATTCGTTTACTTTAAGGGCATCACACGTTGCCACGCGCCCATTTGCCTTCTGGCAACTTCCTGAACTTCAAAAACCTAATATGCTGATTTGTGAAAATACACTCCTGGAAATGGAAAAAAGAACACATTGACACCAGTGTGTCAGACACACCATACTTGCTCCGGACACTGCGAGAGGGCTGTACAAGCAATGATCACACGCACGGCACAGCGGACACACCAGGACCCGCGGTGTTGGCCGTCGAATGGCGCTAGCTGCGCAGCATTTGTGCACCGCCGCCGTCAGTGTCAGCCAGTTTGCCGTGGCACACGGAGCTCCATCACAGTCTTTAACACTGGTAGCATGCCGCGACAGCGTGGACGTGGACGTGAACCGTATGTGCAGTTGACGGACTTTGAGCGAGGGCGTATAGTGGGCATGCGGGAGGCCGGGTGGACGTGCCGCCGAATTGCTCAACACGTGGGGCGTGAGGTCTCCACAGTACATCGCTGTTGTCGCCAGTGGTCGGCGGAAGGTGCACGTGCCCGTCGACCTGGGACCGGACCGCAGCGACGCACGGATGCACGCCAAGACCGTAGGATCCTACGCAGTGCCGTAGGGGACCGCACCGCCACTTCCCAGCAAATTAGGGACACTGTTGCTCCTGGGGTATCGGCGAGGACCATTCGCAACCGTCTCCATGAAGCTGGGCTACGGTCCCGCACACCGTTAGGCCGTCTTCCGCTCACGCCCCAACATCGTGCAGCCCGCCTCCAGTGGTGTCGCGACAGGCGTGAATGGAGGGACGAATGGAGACGTGTCGTCTTCAGCGATGAGAGTCGCTTCTGCCTTGGTGCCAATGATGGTCGTATGCGTGTTTGGCGCCGTGCAGGTGAGCGCCACAATCAGGACTGCTTACGACCGAGGCACACAGGGCCAACACCCGGCATCATGGTGTGGGGAGCGATCTCCTACACTGGCCGTACACCGCTGGTGATCGTCGAGGGGACACTGAATAGTGCACGGTACATCCAAACCGTCATCGAACCCATCGTTCTACCATTCCTAGACCGGCAAGGGAACTTGCTGTTCCAACAGGACAATGCACGTCCGAATGTATCCCGTGCCACTCAACGTGCTCTAGAAGGTGTAAGTCAACTACCCTGGCCAGCAAGATCTCCGGATCTGTCCCCCATTGAGCATGTTTGGGACTGGATGAAGCGTCGTCTCACGCGGCCTGCACGTCCAGCACGAACGCTGGTCCAACTGAGGCGCCAGGTGGAAATGGCATGGCAAGCCGTTCCACAGGACTACATCCAGCATCTCTACGATCGTCTCCATGGGAGAATAGCACTCTGCATTGCTGCGAAAGGTGGATATACACTGTACTAGTGCCGACATTGTGCATGCTCTGTTGCCTGTGTCTATGTGCCTGTGGTTCTGTCAGTGTGATCATGTGATGTATCTGACCCCAGGAATGTGTCAATAAAGTTTCCCCTTCCTGGGACAATGAATTCACGGTGTTCTTATTTCAATTTCCAGGAGTGTATTTCTTGCTCACAGTTGGCTGCCCTGTTCGTGCACTACATTCACTTGTTCCTTGTCGTTCCAGAACCCAAATGAAGCATTTGACAGTGTCATATGGTTTAGAATTCCTAAAACAGTATTTTTAGGTATTTTTAGGTAAAGATACATTGAATTTGGGTGTTAATGATGCAGTTCTTTCGTTTAATGATGGCAATGTTGGGAGAGATAGGCTGCTTCAAAAGTTAGGCTTACAATCCGGGGAAAATATGTTGATGGAATGTTCTGGATTGGATGCTGTCCATGTGAAGAAAGCAGATTATGTAGTGACTATGGAGGCTAGGAAGGAAAAAATGCACTCAAGGAATGCTAAGAGAGCCAGGGAGGATGAAGAAAACGCAGATGACTCGGGATATGGTGCAAGGATGTTCTAAGGTCAGTAACAAACTATGTTCCTCTTTGAAGCCTAATTCCTAAGATGATTAGGTACATTTTTTTAGGAACTTACCATCATAGACTGGTTGGTTGGTTTGTGGGATTAAAGGGACCAGACTGCTACGGTCCCTTACCATCATAGAACAGTGAAACTTACCTAACTTACAGAAAGTGGGGTGAACATCAATGATGCATTTTTAAAAGAAGTTCAGTTTAGTATTGTAGAAATCATGAATTAATAAATCTTAAATATGTGGAAAAAATTCTATGAAAAATAAATCATGCAAGCGACTTATCTACGAAAATAGGTTAATGGGGAGAGAATCTTTCTCCACCAGCCATAAAAATTTTACAACGTTATCATGAACCGTTCACGAGATAATTGTACCTAAAATTAAAAAAATTTAACATTGTAAGTATGTAAGGTACAATCTCCCATTAAGCTTATTGGGTGTTAGATGGGATATCTGGACAGCATTAAGAATGACAATGGGCGAGAAAAAACCAATCATTCTGCAGCCACAGCAGAGACTGGGTAATGTTGTTGTTATCGTTATTGCTGGTGTTTCATCTCTAACACTTGTTGCCTATGCAAGCTTCTTCATTCCTTCTTAATAAGTGTCACCTGCAGAGCGGTCAGAAAGAGTCTCATAAGCTCGTAACGGTGTTTCAGGATACGTGGTGCTGTGAAATAATCTATAAGGAAAAAAATCGGTAAGTTGCGCAGTTTCCGAGTTGATTAGCATTCACGTTAGCCTATCAGGCTGTTGCGCGCGGTAATTTAAGCACCCCGCCAGAGACGGTGAAGCGAAACGCATGCTTCGTTTGGTTCCCTAAAACCGAAGAAGAGAATGATACAAACATTGTGCATAGAACGGTAGTAAGAATCAAACCCGAGATGGCTAGGATAGCAGCTACAATATTCACATTTTGTCACGGTCCAGTGTAATCACCTCCACAGGATCTATTTTTTCGTTTTTTTCCCCACTGTGAGCCGAACAGTCTCGTCCGCTATGAGATCGCTTGAATTTGCGCGCGCAACGATCTGATTGGCTAATTGCAGTGCTAATAATCTCGGACACATCGCAACGTATTAAATTTCTTTCCTAACAATTAGTTCTTGCCACCATCTACCCTGCAACTACTTTACAAGTTTTTCAGACTGTCTCTGACCTCCGTGTATATCCATTTCAACCTGCTTGGCCTTGTTATGTCAGCAACTCGGTACAATCCACCCTGCAACATCTTCACAAGCATTTCAGACTGTCTCTGACCACCCTGTGTATCCACTTGAACCTGCACTCTCAGCAATTTGGTCCCCCCCCCCCTCCTTCCCACCACTTTTCTGCATTATCAAATAAACTATTTCTCGATGTCTCAGAAAACATTAAAATTTTTTCCGCAGTACCACTTTTCAAAATTGTCCCGACTTTTCTGCCTTCAGTCACGTAAAATTTGCGTCTCGTGAAATCAGAGGAATTAACACCCTATATTCCCTAAATGTAATAGAAACGCTGTATTCTATGAATTTATTTTCCTAATGTTAAAAAACGAGACTTTTTTTTCGAGAGAGTATTCCAAAAGACTTGAGTTGTATGTTAACTGCAGATTATATCGTGAAAAATTGCCAAAGACTGCTGCAGATTGTTTTCTTCTTAGAGAGCTACGCAGCACTGTATTTTACTTCTTGTACTATAGTCACAGCGTCGTTCCCTCGCGTTCCTCTTCTTTCTGTGCCGCCGGAGTGCGTAATTTTTCCCCCTGGCCCCTCCCGACCTTGCCTTGCTACATGGTAATAGCACCAATTGCAGCGGCACAGGAAAGCGAGAACAAATTCGGAGGGAAAAACCTACTGGCGCTCAGTTCTCTCGCCTCGCACACTGCGCACCAAGCGGCAGTAATTACGGGCAAGGCGCCCGCTGCCTAGCCCCCCCTCCTACCCCTATCTACCACAGACCCCCTCCCCACCACCGCCACCTCCAGGCCGTTCTGAACAATTAATCCGAGTCAACTGCGCCCAGCGCGCTCCGCCCCGGCATTCATCAGGTGCGTGGTGGGAGAAAGAGGGCGCGGCGTAAATCTGGTGGCGCGAATAAATCGCAAACAAGGCTGAGCCCTAAGAACGCCCTAGGAGCGGGCAGGGCACGCCCTGGGAGCAGGGCAGGCGGCAGCTATCTACGCCGCGGGCCGCGCCGGACCGCGCGCGCCGGCTCCAGACCTTATTGAATGACGTCATAAAATAACATCGTCCCATTCGACGAGTCGCCATATCTCAGGCGTTTGTTCGACGCACGGGAAATTGGATTTTCTCTTCACATCTCCGACCGTTCTTTCCGACCCTCTCCCACACCCACACGCACATTTTTTTCATTCCCTCCCTCCCTTTTCACGGCGTAGAAAGGATATCTAAAAGCATTTTATAGTAAATGTTTCCATGACATATAAAAGGTACAGTAGTGTCAGAGGACGGCTAGTGTTGCAGGAGTGTTGGGGGAAGGGAGGCGATCAGGAGGGAATTACGAGCCAGCAGGCATTTTCCGTGTCGCGCCCTGGACGCGCGCTGCACTCCATATGAGGCAGGGGGAATTGGAGGGGCCGATAGGATACAGCGCCATCGAAACAGCTGGGTTCCAATGCTGGTGTATGTGACAGGGAATAGGCGAATGTTACCTTAAGGTACTTATTGAAAGGAGAAATATGATAGATGGTGTGAACGTTGTCTCCACATATTGTGAACACTTGGCTCTGAGCACTATGGGACTTAACATCTCAGATCATCAGTCCCCTAGAACTTAGAACTACTTAAACCTAACTAACCTAAGGACATCACACACATCCATGCCCGAGGTAGGATTCGAACCTGCGACCGTAGCGGTCGCGTGGCTCCAGACTCAAGCCCCTAGAACCGCTCGGTGTGAATACTTGCTAGAATCTCCGGCAACCCTATCTAAACGAGAGCGTCCCCAGGATCTGAGCTAGAAATTTGAGAATGGGCTGAAGGTTGGCGGTGGGGGGAGTAACTTATACTGATTTTGAAGAAGGTGCGTTTTCTCACGAAATAAACTCTAAACGATTTTGCAGTGAACACACAGTGTGCTGTGGTTCGATCACTCTGTTGTAGAAATAATTCAAAAGTCAAGCTCGCTTAAATACTATTTACTAGATGACCGGTTTCAACACACTAAAGGTGCAATCATCGGATCTGTGAAGATACAGCGTGACAGGTTTGAAGGAGGGCTTACATGAGTTACACTATATACATTACTATTAGTACAGCACCACATACTTGAATGTAGCTTAACATGTATAGATCATTTGGATATAACGATACATGGGGCAGTCCAGCTGATATAAATCATTGTCGCAGAAATAAAAATTAGAACACAACTGCTCTCATGGTCATTCTACTCCATCAGATGAATAAAACCGAAGTCACAAGCTCGACTTTTCTCTAAACGATTTGCAAGACCATGTTTATTAATTGAACATACTAGAGCTGCGACTTTAGCATGTAGGTATTCCTACTACGAACAATGCAGTTAACTGTGAGACACAACATTGTTACACAGTAGAAGTAAGTAAGTGCAAGAATCAAATTTTGTTAAAAACCTACAGAGGCGTCGGTAAAAGGCGGTCGCGTCTGCTGGCTATGCAACGGTGTCATCATAACCATATGTCAAGACAAGAAGCCCAAAGTACAAACAAGCGGAGTACTCGTTTCATCGGACAATGTGAGAGGAAAGTCTAGAATAACTGATTCAGCATTCTGAAAACAGTACGGAGAATAGAGAACGCTCTAATGAGGTTAAAAGTACTAATCTCACCCAGAGATGTCACAAGAACAGTTTTCATGATGCAAACTTACATAAAGGAACAAACTGAAATCCTAAAGTTAACATTAGAGCTGCGAGAGTATTTACAGGGTCAGAAAACGAGAAAAGATTCGGTCGCTAGAGTGGGGAGTGTAGGCGGGATCACGCCATCGCCTGCCATAAAAGCTCCATCCTCCTCAAGTTCTTGCTCAGAGAGAGAGTCCACTGCATCATGGGTGCTGATGGAAGACCAGCTCCTTTAAGTTGCACGATGCTCTGGTGAATTTAACCAGTGTCTGCAAGCTGTCGTCAACTTGGAGATCAGTGCTGCAAATCCGCAACCGTCCAACCATGTGGCACAGTGTACGTGGGGGAGAGGGAGGGGGTAGAAGGGGGAATATGGGGGGAGGGGAATGGGAGTAGGGGTGGAGGCAGAGGGGCGGGGGGACTTCTGATCTGCAAGCCGCATCTCTACAACTCGTAGAGGTGACAACCTGAGGATGAAGGATTGATCATGACCACAAAATACAGGGTGATTCAAAAAGAATACCACAACTTTAGGAATTTAAAACTCTGCAACGACAAAAGGCAGAGCTAAGCACTATCTGTCGGCGAATTAAGGGAGCTATAAAGTTTCATTTAGTTGTACATTTGTTCGCTTGAGGCGCTGTTGACTAGGCGTCAGCGTCAGTTGATGCTAAGATGGCGACCGCTCAACAGAAAGCTTTTTGTGTTATTGAGTACGGCAGAAGTGAATCGACGACAGTTGTTCAGCGTGCGTTTCGAACGAAGTATGGTGTTAAACCTCCTGATAGGTGGTGTATTAAACGTTGGTATAAACAGTTTACAGAGAATGGGTGTTTGTGCAAAGGGAAAAGTTCTGGACGGCCGAGAACGAGTGATGAAAATGTAGCACGCATCCAGCAAGCATTTGTTCGCAGCCCAGGAAAATCGACTCGCAGAGCTAGCAGAGAGCTGCAAATTCCACAATCAACTGTATGGAGAGTCCTACGAAAAAGGTTAGTTATGAAACCTGAACGTCAAATACCAGAGGCGATGGATCGGCCGCCAGGCAGCCCGTGACAGAGCACTTCATCACTGGCCTCCAAGAAGCCCTGATCTTACCCCATGCGATTTTTTCTTATGGGGGTATGTTAAGGATACGGTGTTTCGACCACCTCTCCCAGCCACCATTGATGATTTGAAACGAGAAATAACAGCAGCTATCCAAACTGTTACGCCTGATATGCTACAGAGAGTGTGGAACGAGTTGGAGTATCGGGTTGATATTGCTTGAGTGTCTGGAGGGGGCCATATTGAACATCTCTGAACTTGTTTTTGAGTGAAAAAAAAACCTTTTTAAATACTCTTTGTAATGATGTATAACAGAAGGTTATATTATGTTTCTTTCATTAAATACACATTTTTAAAGTTGTGGTATTCTTTTTGAATCACCCTGTATTACTGCAGAAATTGAACCATTATAGAGTAAGAGTAGTAGCTTACAATTGGTTCGCCTCTTACTTTAAGAACAGAAATCAGAAGGTAATTCACCGCAATATTGAGAGTGGTAGTGATGTTTAGTCCCGATGGGGCACTTAAGTGGGGCGATCCCCAAGGGTCGGTCCTGGGGCCACTGCTGTTCCTTATTTATATAAATGATATGCCTTCTAGTATTACAGGTGATTCAAAAATATTTCTGTTTGCTGATGACACCAGCTTGGTAGTGAAGGATCTTGTGTGTAATATTGAAACATTATCAAATAATGTAGTTCATGAAATAAGTTCGTGGCTTGTGGAAAATAATTTGATGCTAAATCACAGTAAGACTCAGTTTTTACAGTTTCTAACTCACAATTCAACAAGAAGCGATATTTTGATCAGACAGAATGGGCATATTATAAGCGAGACGGAACAGTTCAAGTTCCTAGGCGTTCGGATAGATATTAAGCTGTTGTGGAAAGCCCATGTTCAGGATCTTGTTCAGAAACTAAATGCTGATTTATTTACCATTAGAACAGTATCTGAAATAAGTGACAGTTCAACACGAAAAGTAGTCTACTTCGCATATTTTCATACGCTTATGTCATATGGTATAATTTTTTGGGGTAATTCTTCTGATTCAAAAAGGGCATACTTGGCTCAAAAACGGGCTGTTCGAGCTATATGTGGTGTAAGTTCTAGAACCTCTTGTCGACACCTATTCAATAGTCAGGGCCGCGCGGGATTATCCGAGCGGTCTGGGCGCTGCAGTCATGGACTGTGCGGCTGGTCCCGGCGGAGGTTCGAGTCCTCCCTCGGGCATGGGTGTCTGTGTTTGTCCTTAGAATAATTTAGGTTAAATATTGTGTAAGATTAGGGACTGATGACCTTAGCAGTTAAGGCCCATAAGATTCCACACACATTTTCAATAGGCAGGGAATTCTGACATTGCCCTCACAGTATATACATCCCTGGAAATTGAAACAAGAACACCGTGAATTCATTGTCCCAGGAAGGGGAAACTTTATTGACACATTCCTGGGGTCAGATACATCACATGATCACACTGACAGAACCACAGGCACATAGACACAGGCAACACAGCATGCACAATGTCGGCACTAGTACAGTGTATATCCACCTTTCGCAGAAATGCAGGCTGCTATTCTCCCATGGAGACGATCGTAGAGATGCTGGATGTAGTCCTGTGGAACGGCTTGCCATGCCATTTCCACCTGGCGCCTCAGTTGGACCAGCGTTCGTGCTGGACGTGCAGACCGCGTGAGACGACGCTTCATCCAGTCCCAAACATGCTCAATGGGGGACAGATCCGGAGATCTTGCTGGCCAGGGTAGTTGACTTACACCTTGTAGAGCACGTTGGGTGGCACGGGATACATGCGGACGTGCATTGTCCTGTTGGAACAGCAAGTTCCCTTGCCGGTCTAGGAATGGTAGAACGATGGGTTCGATGACGGTTTGGATGTACCGTGCACTATTCAGTGTCCCCTCGACGATCACCAGTGGTGTACGGCCAGTGTAGGAGATCGCTCCCCACACCATGATGCCGGGTGTTGGCCCTGTGTGCCTCGGTCGTATGCAGTCCTGATTGTGGCGCTCACCTGCACGGCGCCAAACACGCATACGACCATGATTGGCACCAAGGCAGAAGCGACTCTCATCGCTGAAGACGACACGTCTCCATTCGTCCCTCCATTCACGCCTGTCGCGACACCACTGGAGGCGGGCTGCACGATGTTGGGGCGTGAGCGGAAGACGGCCTAACGGTGTGCGGGACCGTAGCCCAGCTTCATGGAGACGGTTGCGAATGGTCCTCGCCGATACCCCAGGAGCAACAGTGTCCCTAATTTGCTGGGAAGTGGCGGTGCGGTCCCCTACGGCACTGCGTAGGATCCTACGGTCTTGGCGTGCATCCGTGCGTCGCTGCGGTCCGGTCCCAGGTCGACGGGCACGTGCACCTTCCGCCGACCACTGGCGACAACATCGATGTACTGTGGAGACCTCACGCCCCACGTGTTGAGCAATTCGGCGGTACGTCCACCCGGCCTCCCGCATGCCCACTATACGCCCTCGCTCAAAGTCCGTCAACTGCACATACGGTTCACGTCCACGCTGTCGCGGCATGCTACCAGTGTTAAAGACTGCGATGGAGCTCCGTATGCCACGGCAAACTGGCTGACACTGACGGCGGCGGTGCACAAATGCTGCGCAGCTAGCGCCATTCGACGGCCAACACCGCGGGTCCTGGTGTGTCCGCTGTGCCGTGCGTGTGATCATTGCTTGTACAGCCCTCTCGCAGTGTCCGGAGCAAGTATGGTGGGTCTGACACACCGGTGTCAATGTGTTCTTTTTTCCATTTCCAGGAGTGTATTTTCTTTAATGTCGTTTGTTGTTAGCAATATTAGCTTATTCCCAAGAGTTAGCAGCTTTCACTCAGTCAATACTAGGCAGAAATCAAATCTGCATGTGGAATGCACTTCTTTGACTCTTGTGCAGAAAGGAGTGCACTATTCTGCTGCATCCATTTTCAATAAGCTACCACAAGAACTAAAAAATCTTAGCAGTAGCCCAAACACTTAAGTCTAAACTGAAGAGTTTCCTCATGGCTCTCTCCTTCTATTCTGTCGAGGAGCTCCTGGAAGAGCTGAAAAATAAAGCAAATTCCAGTGTTACATGGTTGATTTTCTTTATTTAAACTTACGAATTGTCGCCTGAATACGTTGCTTATATTTCATTTCACCTGTTTGTACTATCGTGTTATAATTTCATGTATTGATTCGTTCCATGACCATGGAGACTTCTCCTTAATTTGGTCCCACGGAACAATAAATAAATAAATAAATAAATAAATCGCGTCTGCAAGCTCTGTAAGCTGTTAAACTAGGGAGCTGGGCGCCCATGTCGCCTGTACAGTATAAGTAGCTTCCTAACGGATATATACTGGGACCAATAAGCGAGCTGTTCTCCGTGTTGCTGCTGGATCTTCCGTCTTCACACCATCTCGTCAATCGACTACTGTGTGTGCAGTATTATCGCAACGAGTCTAAGCGCAGTGTCATTCATCGAGAGCGCTGGGGCACTGACAGAAGTCCCCAGCCACGCTCAGCCTTGTAGACACACCGCCGCCGCACCGTCCTATGGGCCGCGGCACTAGCCATGGGCAACGCCACGATTGTGCGCAACAAGTTCTGCGCTGGGGTGTCAAGCAGCGCGTACTCAGCACGATCTTTGCTAGGTAGTACCGGGAAGAAGACGGAGATCTCTTACCAATACATGATTGTTGACTGAATGATGTTTCGTTAGAACCCCAGCGCTCCACAGGCACCCACTCCTGCTCTTCACTCCACCTCCTCATAACAACACGACTCCAGCTCGCGTCATAACAATACTGTGTTCGCAGGCAGGTCACCATCAGGCACACGCAGATACTCACTACATTCGTATTTTTGGGAGATTTTACTTTGGCTGGTGACTCGAGAATTTACTTCACGCTTCGAAGCAGCAATGGTATTGGAAGCTTGGAGAAGTGAGACAAATCCTTCATTTTCATTACCACAGGTTGGATTTCTCGACAAATAGCTCTGGGTCCAAATTACTACTCGTCAATACCTTCTCATGATCTACATTTGTTCAACCCGAACTGCTACTTCTTCCAGTCGGTAGGAGCAGAGTTCGGCTTGCGAACATGATTGCCGGCCTGTGTGGTCGAGCGGTTCTAGGCGCTACAGTCTGGAGCCGCGCGACGGCTACGGTCGCAGGTTTGAATCCTGCCTCGGGCATGGATGTATGTGTGATGTCCTTAGGTTAGTTAGGTTTAAGTAGTTCTAAGTTCTAGGGGACTGATGACCCCAGGAGTTAAGTCCCATAGAGCTCAGAGCCATATTCGAACATGATTTTTTTAAAATTTTATTCTTTTTTTTTTTAAGTGGTGGTTGCTATAATCCTTGACTATCGCTGGTTATGCTCTTGATTAATGTGCTTAGGTACTGATGTATCACCGTGATTATCAAGGGCTGCGCTGCATCACAAAATTACGATTACAAAAGAATAGTAAAATATTGTGATAGAATAACGTTCGCAAAAAGGATCAAAATAATAGTACTGTCCAACGTAATAATAATAGAACCCAACATCTTTACACTCTCATCCATGAACCCCTCCACTGAATATTGAAACGAAAAGTCATATCAGCTGTCACCAAAGTTTTCAACCACTCGCTAACAGCTAATACAGACCTCCCCCCCCCCCCCACACCACCCAAAAAAACTCTCGTCGGCTCTATCCCTCCCTCTCTCTCTCTCTCTCTCTCTCTCTCTCTCTCTCTCTCTCTCTCTCTCATCACTCATACACACACATGGCTTAAACATCATAAATAGAAGTTAGTCTCGAACTTATACTTCGTTAGGGTGGTAACAAATAGGTAAACATACCAAAGAGGACGAAACACGTAATGAAGTCGCAATATTTACGTTGGGAAAAACCGTGTCTGACGAAATAGTTGTATCTAGTGACAAAAGAACAATAATACACCACAAAAAGAGGTGAGAAACGTGGTGAACAGTGTGAGGAAGGCCAGAACACAGCCGGCCGAAGTGGCCGTGCGGTTAAAGGCGCTGCAGTCTAAAACCGCAAGACCGCTACGGTCGCAGGTTCGAATCCTGCCTCGGGCATGGATGTTTGTGATGTCCTTAGGTTAGTTAGGTTTAACTAGTTCTAAGTTCTAGGGGACTAATGACCTCAGCAGTTGAGTCCCATAGTGCTCAGAGCCATTTGAGTCAGAACACAAAGCTATGATTGTATGGCAGTGATAAAGTGGGTTCTAGGCGCGCAGTCCGGAACCGCGCGACTGCTACGGTCGCAGGTTCGAATCCTGCCTCGGGCATGGATGTGTTTGATGTCCTTAGGTTAGTTAGGTTTAAGTAGTTCTAAGTTCTAGGGCACTGATGACCACAGATGTTAAGTCCCATAGTGCTCAGAAACATTTAAACCATTTTTGATAAAGTGGTAGTGCGACCTCCAGACCAGATGTGAGGAATCGCACATCAGCAAATCGTAAGTTATTACTTTTATACAAAAAAAATCGCGAAGTGAACTGTTTAATAAACTAAAACTAACAAAACTGTACCGTTATCGATCTCACTGATGATGCCTTGGAACAGGAAAAGGCAAAACGCGTAGGGGGGATAAATAAGTAACTAGCAGCAGGACAAGGCAGTTTTATTTATAAAACAAGTATTTATTGTGATAGTAATCGAAGTATGGTCCTTGTAGGCTGGTCTACAAGGTGAACCCGAGATCAATACACGGAATTTCTGCGGTTGTTCAGGATTATTTTCTGAGTATTTTTGTGTAATGAATTTGTTCTCGAGCGGCTCATTACAGAGTAATTGCTTTTTTCCGTTTGGTTTCTTATGCCCATTTATCCTTGTATCTACATTACAAAAAAAGTATTTACAGAACATTGCGTAGCCGGCCGAAGTGGCCGCGCGGTTCTGGCGCTGCAGTCTGGAACCGCGAGACCGCTACGGTCGCAGGTTCGAATCCTGCCTCGGGCATGGATGAGTGTGATGTCCTTAGGTTAGTTAGGTTTAACTAGTCCTAAGTTCTAGGGGACTAATGACCGCAGAAGTTGAGTCCCATAGTGCTCTGAACCATTTGAACATTGCGTATGCCGACAGTATCCGCTGCTTGTCTCGTCTGGAAACAAACTTACTGGATTCAGGCATGATACTTGTTGCTGATAGCTCTGGGTGAATTTACATGCTCTGACTTTCTTGAAACTGATTTGAATTTATATACCTATCATTCGGACAGGGCAGAATGCAGAGCTCGTTTTCTGAGCATAATTCCTTTAACGGGGAGGTTGCTGTAATTCCTTTTCGGCGCTGGCTACACATGTGATTAAACGTACAGAGGTACTTATAGGTCACCACGATTGTCAGGAGCTACGCTGCAACGCAAGCTTCGGTTGTAAAGATAAGCGATGACGGTCAGTCAGAATCGTAGTTATTAACCATCATATCTGGTTTTCTTTGGCCACAACCGTCCAAGCAACAAATTCACTGAGAAACCAAGGAGTCGCTTAGTGCTAACACCAACCACATACCCAGCAGTACAATAAACGTGTGCGCGAAAATGCTCCATTTGTGTAAAAGTCTCAAGAAAATAATTCCCAGAAAATCAACCCTGAAATTAACATTGTAATAATGGGCCTATTACAATTTTTGAAACTTATTTTGTGATCGGAGTATGTGAAGTGTTTGGTTTTAAACACCTCAGAATAGAGCATTACCTGATTTTATAAAAGGTTACGTTTATGCAAAATAGATAATTCATGTGAAAATATAAGCAATTACAATGTACATCAATGTAAGTGGTACCAATACTCCTTTACTGACTGAAGATGTCACTCAATATGCATTACACTAATTTGCTGCTCCTAAAGTATAAAGATTATACAGCTATACAAACTCGATGGTATTAAAGGCTTGACAAAGTGCACATAACAAAAGGATATCATATAAATTAACTTCCGGGTGTAGATTAAACCAATTATCCACCACAACGTGCATGTCAGTTATAACCGTTTTAATTTGATTTTCAGCAGGACATAGAAACCCACCGATGCGTTTCCGGAGACAAGCGTCGAAAACAGTCTGAACATGACACTTGCGCTGCTGGTCTGCGAAGTCGTGCGTAACTGAATATGGACATGTGGGTTCTACCCAGCGCCGACTCACCTCAGTGCCTGAGAGTCTATCACGCTGAACGAGCAGAGAGAATGAAGAAACCTACAGAAGAGAGATGTATTCTCGCTGGGCGTGTAATTTCTGTAGTCAGACACATGACCAAAAGCGGGCGGATCGAAGAATGGAAAACCAAAAATCTGCACCAAGGCGCTAGATACACAGAAATGCATCGACGTATACCGAAAGAGCATTGATACCCTGTCGTCTATTAATAACAAGTAACGTCCCGTCAGGATGAGCTAAATGTAACCAATCTACTATTACCATGTGGATACGTAATAATATCTTGGCAGGATAAGCTAAATGAAACCTATCTGTTAGTACGTGGGGTGAAACTAAGTAAGCCGTACTGTATGTCCATCCTTTTGCTCGGAGGTCTTTGGGACGACGGCCGTTACTGTTGTGACAAAACAAAGCAACTATAGCCGTCATTGTGATTTTTTTTTTTTTTTTCATTTTGTTGCAACCAGTTTGAACGGTTCAATGCGCCATCTTGAGGCTGTAGTTGGCAGTTGACGGTTGGAATGCTGACATATTATCTGCGTATCCCGTTATGCTAGCAACTTATATATATATATATATATATATATATATATATATATATATATATATATATGTGTGTGTGTGTGTGTGTGTGTGTGTGTGTGTGTGTGTGTGTGTGTGTGTGTGGATCATATCTACCCGTACCGCGTCAACAACAGCCTGAAGATGGCGCATTAAAGCTTTGAAACTGGTTGCAACAAAATAAAATAAGATGATAAGGACGTCAATAGGTGTTTTATTTTGTTGTTGTATTTATTCGTTCCCACTAATCATACAATACAAGGGTCTCCATACGTCTGAACATCAATTATTAACACAAAATAAATTAATATATCCTATAGCCGTTAGGTTGACTGGAAGCTCTCTGTCATTCAGAAGAATATTTGCAACACGGAATTGTCGTAAGAAACAATGTCCCTCATATATATAAGTTTGGCTCATGGCCTTGGCTAATCGGCATTCAAGTGACATGGAATTAATTATCTACCGAAATTATATAAAGAAGAATTTCATTATTTCACATTTTTAAGGATCCACACATCTGGGAAAAAATAAACTTGGTTCAAAATAACAAGAAATGCATGAAGTATTAAATTGACTCAGATGGAAGTAATGCACGTATGGTGGGTCGGGAAGATACTGGGAAACACAGTCTAAAATTGGTGTTACTTTCAGATATCGCGACTGAATCGACTTTAAATGATGTGGCAGAATTAACTACGTTATCCATGGTGTTCAGTAGAGGGTGTACATGCACCAAAATTAATGTGTGCACTGGAAAAGTTAACGAGCATGTCATGGTAACTCATAATTCACTGTAGCAAGTATTGAGGCCTGAATGGTGAAAAAAGTGAAATAAAAAAGTGATAACCTTGGCTATGGCTGTGAAAGGACTAAAATGATCGCATAGTTCCTAAACTTCACACGGTGCCAACCTCAGATAAATCCTGTAACTGCAGCAAGAACACTCACCGTTCTGGCTGACACCTCAGATCTCGAACGGACACCAAATTCTCTCCGTCGCTCTCAGACCCAGAAAGATGCTGTTCTGCACTCATCTCCACACCAAATATTCTCTCCGCTGCTACCCGAAAGTGGAAAGTTCTCTGCCACTCACGAAAATCGAATATTCTCTGTGTTTTTCGTCTCTCTACTCTGGTGTCTGAGCAAAACTATTCAGTAACACTTTACGAGAAATTTTACAGGGGTGTTCTCCTGGGTGACAGGCATGGTGTAGTGGAATTGGCGTAACCAGCATAGGCATATCCCATGTGTGTCAGGCCATATATTTTATAATATCCATCAAACATATCGCTAATAGAAATAATGTTTCTTCAGGAACATAGATAATCATTATGGTACATGCGTAACGAAAGTTGGCAAACGCAGAAATTTTTTCAAGAGGGGGGAGGGGGTGCAGGATTCAAAACTTGCCAGTTTTTATATAATTATTACGATGAGTTTGGAAACGTGTGTTATCTGAAGGACTTAATATCATATTCAATAAATATTATGTCTGAAAAGACTGATAGTAATTTAGATACTTTACAGTTACGTTAAATGGTTCATATAGTTCTAAGCACTATGGGACTTAACATCTGAGGTCATCAGACCCCTTGACTTAGAACTACTTAAACGTAACTAACCTAAGGACATCACACACATCCATGCCCGAGGCAGGGTTCGAACCTGAGACCGTAGCAGGTGCCCGGTTCCGGACTGAAGCGCCTAGGACCGCTCGGCTACAGCGGCTGGCCTACAGATACGTTACTTCGGTAACTTAGTGGAGTTTGTATTTCTGTAGTATTAAACGCCGTTCAGTCCCATTAACGTGATCAGCTGTGAAAAGCCTGACAAAACCAGCTTTTGCAGCGCGTACCGCTGCGAGAAGCACGAACAGAGTCAAAGAGGGTCTAAAAGGTACAGACAGGTGGCTCCAATGCAGTGATCAGCTGGGTTTCTCCATTGCGTGACAGCCCGATCGAGGTGCTCCCAAAGATTCTAGATTAGGTTTAAATCCGTGGAGTTAGATAGCCAAAAGAGTACCATAAACTCATCGTGCCGAGGAAAATCAAACTTCGTGTAGGGGTGGACGTGGTCCCCAAGTGTAGATGCATAGTTGTGTTGATCCCCTGTGCCTTCCAGTATGACGAGATCATTCAGGGAATGCCACAAAAAGTTCCCCAGGCCATAGCACTCCCTCCTGGTTCCATGGTGTTTGCTTTCACGCTGCGAACGCCAACGGCCATAAATGAATTGTTGCGGTACTCGAGTGTAAATGCCGGGCTTCGTCGCCGATCAACAACAGTCGGCATGGATGGAGGACCAGGTGCCTGCTACCAAGGCCCATACGGACCAATGTTCCCTGAACGGTCGTTGTACAGACAACTGTTGGTAGCCCCTTTGCGGTCAGATGCTCAACAGTTGCACACCTACTCGCCCGTACACCTCTCCGCAGCTGTCATTCACCGCCGTTATTTATGGTCCGTGCTGCACCAAATTTACTTCGATGTCGGTTTTGGATAGCTCCATTTTGCCATCACGGTGTGCTATAACATTAATGACACCGGAACAGTTTAAAAACTTAGCCGTTTCGGAAACGCTTCCACCCTTGGCACGAAAGTCAATCATCATGCCCTTTTGGGCGTGAGATAAATCGCCGTGTTTCCGCATTACGCCATCGGCCTTGCCACAGTGGTAACACCAGTTCCCGTCAGATCACCGAAGTGAAGCGCTGTCGGGCTGGCTAGCACTTGGATCGATGACCATCCGGTCTGTCGAGCGCTGTTGGCAAGCGGGGTGTACTCAGCCTCTGTGAGGCAAACTGAGGAGCTACTTGATTGAGAAGTAGCTGTTCCGGTCTCGTAAACTGACATACGGCCGGGAGAGCGGTGTGCTCACCACATGCCCCTCCATATCCGCATCCGGTGACGCCTGTGGGCTGAGGATGACACGGCGGCCGGTCGGTAGCTTTGGGCCTTCATGGCCTGTGCGGGAGGAGAGTTTCTCCGCATTACGACAGCGACTTCACTGTTGTACACATCCTCCTGACACGATTTATATGCCCTACCGTACTAGTTCTCGTGAATAGTTCTTACGAGTTGATCTCGAACGTAGGTCGTGGACACAGATGACTGGATCGTGTACATGCTAAATTCATCTTTTTATTGTATTAACAGGAGTATAGGTGATACCTTTCAGAGTCAACGGTGTAAAGTTAAATCCACATATTATAAAATCCTGCGAACAAAACGAGTTAACAGAATGAGTTTTTCACTCTGCAGCGGAGCGTGCGCTGATATGAAACTTCCTGGCAGATTAAAACTGTGTAACTGTGTGCCAGGCCGAGACTCGAACTCGGGACTTTTGCCTTTCGCGGGGAAGTGATCTACCATCTGAGCGACCCAAGCACGAGTCACACCCCGTCCTCACAGCTTTCTTCCGCCAGTACCTCGTCTCCGAGCTGTGAGGGCGGAGCGTGAGTCGTGCTTGGGTAGCTCAGATGGTGAGGGCGTGGCGTGAGTCGTGCTTGGGTAGCTCAGATGGTAGAGCACTTGCCTGCGAAAGGCAAAAGTCCCGAGTTCGAGTCTCGGTCCGGCACACAGGTTTAATTTGTCAGGAAGTTTCGTTTCAGCGCACACTCCGCTGCACAGTCAAAATGTCATTCTGGGAACATCCCTCAGGCTGTGGCTAAGCCATGTATCCGCAATATCATTTCTTCCAGGAGTGCTAGTTCTGCAAGGTTCGCAGGAGAGCTTCTGTGAAATTTGGGAAGTAGAAGACTGGGTACTGGCAGAAGTAAAGCTGTGAGGACGGGGCGTGAGTCGTGCTTGGATAGCGCAAATGGTAGAGCACTTGCCTTCGAAAGGCAAAAGTCCCGAGTTCGAGTCTCGGTCCGGCACACAGTTTTAATCTTCCAGGAAGTTCCAAGACAAGTTAAGAAATGAAGCTACAAAACACTCACAAAAGTAATGTCTTCACACTCCCATGGTGTTATGCAAAATCCAAAAATTAAAAATCTGGAATAGAAATGAAAGTCGTGACTGAGAAAATACTGCTGGATACGACACATTAAAACTCGTCGAAAAGGTGAGACATAAAATGAAGTTTGAGAAGGATTAGGATGCCATCTGCAACAGTTTATTTACTTATAAAACTTCACATCCATTCACGTCACTGCATTTATTGCATTACTTTCCTGACATTCTTTTGTGTCGACTAGCATAAATAAAGTTGAAAATGTGATTTGAAAACTACAGTTTTTTTGGCTTGGTTAGGAAAGTGAAGATCTTGGTGTACATAGGACTAGATGAATGTGGGAAACCTACCAAAACCACTCTCAAAGTGCCTGGACCAATCAACATTTAGCATCTAGGTCTGCACCAAAGTAATTCTCGTCTGTACAATCTTTCACATTCACGTGCAAAAAGTTAGTTTAAATGCACAATTCATATATCTGCGAATGCATGTGGAGCTGTGCTGTTCCCAGAGACTTTAAGGAAGTCCCAATCCCGGAAAGAACGTTTTTCCGACCTTGAGATTTTACAGCTTTTTTCGTTCTATTTAGTGTAGAAAACTATTTTCGTTTTGCGACTGTAAAGTTTGGGTCCATAGGATAAATATAAATGTACACGCCTATAGTATAGCCTAGCTGCTGTCGTGTAAAACTGAATGCAGGGAAACCAACTCATCATGGGTTTTCTTTTTCCACAGTCATATAATGAAATACTGTAGCGATTCCGTTGGACATGAATGGGAGAGGTCTCCTTATGGCGATTGGGGACAAAGACTAGCACATATATTGCTACCATGTTTATGTGTTGGGAATTGGTGACAAAATCTGTGCTCCACGCCGCTGGATTGGTCCTTTGTGCATCTCTATAAGGGCTGAACGAGGAAGCGGCAGAAGAAAGACTGAAGATATTTCGACAAGATTCTATAAAGGTTCGTGTCCATCGTTACCTCAGATCAGCACTGCAGAATTCCAGCAGTGGCTGTTGAATGTGTAGTAATTCTCGTCTCGGTCGGCACAGTTAGGTCTGCAGACTAGTGGAGTCGCACACAATGACTGCCAGAAATTCGAGAGAATTTTGCACTGATAAAAACGCTGTACACAGATACATGGAGTATTAAGTGCCCCTCTGGCCCCCACTGGCGGACGCCTTTGTTAACGAAGTATAAGGGAGGTAAAATAAGGAATCTTGATGAAACGATCTTTTATTTATCGTTGATGTTTGAGACTTGGAAAGGTTTCTGAAATCATACAGTTTTATTTGACTTATTTATTGGATAGCAACGACTTAATATCGGGATGTACATGCATTTATTAATGAAGACTGTATTTGCAGTACGCGCATTAATATCACAAAAATAAACTTTAATTCCAGCATGAAACTTTATTAATATAATGTGTGCTGTATATGAGTGTATCGCAGTGAAGTAGTGCTGTATTACACATGCTTCGAATAATATACTGTGTATTTGCGTCATGTGCATGAGTGTCGAGATATAAAAAACACATTGCACTACGATTTCTTCTTACGCCTCCGCTATACCTCGCAACGAATGTACCATGCTCACCACTGTTATTGTTAGTTTCTGAATAAACATGATTCGTTGCAGCAATAAAAGTGTTTGGTGTAGGATTACGGAAGAAATACGGCGAGATTTGAACACAGCGCTGGTTGGTTGGTTGGTTGGATGGTTGGTTGATTCGGATGAAGGGACGAGGCAGCGAGGTCATCGGTCCCGTCGGATTGGGGAAGGACGGGGAAAGAAGTCGGCCGTGCCCTTTTAGAAGAACCATCCAGAAGTTTGCCTGGAGCGATTCAGGGAAATCACGGAAAATCTAAATCAGGATGACCGGACGCAGGTTTGAACCGTCGGCCTCCTGAATGTGAGTCCAGTGTGCTAGAACGCAATACTGACAGACATCACGTTTGCTACCACACTCGGTTGCACTCACGATGCTACTCAATTACTGACCTCTCATGGTATTGAAGCAGCTCTTGAAACTTTCAGCCTCGTAGTGCATCGTACCCAGTCAGCGGTTTCCTCGAATTAGTTTGTGGCTTCCCTGGGCATTGTAGTCTGTCGTCGGTGTCGACGACCTTCCTTTTCGATCATCGTCACTACATTAATATTGATATGCCGCAGGATTCTGGAAAATATATAGTGTTCGAACATTATGAATTACCTCGAAGATGGTTCAAATGGCTCTAAGTACTATGGGACTTAATATCTGAGGTCATCAGTCCCCTAGACTTAGAACTGTGAAAACCTAAATAACCTAAGGACATAAAACGGTCTATTGACATACAGTCAACATGGGTTTAGAAAACATCGTACAGGGTGTTTCAAAAATGACCGGTATATTTGAAACGGCAATACAAACTAAACGAGCAGCCATAGAAATACACCGTTTGTTGCAATATGCTTGGGACAACAGTACATTTTCAGGCAGACAAACTTTGGAAATTACAGTAGTTACAATTGTCAACAACAGATGGCGCTGCGGTCTGGGAAACTCTATAGTACGATATTTTCCACATATCCACCATGCGTAGCAATAATATGGCGTAGTCTCTGAATGAAATTACCCGAAACCTTTGACAACGTGTCTGGCTGAATGGCTTCACATGCAGGTGAGATGTACTGCTTCAGCTGTTTAATTGTTTCTGGATTCTGGCGGTACACCTGGTCTTTCAAGTGTCCCCACAGAAAGAAGTCACAGGGGTTCATGTCTGGCGAATAGGGAGGCCAATCCACGCCGACTCCTGTATGTTTCGGATAGCCCAAAGCAATCACACGATCATCGAAATATTCATTCAGGAAATTAAAGACGTCGGCCGTGCGATGTGGCCGGGCACCATCTTGCATAAACCACGAGGTGTTCGCAGTGTCGTCTAAGGCAGTTTGCACCGCCACAAATTCACGAAGAATGTCCAGATAGCGTGATGCAGTAATCGTTTCGGATATTAAAAATGGGCCAATGATTCCTTTTGAAGAAATGGCGGCCCAGACCAGTACATTTTGAGGATGCAGGGACGATGGGACTGCAACATGGGGCTTTTCGGTTCCCCATATGCGCCAGTTCTGTTTATTGACGAAGCCGTCCAGGTAAAAATAAGCTTCGTCAGTAAACCAAATGCTGCCCACATGCATATCGCCGTCATCAATCCTGTGCACTATATCGTTAGCGAATGTCTCTCGTGCAGCAATGGTAGCGGCGCTGAGGGGTTGCCGCGTTTGAATTTTGTATGGATAGAGGTGTAAACTCTGGCGCATGAGACGATACGTGGACGTTGGCGTCATTTGGACCGCAGCTGCAACACGGCGAACGGAAACCCGAGGCCGCTGTTGGATCACCTGCTGCACTAGCTGCGCGTTGCCCTCTGTGGTTGCCGTACGCAGTCGCCCTACCTTTCCAGCACGTTCATCTGTCACGTTCCCAGTCCGTTGAAATTTGTCAAACAGATCCTTTATTGTATCGCTTTTCGGTCCTTTGGTTACATTAAACCTCCATTGAAAACTTCATCTTGTTGCAACAACACTGTGTTCTAGGCGGTGGAATTCCAACACCAGAAAAATCCTCTGTTCTAAGGAATAAACCATGTTGTCCACAGCACACTTGCACGTTGTGAACAGCACACGCTTACAGCAGAAAGACGACGTACAGAATGGCGCACCCACAGACTGCGTTGTCTTCTATATCTTTCACATCACTTGCAGCGCCATCTGTTGTTGAAAAATGTAACTACTGTAATTTCGAAAGTTTGTCCGCCTGAAAATGTACTGTTGTCCCAAGCATATTGCAACAAACGGTGTATTTCTATCGCTGCTCGTTTAGTTTGTATTGCCGTTTCAAATATACCGGTCATTTTTGAAACACCCTGTACTTGTAAAACACAAATAGCTCTGTATTCGCATGAAGTGTTGAGTGTTATTGACAAGGAATTTCTGATCGATTCCTTATTTCGGAATTTCCAGACAGCTTTTGACACTGTACCACACAAGTGACTTATAGTGAAATTGCGTGCTTAAAATCGTCTCAGTTATGTGCCTGGATTTGTGCCTTCCTGTCAGAGAAGTCACAGTACGTAGTAATCGACGGAAAGTCACCGAGTAAAACCGAAGTGATTTCTGGCGTTCCGCAAGGTAGTGTTATAGGCCCTTTGCAGTTCCTTATCTATATAAACGATTTGGTAGACAATGTGAGCAGTCGTTTTAGGTTGTTTGCAGATGACCCTGTCGTTTATCTATTAATAAAGTCCTCAGAAGATCAAAACAAACTGCAAAACGATTTAGAAAAGTATCTGAATGGTGCGAATGTTGGCAGTTGACCCTAAATAACGAAAGGTGTGAGGTCATCCACATGAGTGCTAAAAGCACTCCGTTAAACTTCGGTTACACGATAAATATGTCAAATATATAGGCCGTAAATTCAATTAAATACCTAGGAATTACAATTACGAACAACTTAAATTGGAAGCAACACACAGAAAATGTTGTGGGGAAAGCTAACCAAAGACTGTGTTTTATTGGCAGGACATTTAGAAAATGTAACAGACCCACTAAGCAGACTGCCTACACTAGGCTTGTCCCTCCTCTATCTGAATACTGCTGGGCGGTATGGGATCCTTATCAGATTGGCCTGACGGAGTACATCGAAACGGTTCAAAGAAGAGCAGCACGTTTGGTATTATTGTGAAATATGGTAGAGTGTGTCACTGAAATTATACGAGATTTGGGATGGACATCATTAAAAGCAAGGTGTTTTTCGTTGCGACGAAATCTTCTCGCGAAATTCCAATCACCAACTTTCTCCACCGAATGCGAATGTATTTTGTTGACACCGACCTACACAGGGAGAAACGATCACCACGATAGAATAAGGGAAATCAGGGCTCGTACGGAAAGATATAGGTGTTCGTTCTTTCCACGCGGTACGTGAGATTGGAATAATAGAGAATTGTGAACGTAGTTCGCAGTTGTTATGCCCGTTAGCATCGTACTGTCCCACGTACTTCAGCTTTCGTGTACGTTTCATGTTGCCCTGCCATTTCACTCCCCCACTGTGTTGCATGTGACATCCTAAGGCAACAAAACTGTCCTGCAGGAAACACCTAAAGCTACATCTGCATCTACATCATGATCCGCAAGCTACCGCACTATTTGTGGCGGAGGGTACTTCTACCTGACCCCCTTACCTGTCGGTAATCCTCTGTGTTAGCCCTAATTTCTCTTATTTTCTCGTTGTGGTCATTTCGTGAGAAGTTTAATTGAAGACGTAATGTGTTGTCCGACTCTTCCCGGCAAGTGTTGTCTCAAAATTGTGAAAGTAAACCTCTGTGATGCAGAACGCACCTCGTGTAACGTCTGTCACTGCTGTTTGCTGAGCATCTCTGTAAAGCTCTCGCGCCGGCTAAACGATACTGTGACGATACGCACCGCTCTTCGTTGGATCTTCTTTACCTCTTCTATCAGTCCCACCTAGTAAGGACCCATACTGATAAACGGTACTCAAGAATCTGTCGAACAAGCGCCTTTTAAGCCACTTCCTTCGAGAATGATGAGTTAAATTTTCTTAAAATTAATTTTATGAATCTAAGTGTGGCATCTGCTTTTCCTACAATGTGTTTTATATGATCATTCCACTTAAGGTCGCTCTGGATAATTACTCCTACATATTTTTCGGTCGATAATATTTCCAGCAGTTTCTCATCACTACTGTAGTTAGTTGCCCAACTGTAGATTTCTTTTACTATGTATGCAGAAGCCCGCCTGGTTAGCCGTGCGGTCTAACGCACTGATTTCCGGGCGGGAAGGCGTGCCGGTCCCCCGCATGAATCCACCCGGTGGATTAGTGTCGAGGTCCGGTGTGCCGGCCAGTCTGTGGATGGTTTTTAAGGCGGTTTTCCATCTGCCTCGGTTAATGTGGGCTGGTTCCCCTTATTCCACCTCAGTTACACTACGTCGGTCATTTCTGCGCAAACACTGTTTCCACGTACGCGTACACCATCTTTACTCTACCACGCTAACATCTGGGGTTACACTCGTCTGGTGTGAGACGTTCCCGGGGGGTCCACTGTGAGCCGAACCGCACAATAACCCTTGGTTCGGTGTGGGGCAGCGGCGGGGTGAGTGGACTGCTGTAGTCTGTTGTGAGGTTGTGAACCACTGAGGGCTACGGCGGGGATGGAGCCTCTCCGTCGTATATAGGTCCCCAGTTCAATACAATACAACACAAATGTATGCACAATATATTACATTTATTCACCTTTAGGTCAGCTACCAGAGCCGGCACCATTCACCAAACCTCTGTATTTCATTCTGCAAATCCACTTTTTGTTTTTCGCCGTTACTGATATTTCATAGACACCACATTGTCTGCGAGCAATCTTAATGGGCTTTCGACGATTTCTGACAGATAATTTATTTACATTGTAAACAATAACGGCCCTGTCACACTTCCTTCGCGTACACTGGATATTAGAGTTACATCCGTCGGTTTTGTTCCGTTGGAGGCGACGTGTTGAGCTCTATCTGCAATGAAGTCTTGAATCCAGTGGCAAATATCGTCTGATACTTGGTAAAATCATATGTTTTTCACTAACCGTCAACAGGAGACGGTGTTAAATGCCTTGTTTTAGGCGAGGAACACGGCATCAACCTGAGCGCCGTTGTCAGTAGCGTTATGGATCTCATGGAGGACAAAGCGATCTCAGTTTCGCAAGATCTCTGTTTGCGGAATCCATGCTAGTTTTTCTAGAGATGGTTTTCATTCTCCAAAAACGTCATAATTCTTGAGCATAAAACATGTTACGTAATTCTATAACACACTGACGTCAACAAAGGGTCTACTGGCGAACCCGGAAATGCTTCGCAATTGGTAAATATATGTGGGAATTGGATGCACGTCATATTCTCCTCCTCTCTCCCTCCCTCCCTATGTCTATCACCTCCTCCTCCTCTTCCTCCTCCTCCTCCTTGTCCTGTTCATGACCATCTTCCTCCTCTCTGTCGTTCTCAAACTTCCTCTCATATCTATGTTCGTTTCCTCGCCTATCTCCATCCACCTGCTCTTCTCCCCTCTCTCTGGCTTTTAGTTTTGTTTATTGATGTGGCAAAAAAAGGTAAAAAACGTTGATTGGACACTGAAGTCGCTTAAAATGAATGCATAAATCGAGTGGCATCTCTGGTATATGGAGTATAAGAGTGACTCATTCAGTTGTTGGATATGTGAAGCCAGTCGCTTCAGTGACAGTCTCTCACGTGGTTTTAATCTGCAAAGGTGTAGGATTACAAAGTTTCGGACGATTCAGATTCCCGAATAGTATCCTAATCTCAAGCCATAAATTGAACTTCCCTGTTTTCTGTTAAAGCCGACTGCGAGGAATGACACGGAATAGCACATTTTTGATTATACAAATTTTGTTTAAAGTTATATATAAGAAGGAAGACTATATATAAAAGAATAAATTTGTCTAATGTATTAAATGTCCTGAAAACGTAGTTAAAACTCACTGTGAGAAAGAAAACTAAATTGCACTTTTTCACAGCATGGCACAGCAATTTTTTTACGCAATCTGTTTTAAAAGCAAATCTGCTCATTAATGTATTTAAAAAATATACAGCATATGTCCGTCTGAATGTCTACTAGAGCACTGTGCGAAAATTAGAAGTAAATCGACAAGAAGTTTTCGAAATTTTTCCTAACAACGTTTCATATTTGCACATATACCGATTGAGTGGTTAAAACATAGGTAGCGGTATTGTGATCCCTTAACGTTGGAGGGGAGGGGGTTGAAATGTATACTTTTTAAAACATGATATTAACCCTTTTCCGCGTATTTTGAAACTGTGAATGCAACATTTGTACTTGTAAAAAATGATGTTCTATGTACCACATCTCAAAATAAGTGGTTCTGCGATATATAAATTCGGAACGTTTAGTAGAGTATCGCGTATAATTTTCAAGTAAATCAGTCAAAAACATATTGGAATTGGTGCGAGCAACATAACAAGCTTACTTTTTATATAAGACGAACATATTTATATAATATTTGTATACTAAAATATGTGCTCTATGTCTGCCCGATTGTCTGTTAGAGTATCGTGGAAAAATCTGATGTAATACAATCAAGAACTTTCCGTGATTTTTGGTAACAAAGTTTAAGTACGACTTGTCTTCATGTAAAAGTATTGATTATTTCCATGCATTTATACACCTATCTCTGTCTGATTATTTAATAGTTTATCGTGTAAACATTTCATGTATATCGGTCAAGAACTTTCTGAGATTTCTGCTAAAAACGATTCCCACTTATATTGTATATACATTAGGGTTGTGAGAAAAGTAATGAGACTGACAATAAAGAATGAGAGCGATTAGGAAACGCTGTATTGTTCTACTTGTGGAGGCCGGTATGTTACTCCGTTCCAGATGCTCAGCCCGTGTTTCAGCCCCGTACAGCCTTCACGTCATTTTTGAGAGTGCCATCAATGAAGTTCTGTTCTTGTTGTTCTGTTCTTGTTGCGGGTTTCGAAAGTGGATCAGCGGAATTTAGAACAAAGTTATTGAATTAAGTTTTATGCTTATGGAAAGCCCACGGGTGTGGCCTTCGAAAAGCTGAAACAGGCCTGTGACGAACATTCCGCATCAAGATCACAAGTTTTTCGCTGGGACAAATCATTTCTGGAATGCCGAGGACACGCAGAAGATGAACCTCGCTCACGGAAACCTTCAGTTCGAAAAACCGACGAATACGTCGAACATTTGCGTGCTCTTGTGATTTGATATCGACGTTTAACAATAATGATGTTGGGTGATATGTTAAACACTTTTACCGTACATCCACTTTTGACCCAAGACTTGCACTTCCGAATGCTTCATGCCTAAATGGTGCCGAAAATCCTCACAAGTTAGCAGAAGTATAATCGAAGAAACGTGCGCGTTGATCTTCTTCAGAGGCATGAAATATGTTCGAATGGGGACAACCATCAGCTGTAGAACGGAATGACTGTAGTGAAAATTTGTCGGAACGTGACTCAACTCAGATTTCCTGCTTTTCGCGAGTGGATACCTTACCGTTACACTATCCGAGCACGACTAACAGCCAAATCGAAACTTCCATACGTCGTCAACCATGTGTCTTCAACCTGCCCTCGTAAGCTCATTATGTATATTTCCGTTGAGAGGAGACCCTTTCATTGAAAGTCACTTTTCCGAAGCCGACGGATAAACACGATATTCCAGTTCAGTGTTGCTCAGAAATGTCAGAAGTACGATGCAAAGTTCCTTCGCATTGCGGCGACTAGAAGTGCATGCATGTTCGAAGGAGCTTTGCATTGTATTTATGAACAACACAGCCACGGCAATATTGTACTTCTTGACAGAACTGCCAATGGCCACGAATGGTTCAGTCGTGTGATCAAAGATGATGAAGCCTGGGCTTTAATACGATCCTGAGACAAAGTGGTAAAGCGAAGAGTGGAGCACTGAGGCATCTCTACGACAGAAAAAAAGCTCGAATGAGTAAATCAAAGATCAAATCAATGAGCTTTGCTTTTTCGACAGAAGGAATATAGTGCATAAAGAATTAGTTCCTACAGGACAAATTGTGGACCAAGTGCCTTAAGATGATGTCCTTGATAGGCTTAGGAAAAGTGTGAATCGGATTATACCGGACACTGCAGACTAATGGATGGTGCATCATGTCATACGGCCTTTCCATGACGGAATTTTTGACCTCAAAAGGCGTTCCTATTGTTACAAGGCTCTCCCGCCACCTTTCCCTATTCACCTGATCTGAGCCCTTGTCGCACTTTGCTTTTCACGAAATTGAATAATGTTATTTCAGGACTCTGGAGAACATTCAGCATTGCTACTAAGATTGGGGACTACGACTCGGTCAGTGTACAGCTGCCGAAGGGAACTACTTCGAAGGCGATGAGATCGTTGTTTGGAAAAAAATTAAAACTGTGGCTCATAAAAAACCACTCATTACTTTTCTCATACACTTCGTATAATTATGTGTCACATACACCGAAGAGCCAAATAACTTGTAGGGCCGTCGCGAGCTTGCCGAAGTCCCCTAACACCACGTGGCATGGACTCGACTAATGTCTGATATAGTGCTGGAGGGAATCTACACAATGAATCCTGCAGAGCTGTCCATAAATACGTAAGAGTACGAGGGAGTGGAGATCTCTTATGAACAGCACGTTGAAAGGCCTCTTCTGAACAGAACGTTGCAAGGCATCCCAGATTTGCTCAATAACGTTCTTATTTGGTGGCCAGCGGAAGTAGTTAAACTCATAAGAGTGTTCCTGGAGCCACTACATAGCATTTATGGACTTTTGTGGTGTCGCATTGTCCTGCCGAAATTTCCCAAGTCCGTCGGAATTCCAATAGCCATGAATGGATGCAGGTGCTCAGACAGGATGCACACGTACGTGTCACCTGTCCGTGTCGTATCTAGACCTATCAATTTGAACAGTCCTCAGCTGACATCCGGGATCCATAGATTCGTGAGGTTGCCTAAATACCAGTACACGTCCGTCCTCTCGACGCAATTTGAAACGAGACTCGTCGGATCAGGCAACATGTTTCCTGTCATGAACATTCCAATGTCGGTACTGAAGGGCCAAGCGAGCGTAGTTTCGTGTTTGGCGTTAATCAAGGGTACAGGAGCTTCGGCTCCGAAAGCCCATACCGATGATGTTTCGTTGAATGGTTCGCACGCTGACACTCGATGATGGCCCGGCATTGAAATCTGCAGCAATTTGCGGAAGGGTTGCACTGCCGTCACGTTGAACGATTCTTTTCAGTCGTAGTTGATCCAGTTCTTGTAGGATCTTTCTCCGGTCGCAGCGATGTCGGAGATTTGATGTTTTACTGTTTTCCGGATATTCACGGTACACTCGTGAAACGGTCGAAAATTCTCACTTCATCACTACGTCGGAGATCCTGTATCCCATAGCTCCTGCGCAGACTATAACAACACCTTTAACCTCACTTAAACCTTAGTAACCCGCCATTGTAGCAACCGTAACCGATCTAACAACAGCGCCAAACACTTGTCTAATATATGGGTTGCCGACCTTAGCGCCGTATTATGACTCTTTACACGTCTCTGAATTTGAATACGCATGCCTATACCAGTTTCTTTGGCACGTCAGTATACATTAAAAAAAACTTTTTCCTAAGTTCGTTCGAACGTTTATAAGCGTATCGTGAAAAATTTCATGTAAATCGGCCAAGGAATTTTTCAGATTTTAAGAAACGACCTTAAAATATTACTTGCCTTTATAGTATAGATAATTGTGTGCATCTGTCCTTCGACTCTTCCTGAAAACGGTTATGACTAGCGCTTTTTTCCAGTCGCTAAGTACCCTGCGCTGTTCCAGCAGTCTGCACTCCACTGATGACGCTCCACTCTTGTTAAGCAGTAGTGTTAACGTCGGGCGACACATTTAACTTACTTTCTGAAGTTCCTACATAATTTAGCCGAGAGGTATACACAGAAGTTGCAGCATTAGAAAATTGCAGCGAAATGCAGGAAGATCTGCAGCGGATAGGCACTTGGTGCAGGGAGTGGCAACTGACCCTTAATGTAGACAAATGTAATGTATTGCGAATACATAGAGAGAAGGATCCTTCATTGTATGATTATATGATAGCGGAACAAACACTGGTAGCAGTTACTTCTGTAAAATATCTGGGAGTATGCGTGCGGAACTATTTGAAGTGGAATGATCATATAAAATTAATTGTGGGTCAGGCGGATGCGAGGTTGAGATTGATTTGGGAGAGTCCTTAGAAAATGTAGTCCATCAACAAAGGAGGTGGCTTACAAAACACTCGTTCGACCTTACCGTACTTGAGTATTTGCTAATCAGTGTGGGATCCGTATCAGGTCGGGTTAACAGAGGAGGTATATAAGAGCCAAAGAAGAGCGGCGCGTTTCGTCACAGTGTTATTTGGTAACCGTGATAGCGTTACGGAGATGTTTAGCAAACTCAAGTGGCATACTCTGCAAGAGAGGCGCTCTGCATCGCGGTGTAACTTGCTCGCCAGGTTTCGAGAGGTTGCGTTTCTGGATGACGCATCGAATACATTGCTTCCCCCTACTTATACCTCCCGAGGAGATGTAAAATTAGAGAGATTAGAGCACGCACGGAGGCTTTCCGGCAATCGTTCTTCCCGCGAACCATTTTCCTTAGAAAATGTAGTCCATCAACAAAGGAGGTGGCTTACAAAACACTCGTTCGACCTTACCGTACTTGAGTATTTACTAATCAGTGTGGGATCCGTATCAGGTCGGGTTAACAGAGGAGGTATATAAGAGCCAAAGAAGAGCGGCGCGTTTCGTCACAGTGTTATTTGGTAACCGTGATAGCGTTACGGAGATGTTTAGCAAACTCAAGTGGCATACTCTGCAAGAGAGGCGCTCTGCATCGCGGTGTAACTTGCTCGCCAGGTTTCGAGAGGTTGCGTTTCTGGATGACGCATCGAATACATTGCTTCCCCCTACTTATACCTCCCGAGGAGATGTAAAATTAGAGAGATTAGAGCACGCACGGAGGCTTTCCGGCAATCGTTCTTCCCGCGAACCATACGCGGCTGGAACAGGAAAGGGAGGTAATGACAGTGGCACGTAAAGTGCCCTCCACCACACACCGTTGGGTGGCTTGCGGAGTATAAATGTAGATGTAGATGTAGAGGTTAAGTGAAATGGGTGACGCACTTCCTTTGGCAGCCACGTAAGAGCATCCTCGACGGTTGCGCATGTAGCCTACTTTGGCTGCAGCAGGGGCGGCGCGGCGGCTGCAGAGTCCACGGCGGCGTGATGCTGGGCCCACAGCCAGCGTGTGCGGCGTCACCTGTTCTGCTGTCTACAGCCTGCTGACGCCGCGCTTATGACGCGCCGTCGGGTGGCGCGGCGCGGCGAGATTGCACCGAGTCCTGGCGTCCTGATTAATGGCGAGCATTAGGCCGGCGCTGGCTGCTGTAATCTCGGCTATCGCCCGCCGCCAGTCGTTAATTCCGCACCCCGCAGGCCACTTATCAGCGACAAACAACGTTCGATCAGTCGCGCCGCGCCCGCCCTAGGATTTACCGTCACTGTGTTGTTTTTACTACCAGCTCAGCCACGCACTAGAGGCTAGAGCTGCCGAATCAGACGGCGACAGAACCATTTCGGCATCCAGAGGGGCCTGCAAATTCCGAATGTTGTCAGACGATGCTTCTAATGTCTATGTGGCTGATCAACACTGAATACTCCGATGCATGCGTGTGAAATCAGGTAACAGCTCGCTGAATGTACGTCATAGTTAATGAAAGGTCTTTTATGGAACTAATTACGTCTCTACCAGTGGTGGTGCTAGTGAATATGTTCTTGTTAATGGTGGTTGTGATAAATGGTGAAAGTACAACGCATCTTTGAAACAGTACAACGGTACTCTCCTATCTCTCCCCCTCTCCCGCTCCCTCTCTTCCCCTCTATGGCCAAATATCTCACGAAATAAGCATCAAACGAAAAACTACAAAGAACGAAACTCGTCTAGCTAGAAGGAGGGAACCAGATGGCGCTATGGTTGGTCCGCTAGATGGCACTGCCATAGGTCAAACAGATATCAACTGCGTTTTTTAAAAATTGGAACCCCCAATTTTTATTACATATTCGTGTAGTACGTAAAGAAATATGAATGTTTTAGCTGGACCACTTTTTTCGCTTTGTTATAGATGCCGCTGTAATAGTCACAAATGTCTAAATACGTGGTATCACGTAACATTCCGCCAGTGCGGACGGTATTTGCTTCGTGATACATTACCGTTTACCAACTGCGGCAAAGGTCGATATCGTGTTGATGTATGGCTATTGTGATCAAAATTCCCAACGGGCGTGTGCTATGTATGCTGCTCGGTATCCTGTACGACATCATCCAAGTGTCCGGACCGTTCGCCGCATAGTTACGTTATTTAGTGAAACAGGAAGTGTTCAGCCACGTGTGAAACGTCAACCACGACCTGCAACAAATGAAGATGCCCAAATAGGTGTTTTGGCTGCTGTCGCGGCTAATCCGCATATTAGTAGCAGACAAATTGGGCGAGAATCGGGAATCTCAAAAACGTCGGTGTTGAGAATGCTACATCAACATAGATTGCACCCGTACCATATATCTATGCACCAGGAATTGCATGGCGCCCGCATCTCGTGGTCGTGCGGTAGCGTTCTCGCTTCCCACGCCCGGGTTCCCGGGTTCGATTCCCGGCGGGGTCAGGGATTTTCTCTGCCTCGTGATGGCTGGGTGTTGTGTGCTGTCCTTAGGTTAGTTAGGTTTAAGTAGTTCTAAGTTCTATGGGACTGATGACCATAGATGTTAAGTCCCATAGTGCTCAGAGCCATTTTTTGAATTGCATGGCGACGACTTTGAACGTTGTGTACAGTTCTGCCACTGGGCACAAGAGAAATTACGGGACGATGACAGATTTTTTGCACGCGTTCTATTTAGCGACGAAGCGTCATTCACCAACAGCGGTAAAGTAAAGCGGCATAATATGCACTATTGGGCAACGCAAAATCCGCGATGGCTGCGACAAGTGGAACATGAGCGACCTTGGCGGGTTAATATATGGTGAGGCATTATGGGAGGAAGGATAATTGGCCCCCATTTTATCGATGGCAATCTGAATGGTGCGATGTATGTTGATTTCCTACGTAGTGTTCTACCGATGTTACTACAAGATGTTTCACTCCATGACAGAAAGGCGATGTACTTCCAACATGATGGATGTCCGGCACATAGCTCGCGTGTCTCTGAAGCGGTATTGGATAGCATATTTCATGACAGGTGGATTGGTCGTCGAAGCACAAACACCATACCATGGCCTGCACGTTCACCGCATTTGATGTCCCCGGATTTCTTTCTGTGGGGAAAGTTAAAGGATATTTGTTATCGCGATCCACCGACAGCACCTGACAACATGCATCAGCGCATTGTCAATGCATGTGCGAACATTACGGAAGGCGAACTACTCGCTGTCGAGAGGAATGCCATTACACGTATTGCCAAATGCAGTGAGGTTGATGGACATCATTTTGAGCGTTTATTGAATTAATTTGGTATTTACAGGTAATCACGCTGTAACAGCAAGCGTTCTCAGAAATGATAAGTTCACAAAGGTACATGTATCACATTGAAACAACCGAAATAAAATGTTCGAACGTACCTACGTTCTGTATTTTAATTTACAAAACCTACCTGTTACCAACTGTTCGTCTAAACTTGTGAGCCCTATGTTTGTGACTGTTACAGTGCCATCTACCACAAAGCGAAAAAAGTGGACCAACTAAAACATTGATATTTCGTTACATACTACATGCATATGTAATAAGAAAAGGGGGTTGTTATTTAAAAAAAACACTGTTGATATCCGTTTGACATACGGAATCGCCATCTAGCAGGCCAACCATAGCGCCATCTGGTTTCCCCCTTCAAGCAAGACAAGTTTTGTTCTTTGTAGTATTTTCGTTTGACGCTTATTTTGTGGGATATTTGGCCCGGTCACGATCAATGGAACACCATATATATATATATATATATATATATATATATATATATATATATATATATATATATATGAAGTTTCGGATGAGATTGTCTCGAAAACTATACATCGGGTAAAAATAGTGGGTAAGACAAGTTAGTAAGCTCAATGGAGGACATCAGATGATACTACACATGACACCCGGCCCCCGCCCCCTTGGGTGGGACTGGGCAACTTTTATATCTTAAATGGAAACCCCCATTTTTTATCGCAGGTTGGGATTCTCCATAAAAGAAGTTATCAAGTTATCTTTTTAAAACCATTGACAGATGACGCTGAAATAGAGAAAAATTAAAATTGGGGAAGAGCTCCGATCTATTTAGAATGATCCGAGAAGGTCGCATCAAATCGATACAAAATGTGCACCAATTCTTTCATTACGCCAAATTAAGGCTTTTTTATATAAAATGTATCCTACCCGCCACAGTTTGTGAACCGTTAACATCAAGTGACGAAAGTAAATTATTCTTTAGCGAAATATGGCTCACTATTCTCCTACAGAGTTTGTTGATATGATGATAATTTTAGGTGAATGCCATAAAAGTTATGGTGCAGCTGCGCGATTGTATGCGGATCGTTTCCCAAACAGACGACATCCAAGCGAAAACATAATTCGAAATTGGACTCAACGAGATCGGAATGCATGCATGCACCGTCCACCTCGTCATCGCGAACACAATGAAAATGACGCTCGTACCCTTACTCTTCTCGCCTGTGTTCAACTGGATCCCGAAATTAGTAGTCGTGCTATTCAGGGACAAACTGGAAGACCTAAATCAACTGATTTGAGGATTTTGAAGGCACATGAATATCAAGCGTATCATATCACACTGACACAGGCATTAACGCCGAAAAATATGCAAATTCGCGTGCATTTCTGCCAATGGGCCATGGAAATGATAAGAGGTGACAATAAGTTTTTTATATACATTATGTTCACCGAAGAAACCACATTCAAAAACAATGACGAATTAAATCGTCATGATTGTCATTATTGGTCCCTTGTCAATCCACACTGGCACAGACCCGATGACAATCAACACAAATGATCGTTAATGGTCTGGTGTGTAATGTTAAACGGATACGTGATAGGACCGTATTTTTTGACTGAAATGTTATTGGGAAATCTTATTTACAACTTCTCCGCGATGATTTGTTAGAGGAAATGGAAGATGTTGATTTAGAAACTGGGCAACGAATGTGGGTCCAACAGGACGGACCAGCTCCCGGTTATGCTAAAAATGTGCGGAACGTTTTAAATTTACCGTACCTTGATGGGTGGATAGGACGCGGCGGACCAATTCAGTTCACCAGACCTAGCATCTCTTGATTTTTCCTTGTGGGGTTATTTAAAAAATATTGTTTATGAAAGACAACCCACAACCAGAAACGGTATAGAGCAACGCATTCGAAGAGCGTGTGCTGCCATGCCAAGGGATGTGCTGCTCAGAACTGTGGATAACTTTTATTGATGCAAATGTGGATAATTTTGAACAATGTCTTCGTGGCTAATTTCATTAAATAAGCATCCCAAATTGTGAGAGACAAGGGGACGCGCACAAATGAAGCACCCCATGGGAATATCATTGTACTGCGTCCATGTCTTTTTTCCTGGCTAACGCTACAAGTAGTATACAGTACATTTTGTACAAAAATAGCTTAATTTGGCGTAACGAAAGAATCGGTGCATATTTTTTATCGATTTGATGCATCTTTCTCGGATAATTCTAAATAAATCAGAGTATTTCCCCAATTTTACTTTTTTCTTGATTTCAGCACCATCTGTCAATGGTTTAAAAAGATGTTTCAGACAAAACTTGATTACTTTTTATGGAGAATCCGTATCTGTAATAAGAAATGGGGGTTTCCATTTAACATTTAAGAGTTGCCCCCCGCCCCAGCCAAGAGGGTGGGGGCTGGGGGTCACGTGTAGTATCATTTGATGTCCCCCTTTGAGCTTACGAACTTGTCTTACCCACTATTTTTACCCGATGTATAGTTTTCGAGATAATCTCATCCGAAACTTCAAATGGACCACCCTGTATATGGTGTAGTGAGTACAAGTCCAGATATTTTTATTGATAACTGAGGAAACATAACGACATTACATCAGTATTTACGTCATTTTCAGACCAATAATTATAGCTATTACCCAGTTGTATGTTTTTTGGTTGGGTACTGCATGTGGCAAGACTAAGCCATTAATGCTTATCGTCCCCTGGGCAACAGGTCATATGTTGAAGTGGGAATGCAAAATGGCTAATCTATAGTGACAGTTAAAGTCCACTTAATGGTACAGTTACGACCATGCAGGAAATATCATCACACAAAGTTTGCTACATGTTTTTGGGAAGACTGACACAGAGAGAAAACAAACGACACATGGGTGAATCAGTTAATCACAAATAATGCTCAAATGGAAAGTGCTGTTGACGTACCGTTCTCAGAGAATGGAATGGTAGCCAGAGGCACATATTGCCAAAAAATGAACAGAGTAACAATATATAGAAAGTGTATTTTTGTGCAAACATACGCTTTTTTAAATGAATCAGTGCCTAGTGAGAAGCTAAAAATAGGGTAAATTAGAATGGCAATGGTGTTTGTCTCAGCAGTCTAGTGCGAGTCGTTTAGGAGATATCGTATTTTGAAAGGCTCCCACACTAAAGAACAATGTAAGTGCATACGCTAGTTGTGTGTATTCTGACCAGTAACGCAGTAAGGAGACAATTAGCTAGCACAGGTTGTGTTCAAAATGGCCATTGGCAGCAGCAATACACACTTCCAGTCTGATATGGAACGACTGCTGTAGACATGCTAGCATTTTAGCAGAGATGATCCAGCAGGCTGTTGTAATAGGTCGTTGCATATCGTAGAGTGTAGTTTGTATGTCACTGTAGACAGTGTCTTTCAGCTCTCCTCCACAGAGAAAAGTCTACAGGTGTCAAATCTGGGGAACGGGTTACAAATGTACACTTCCTCTGCATCCAGTCCAAAGATTTGGAAATAATTTGCGAAGACATGCTGTAGCACTTCATGCACTAAGGGCTGAATAGCCATCATATTGGCATCACAAGTTCCTCCTAGTCTGCAGAGGAATGTCTTCTAGCATCCGTGGAAGATGGTCTGTTAGCAGGCTGCGATATTTGTGTGATTTTAGTATTCCGTCAACGAAAAATGGGCCTATGAGTTGTTGGCTCACTGTCGTACATCACAAATTTATATTCAATGGTCTCTGACTTTCCACCTAACGAATCCAACGGGGAATGTCAACAGACCACTACTCCATGTTTCGTAGGTTTACATGGTAAATGTGGCTTCATCAATAAACAACATTCGTGATACATCTGGAGTAGTCTGTCTTAAGGCTCATGTACACAAGTTAACACTGGTATCAGAATCGTTTCCATGCAGCTCTTGAGAGAAGCATATGATGATGAAAAATGCGTAAGACACTAGCCTGACTTATGTCACTTCCTTGCGCGACTGTAAGGGACCTGAAAAGCTCATCATCTGCATCAACAGCAAGAACATTAGTTTTCCCCTCTTCTGTCATCACTTGTTTCCTTCTGTTACGTAGTCTAGGTGTTACACTTACACTTTCATGCAGCTGGTAGAAGAAGTTGATAAATAAATTTACCTAGCAAAACTTGATCATGTGCATTTTAAAGACTCGTGTATGCCAACGAGGATCTGGGAACACTGTCACATCGTGCAGCACATCGGAATGTACAGAGGAACGTGTATCACCCCAGACTACTCTACCAGCCGTCGTAGCTCACTGAGTAGACGGTTGCAAAATCAAACCCCCAACACCTTTTTCACATTTTAGACGTCCATTCCCTAGTTCTCGTCGTTAATTAGTAGGACATCATTTTCTTACGTGAAAATAGCTTATAACAGGAAATTAGGAGCCATTAAACTGCGTGCATCTGTCTACTAACTGTTTAGTGCACAACTGTCACTGGTCCTGCCAAGGTCACGTAAGGAAAATTGGAAATTTGTGGTAAGGTCTTATGGGACCAAACTGCTGAGGTCATCGGTCCCTAAGCCTACACACTACTTAATCTAACTTAAACTAACTTACGCTATGGACAACACACATAGAAACCCATGCCGGAGGGAGGACTCGAACCTCCGACGTGGGGAAGCGTCCTAAACCGCGCGGCTACCCCGCGCGGCAAGAAATTCACGTAAGGCATATTCCTGATGGAGGACACATATGATGAAAACGTTGATATACTTTTTGTGCAGGGCGCATCTTACAATCAAGCTACTGCTACTGCTCATGCATTTGCTGCCCAGTACTCTCATAGGCGCCATCCGGATAAGAATGCTTTTGTCACCTGGAGCAACGCCTTCTGGCAATTGGAAATTTCGTCCATAAGTAATGGGCAGAGGTCGTCCAAGGACTAGACGTACTCCACGGAGGACACGATTCTTCAAACCCTTTGCAGATATGTCAAAGACTGGTAGCTGAAGTGATGCACGATGAATAACTGCCTTCATATCATTATACGTTAACTCAACACCAGCGGCCAGCAGACTGCATTCGATGAATACAGTTTTGTGAATGACTTTTGCACCAAGCAGAAGATAACAAACACTTAATAAATATAGTGAAATAGTCTGACGAATCCACATACTGTCGAGGGGGCACAGCCATTATTGGTCGAAACACAATCCACATGTCATCTGTGAACGTGGCTTTCAGGCACATTTCGGCATAAATCTGTGTGCTGGAATCGCGGGAAGGTTGCTTTAAGCCCTTACCTCCAATTCACAAGTAGAATGCGTCCGTTTATCGTACATTTCTTTGCAATTATTTGACGCTTGAGAAAAAGTACCTCTTGGTGGTCAGCAACAGTTATGGTTTGAGCATGATGGTGAACCGCCACACTTTGGAATTAATGTGCCTAATTGTCAAGATAAGCGTTTCCGAGGGAATGGATTGGTTGTGGAGATCCAGTGTCCTGGTCTCCACATTCCACGGCTCTTAATCCGCTAGATTTCTATTTGTGGAGACCCTTAAAGGGACAAGTTTATTCCACCCATGGATGGACACGTCCTAACAGCTCACGCGCATGCCATTATGCCAATGCTCTATAAAGTTGTGTTGCGTAGGGGCCAGAAAAGTATGATCCAGCGAGTGTTGAAGCGTCTACAAACGCAAGATGGCCGCTTCGAACATCTGTGAAGTGAACGTTGCTCATACGTGTACATACTGACTCCGTGAAGATAAACCTGGATGTCAAAGGTACAGAGAGGAATTATTGTGCATTGCGCAATATGCAAGCTAATGTATCCCAACTATTGGGTTTCCTGTATCTCATAGGATACTTATGATATTACTCTATTCACTGCTTCTTTATGTTGCCTTTATTTGAGCATTGACGAAACAAAGTGGTCGTGTAAGAAGTTCATGTTACATCTTAATGTTTAGTTTAAAGTAACAGTAACAGACAGAAGTACACAAGACACAGCATTATGGAGGTGTAAATTAGATACAATTTTATGCTGTAACTGAAAAAAATGTTTGGCGCAAATGCTCTCAAACATTGGCGAATCTGCATATCCGTATCGACACAGTGCAGCGTTCATGCTACCTGTTCTTGGCCACACTGCCCGCAGTTACAGCGTTGTCAGGGCCTAGGGTTTTAATTGCATTTCTATTAATCCCAATGGCGAACATAGATTTTACTAAATACAGTTTTGTATTGAACTGGGATGAGCAATCGCATGCCGATCGCCAAGTGCAGCATTTTTTCTTCGCCCGGAAGGTATACAGTGTGTACGAAAAAATGGTTCAAATGGCTCTGAGCACTATGGGACTCAACATCTTAGGTCATAAGTCCCCTAGAACTTAGAACTACTGAAACCTAACTAACCTACGGACATCACACACACCCATGCACGAGGCAGGATTCGAACCTGCGACCGTAGCAGTCCCGCCAGAACCGCACGGCCACCGCGGGCGGCAGTGTGTAAGAGCAGGTATTTTTTTTTGGTCACTGAGGACAGTGTACTTAACAACTTTACATCAGCATTAACGTCATTTCCAGACGTACAATCAAGCTATTACAAGTCGCATGTTTTTAGGCTGAGTACTACATCCAAGTACATCTACATCTACATCTACATGACTACTCTGTAATTCACATTTAAGTGCTTGGCAGAGGGTTAGTCGAACCACAATCATACTATCTCTCTACCATTCGACAGCGCGCGGGAAAAACGAACACCTAAACCTTTCTGTTCGAGCTCTGATTTCTCTTATTTTATTTTGATGACCATTCCTACCTATGTAGGTTGGGCTCAACAAAATGTTTTCGCATTCGGAAGAGAAAGTTGGTGACTGAAATTTCGTAAATAGATCTCGCCGCGACGAAAAACGTCTTTGCTGTAATGACATCCATCCCAATTCGCGTATCATATCTGCCACACTCTCTCCCCTACTACGTGATAATACAAAGCGAGCCGCACTTTTTTGCTCCCTTTCGATGTCCTCCGTCAATCCCACCTGGTAAGGATCCCACACCGCGCAGCATATTCTAACAGAGGACGAACGAGTGTAGTGTAAGGTGTCTCTTTAGTGGACTTGTTGCATCTTCCAAGTGTCCTGTCAATGAAACGCAACCTTTGGCTCGCCTTCCCCACAATGTTATCTATGTGGTCTTTCCAACTGAAATTGTTCGTAATTTTAACACCCAGGTACTTAGTTGAATTGACAGCCTTGAGAATTGTACTATTTATCGAGTAATATAATTCCAACGGATTTCTTTTGGAACTCATGTGGATCACCTCACACTTTTCGTTATTTAGCGTCAACTGCCACCTGCCACACCATACAGCAATCTTTTCTAAATCGCTTTGCAACTGATACTGGTCTTCGGATGACCTTACTAGACGGTAAATTACAGCATCATCTGCGAACAACCTAAGAGAATTCAGATTGTCACCCAGGTCATTTATATAGATCATGAACAGCAGAGGTCCCAGGACGCTTCCCTGGGGAACACCTGATATCATTTCAGTTTTACTCGATGATTTGCCGTCTATTACTACGAACTGCGACCTTCCTGACAGGAAATCACGAATCCAGTCGCACAACTGAGACGATACCCCATAGGCCCGCAGCTTGATTAGAAGTCGCTTATGAGGAACGGTGTCAAAAGCTTTCCGGAAATCTAGAAATACGGAATCAACTTGATATCCCCTGTAGATAGCGGCCATTACTTCGTGCGAATAAAGAGCTAGCTGCGTTGCACAAGAACGATGTCTTCTGAAACCATGCTGATTACGTATCAATAGATCGTTCCCTTCGAGGTGATTCATAATGTTTGAATACAGTATATGCTCCAAAACCCTACTGCAAACCGACGTCAATGATATAGGTCTGTAGTTAGATGGATTACTCCTACTACCCTTCTTAAACACTGGTGCGACCTGCGCAATTTTCCAATATGTAGGTACAGATCTATCGGTGAGCGAGCGGTTGTATATGAGTGCTAAGTAGGGAGCTATTATATCAGCGTAATCTGAAAGGAACCTAATCGGTATACAATCTGGACCTGAAGACTTGCCCGTATCAAGCGATTTGAGTTGTTTCGCTACCCCTAAGGTATCTACTTCTAAGAAACTCATGCTAGCAGCTGTTCGTGTTTCAAATTCTGGAATATTACATTCATCTTCCCTGGTGAAGGAATTTCGGAAAACTGCGTTCAATAACTCCGCTTTAGCGGCACAGTCGTCGGTAACAGTACCATCGGCACTGCGCAGCGAAGGTATTGACTGCGTCTTGCCGCTTGTGTACTTTACATACGACCAGAATTTCTTCGGATTTTCTACCAAATTTCGAGAGAATGTTTCGTTGTGGAACCTATTAAAGGCATGTGGCTAGACTAAGTCATTAATACTTATTTTCCTTAGGCAACAGGTCATGTGTTGATGTGTGGACGCATGGACGGAAAACGATTCATCTATACTTAAGGTGTAGTCCAGTTAGTGGTACAGTTATGACCATGCGGAAAACAATTCGTGATGTGTTTGCAGGCAGAGTGTTCGACACAGAGAAGAAACAACCAACATACAAATGGGTATACTTATTAAGGTCCGGCCGACCGGTATGGCCGAGCGGTTCTAGGTGCTTCAATCTGGAACCGCGCGACCGCTACTGTCGCAGGTTCGACTCCTGCCTCGGGCATGGATGTATGTCATATCATTAGGTTACTTAGGTTTAAGTAGTTCTGATGACCTCAGATGTTAAGTCCCATAGTGTTCAGAGCCATTTAAACCATTTTATTAAGGTCCCACATATCTGTACTTACACACACACACACACACACACACACACACACACACACACACACACACACACACTAATACTCGTTTACGGCGTAAAAAATAATAGTAACACTGCCGCTACGTAAAGAATGTGCGTCACTTGGCATGCCCGCTGTCTGTAGCTGATAGCACAAAGTAAGTTAAAGTAGTGCAGTGAGGAGCGATAAATGTGTTTCAGACACTTGCTGTGGACATTGTCTTAAAGTGCAGGGGGACAGCTCAAGGGCCCTAAGAGTAAAGGGTTATTCTAAATGATGGAACCATTCTCAAAAATTTGTATGTTTTAAAGCACAAAACCTAAATGAACAAGCTTTATATCAATGAAAAGAAGAAGTTTGAATGTTTTTAACGGGCGGCGCCGCCGCGCGGTGATGGTTTCAGAAGCGGCGTTAATAGGGCCGTCATTCCGTTTCACTGCCAGTTGTGAGTGAGATGGCGACTGTGGAGCACAAAGTTTTCTACGTTCTTGGGTTCGTAAAAACTCTCAACCACAATGAAAAAGAGAAGCGTCTCGCATTTTGTGGTTATGAGCTAGCAAACATGGAGGATGACGCATTTCCACAGCGTGTAATTTTTAGCAATGAAGCGACGTTCCACTTTAGTGGAAAAGTCAACAGACACAATGTTCACTTATGGGGTTAGGAAAATCCACATTCACCATTGCAACACGAAAAAGACTTATCGAAGATCAACTTGTTATGTGCCGTATCCTGTACAAAGGTTTATGGACCATTTTCCTTAGCGGAAGAACTGTAACTGGAATCATGTACCTGGACATGTTGGAACAGTGGCTGTTCCGTCAAGTTATGGAAGATTCCCAGGACTTCGTTTTCCAACAGGATGGAGCTCCGCCACATTGGCGCCATGCTGTACGAGGCTTTTTGAATAACTCCTTTCCTCGGTGCTGCATCGGTCGCACGGGACTTGAGGACCTGGCTCTGCACTTCTGGCCGCTGAGATCTCCTGATCTCACACCCTGCGACTATTTCTTATGAGGTAACGTGAAGAAAGCTGTTTACGCCCCGCCTCTACGAACCACTCTGAACGATCTGCGGAACCGGATCACTGCCGCCGTGCACTCACAAGGGAACCTCCCCATCGCACCACCCTCAGATTTAGTTATAAGTTGGCACAGCGGATAGGCCTTGAAAAACTGAACACAGATCAATCGAGAAAACAGGAAGAAGTTGTATGGAACTATGAAAAAATAAGCAAAATATACAAACTGAGTAGTCCATGTGTAAGATAGGCAACATCCAGGTGGGTGTAAACACATGAGCGCCGTGGTCCCGTGGTTAACGTGCGCAGCTACGGAGCGACAGGTCGTTGGTTCAAGTCTTCCCTCGGCAGAAAATTTCAATTTTTATTTTCAGACAATAATCAAAGTTCAGGCACTCACATATAATCATCTTCGCTCTCCAAAATTCCAGGACATGTTCAGATTTGCTTGGACATATGCAGGATTTGACGGTTTACACACGTAAAAATTTGAAAACGTTAAAAACATAAGTTTTGACAGAGCACAGACAAAACTGTGCGACTGTGAAACTGTTGCATTCATTTGTTGCAGTTTATGTGACAAACTCTTATGTTTTAACACTTTTTTGGAAGTGATTATCACATCCACAAGAAAACCTAAATTGGGCAAGGTAGAAGAATCTTTTTACCCATTCACCAAGTGTACAAGTTAGGTGGGTCGACAACATAATCCTGTCATGTGAAGCACATGCCGTCACCAGTGTCGTATAGAATATATCAGACGTGTTTTCCTGTTGAGGAATCGGTTGACCTATGACCTTGCAATCAAATGTTTTCGGTTTCCATTGGACAGGCGCGTCCTTTAGGCTGCTAATCGCACGGGTTTGCGGTGTGGTCGCAAAACACAGACACTAAACTTATTACGCTGAACAGAGACGTCAATGAACGAACGGACAGATCATAACTTTGCGAAAATAGAGAAAGAAAAACTTTCACTCTTGGGAAGATTTGAACCAGGAACCGCTCGTTCCGCAGTTGCTCACGCTAACCACGGGACCACGGCGCCCCTGAACGCAGATTGTCCTAGACGTTGCCTATCTTGCACATGGACTATATATATTTTGCTTATTTTTTTCATAGTTCCACACAACTTCTTCCTGTTTTCTCGATTAATCTGTGTTCAGTTTTTCAAGGCCTATCCACTGTGCCAACTTATAACTAAATCTGAGGGGGGTGCGATGGGGAGGTTCCCTTGTCAATAACAGCAGATACGATTTCGCGTGTGTGGGAGCAATTTGACTACAGCGTCGATGTTTGCCGTGCAGCCAACGGTGGCCACACTCATCATTTATAACATATCACATTTCTAATTATTATAAACTAATTAATTACAAATTATTAAATTAATTAAATTGATATCAACCATGGTGAAAAAACTTTGAAACTTCCTCTTTTCATTGGTATAAAACTTGTTCATTTTGGACTTGTACTTGAATAAGTACGAAATTTAGAAAATAGGTCCATCATTTAGAATAACCCTGTATATTTAGGAAACGCAAAACATGTGTGTTGATCAAGATTGAAGGGACATGTGTTCGAAGCGCACAATGTTTCCTTCTGGCAGTGCATCCCATCATCCTTCGTGACATGATACGAACCGCCCGCATCTCGTGGTCGTGCGGTAGCGTTCTCGCTTCCCACGCCCGGGTTCCCGGGTTCGATTCCCGGCGGGGTCAGGGATTTTCTCTGCCTCGTGATGGCTGGGTGTTGTGTGCTGTCCTTAGGTTAGTTAGGTTTAAGTAGTTCTAAGTTCTAGGGGACTGATGACCATAGATGTTAAGTCCCATAGTGCTCAGAGCCATTTGAACCATTTTTTGATACGAACCCGCTTGCAGGAGCTCCTGCATTTGTGAGGGTGGCAGATACAACAACATCCATCATATTAACTTGACATGCCGGCCGGTGTGGCCGTGCGGTTCTAAGCGCTTCAGTTTGGAACCGCGTGACCGCTACGGTCGCAGGTTCGAATCCTGCCTCGGGCATGGATGTGTGTGATGTCCTTAGGTTAGTTACGTTTAAGTAGTTCTACGTTCTAGGGAACTGATGACCTCAGAAGTTAAGTCCCATAGTCCTCAGAGCCATTTGACCCATTTGAACTTGACATGAGTCTAGGCAATTACTATAAACAGTCCTGTTGGAGGAACATCCGCAATTCATCATTATACCAGAGGTTGAATATACTGCTACAGTTGTAAGGTTCTTTTATTTAAAACACGGCCTGCTTCGGGCTCTTACACGCCCATCATCATGTGTTATAATTTCGTGCTGCGACCCTGAGTGCCGCAGTGAATGAGTACAGGACGCGCTCGCTGGTAATACGGCGCGTCCTGTACTCGTCCACTGTGGCGCTCAGGGTCACAGCACGAAATTATAACACCTGACGATGGGAGTGTAAGAGCCCGAAACCGACCGTCTTCTAAATACAAGAACCTTACAACTGTAGCGGCATTTTCAACCTCTGGAATCATGCATTTAAAACGTGTTTGTAAAAATGAAGTACCCTCTTCACGACATGCTGTACAACACAAGGGAAGACATCATCTATGACCTAGGGTGGCCCTTGAAAGACATTGACAGATATGGATGCGCTGACAGTGTACAACACCTTCCATTTCTGTGGGAGAGGAGATCGAGATGTAAGGCGATTATGTTGAGGCCCTGTAATATGGCGAACATCTGTCAGTATAGTGTGCTATGGATTACAGGCATGTTGCCACTAATTTTTACCCAGCCCCCCCCCCCCCGCCATACACACACACACACACACACACACACACACACACACACACATATTATATATATATATATATATATATATATATATATATATATATATATATATATACAGGGTGTCACCTAACGTTACCGCTGGATGTATTTCGTAAACCACATCAAATACTGACGAACCGATTCCACAGACCGAACGTGAGGAGAGAGGCTAGTGTAATTGTTTAATACAAACCATACAATAATGCACGGAAGAATGTTTTGTTACACAAACCTACGTTTTTTTTAAATGGAACCACGTTAGTTTTGTTACCACATCTGAACATATAAACAAATACGTAATCAGTGCCGTTTGTTGCATTGTAAAATGTTAATTACATCCGGAGATATTGTGACCTAAAGTTGACGCTTGAGTACCACTCCTCCGTTGTTCGATCGTGTGTATCGGAGAGCACCGAATTACGTAGGGATCCAAAGGGAACGGTGATGGACCTTAGGTACAGAAAAGATTGGAACAGTACATTACGTCCACATGCTAACACCTTTTTATTGGTCTTTTTCACTGACGCACATGTACATTACCATGTGGGGTGAGGTACACGTACACATGTGGTTTCCGTTTTCAATTACGCAGTGGAATAGAGTGTGTCCCGACATGTCAAACCAATAGATGTTCAATGTGGTGGCCATCATTTGCTGCACACAATTGCAATCTCTTGCGTAATGAATGTCGTACACACCGCAGTACATCTGGTGTAATGTCGCCGCAGGCTGCCACAATACGTAGTTTCATATCTTCTGGGGTTGTAGGCACATCACGGTACACATTCTCCTTTAACGTACCCCACAGAAAGAATTCCAGAGGTGTAAGATCAGGAGAACGGGCTGGCCAATTTATGCGTCCTCCACGTCCTATGAAACGCCCGTCGAACATCCTGTCAAGGGTCAGCCTAGTGTCAATTGCGGAATGTGCAGGTGCACCATCATGCTGATACCACATACGTCGACGCGTTTCCAGTGGGACATTTTCGAGCAGCGTTGGCAGATCGTTCTGTAGAAAACCGATGTATGTTGCAGTGCTCTTCGATACACACGATCGAACAGCGGAGGAGTGGTACTCAAGCGTCAACTTTAGGTTACAATATCTCCGGATGTAATTGACATTTTACAATGCAACAAACGGCACTGATTACGTATTTGTTTATATGTTCATATGTGCTAACAAAGCCAACATGGTTCCATTTAAAAAAACGTAGGTTTGTGTTAAAAAACATACTTCCGTGCATTTTTGTATGGTTTGTATTAAACAATTACACTAGCCCCTCTCCTCACGTTCGGTCTGTGGAATCGGTTCGTCAGTATTTGATGTGATTTACGAAATATATCCAGCGGTAACGTTAGGTGACTCACCCTATATATATATATATATATATATATATATATATATATATATATATATATATATATATATATATATGTGTGTGTGTGTGTGTGTGTGTGTGTGTGTGTGTGTGTGTGTGTGTGTGCGCGCATGCGAACTGGGAGTCAGCACTAGGAGTTGGAATCTCTCAGCTCCCATAGGAGCAGAGATACATATGAAAAAGTGAACTACTGTCATCTAGGCTGCCTTACACATTAGGCATACCATACGTTTAGAATTAGCGTGAATTTCATGGGCTAGACATTGGATGGGCATGACAGAGCAGGGAGGGAAGAGAAGAGAATGCGTAATGAGAAGGGCAGTATGACATGGACAGGGAAAGATGGGACCAGAAGGTGGACAGAGAGTGGGAGGTAAGAGGAGGTGGGCCGTCAAGGGGGAGGAGCAGATGGACTGAGAGACAGGATGGAGGAGATTAGCAGATAGAGCAGGAAGGAGGAGATGGACAGGGGGAGGGGAGACTGGGAAAGAGGAATTTGGAAGATACAATGGGGAGAAGGAAATGAAGATAGAGTGGGGAGAGGAGGGGATGGTCAGAGAGAGGGGGTTAGGAGACAGTCACAGAGACAGGAAGCAGGAGATGGAGAGAGAGGAAGCAGGAGATGCAGAGAAGGGGAGAAGGAGGACATGTATTGAGGGGGCTGAGAAGGATCTGGTTGAAGAGAGGGGAGGGGAGGATGAGATGAACAGACATAATGGCGATGGATACGTAAGTGGAGAGGAGGACATATGGAGACAATAGAGATGAAGACGGAAAGGGAGAATGGGTGCAGGAGATGGACAGACATGCGGTACACCTACTAAATGGACCATGCATACACATACTATAGCGACAGTACCCCATAACAGTCAATACAGCGTCGGTAAGTCTGAACAGTTGTGAACACTTTGTCTAGCTTACATGATAATGACATTTTCTCGATATGACACTGCTACAGCAGTTCATATTATTTCATTAACAATTGCAGACTGGAGGACTGGAGTAAATAAACATTTTGCATCTCCTGAACAGAGAGACGATGGGGGGAAGAGCAATGTATATGTCAAAAGCGTACGAGGCCGAAACCATCGTTTTTACTTTTCACTCTATTCTATTGTTGGACTAATATCGGCCACTTGGCCGTCATCAACGGTATCTGCTTTACAAACGAAAACAATAATGTACATCTTTCTGTGAAGCAGCTAGTATATTGTATCGGCTAATGTCACTGTCCTCATTTCGTATTTCATCATCTTACCTGCCGTGTACTGCTTTTCTTTCATGTGCCAGAGACATGATACCATGTATATAAGTTTTGATGGGTTGTAGTGGGGAAGGGAGATGCGTTTGGCATACACACATTACGAATAATTCTATGATATTGTAGATTAAAGAATTTTATTCATAATTTGTTTCATCTGTAATCACGTTACCTATTCCAAACTTACGTAATTACTGCTTAAAGGTTTACAAAAATACGGTGGTTCAAAGTGTTGAAACAGCCTTCTAAAACGAAAACGAAATTTTGTAGTCAAACAGTATGAGACAATTGGGGAGAGGTGGGGATACGGGGGGACACCAGAAATGCTATGCTAAGAACATTTTGGAGGCGTAATCTTGGATTTTGAAATGGAAAGGAGGTCATGTGACGTATCAAAGGGAGAACTATACGAGGAAACGATGGTGTCTTACATTTGATTTTTATTTTTGACGTTTGGTTTGCTACCTGTTAGGTATTTCGTTTCAATAGGTAAGTAATCAAGTATTCTAATACATGTAATATTAATCCACTTCTGAGGTAAAATCATTGTTAATGAAGAATGACTAATAAATAGTAACACTTGTTTTTCAAATCAATTTCGGGAAGTTGTTTAGTCTGTTGTCGCAAATATCTAACCCATCGGAGTATTGTCTACAAGACGACTGTGTCTTAAGAAGACATACTGTCGTTCAGCACAATCTTAGAAACATCCTTTCCTAAACATGACGTACGATCGAAATATACTTCCCTGTTCTTAAAAATGGATGGTTTATTTGTCGCTTTCTTTCCTCTTACACTTATAGTGATATGAGGAGCAAAAGAAGGTTAGCTGAAATGTTTGAGAGGCTGCAGAGTTCTTCCTTTTACCCTTTTAAATCCTCATCATTGTGTTCAATATTGGTTTTGACGATTTTAACTTGGATGTTAACTCTCATTTAAGCATTAAATGTATCACTGCTTTTATATCTTTTAATGGCAGAGCTGATGATTTTCCTTTTATTCCCGTAATTCTATTGCATACTTGAGATGTTTTTAGGACATAAAAAGGACGCTAGTAAGTGTACAGTCAATAACTATTTTAAACGTATTATTTATAATTCTCTAGGTTTCAGTAGCTCTTATGAATGATTACTATACTCGAGTCATTTGTTGTGTTAAGTGATAGTTCCTTTAGGTAGACGGGAAACAATAACGGACCTACGGCTGAACCATGTGGAACTTCAGAAAGGCAGATAAATCTCTTTCTTCTATGTTTGTACAACTGCGTAAGACAACTTTACGCAGGTTTACTTGTTATGTATGGCATGAGGCAGTTGTTGGCTACAGCGTTTACTGCATAAATGGACACGGTTCAAATAAGAAAGTACACGAAAGAGACAAAACTTTAAATTCAGTGTATCATAAAAGCTTCACTCACGAATGCAGGCGCCCGCGTCCCATTACATCCCTTATACAATCTGATGGTGCCGTTATATATTGACGGAAAAAAATCACAGTATCAAGAGTTGTGCGACACGGGTGAAAGTTGGTAGGCATGTTTCTATATCTGAAAGATGATGGCCGGCCGCGGTGGTCTAGCGGTTCTGGCGCTGCAGTCCGGAACCGCGGGACTGCTACGGTCGCAGGTTCGAATCCTGCCTCGGGCATGGGTGTGTGTGATGTCCTTAGGTTAGTTAGGTTTAAGTAGTTCTAAGTTCTAGGGGACTTATGACCTAAGATGTTGAGTCCCATAGTGCTCAGAGCCATTTGAACCATTTGAACCAAAGATGATGTCTATTCAGATATAGTACCAGTCGCATAAGAGTAGCGCGAGTAGCGACACTATGAAGATGCAAACCAGGTTTCCTTTAAATACACTCTATAACGGACATGAGTGTTGGTGTTCTTTCGAGATTGGACGTAGTGAGATGACGTTAGTCAGGAATGCATTTAGGTCACAAAGACGCCATTATCAGCGCCTCCTGAGTTCGAACTAGATCCTGTGTTAGGGATACGAGAAGCTGGATGTTCCTTCTGTGATACTGCAGAAAGAATCGGCAGGAATGTAGCCACTGTAGATGATCGCTGGCAGCGGTGGTCGTAGCAAGAAGACAGGCTCCGGACGACCACTTGGCACTACCGGGGGAAGACCATCGACTGGCTCTGGCGAATCGTACTGCATCTGCAGCAGCAATTTGAGCAGAAGTTGGCACCGTAGTCACACAACGAACTGTTACAAATCGATTGCTTCAAGGACAGCTCCGAGCCAGACGTCCTGTGGCGTGCGTTCCACTGACCGGAAACCAACTCCATTTGCAACTTCAGTTGTGTGAAGAGCGAGCTCACTGAAGGGCAGCGTGAAGGTCTGTTGGGTTTTCTGATGATGCTGGATCGGTCTCGGTGCCAGCGATGGCCGTGTGTTGGATAGGACGAGGGCAGTTGAGGGTCTGGAACCAACCTGTCTGCGTCCTAGACACGCCAGATCTACTCCTGGAATTTGGTCTGCGGTGCGATTTCGTATGACAACAGGAGCTCTTTCGTGGTTATCCCACATACACTGAATGCAAATATGTACGTCAGTCTGGTGATTCGAGGTATTGTGCTACCATTCATGAAAAGCGTTCCAGGGGGTCTTCTCCAACAGGTCCACCGCAGCCACCCGAGGTCTAGTGGAGGGGGGTGACCGCGCATGTAAATAGCCCGCTCTCCTCGCATCTCGACACTTCGCCAGAAGATGGGTAGTATGACGCTTCCCGAAACGTCGCGAGATATTAATGCTACCACCCGGCTGGAGACCCGAGAAACCTTCATCAACAGTTTACGCCGGGAAAGCCTACAGTCACAGTCACATTGTTGTGACCAAATATGCTCTATAGAGTGATGCCATGCTGCCATAGCCTGATCGATCACTAGATCTGCCTCCTAACGATCACATATGGAACATCATCGGCGACAGCTCCAGCGTCATCCACAAACAGCACTAATTGTTCCTCTACTGACTGTGAAAGTGAGACAGGCATGGAACTCCATACCACAAACTGACATCCGGGATATGTACAACACAATGCATGCATGTTTACATTTAACATTCTGGCGGTTACGCTGGCTAATAATGTACCTACATTTCACAGCATCTCTCCCTTGCATTAACCTTTGATCATGCACTGTTAATCACTGAAATATGTTACCTACGCAAATTTCCGCAGCTCATGGTCTTACGGTAGTGTTCTCACTTCCCGCGCACGGGGCCACGGGTTCGATTCCCGGCGGGGTCAGGGATTTTTCCTGCCTCGAAATGACTGGGTGTTGTGTCGTCTTCATCATTCATCGCCATTACGGTCAGAGGAAGGCAATGGCAAACCACCTCCGCTAGGACCTTACCTAGTACAGCTGTGCGGGTCTCTCGCATCGTCCCCTACGCTCTTCGGAGATGGTTCAAATGGCTCTGAGTACTATGCGACTTAACTTCTGAGGTCATCAGTCGCCTAGAACTTAGAACTAATTAAACCTAACTAACCTAAGGACATCACACACATCCATGCCCAAGGCAGGATTCGAACCTGCGACCGTAGCGGTCGCTCGGTTCCAGACTGTAGCGTCTAGAACCGCACGGCCACTTCGGCCGGCTCTCCTCGGAGTATGGGACCTCATCAACATCAGGCAAATGTATTCCCAAAGTTTCATTACTCTACATTAATTGCTTTTTGGTGTTGCGACTTTTTTCTTAGTCATTATTTATTACTATTAGTTACTGGTACCGTCTGCATTGGATACAGTGCAGTAGGACTGTGGCTTAAGAAACTATATACGTCAGTAAAGCAGTACTCAGACTTCCTGCATTTCGTCGTTGGCACAGAGGTAGAATAAGAACCGATGTCTGCAGGCTGAATTGGGACCATTGTCTTTTCAAGAACATCAGGCGCAGTCGTCTTACGCCACGGAAGATCCGTGTTCTTCGAATGTCGGCAGTCGTCGGGTTTGAGGAATATTATTTCGTCCGGAGAAGGGCTTTAGCATAATTTATAATGGCAGCACATCAGGGCGCCGGCGGCTTTTGCAGACGGCGCCGCCCTGCTCGCTAATTATTCCCGGATTCGCCGGTAATTAGCTAATTTCCCCGGTCGCCGCGGTGCGACCGAACGGCGCGCAGGTGGCACGCGCAGCGAAGTGTGCGTTCACCCCCGCACGCCCCCACTACCTCACAACCAGGCCCCTGCCCCCTCCCCTCCCCTCCTTGAGAGCACAGGTGCCGGCAGCTGGCACAACTTGGTGCAACTTCCCTCCCGACTATTGTGCTTTATTTGCTCGATTTCTCTCCTCCTGCAGATCGGATTTACTTGTTCGTGCAGTGCAGCGGAAACAAATTACCGGCAGCGAATCGCGTTTTACGGTTCCCGTGAATGTTCTCCGACGTCGCTGGGCAAAATGGTGCATTGGACCCGCTAAAAACTTACTGCCTGTTCACCATTTAAAGGCTTACTAGCACGACGGCGCCGGGGAAGCGTAGCTCGTTGGAAGTTCGTTCCGAAATAATCGTCTTCACCGTCGGCAATGAAGCTATCTGGAAAACATTCAGATGTAACGTTATTCATTAAAATGGAAACAAGTTCCAGTCATACATAAATAATGACTAAGAATATGAATAGCCCAGTAAACTATAGACATCTTCTCAGAACTGCCGTTAGAACTCCAAAATTGTTAAAAGCGTCTGTTTCCTTACATTACAAAAACCGCAGTAGCTCTACGCTGATCTTTTTTTAGTTTCTTGAGAAATTTGTATCTGGCGCAATGAGCGGAATAAAAACACCTGAGAGACATAAATGCTGTGCAAAAATGTATTTATTTATTTTTTATTCTGTTCTGCACACGTCAGAAGGTCAGTTATATTTCTACCTTTCAAAAAAAATTGAATTCTCGTAATTACGTACATGTATTTCATTGTAATAATAGTGTAGCAACACTGTTTACAGAAGTGTGGAAATACTGGTAGATGCCCAACTCTGAGAGATCAGTTTACGTTCCGAGAAATGTTGGAATACACGAGGCGAAAGTGACCCTACGGCTTACCTTAGAATCTAGGTTAAAGAAGGACAAACCTGTGTTTATAGCTTTTGATAATGTTGACTGAAATGAACTCTTTGAAATTCTGTAAGTATCAGAGGTAAAACACAGGGAACGAAAGTTTATATGGAACTCGTACAGAAACAAAAGGCTGTTACAAGAGTCTAAAGAAGTGAAAGAGAAGCCGTCATCAGGAAGGAATTGAGTAAGGGTTGTAACCTACACCTGCTGATATTCAATCTCTGCAGTGAGCAATCAGTAAATGAGTTCAAAGAAAAAATTGGAGGATAAATGAAAGTTGAGTGAACAGAAATAGAAATTTGAGGTTTGCTGATGACATAGTAACTTTGTCGGAGGCAGCAAAGGACTTGAAAGTACAGATGAACGGAATGGACAATGTCGTGAAAGGAGGATATAAGACAAACATTAACAAGAGCAAAACCCCGGTAATGGAATGTAATCAAATTAAATCAGGCCGTTCTGAGGGAACTCGATTTGGAAATGGGGCACTAAACACAGCAGGTGCGTCTATTATTTGGGCAACAAAATAACTGATGATGGCCGAAGTAGAGAGGATATAAAATGTAAACGTTCAAGGACAAGAAAAGCGTTTCTGAAGAAGAGAAATACATTAGAACTGAATATAAATTTAAGTGGTAGGAAGTCTTTTCTGAAGTGGTATATGTGGACTGTAGCCTTTTATTGGAGAGTAACGTTGAACATAAACAGTTCTGAATAGAAGAGAATAGAAGCTTTTGAAACGTTGTGGTATAGAAGAAAGCTGAAGATTGGATTGATAGATCAGCTAATAAATGAGGCACAGAAGGGAAATTGGGAGAAAAGGAATTTGTAGTGTAACTTGGTAAAAGAAAGGATCGGTTGGTAGGACAAATTCAGAGACAACAAGGAATCATCACTAGTATTGGAAGGAAGTGCGGGATGGAGGTGGAGAGCTAAAAATTTGAGAGGGAGATCAAGAGACAGCGCAGGAAGCAGCTTCTAATGACTGTGCATTGCAGTAGTTGTCCGCCCCGACAGCTGAGTGGTCAGCGTGATGGATTGCAGTCCTACGCGCCCGGGTTCGATTCCCAGCTGGGTTGGGAATTTTCTCCGTTCAGGGACTGGGTGTTGTGTTGTCTTCATCATCATTTCATCCCCATCCGGCGCGCAGGTCACCCAATGTGGCGTCGAATGTAATAAGACCTGCACCAAGGCGGCCAAACCTGCCCCGCAAGGGGCCTCCCGGCCAATGACGCCAAACGTTCATTCCATTTACATTGCAGTAGTTACACGGAAACGAAGAGGCTTGCACAGGATAGAGTAGCAGGCAGAGCTGCATCAAGCCAGTCTCAGGAGTGAAGACCACAACATAACTACCTGAAGACAGAATGAAACCTTTGACACAGAGTGGCTCGTATGAAACCATCCGAAAGCACCATTCCTCGTCAAGCACAGTTGCGGAAATTAGGTTATAGGAATGAGAGGGGGCACGAGACACTAGGAAAGACTTTGCGGAACATCTTTTAACAGAAAACTGCCCATATGATGTATATGGTAATGCTGTTACATGCCGAAAAACAGAAGGAAGATGACACTATTGGAATTGTTTGAAATCAATAAACACGTGCAACAGAATGCTAACTTAGTTTCAAATGACTAAACAATACCATTCACACGCCCCTCTCCACCCACGGATAAACTGAACTTGAATTATGCAAATGCTATTCCACAATAGTAAATACAATTGCTTTTTTTGGCCTATGTTAAACGAGGTGCACAGTCCACAATAAACTTTGTTTTTAAATTTCGAATAAATTTAACCGTTTAAAAACATTATGTATCCCTTCATTTTAAGTATTTTCTCTGTTTGTATCATCTATGTAAGTCACATCGGATTTTATCTCATACGTATTTTGATCAAGTAATATTTTACAGAACGTCAGGAAAGTGTTTCCTATTTATTATTATTAACATGAAGCAATTAAGTCTAAACTGTAAAACTAATAAGAATCCGCGTTCGATTGTTACAGGCCTTCCCATACTTCAGTCTATTGTTAACCTATACTGTGGTTTCCTGCCAACTCGTCGCTAATAGGGTGCCTACGGGATGGAGCGTTCTCGGAATGTTATACAACAATTTCAAGCAAATAACATTAGTAGTTTTATTTCCAGAAAAGCAAATTGACAATACGTAACTTTCTTTACAGCAATCGTCGCTGCCGAGTGACGACACGAAAACAACACAGTTCTTGCTATACACCAAGTCCAAGGAACCACTTGTTGCGGAACTATACAGCGCAGCACTAATCACGTTGCAGATTCGGGCCGATCATGTGCGGCCATGATGGCATGAGCTGCGTTTACATGCAGCTGTTGCAGTTGGCTAGCCTGACGCGGCGCAGTCTGATTCCGCACACCATTGGCCGCCGATTCTTCACTGCCTTCTCTGGTCTCTCGTTTCGTCTCTTCGTTCCGGCGATTGTGGTTACGCCAGGATATATTGAAGAAAAAATTTAATGCCAACACCAGAAAAAAATTTAACTGATATGAGCAAAAAGTCTTACCTACAAGTAGAAGTGCGCGCTGTTGGAAATAAAATGCAAAATGCTCAGGGTGGGTGTCTGTTCCCGTAAATCTGGTGCACTGGTGCAGCTTTGGAAGATTTAGGAAGGAGTTGGGTGGATTGTCACAGTAACACACTACTGGCCATTAAAATTGCTACACCAAGAAGAAATGCAGATGATAAACGTGTATTCATTAGACAAATATATTATACTAGAACTGACATGTGATTACATTTTCACGCAATTTGGGTGCATAGATCCTGAGAAATCAGTACCCAGAAGAACCACCTCTGGCCGTAATAACGGCCTTGATAAGTCTGGGCACTGAGTCAAACAGAGCGTGGACGGCGTGTACAGGTACAGCTGCCCATGCAGCCTCAACACGATACCACAGTTCATCAAGAGCAGTGACTGGCGTATTGTGACGAGCGAGTTGCTCGGCCACCATTGACCAGACGTTTTCAATTGGTCAGATATCTGGAGAATGTGCTGAAATGTAGGGTTTCGCAGGGATCGAATGAAGGATAGAGCTACGGGTCGTAACACGGCTGAAATGTAACGTCCATGCGAACAAGAGGTGACGACAGAGACGTGTAACGAATGGCACCCCATACCATCACGCCGGGTGATACGCCAGTATGGCGATGACGAATACACGCTTCCAATGTGCGTTCACTGCGATATCGCCAAACACGGATGCGACCATCATGATGCTGCAAACAGAACCTGGATCATCCGAAAAAATGACGTTTTGCCATTCGTGCACCCAGGTTCGTCGTTGAGTACTCCATCGCAGGCGCTCCTGTCTGTGATGCAGCGTCAACGGCAACCACAGCCATGGTCTCCGAGCTGATAGTCCATGCTGCTGCAAACGTTGTCGAACTGTTCGTGCAGATGGTTGTTGTCTTGCAAACGTCCCCATCTGTTGACTCATGGATCGAGACGTGGCTGCACGATCCGTTACAGCCATGCGGAGAAGATGCCTGTCATCTCGACTGCTAGTGATACGAGGCCGTTGGCATCCAGCACGGCGTTCCGTATTACCCTCCTGAACCCACCGATTCCATATGCTGCTAACAGTCATTGGATCTCGACCAACGCGAGCAGCAATGTCGCGATACGATCAACCGCCATCGTTATAGGCTACAATGCGACCTTTATGAAAGTCGGAAACATGATGGTACGCATTTTACTCCTAACACGAGGCATCACAACAACGATTCACCAGGCAACGCCGGTCAACTGCTGTTTGTGTATGAGAAATCGGTTGGAAACTTTTCTCATGTCAGCACGTTGTAGGTGTCGCCACCGGCGGCAACCTTGTGTGAATGCTCTGAAAAGCTAATCATTTGCGTATCACAGCATCTTCTTCCTGTCGGTTAAATTTCGCGGCTATAGCACGTCATCTTCGTGGTGTAGCCATATTAATGTCTAGTAGTGTATTTGTTGCGTTATGTGGAGAGAACGCTTGCTTCTAATCAGCATTTTAGTTGTTCCGTTTCCGATGAAGCCCTTGCAATGACAGTCAGTAACACTAGCGACACTTTACTGCGTTTGACATGCAAGCTTTTATTCGGCATTTGTTAACTTTGTAAGGAATTCAGTATAACAGTGGGTAAACCAGGTGGCTCATGAAAGTCGTCTTCTGTAGTTTTATGTTTCCCTTATACGTTAGTGTGAGAAAGGTTGCACCGTCACTGCTGTCCAAGGGGAAGTGCATGTACAAGCGAACCTCCAACGACCTGTGCAATCTTCAACGTGCGTTTTCCTCCTCTTTCCGCTCTGATAACGTCGCATGCCCGTCTGTTTATAGTATCAGTCTTACAGTCAGACATGTAACAACTGCAATGTACTCCAACGAAGACTACATAGATATTATAGTGATCTATGGGGCGAAGCACAACAATGGATTTGAGGCCCGAAAGCGGTATTCGAAAAATTTCACAACGCTACGTCTACGTTCTGCGCATGTTTTTAGACGTAGAGAGATGCGTTTAAGAACCGAGCAGCTTTCCAGTTGCCAGGTGTCATGGAAAGGAAAATCCGCGACGCAACTAGTGCTGCCCGGGAAGCTGTTCTGTACTTTGGAGCACATGCAACGCACGGTAAACATAGCTGAGAGGAAAGTAACGTCTACGTGCAATATAGTATAAACGAAAGTGTTATCGTGCTATTACATTTATGATGCAGTATTATTTATACGAATAATAATAATACGATCATTATTAACTAAATTAAGCAAGTCATTAGTTCTCGTCCAGTAATAGCTATTTCTCATCGTCATTAGGACATAGAAGAGCTGCACTGACACGTGGATATCAAGGTCTCCGGTACCAAGGATTCTGGAGGAACGAAAATGGCCTCCTTTCAAGCTTCACCTACACCAATAGCTATAAGGATACAGTGGCCAAAATAGGGTACCGTACTGCAGACGTTTCGTAAATAAAGTAACCATAAATCCGGATATCCTGAGGCCGATTTTGTGGGGAGATGAATGCTGTTTCCTCAGTGACGCAACTGTCAGTAGACACAACCTACAGCACGGGCTCCTGCAAATCCTCACTGACTGCGACCACATCACATGCAAGCGTAATGAGATGTTAGCGTATAGTGCGGAATTCTAGGAGACCACATCACAGGAGCAGTTTCTTTGTCTCCAAGACTAACTGGTCGGCTGTATTTGGAATTCCTACATAATGTGGTGAGCGTTTTGGGAATCAGCAGAAGACACTTCAGTTAGTTGTGAGCCACTGATTTCAGCACTATAGCGCACCACCCCATCATTGCAGACGTTATGGACAGCGAGATCGCCTGACTGAAAGCCCTTGAATTTTTTTCTTATGCGGCTATATCAAAGCCAGGTTTTACGAAACGGAACCGGAAAATCCAGATGAAGGAAAACATGCCTGAGCTTCAGTATCTGCAGAAAAGTTAAAGTGTGCATGCTGAAACCGAGAGGCCCTTACATCAACGCATCCAACAAGGCGGACGTGCATTTGAACATGTGTATTATGAACAATGCAATTATGAAGATCTTTCAGTGTATAACGCAGGTTTATAGGCATAACATTTGTGATAATCATTATATTCAATGGTTTTCATTGCATTGAGAGATATGACAGCATTTATATGATACCACCAGTTGTCAAGCACGGATTGGTGCTTTATGTGTTGTTAATAAATTAGTTGTCATATGTTGAAAAGCACTGAAACAGGTAATTAATATGCTTTGGAGCTTGTGCATATTGTTTTGATCAGGCACAATGATCAATGATTCTTCTACCCAGAGAATTTTTTGAACCCAGGAATCGAACCCGGAAAAAAATTTCAGAAATACGTCATTAAAATAATTATGTGAGAAACATGTACATAATATTTTCGCTCTATAATGGCAAATAAATGCCATCATGGGCAATACTAAAACATATAGATAGCCCTTTATACATGGTTTTCCAAGTAGGTGTGTGAAAAACTGACAGTAAAAGTCGATACAAAGCTTTGAATAGATGCATAATGCGGACAGCAGTGATAGAAGTGCCCCCTACGTACAGAGTTCGGTTTTCTTTCTTTAAAAAATATACTCATACTGTAAATAATATCAAAAGAATAAAAAATGTGAATCTACTAAATCACGTAGGAAAACACTGAACACAATAGTTCTCACGGTAATAAAAAAACGAGCCAGACTGCAAATCTTTGGTGGCCATATTTACATTAACCATTTTAATATGGTTTATATCACTATAAACATCGATACGTCACTGATTCATTTAATTAAGTAAGTATTTTAAAGACTGCGTGACAGGGGTAAGGGGGCTACCTATACACTTTAAGACTGCACCTATTACCATATGTTTGCCATTACAGAGAGAAATTATTATGTAAATTTTTTCTCAGACTATTACAGCAACTATGTATTGTGATATTCTTTGATCACGGGATAGCCTGAGGAGAAAGGTGGCCAGTAGGCAAAAATAATGAAAAACCTGCGACTACGTAGGAATATGACTTCTCCAACTTTGAAGAAGATTGAGAATAGGAGAAACACACAGAGTCACACATATGTGAATGTTTTCTCCAGTTTCAGTGGCCTTAAAAATCGGACAGGTTACGTAATATGAAGTATTTCAATAGAAGACATCAGTGACTGAATATCGGTAATATTTCAGCATATACGTGATCAAGTTATCCAACACGAAGTGAACGCCAATCTTTATGCCGAGCAGATTGAAATTGGATTATATTCGTGTCCGGTGTGTCAAATCAATAGAAACGAAGTAGTAGACGTTGCGCGATATAAATTGGCGCAGCAATTACACCTGATTGTAAGAACTGTCGACGCAGCCGGTGCTTACGCCGGCAGCGCCTGAATTGGTCACAAACGAACGGTTGTCCAGCGCCCGTTACCTGCCTCTGGCAGCGCCCTCCACTACGTCGTTCGCCAGCTCGCTTTCGCTCCCGCTTTTTTCTCTCTCTTCTCTCTCTTTTTCATTTTACGAGGCGATGCGAATTTAAATTGGAATCTGCGAGTAATTGAGAAAGAGCCGTAATTCACGTCGCAGGACGGCGGGTGGTCGGCGCTTTGGCAGCCGCCCGCTGTCGCAGCCGGGCGCGCCGCCCCGGGGCGCGCCAAGTAAAAGTTGATCCGCAAAGTCGGCAAGAACTGCCCTTAAAGGAGACGGCTTTACGGGCCTACGACTGTATAGGACCGACGGGCAGCGCGAGACAACTACGTTCGCGGAAACGGCCGCGGGCGCCGGCTTCGTTTCGGTAGTAAACGCGGCGACGGAATTAACTAATACTGCGTCTGTGACAAACTGTTTACTTTATCTCAAATAACGGCAGAGTTTTCAACCGACGCGATGTCGGATGAAAAAGTGACGCGATGCAGATTTTAGGTAAAGGAGAGGATAATTTAGAATCTAACAAGGGAAGACCTTGACGTTGCAATCGCGGATTTACTTCAAACTTCGAACACCTTTAGAGGGCCATTAAAACAATATAATGTGCAGTTAGTACATGCACTACCCTGTTAATTCAGACGAAATGGCAAGAGAAGTCTTACGCCTCTCTCACATACCTAATGAATCCGTGCGAAGGCGATAGCTATAAGAAATTACAATTATATTAATACCGTCAACTGCTCGCGGGCGTTGATATATATCAACGGGGCAGGTGAAAACGTGTGCCCCGACCGGGACTCGAATCCGGGAACTCCTGCTCACATGGCAGACGCTCTATCCATCTGAGCCACCGAGGGCACAAAAGATAGCGCGACTGCAGGGACTATCTCGCGCACGCCTCCCGCGAGACCCACATTCTCACCTTCTATATCCACACACTACGTCCATAGTGTCCCACCCCAACACACTCATTACTCGTGGAAGACATTCTTTCCAAGTCCCGTCAGAGTTCGGGGAATTGTCTGTTCTTTCGGACATGGCCGATGCACACAAGTGTACGGATGCACTTGGAAATAATGACTTCCACGAGTAGTGAGTGTGTTGGGGTGGGACACTATGGACGTAGTTTGTGGATGTACAAGGTGAGAATGTGAGTCTCGCGGGAGGCGTGCTTGAGATAGTCCCTGCAGTCGCACTATCCTCTGTGCCCTCGGTAGCCCAGATGGATAGAGCGTCTGCCATGTAAGCTGGAGATCCCGGGTTCGAGTCCCGGTCGGGGCACACATTTTCACCTGTCCCCGTTGACATATATCAACGCCCGTGAGCAGCTGACGGTATTAATATAATTCTAATTTCATTCTAGACGGCTGCAGGTCATCAATGGTGTCTGTTCTTTCGGACATGTCCGAAAGAAAAGACACCATATTCACGTAAATATATAGCCATAAGAAGTGAATGCGGTCACATGGTTAGGGCTCCCGCTTAGCAACAGGGTCGAGGACGAGGCGAATGCCGCTGACACTTTTTTATTCTCTATTTTCTTCATCACTGGTCACATTATTTAATTTCTAGGGCATTTGAGAGGTAATACAGTGCAAAAAGACCACGTGTAGTTTCATGAAGTTGTAGTAAATTTCATATATTACTTGACTACTTACTATTTTTAATAAAATTTTCATGGACGAGAATCAGGCTTTTAAAGCCCAAGTCGAAGCTTGGTAAATGAATGAGAGTTATTCAGTAATACAGTATGTTAAGTCACAACTTAGAACTACTTAAACCTAATTAACCTAAGGACATCACACACATCCATGCCCGAGGCAGGATTCGAACCTCCGACCGTAGCGGTCGCGCGGTTCCAGACTGAAGCGCCTAGAACCACTCGGCCACACCGACCGGCTGGAGACTGGTACATCCTTCTCCGATTTGAGGTAATTATCAAAGAAGCAGAAGGTGTTACATGGTGATAGCACTATGTTTCCTATGATTAACTTTTTTTTTTGTGGTTTGCTGATGTTCAGCCTGCGTATCCTCTAGCGTATGAATGAGTAGTTAATACAATATAGAATGTTCCATAAACCGAAACCTAGGTCTTACAATAATAATGTTTGTGAAAAAAGGCTAATAAATATGTGGTCTTTACAGCGTGCGCAAGATGCCAAGAAAGTTATTTCTTCTTCTGTTTTTACAATGACTATCACCCTAGCACGTGTAACGTTCAGGAAATTTATTTGCAATTCGAAGTTTTCGTCAACCATTTCTTTTGCTGACTTTTATGAAAATATTGATAAACAGAGTACACTAGTATTATTTAAGTTTATTTGCAGGAAAAAATAAAAAATAAATAATACGTCCACATGGAGATTCGAACCCACGCCTCCCAGATTAGCATTCTGTACTCTTGCAGCAACGCCACCCTCTACTTGGAAACCACGCTACCACAAAAGACTCACGACTTGAACGACCCGCGCCAAAAGAAATGTTTTGTTTAGACCCTTGTCCATCTGGACTTCCCACGCCCGTCATTTTCATTTCTGATCGGGCTCTGAATATAGTATAAACATGGACGAAATTGATGATAACGAGTAGGCGCAGTGCTCTTATAAGTGGAGTAGTGTGCCCCGTGTCTTCCACGACGTAGCGCAGCAGTCTCTGTGTGTGGAGTGCGGCAGCGGGCAGCGAGGCAGTGCGGAGAGCGTTCTTGCCGCGCGACGCGCGAATGGAATTAGAGCACAGTGGAGCGGTGCTGTGGCCGGTAATCCGGCGGTGCAGTAATTGCACGGCGGGGGGGGGGGGGAGGGGGGGGGCTGGGCGGAGGCGGCGGAATAGGAGCGGCGGCGGATCAGCGGACAAGAACATGGTCTCCGCGCGCGCGCACGCTTCGCCTGAGCCGGCGATGAGGCGCGCACCGCCGCCTCCGGCGAGTGCTGCTAACTGAACTGCTTACCACCGCTCTCACGTCAGCCACACTGCCTCACATAAGCAGTGGAGCACCCAGAAGGGGAGAAAGAAACGAAATGAAACTTTGCAAGTTGAAAAAGCCTGTGATGTTGTTACAGTGATGTGTGACGTTGCACCCGCTGTGTCCAGCACGCACGGACTCATTCGGTTGGGAAAGGTATCGTAAGGCTGTTGTATCGTCACTTGAGGCAAGCTGACCCACAACTGTAGTAATTGGTGCTTCATATACTACGAGGGTTGGAACTTTAATAGTGTCAACTATTTATTTACAGCTCGTACAAAATAGATACGTGTTTCAAAGTATTACTGACCTACAAAGTAGTCACCAGCATTGTGTATAACCCGTTGCCAGCGATGTGGAAGTCGTAGGATACTCTTAGCAGTGCCAGTTGTGTTGACAGTTCGAACGCCGCGCTCTGTTGGCCGACGATTGCGTAGCAGTTCTGAAACAAATGCCCGCGAAGTGTTTCCCTCAGTTTAGCTATTGAATTGAACTAACGAGGGTTTAAGTCAAGGGAATACAGTAGGTGGTATAGCACTAAGCAGCCACATCAGTCAAACAAATCAGTAACAGTTTGCACTGTCCGTGCTTGAGCATTGTGCTGCGAAATGATGGTCAGGTTCTGCAGAAAGTGTCATAACTTCTGTCTCTAAGCAGGCCGTAGGCTGTGCTCCTAAAATGAACAGCATAGAGACAGAACTGATGACACTTCCTGCAGATCCTGACCATCATTATGCAGGATAATGCTCAAGCACGTACAGTGCAAGCTGTTACTGATCTGTCTGACTGATGGGGTGCTAACAATGGAACCTCCCTATCGCACTCCCCTCAGATTTAGTTATAAGTTGGCAAAGTGGATAGGCCTTGAAAAACAGAACACAGATCAATCGTGAAAACAGGAAGAAGTTGTGTGGAACTACGAAAAAAAGTAAGGAAAATATACAAACTGAGTAGTCCATGTGCAAGTTAGGCAACATGAAGGATAATATGAGCTCAGGAGCACCGTGGTCTCGTGGTTATTATAAGCAGCTGTGGAACGAGAGGTCCTTGGTTCAAGTCTTCCCTCGAGTGAAAATTTCACTTTCCTTATTTTCGCAAAGTTATGATCTGTCCGTTCGTTCATTGACGCCTCTGTTCACTGTAACAAGTTTAGTGTCTGTGTTTTGCGACCGTACCGCAAAACCGTGCGATTAGTAGACGAAAGGACGTGCCTCTCCAATGGGAACCGAAAACATTTGATCGCAAGGTTATAGGTCAACCCATTCCTCCGCAGGAAAACACGTCTGATATATTCTATACGACACTCGTGACGGCATGTGCGTCACATGACAGGAATATGTTGTCGACCGACCTAACTTGTACACTTGGCGAATGTGTGAAAAGATTCTTCTATCTTGCCCGATTTAGGTTTTCTTGTGGATGTGATAATCACTCCCAAAAAAGTGATGAAAACATAAGAATTTGTCACATAAACTGCAACAAATGAATGCAGCAGTTTCACAGTCGCACAGTTTTCCCTGTGCTCTGTCAAAACATATGGATCGGACGGACCGACGGACAGATAATAATTGTCTGAAAATAAAACATTAAACTTTTCACTCCAGGGAAGACTTGAACCATGGACCTCTCGCTCCGCAGCTGCTCACGCTACCACGAGACCATGGCACTCCTGAGCTCACACTCTCCTTCATGTTGCCTATCTTGCGCATGGACGACTCAGTTTGTATATTTTCCTTATTTCTTTCATAGTTCCATACAAATTCTTCCGGTTTTATCGATTGATCTGTGTTCAGTTTTTCAAGGCCTATCCACTGTGTCAACTTATAATTAAATCTGAGGGGAGTGCGATTGGGAGGTTCCCTTGTAAGTGCTATACCACTTAATGCACTCTCCTGACTTAAGCCCTCTTGAGTTGAACTCGATTTCAAAACCGAAGGAAACACTCCGCGGCATTCGCTTCAGAACTGCTACAAATTCGTCGGTAAATAGACCGCGCCGCTCGAACTGTCAACACAACTGGCACTGCTAAGACTATCCTACGACTTCCACATCGCTGGCCACGGGCTATACACAATGCTGGTGACTACTTTGAAGGTCAGTCAAACGTTGAAACACATCTCTATTTTGTACGAGCTGTAAATAAATAGCTCCCACTATTAAAGTTCAAACCCTCGTAGATGCTGGCGCTGGGACAAAGTTGACGTACGAAATGGTCCCACACTTGTTCTATCTGGGACTGACCTATGGATCTTGTTGGCCACGGGAGTACCTCAAAATCACGCACACAGTTCTTGGGAGCAGGTGCAGTGCGCTGAGGAGCGTTGTCCTGTTGAAAAGTAGCACTGCCGCACTGGAGGTAACACAGAATGCAGGATGTGCGTGACATACAATTGTATCGTCATAGTTCCCACAATAACTGCCATCCGTGACCTGGAGTCATACGCAACGTTTCTCCACACCTTCAGGAGAAACACCGCTGCGTCTCTGCGAAACATTGAAAGTATTGGGTGTCTTTCCAGATCGCTACCGGACTCGCCGATGACGTGTAGCCCAGACGGTGAATGGAATGCGCCCTCTTTCTTCAGGAATCCATGCTTCTCGTTCACGACCCACTCCAAACACTGCGGTTTGTGTTGTGGTGTTAACGGCAGCCTACACAAGAGATTGTAATTCCCTAGTCCGGTTGTTGATCTCCGATCACTGGAGTGAGATGACACAAAATGATACAGAGAGTTCATTACTTGTTTTCGAATGTCAGGCGCAGATGAGAAGGGGTTACGATGTGCTTGGTGCTCAAAACGTCGATCCTCCCTTGCGGTGGTCTGACGTCGTCGATCACGACCTTGAGAACGAATGTAGCTGCCCTCAGGTTCCCATACAGTCCGGTATTGGGTCACTGTTACATCGTAATGCACCAAAAATCTGTATATTGCACGATTAGACGAGCCGGCAATATGGAGACCTATAATGAGGACCCTTTCCATCTCCGTCAGGTGCTGATAACGCTGTCTCAACCGAGTACGCGGAATCTCCATGTCCTTCACAGTGATCACCCAACATCTGACCCTGCGCACGCCCCTTTTACCGTTGTTTCCTACCAGACCTGGTAACAACCGCAAAGCAAAACAACACTAATGAATTCTGGTGGCCATTGCACCTTTGAAAGAGAATTGCAACTCTAAATCATTTACATATGCGCCAGTGGGGTGTACAAGTGCGAGGTTACATTGACATCTGGCCATATCTTTTGGGTACTTCGTCTCTTTTGTCAGGCAGTGTACATGCACCTGCAGTGTTCTCTTCAGTATGAAATGTAGCAAGGTGGGAAAGTTGTACTTGATGTAATCCCAAGCCTGTCTCCTTCTCTGTTTTTGTTTCATACTTAAAATACAGTCTTTGAACTTTAAAGTAAGCACCGCCATTAGACTGTTCTTTTTTACAGTGTTACATTTACATTTACACAATGATGATTTATGCTTCAAAGTGCCATTATCAAGTGTTTTAAGTGTTGCAAATTGCCTAAGATGGCATACTGTCTGATTAAAATACATTATTAGACACATTGTCTAGCCGGCCGCGGTGGCCGTGCGGTTCTGGCGCTGCAGTCCGGAACCGCGAGGCTGCTACGGTCGCAGGTTCGAATCCTGCCTCGGGCATGGGTGTGTGTGATGTCCTTAGGTTAGTTAGGTTTAAGTAGTTCTAAGTTCTAGGGGACTTATGACCTAAGATGTTGAGTCCCATAGTGCTCAGAGCCATTTGAACCATTTGAACACATTGTCTAAGAGTCGATATTTCTGGCCGAGCCTACTGCATTGTATTATAAAATCTTTGTGCATACAGTTTCGTTTGTCAGTTTGTTGAACGAAGATATGGACGCCAACCACTCTTGTTACGTTTCTCACTACATAGCGATCTATGAATTTTTGCCCTTTACTGTCATTACGCGTAACAACGCGTTGATGCACGGGCATTATTACTTTTCGTACGACGATTTCCTGGAAACCAGATTACTCTACTTACTGTCATTATAGATGTAATATCGTACTTATGCACAGATATTATTTTCGTACAATAATGTACTGAAGGTACTATAAGGGTCTTAAAGTATGCTTATATACTGCTGGCCACCGTAAATGCAACACCAAGAAAGACAAGAGGTAGCACAACAAAATTTATTTTTTAGATAACATGTTGACCAAGTATCAAATGATTACGTTTACAGACGTCTGTGACATGTGGTTCCTGCCAGAATCAGTAGCCAGAGTAGCCGCCATTGTTGGAGATCACCGCTGCCACACGTCTCGGCATTGAGTCAAAGAGACGTTGGATGTGTTCCTGGGGTACAGCAGCCCAAGCAGCTTCCACACGTTGCCAAAGATCATCTGGTGTGGCAGCTGGGGATGTAATCTGGGTCACCCGTTGAGCAACCATGGACCACATGTTTTCTATCGGCGAAAGATCCGGAGAGCGAGCCGGCCAGGGAAGCAATTCAATCTGGTTATTGACGAAGAACCTTTGGACAATGCGTGCCACGTGTGGTCGCGCATTATCCTGTTGAAATATGGCTGTGGCCGAGCCCTGAAGGTAAGGAAGGACAACTGGCTCCAGCACCTCGGATATGTAGCGCCGGCTATTTAAAGAACCGGCAATGCGTACTAGAGGCGTGCGAGAGTAATATCCAATACCGCCCCATACCATAATACCCGGTGCAAGACCAGTGTGGCGGTGCATAATGCAGCTGTCCAGCATCCTCTCTCCACGGTGTCTCCACACTCGAATCCGACCATCGTGGTGCTGCAGACAGAAGCGTGCCTCGCCAGTAAAGACAACGTCATTCCATTCTGCCGTCCACATCCGTCTGTCATCACACCATTGGCGACGGAGACGTCTGTGGTTCTGCGTCAATGGTAGACGAAGCAATGGACGTCTTGCGGACAGACCACTCTGCTGTAAACGGCGTCGAATGGTACGCGCAGACACTGGATGATGCATTACAGACGCAATGTGCTGTGCTATGGTTCGGGATGTCACTGAGCGATCCGTCACTGCCATGCGCACAATTTGCCTATCAGCACGTGCAGTGGTGCACCGAGGTGAATGCGATCAACCACGTCGGTCCGTCGTACCCTCCTGCATCCAACGGTCACATATACGCATTACAGTTGTTTGGTTTCGTCCAACACGACTAGCGATTTCTCTGTATGATAATCCACAATCTCGGTAAGCCACTATCCTTCCTCTGTCGAACTCGGATACTTGATCAAACGATGTTCGCTGTTGTCTACGAGGCATAACTGATCGTCTTGTGAAACAACCACAAGGTAAACACACGTGCCGAACGTACACTCGTCAAAATCGCCAAGCCTTAAATGGCGCTATGAGGTGGCGCCACAGGCGGGCGTGATGTGCGTCTGCGCTGAAATTCTAATCAGTTGCGTATCTCATCGCTGCAAACCAATGGTGTAAATTTCACTTGATTCGGATGCCTCCTTCAGGGTGTTGCATTTACGGTGACCAGCAGTGTACATTTGGATTTGTCTTTTTCAACATTTTATTCTATACTCATTGATTTGTATGGTGTACTTTTGTAACTGTTAGTAATTTCAATGTGCTTAGGTTTATTGGCTGTTTATGCCGCCAAGCGCACATGTTATCGGCGCATGCACCTCAGGATTTGTTTTCTTCATATTCACGCTCTCCAGTCACTTCAGTCGGCATGTAGCTCTTAACATGGTCTTGCAATTTGACTCATTTCACTCATGCGACAAGCACTGATTTTAGGAGCCTTAACTTTTACAAAGTATGTACACATTGTTGTCGACACGTTTCATGTGGATATGTTAGAATGCTTTAATAACTGACTGTTTGCTAATGCGAAGTTTGTAAGTACTACTTGCCCTATATTCGTATATATCGTGTTGTTTGTGATATGCCTACACATGCTGTAAGTAGTAGATTCTTTGTGACACGTAATATTGGTCTTTGATATTTTGATTGTAATTTATGTTGCTGCAGTGTATGGAGGTTTCTTGTCTTCTGAAGAAGACGGGTTTAAATCCGTTGAAACCATGGTAAGGTTATTTTAAAACCACCAATTATTGCGACTGGTTGGCTGTCATATTGACCTGCTAATTTCAGTAACGATTTTAAACAATCTCCTACTCTTATGGATCCGCACCATTTTCAACCAGCAGTGGTCTGAGGTGGGGAGGAAGGCAGAAAATCTCTATCACTACATGGCACAATATTCAAAAGGACGTATAAGAAGCGAGACACGTAGGCACGGCCGGAAAAATGCTTGATACGCGAAAAAATACAGTGAGAACCAAACAGAACGCTGAATTCTGAGAATGTAAACTGAACGTCATTTCGAGGCGTCATAACGGAAATTCACACGGTTCTCTGGTTAGAGATCTCTTATTTTGCCAAAAGTTTTTCGGAAGAGCTTTATGATATTTTCGATAGAAGGCCATCGTTCCAAGTCCTGCCTGCAGAGTTTGGAGTGAGGAAACGGAACGCTGAACGCTTATTCGTCTACATGCGACTGCCACTCTACCTCGGCTTTAGAACGTTTTCATGGTAGCCAACTCTTCTTAAAAGGATCTTTATCTATCGCTAGCTGGCACCTAGGTTTCCAGTTCAGCAGTTCTTCCACGGAACTAAAAAAAAAGCGTGAGCAGAAGGCAATAAAATGAATAGTTGCTCGAAGGACTAAATTTAGATAGCAATTATTATAAGCACCGTCAGTAATCGACTATTTGATCAAGGGAAATCTGCATAAAATATTAAAAATGTACTGGGGGAAAATTATGGAGACAAATTGCCACATAATATAAATTAGAAAATTTTACGTCCCGGTAAATTCTTGGCAGTCTTAATGATCAAAGTACGTTCCCAAAACTGGATTTAAAAAATCTACTTACAATTTTTTTCATTGTTAATTATAGAGCTTGTAACTAAACGAACTTCCTTCATTGTCGAATGTGTGTATGTATGTATTACCTAATTTTACCTATGTATTACCTAATTTTCCTATCCTTACGTTTTTATTAAAAGTAAAATTACTGTCTGTCTTACTAATTTGTTAAAACAAATACTTCGCACGTCTTTATAGGCACTGCACACAAATTCACAGGCAGTCTGCGTCCAGCAATTTTTGAGTGAACATCTGTGTCTGTGAGCCGTCGCCCATCATTCATTACATATAGTTACATGTCAGTCAGTCCCAGACGAGCTTTAGTATCCGTGTCTCCATAAAGTTAGTTCAAGCTCTGTAGTCAAAAGGTTTACTTACAATGACTACTACATGCAGAAGTACGTTAGTCAAAAAGCATTTTAGTTGTGAATAGCCACTTATTAAGTTTCGCTAGGCTACATACACTTGATGTCAGCCTCCGACATCTAAGTTACAACCTGCAAGCTGATCATTATGACTGTTTTTAACGACAATGAACATCAATGAAAAGTAAGCTAAGTGATCGAAAAGTAATTGCACACCGCTATGTAGAGGAGAACTGACCATCAGGTGTCATAACAGGCGGAGTCGCCAACAGTATAACATGGGACAGGGAATATTGTGTTGTCAGTAGAGAGGCATTAACAGTAATACAGGTCCGTCAGGAAAGTTCAATGATATCGGACGTGGGATAGTCAATCGATGTCACGTGAGTAACAAATTCATCGCGGGCATTTAAACCCTTCTAAAGCTGCCCAAGTTGACTGTCGGTGATATGATTGTGAAGTGACAATGACAGGAAACAATTACAGCTTGAGACAAGCCGCACTTCTTGTACTGACGGACAGAGAACGTCGAACACTTTGGAAGGTGGTTGTAATAAAACGCATGAAATCAGCAGAAACATCAGTCATAAGAAAGTGCTGACTACCGGTGTAATCAGCAGAATGACTAGCAAGAATGTGGTACGGAGTTGAGCAGCCCCTGATATGCCACACGTTTCTGAAGTCAGTGCTAAGCGACGCTTGGGGTTGTATTCGGGTTAACTCCACTGGACTGGTGAAGACTGGAAACCAATGATTAGGAGTGATCAGTCACGCTACTCTCTGTGGCAATCCAATTGGAAGGGTCTGAGTTTGTCAAATGCGTGGAGAACATCACCTGCCTTCGTGTATAGTTCCAACAGTGGAGTGGGGGGAAGCTGGTCTTACGATATGGGGCTGTGTGTGTGAAATCTTATGGGACTTAACTGCTAAGGTCATCAGTCCCTAAGCTTACACACTACTTAACCTAAATTATCCTAAGGACAAACGCACATACCCATGCCAGAGGGAGGCTTGATCCTCCGCCGGGACCGATATGGGGCTGTTTTCCGTGCGTAGGGTAAGGTAATCTCATTATGTTAAATGCAGAAGGATATAGACGATGATTTTTTTAGCAGAATAACATTGCATATTACTTAAAAGCATCTGCGAGGCAGTGGTTTGTGGACAAATGGGCTGGCGTGCCCAGCGTCTCGACCTGAACCCAACGGAACGCCTTTGGGATCAGTTAGAACGTCGAATTCGCTCCAGGCCGCAGAGTCCAAGAATGGGCTGCCATTTCTCCATAGCCACTCACTGGAAGTGTCTCCAGTGGTGTTCCAGCCATCATAAAGGCGAGGAGTGAACACACGCCATATAATGTTCACTAACAGGTATCCGGACATTTTAGATCAGATGGTTCCAAATTCACAATGTTGTGATGAACTATTTAATAATCGACCGGAAGGATAGCCGTAGAGAAAGCTCTACGAGATTTCTAAGGCATCCAAATATGTCGGTAAGCTAACATGTAGTCCCATTGTAACAGTGCAAGAACGAATTTCCAAGGTCAGCAGTAAAATCCGATACTGAACTTCCCTTAGCGAATTAAAGCGATTAGATGTGACTGTAGAAACCCGTGAATTTTATAAGAAAAATATACAGGCCAAAATAATAGAACACTCAACTCCAACACTGCAGCATTAGGTACGTACTGAAAGACTTCAAAAATGGTTCAAATGGCTCTAAGCACTATGGGACTTAACATCTGTGGTCATCAGTCCCCTAGACTTAGAACTACTTAAACCCAACTAACCTAAGGATATCACACACATCCATGCCCGAGGCAGGATTCGAAACTGCGACCGTAGAAGCCACGTGGTTCCGGACTGAAGCGCCTAGAACCGCTCAACCACAGTGAAAGACTTCCCACTTGCACAATTCCTTCGGTGCACTGTCAGACAAGCTTCATAAGATTATTGTGCATTTCACAACAGCGAAAGCCCTTGTAGTCTCAAAATATTAGTTATCCTCTTAAAGGAGTACAGTGCCCAGTTTCAGCGTGGTAAATTATTCATAACTGATAACAGGTCCACATGTGATCCTTCACTGCCGACGTAAGTTGCTGTGAAATGGTGTGTTTGTACCGATCTCTTGTGTGGAATGAACGCAGTAAGACAGGTTGGCTTAACACAATGGCAGAAATCTATCGCTTCTGGGCGTGTCAATGACAGACGTCGTGAATGTACTGAGTGGTAATAATTAAACTTCTCCTATCTAACACGTCGTAACTCGGAGACTAATTAACGTACGAGTATCAACCTTTGTAGCATTAATGTCAAGAGTATGGGGTGCACGATTTCCATGCGTCACAGCGCCACCGTCCAGCACCAACTATGGCCATCAGGTTGGTTGGTTGGTTTTGGGGAAGGAGACCAGGCAGCGTGGTCATCGGTCTCATCGAATTAGGGAAGGATGGGGAAGGAAGTCGGCCGTGCCCTTTCACAGGAACCATCCCGGCATTTGCCTGGAGTGATTTAGGGAAATCACGGAAAACCTAAATCAGGATGGCCGGACGCGGGATTGAACCGTCGTCCTCCCGAATGCGAGTCCAGTGTCGGCCACCAGGTGCTGTGATCCGTCGCACACACCTGAGCAGTCGCAGTGCACTTGCTGACGTGTCAACATAAACTTGGACAAAAGGAGAAGGCATTACTGGTGAAACTCTATTATCAAATCAACAGTAATGCTGCAGCTGCACTTCGAGAATATCGCCGGCCGAAAGGATTACGAAGGAGTCCTCCAGCTCTACCTGCTGTGCGAAGCATGCTGAAGAAGTTGTAATCAACTGGAGAACTGGGCACCGCTTCGGGAAGCGGCCGACGACCGATTGCAACACAGGTGGTTGATGAAATCGCTGTTGCTATGGCAGACAACAATACACGCAATTCCCGATCGTCAGGCAGCGCACGTGCTGCGTCACGACAGTTGAACATACCGTGGTCCAGTGTACGGAAGGTGCTTCGAACCATTCTCAAATGGTGTCCGTACAAGATCCGTATCGTACAGCAGCTTGCACCACAGGACGCACAACGACGTGTTGACTTCGCTCTAAAGTTTCTCGCAAGGACTGAAGTTAACGAGGGCTGTCCCTGGACCGTCCTGTGGACAGATGAAGCTCATTTTTCTCTGACGGCTCAGGCGAATATACAGAATTGTCGAGTGAGGGGATTTTCACCTCCAGTCACTGTGCATGTAGTTCCTCTGTATAGTGAACGTGTCACTATACGATGTGGCCTCACGATTACGTTCATCATTGGCCCATTCTTTTTTTAACAGGTTGGCGCTCAAGGACCAAAGACATGCCGTGTGACTGACCAGCTATACCAGCTATACTTCTCCGAAGCACGTTTGGAAACGATCGAATTTTCAGCTGATCGTTTCCAAATGCTTGGTCGGCACGATCATCTGATCTCGCACCCTGTGATTTCTGGTGGTGGGACTATCTGAGGGACGGGGTTTACCAGGGGAACATTCGCATGTGCTGATTTGAAGCGCAGCACTTCAAGAGAGGACGCCAGAATACATACCGACATGCTTCGTTCTGTTGTGAAGGACGCAATGCTACGCTTTCAGACTCTTCTGGACAATGATGGGCGCCATATTAAGCCACTTTTGTAAAGTGATGATACCGGTATATAATGACATTATGTACCCTAACAGCACATTAAAAGTGTTTCATTTGAATCGATTCTTCGTTGTTTCTCTTCCCGATGTCCTTCAGAATTCTACCAATTCTACAAAGTTTAATTATAACCACCCGATAGTTGCACGACTTGTTTGTGTGTAAAGGCGGACCGCCCAACGGGTCTACAAAGAAGTGTGTACCAAGAACAGGCATGTAACGTGGCGTTTAACAATGGTCGTAAAAATGATTCGAAGCGACATGGGCCGAAGAAACGTGTAACGCCTTTTTAGTGACAATCGGTTTCAAACCAGACAACAAAATCTGCTGTCAGTGAATGCAATTTAGTCTCCTAGGAAGCGTTACGAAGGGAAATGAGTGCAGTGCACATTTGGAACTATGTTGTGTTGTTGTGGCCTTCAGTCCTGAGACTGGTTTGATGCAGCTCTTCATGCTACTCTATCCTGTGCAAGCTTCTTCATCTCCCAGTACCAACTGCAACCTACATCATTCTGAATCTGCTTAGTGTATTCATCTCGTGGTCTCCCTCTACGATTTTTACCCTCCACGCTGCCCTCCAATGCTAAATTTGTGATCCCTTGATGCCTCAAAACATGTCCTACCAACCGATCCCTTCTTCTAGTCAAGTTGTGCCACAAACTTCTCTTCTCCCCAATCCTATTCAATACCTCCTCATTAGTTACGTGATCTACCCACCTTATCTTCAGCATTCTTCTGTAGCACCACATTTCGAAAGCTTCTATTCTCTTCTTGTCCAAACTGGTTATCGTCCATGTTTCACTTCCATACATGGCTACACTCCATACAAATACTTTCAGAAACGACTTCCTGACAAATCTATACTCGATGTTAACAAATTTCTCTTCTTCAGAAACGATTTCCTTGCCATTGCCAGTCTACATTTTATATCCTCTCTACTTCGACCATCATCAGTTATTTTACTCCCTAAATAGCAAAACTCCTTTACTACTTTAAGTGTCTCATTTCCTAATCTAATCCCCTCAGCATCGCCCGATTTAATTTGACTACATTCCATTATCCTCGTTTTGCTTTTGTTGATGTTCATCTTATATCCTCCTTTCAAGACACTGTCCATTCCGTTCAACTGCTCTTCCAAGTCCTTTGCTGTCTCTGTCAGAATTACAATGTCATCGGCGAACCTCAAAGTTTTCACTTCTTCTCCATGAATTTTAATACCTACTCCGAATTTTTCTTTTGTTTCCTTTACTGCTTGCTCAATATACAGATTGAATAACATCGGGGAGAGGCTACAACCCTGTCTCACTCCTTTCCCAACCACTGCTTCCCTTTCATGCCCCTCGACTCTTATAACTGCCATCTGGTTTCTGTACAAATTGTAAATAGCCTTTCGCTCCCTGTATTTTACCCCTGCCACCTTCAGAATTTGAAAGAGAGTTTTCCAGTTAACGTTATCAAAAGATATCTCTAAGTCTACAAATGCTAGAAATGTAGGTTTGCCTTTCCTTAATCTTTCTTCTAAGATAAGTCGTAAGGTTAGTATTGCCTCACGTGTTCCAACATTTCTACGGAATCCGAACTGATCTTCCCCAAGGGTCCGCTTCTACCAGTTTTTCCATTCGTCTGTCAAGAATTCGCGTTAGTATTTTGCAGCTGTGACTTATTAAACTGATAGTTCGGTAATTTTCACATCTGTCAACACCTGCTTTCTTTGGGATTGGAATTATTCTATTCTTCTTGAAGTCTGTGGGTATTTCGCCTGTCTCATACATCTTGCTCACCAGATGGTAGAGTTTTGTCATGACTGGCTCTCCCAAGGCCATCAGTAGTTCTAATGGAATGTTCTCTACTCCCGGGGCCTTGTTTCGACTCAGGTCTTTCAGTGCTCTGTCAAACTCTTCACGCAGTATCTTATCTCCCCTTTCATCTTCATCTACATCCTCTTCCATTTCCATAATTTGTCCTCAAGTACATCGCCCTTGTATAAACCCTCTATATACTCCTTCCCACTTTTTTGCAGTTTCTTCAGTTTCAATCTGCCGGTCATAACCAATAGATTGTGGTCAGAATCCACATCTGCCCCTGGAAATGTCTTACAATTTAAAACCTGTTTTCTAAATCTCTGTCTTACCATTATATAATCTATCTGATACCTTTTAGTATCTCCAGGATTCTTCCAGCTATACAACCTTCTTTTATGATTCTTGAACCAAGTGTTAGCTATGATTAAGTTATGCTCTATGCAAAATTCTACAAGGCGGCTTCCTCTTTCACTTCTTCCCCCCAATCCATATTCACCTACTATGTTTCCTTCTCTCCCTTTTCCTACTGACGAATTCCAGTCGCCCATGACTATTAAATTTTCGTCTCCCTTCACTACCTGAATAATTTCTTTTATCTCGTCATACATTTCATCAATTTCTTCCTCATCTGCAGAGCTAGTTGGCATATAAACTTGTACTACTGTAGTAGGCATGGGCTTTGTGTCTATCTTGGCCACAATAATGCGTTCACTATGCTGTTTGTAGTAGCTAACCCGCACTCCTATTTTTTTTATTCATTATTAAACCTACTCCTGCATTACCCCTTTTTGATTTTGTATTTATAACCCTGTAATCACCTGACCAAAAGTCTTGTTCCTCCTGCCACCGAACTTCACTAATTCCCACTATATCTAACTTTAACCTATCCATTTCCCTTTTTAAATTTTCTAACCTACCTGCCCGATTAAGGGATCTGACATTCCACGCTCCGATCCGTAGAATGCCAGTTTTCTTTCTCCTGAGAACGACGTCCTCTTGAGTAGTCCCCGCTTTACCTCCGGAATATTTTACCCAAGAGGACGCCATCATCATTTAATCATACAGTAAAGCTGTATGTCCTCGGGAAAAATTACGGCTGTAGTTTCCCCTTGCTTTCAGCCGTTCGCAGTACCACAACAGCAAGGCCCTTTTGGTTAATGTTACAATTCCAGATCAGTCAATCATCCAGACTGTTGCCCCTGCAAGTACTGAAAAGGCTGCTGCCCCTCTTCAGGAACCACATGTTTGTCTGGCCTCTCAACAGATACCCCTCCGTTGTGGTTGCACCTACGGTACGGCCATCTGTATCGCTGAGGCACGCAAGCCTCCCCACCAACGGGAAGGTCCATGGTTCATGGGGGGGATTTGGAACTATATACCTTACAAAAGACGAAGATGACTGGGACAGGATTTGTGATTGGTGTAAAGAATGGCAGCTAATTCTAAATATAGATAAATGTAAATTAATGCAGATGAATAGGAAAAAGAATCCTGTAATGTTTGAATACTCCATTAGTAATGTAGCGCTTGACACAGTCAAGTCGATTAAATATTTGGTCGTAACATTGCAGAGCGATATGAAGTGGGAAAAGCATGTAATGGCAGTTGTGGGGAAGGCGGATAGTCGTCTTCGGTTCGTTGGTAGAATTTTGGGAAGATGTGGTTCATCTGTAAAGGAGACCGCTTATAGGGGCACTGGTACGACCTATTCTTGAGTTCTGCTCGAGCCTTTGGGATCCCTATCAGGTCGGATTGAGGGAGGACATAGGAGCAATTCAGAGGCCTGCTGCTAGTTTTGTTACTGGTACGTTTGATCATCACGCGAGTGTTACGGAAATGCTTCAGGAACTCGGGTGGGAGTCTCTGGAGGAAAGGAGGCGTTCTTTTCGTGAATTGCTACTAAGGAAATTTAGAGAACCAGCATTTGAGGCTGACTGTAGTACAGTTTTACTGCCGCCAACTTATATTTCGCGGAAAGACCACAAAGATAAGATAAGAGAGAGTAGGGCTCGTACAGAGGCATATAGGCAGTCATTTTTCCCTCGTTCTGTTTGGGAGTGGAATAGGGAGAGAAGATGCTAGTTGTGGTACGAGGTACCCACCGCCACGCACCGTATTGTGGATTGCAGAGTATGTACAGGGCTATTACAAATGATTGAAGCGATTTCATAAATTCACTGTAGCTCCATTCATTGACATATGGTCACGACACACTACAGATACGTAGAAAAACTCAAAGTTTTGTTCGGCTGAAGCCGCACTTCAGGCTTCTGCCGCCAGAGCGCTCGAGAGCGCAGTGAGACAAAATGGTGACAGGAGCCGAGCAAGCGTATGTCGTGCTTGAAATGCACTCACATCAGTCAGTCATAAAAGTGCAACGACACTTCAGGACGAAGTTCAACAAAGATCCACCAACTGCTAACTCCATTCGGCGATGGTATGCGCAATTTAAAGCTTCTGGATGCCTCTGTAAGGGGAAATCAACGGGTCGGCCTGCAGTGAGCGAAGAAACGGTTGAACGCGTGCGGGCAAGTTTCACGCGTAGCCCGCGGAAGTCGACGAATAAAGCAAGCAGGGAGCTAAACGTACCACAGCCGACGGTTTGGAAAATCTTACGGAAAAGGCTAAAGCAGAAGCCTTACCGTTTACAATTGCTACAAGCCCTGACACCCGATGACAAAGTCAAACGCTTTGAATTTTCGGCGCGGTTGCAACAGCTCATGGAAGAGGATGCGTTCAGTGCGAAACTTGTTTTCAGTGATGAAGCAACATTTTTTTTTCTTAATGGTGAAGTGAACAGACACAATGTGCGAATCTGGGCGGTAGAGAATCCTCACGCATTCGTGCAGCAAATTCGCAATTCACCAAAAGTTAACGTGTTTTGTGTAATCTCACGGTTTAAAGTTTACGGCCCCTTTTTCTTCTGCGAAGAAAACGTTACAGGTTACGTGTATCTGGACATGCTGGAAAATTGGCTCATGCCACAACTGGAGAGCGACAGCGCCGACTTCATCTTTCAACAGGATGGTGCTCCACCGCACTTCCATCATGATGTTCGGCATTTCTTAAACAGGAGATTGGAAAACCGATGGATCGGTCGTGGTGGAGATCATGATGAGCAATTCATGTCAGCTCTCCCGACTTAACCCCATGCGATTTCTTGCTGTGGGGTTATGTGAAAGATTCAGTGTTTAAACCTGCTCTACCAAGAAACGTGCCAGAACTGCGAGCTCGCATCAACGATGCTTTCGAACTCATTGACGGGGACCTGCTGCGCCGAGTGTGGGAGGAACTTGGTTTTCGGCTTGATGTCTGCCGAATCACTAAAGGGGCACATATCGAACATTTGTGAATTCCTAAAAAAACTTTTTGAGTTTTTGTATGTGTGTGCAAAGCATTGTGAAAATATCTCAAATGATAACGTTATTGTAGAGCTGTGAAATCGCTTCAATCATTTGTAATAACCCTGTATGTAGATGTAGATGCCCGCCAACACAGTAAGCTACACCTCTTCAGAAATTGGATTGTACATGACTGGATGAGTTCAGTAAGGAAGATGTGTCTTTTAAAATGATGCAATGCATCGAGTGTATTTTTGTCCCAATGAGCCGGAGGTGGTATGCCTTTCTTTCCGGTACCAAAATTTGGGCCCACTCATTCGGGTTACAGTGAACATGAGCCAGGATGATTGTTTTACATTCTCGGTGACCAAGCGTTGCCATTTCTTCTGTATCGACGTGACGAGTTTGCTGTGGGCGCTCCTGTCTTCCTACACGAAAACATGTGGGTTTGCAGGGTTGTGCGCATACGTTCCTGATTTGGCAAACACTGTGGCAACCTGTCGCAACTTGAATAGCCGGTCAAACCACTCGATAGAATTCTAGGCAAACAGTGCAACTGAGGCTGTTAATTATTAAAATTAAAATTAATATTTACACAGTTGCTGACAGGCCCGCGAAATGTTGAACATATTTAATTTCCTCAGTTTGGTTGATTTGTGGGTTCTAATCATCAGGGAGAGGCGTAAGAGGAATATGGCGTATTTGAAAAAATTGTGGGCGAAATGACGGCAGTATCTAGACCAGAGATGGTTTTAGAGTTTCACCTCGCCTGAGGTCACTTTCTGAACTGTCCAGTGTCAACACAGGAATTACACATCCAACCGGTTGCAGGTAACTGTTTGGTACATTGAACTATGTGTCGACACCACTAATGATGTCTTACGGTTTCTTAAAATTTCATTGTACTAAACACATCCTTAGAGGTGTCGAAACCTAGGTCATCGTACCAAACAATTAGTAGCAACCGACTGGCTGTGTGATTACTATGCTGAAACTTATATACGGTTGCAGAAAAGCAGTCATGTTTAAAACTGTTGTCCAGTGTTTCTTTTTAGGGCTTGTACCTCAGTCGGTAAAATCGAAACCATTCTCAGATCGCTTTGTTTCCCGTTTGTCTGTCTGTCTGTCTGTCTGTCTGTCTGTCTGTGTGTCTGTCAATTAAAAACGCCTTTTACAAGGAAAGGGTAGACGTACCATGTCACATACTAAGGTCTACGGTCCCTTTGCAGTGAAAAGCATTTGAGGTTGGAAGTTCAAATAATTCAAATGGCCCTGAGCACTATGGGACTTAACTTCTGAGGTAATCAGTCCCCTAGAACTTAGAACTATTTAAACCCAACTAACCTAAGGACATCACATACATCCATGCCCGAGGCCGGATTCTAACCTGCGACCGTAGCGGTCGCGCGGCTCCAGACTGTAGCGCCTAGAACCGATGGGCCACTGCTGCCGGCGAGGCTGTAAGTCAATGCAATTAAAATGTACGGCCATTCGTATCACATATTTTCATACTCGCAAACAAACTCATCAGAAACTATACAATACTCACTCTTCACATAGAATCAAGAAATCTGGCAAGAACCAAGATGACACCGTACAAGTAAAGGAAAGAAAAATCCGAAAATTGTTAAATAGTAATTATATCACATAAGAAATATATTTTTGCCGTTGGCACTTACAGCGCATTCATCACTCATTCATTCAAAAGCAACAAATAATCCTGAGGTAGTAACGAGCATCAAAACGGATACTAGGATTAGTGAACACAGGGTTATCGTAGTGAGACTAAAAAACGGTGACTAACAAATCCACCAAAAATAAAAGAAAAATACATCTATTCAAAAATGCAGATAAAAATTCACTTTGTGCATTCCGGACAGACAATCTCCACTTCTTTCAAATTAACAGGATAAGTGTAGACAATGTGAAGCTTCAATTAAAAGAAGCAGTGTCGACAGCAGTTGAGAGTTTTATACCAAATAGGTCAAGAAACGACGAAGCTGATCCCCTTTGGTACACAAGATGGGTCAGATCATTGTTTCAGAAACAACGAAAAAAGCAGTCCAAATTCAAACGAACGCAAAATCTCCAAGATTGGCGATCTTTCAAAGAAGCTCGAAATTCAGCGCGGACTTCAGTGCGAGACACTTATAATAGTTTCCACGACGAAACTTTATCTCTAAAGCTGGCAGAAAATCCAAAGGGAACGTTGTAAATTGTAGAGTACGGTAGCGGAAAGACACACTCAATGCCTTCTCTGCATGATAGCGATGGAAATAGTATAGACGATAGTGCTGCTAAAGCAGAGTTACTAAAAACAGCCTTCGGAAGTAAGTATTCCAGAATTCTAATCAAGAACAGCTGCGAACATGAGTAACTCAGAAGCAGATATTTGCAGATTATTTAAGCAACTTAAATCACTTAATAAAAGAAAGTTTTACGGTCCAGACTGTATATCAGATTGGTTACTTTCAGAGTACGGTGACGCAATAGCTGCATACTCCACAATTATATACAATCACTCGCTCGACGGAAGATCCATATCCAAAGACGGGAAAGCAGCACATGTCATACCAATATTCACGAAAGGCTTCACTAAATTACAGGCCTGTATCATTAAGTCGATAAGCAGTAGTATTCTGGAACATACGAGGGCTATCCACAAAGTACATAACGTTTTGGAATTAAAAATAAATAAAGTTTTGGAAATTTTTTTATTATATACAGATGAAAGCCACACTAAAATACTACTTTTCTACATAGTTGCCATTTAAATTAAGGCACTTATCGTAGCGATGGACGAGCTTGGAAATTCCTTCGTCGTGAAATTCGGCCGCCTGCGCCTTCAACCACGTGGTTACCTCTTCTTGAAGCTGTGCGTCGTCATCAAAACGCTGCATAGCCAACCACTTGTCATTGCTGGGAATAAGTGGAAGTCGCTCGGTGACAGGTCGGGACTGTACGGCGGATGAGGAAACAACTCCCACTTAAAAGATTCGAGAACTTCACGAGTGGCATTTGCCGAGTGGGCCCGGGCGTTGTCGTGAATCAGCAACGTCTTTGAGCCCAACTTTCCCCTGCGCTTGTTATGTATTGCTCTTCTGAGGTTGTGCAGAGTTTGGCAATACCTTTGAGAGTTTATTGTAGTGCCTCTTTCCAGGAAATCCACAAGAATCAGACCTTTTCTGTCCCAAAAGACAGTCGTTACGTGGTTGAAGGCGCAGGCGGCCGAATTTTGCGACGAAGGAATTTCCAAGCTCGTCCATCGCTACGATAAGTGCCTTAATTTAAATGGCAACTATGTAGAAAAGTAGTATTTAAGTGTGGCTTTCATCTGTATATAATAAAAAAATTTCCAATACTTTATTTATTTTTAATTCCAAAACGTTAGGTACTTTGTGGATAGCCCTCGTATATTGTGTCCAAACATCATGAATTACCTCGAAGAGAACGGTCTGTTGAAACACAGTCAACATGAATTTATAAAACATAGTCTTGTGAAACACAACAAGCTCTTTACTCACACGAAGTGTTGACAAGGGATGTCAAATTGATTCTATATTTCTATATTTCCAGAAGGTTTCTGACATTGTGCCTCACAAGCGGCTTATAATCAAATAGCGTGTTTGTGGAATATCTTCTCTGGATTGGTGATTTCCTCTCAGAGAGGTCACAATGCGTAGTAATTGACGGACTGTATCGAGTAAAACAGTGATTTCTGGGGTTCCCGAAGGTAGTATTGTAGGCCCTCTGTTGTTCCTTATCTATATGGACGATTTAGGAGACAATTGGGGCAGCCGCCTTAGGTTGTTTGATCATGATGCTGTCGTTTATCGTCTAATAAAATCATGATAAGATCAAAACGAATAGCGAAACAATTTAAAAAAGGTATCTGTATGGTGCGAAAGTTGGAAATTGACTCTAAACAATGGAAAGTGTGAGGTCATCCATATGAGTCACTAAAACTTGAACTTGGGCAACACGATAAATCAATCATTTCCAAAGGCCATAAATTCAACTGAATACCTAGTAATTACAATTAAGAACAACTTAAACTGGAAAGAGCACGTAGAAAATGTTGTGGGGAATGGTAAAAAAAGACTGCGAGTTATTGGCAGAGCACTTACAAGATACAGTACATCTGCTAAAGAGAATACCTAGACTACGCTTGTCCGTTCCCTTTTAGAATACTGCTGCGCGGTGGGGGTCCTTACCAGATAGGATTAACGGAATACACCTAGAAAGTTCAAAGAATAACATCATTTTGTGGATTATCGAGAAATGGGGAGAGACTCTCTTGGACGTGAGTCATGATTTGGGATGGACTTCATTAAAACAAAAGTGTTTCTTGTTGCGGCGGGATCTTCTCACGAAATTTCGATCACCAACTTTCTCCTCCGAATGCGAAAATATTTCATTGACACCGACCTACATAAGGAAAACTATCATCTTAACAAAATAAGGAAAATCGGAGCTCGCATGGAAAGATAAAGGTTTTGGCTTTCTCCGAGCTGTTTGAGAGTGGAATAATAGGGAATTATTGTGGAGGTGGTTCAGTGAACCCTCTGCCAAGCACTTAAGTGTGATTTACAGAATAGCCATGTAGATATAGTTGTAGATGAAGCTGAAGTAATAAATTAAATCGTCACACATGATGCTCAGGTTTTCAGGGAATTCAGTAATTGCCTTCAGATCTCCTGAATTACGTGTCATGCAATGATACATTTTTTTAAGTATAGTCAGTATAATATTGTGGATATTGCCTACAACCTGTGTTGAGAATAGAGTAAGTAGAAAAGAAGTAGTGAACAGAAATGTCATGCACCATTCCACAGTTTCTCGCGCAGCTCAGTGGTTATGAGGTCATGTTTCTTGAAGTATGTGTCGTACAACAATATAATTTTGCTAATGTATTCCGTGGTACATGCGAACAGCGACAGGAAAATGTGTCGCGAATACCATTTGTGGTAAAGATGTTATAAATTATAACGTTAAGCTTCACGCGTCAGCTATACAGCATGACACCAGAAAAGTAGTAAGGGATAAACTTTTCCCCTTTAATTACTTTGTGGCGATTGACAGCGAGAAAAAAAGTTTCGTGAAGGTTTGAAATTACGTATAAAATTTTTGCACACTAAGTTCTGTCATTCACCAAATAATATTCAATAATGTGTGGATATCTGCATTTCGCGGACTACACTGCTTTCTCATCGACTGTTCCACTTCATTCATAGCTAGTTCCGGCGAGATAGTGCGACAGCCTACTCACCTGAAGATGGTGGCTAGGTGGACCGCCGAAATATTGTGTCCAGAAGACGAGATGTTCCGGCTGGAGACCGATATAAATACAACCAATTATTACGCCGGGAAAGTTTACAGACCCTCATCAAGAGCCCCTAGGGGGTGGAGATGTTTGTACTTGTAAGGAAGTTTTATAAACTTCGTAAGAAGAAGAAGAAGAAGAAGAAGAAGAAGTTGCTGAGCGCCATCGATTTTCTGATTAGATTCCGGAATGAACGTATAATACCTAAATTTGCCAGAACTGTTCATTTAATTGGGAGAAGAATAGCCAACAACATTAAGAAGCGTGCTTATTTTGCCCTAGCAAGGTAGCGCTTTCATTTTACAGGTAGACATCTTGATTTCATATCCAAGAATTTATTTTATTTGCATTTTAAAGTTTCGGCGTTGCTGTCTGCTGCATCTTGGGATTCGGTTGAGAGTTCGTACTGGGCAATATTAGACTGGGCCCATGCTAACGCTGTCAGTAGGCAATCTTCCATGTTTCAACCGCTTCCTTCTCAGTCTCCAATAACGGATGATGAAACTAGTCGACATGTTGTGATCAATCTCACAACCAAATAACTGGACGATGGTACGCTGGCAGTACTGGAAAACCGATTGAATTTTGCCCCTAAATCCAGTAATGTTCCCATCACATAATTTATTTTCGCCATTGAACAAGCCGTGTCCAGCTAGCTGATGAGGTTAGGCAAGAGGTCTCTCATACGTTGCGTCGGATCCCACCTCCGCGACGTAATATCACGCTTGAAGGAGCCGCTATCCCGTCCATTAGAGAAGACCAGGATTTCGTAATTCTTCCATCTGACAAGGGCAGTGCAGCGGTTCTTCCTTCACGGGACGATTATGTGGGTAAAATGGATCTTTTCCCTGCAGACCCGGCATACCGAAGATTGAAGAACGATCCAAATTAATGTATAATTCGGAAGACGCTTTCACTTTTGAAGAAGAGTTCATTATCTGATACTGTTCTTAAAAGTCTTCGACCTGGTGCTGCAGTCCCGCCGAGATTATACGGTTTGCCTAAGGTACACAAGTTAGGAGTTCGTCTTTGACCTGCTGTTAGCGGTTTGGGCACTCCTACTTTACAATTTACCCAAGTATTTAGCGTCCATTCTCAGTCCCCATGCCGGAAAATCCGAACACCATATTTACACTTCTCTGGTGTTTATTCAGCGTTTGAAGTCTTTGTATCTCAGTCCCTCGGAATTGCTCGTTAGTTTTGACGTTGTGCTGCTTCTCTTGAAGATTCTTTGCCATTAATGGGTGAAAAATTGGACGAAGAAACCACTAAGCTTTGTCGCCATGTATTGACGTCGACGTATTTTTATTTAATAACGAATAATTTGAACAAACTGTCTTAGTGGCTATTGGGAGTCCATTATCCCCCATAGTCGCCAATTAGCTTATGGAAGATTTTTAGGACATGGCACTGAAGACGGCGTTCTTAAGACAAGCTTGTTTATGCAGATACGTCGACGATACGTTTATGGCATGACCACATGGGAGTCATCTACTGGATCGTTTCCTAGCTCATTTTAACTGTCTGCATCCCATTATTAAGCTCACTATGGAAACTGAAGAGGATGGGAAACTTGCTTTTTCAGATGTCTTGGTCTACAGGAGGCATGATGGGACATTAGGACATAGTGTTTGTCGTAAGCCCTCTCATACGGACAGATGTCTTCATGTATCAAGTTGTCATCCAACGTACCAATGCAACGGAGTCCTACGAACATCGGTAAAAAGAGCTTACGCCATCTCAGATGCAGGTAGTCTGATACAATAATTGGACCATCTAAATGCTGTGTTCAAGCAGAATGGTTATACTGACAATCAGATGTGTCGTGCTCTACGGATTGGATCCTCGCGCGAACAAACAGAAGATACAAGCAAATAGGTGGCATTCCTACCTTTTGCGGTGAGCATATCTTCAAAAAAGGTAGAATTTTAAAGAAATTTAATATTAAAAGTATATTCAGTCCGCCAGCTAAGGCCAGACCCTGCAGCGCTCAGTGGAGGAGAACTAGGATTTGAGAAAGCCCAGAGTCTACAAGGTTACTTGCTATTGCGGGAAAGCCTATACTGGACACACGATTCGTACGGTTCAGGATCGTTACGTAAAGCACCATCGCCACAAGCGGTTATTTCAGCCAGAAAAACTTGCAGTGGCGGAAGACTGTCTTACTGACGCACATAAAATGTTGTAGATGAGGCACAAGTGGTTGCTCCTGATCTCGTTACTGGGTCTGTGTAGTGAAAGAAGCCATTGAAATCCGTCTATGTGACAATTTCATAAACAGAGATAAGGGGCATCCTTTAAGTAAGAGTTGGAACGCAATTCTCTTCGACATGAAGATACAGGAGTCCTTGTCTTGGTGTTCAAAACCTGTCAATGGTGTCTGACATCCATTTTTCGTTTCCGAGAGCTTTCACCACCGGTGCGATGTTGTGCCTGTCGCTAGAGGGCAGTTATGTTCGCGTACGTGCGGTGGACCCACGCTTGTTGTATAAAGGAGCCGCCGTGACGTGTTTGATTTCACATCCGGCGAAATAGTGAGACGGCCTACTCACCTGCAGACTGCGGCAGATGGACCGCCGAAATAATGTGTCCACATGACGAGATGTTCCGGCTGGAGACCCGATATGAATAAAACCAATTATCACGGAAGGAAAGTTTACGGAGCCACCATACGTAGTGGTTCTTACCCACAGAGCGACGACTTCCAGACAATAAGTGGTATTTGTACCAAGTTTGGTTGAAATCGATTCATTGGTTTAAGAAGAGAGGAAGAACATTTTTGTAACATACATGGACGTAATTGACGTTACTGCCATCTACTTTGAGCGGTTGCGCTGAAATGCTAATCAATTTCAGATCCTGGTATGAAATACAATTGCTACCAAATTGACATCCGTTTCAGAGCCGCCTTCATAGAGGTGAAATTGAAATCTTATCAGTGTACATCAGTTGTGTAAGGTATCTTATTTGTTTTCTTCTTTGGCCATGTACAAACCTCGGACCCGAAGAAAATGTTTATATCCAGACAAGGCAGTGATGCTAAATGAAACGAAATGAGCGTGTGGCCCTGTGGAAGTTCAGCCGCCGTGTGCAAGTCTTATTAAAGTCGACGCCACCGTGAGTGACTTGCGCTCCGGGGTGGTGATGAAATGTTGATGAGAACAACACAACACCCAGACCACGAGTGGATAAAATCTCTAACCCGGCCGGTAATCGAACCGTCCGCTGCATGGGAGGCAAGCACGTTACCACTCAGCTAAGCAGGCGGACAGTGATGCTAAATAAGAAGATTTCCATACAAGCGTATAGTGGATATGACACTGTTTCTCAGGCGTGAGTGATCCTAAAACTTGCTAATGAATAATAATGAGAGTATGGCATTGGTGACCGGGAGATCCCTCGCGGGGCGGTTCGGCCGCCGCTCCACACGTTCTTTAACGCCACTACGGTGACTTGCGAGTGGATGAGGATGAAATGATGATAAAAGACCCACAACACCCGGTCATCTCGAGGCAGAGAAAATCCCTGATCCCACCGGGAATCGAACCCGGGACCGTGTGCGCGGGAAGCGAGAACGCTACCGCAAGATCACGAGCCGCGGACCTAAAACGTACTAAACGGCTGATAAGTGATTAATAAATTGTTGAAAATCCTATGCTTTGCCCATCACGAAATTAGAATTACACGGACTTTTCTGTGGCTCTAGTACAATGATCCTCTGGTTTAGTTCTGTCTAAAACGCAGCGGATACACACGCGCCTCTCCAGCTGGAACTCTTCACCCAGACGACGCCAATCCCTCTGCTTGAACTTCCCAGAGGAGGGAGCGAAATGGTGCCATAAGTAAGAGACCGCCACCACGACGGGAGTTCCGGCTGTCCGTCATTCGAGGGTCGTGTTAGCCAGGCGGCGACGACACGACACCGCTGCCTCCGAAAATCCAACCGTCCCAAGTCACTACTTCGCAATCGAGAAGAGTTAATAAAAGCGTGACAGGAGTTGGAAACCAGCCTTGTTACTCTGTACGTCTCGTCTAATTAACGTCTACACATCGTGACCGTCCTCTTCACATTCACACTGTGTTCACAAAACTGAATCCTGTTAGACATCACTATTCTGAAGTACCATTACCGAGCAAGTCTGTCGTTATCGATCCCGTAGAATCCTCGGCGTTAAACGTATTGTGTACCTGCATTTCCGAGACAGTATTATTTCTTGTTCTTAATTTCTTATAAATGTATTCCAAGGTCGGCGTAAAACTGTTAAATGACGTCATTTTTGCTATAGCTGGCTGTAAGTATACGACAAAAACATACATGGAGAGCACAATCAACTAATTTCTATATCTATGGTCATTGCAGCGCATAGAGAACTAGACTCAATGCTACCTCCCAAGCATCTGTGTGTCTCAGTGATAGTACACGAAAACTTTGTGTTTACATATGGGCTTATTACCGATACAGTCGGTTGTAAGAGCGACCAACCCAATCACAAGGAAGTTGTTTCCTCTAGTCTATAGTCACACTTTTAATTCGTTTAATTACTACCGGTTTCGTTACCAAGTACCATCATCACGACATCTTACGATCAAATAATCAGAGTGCATGGTTAAAATATTTTTTGACAAAAATTTAGAAAATACTTTTTTGTGTGATATCTAATATATAATGCAAAGCGCAGAGTTAAAATATAGGCAGCTCCTTACCAATGGCGCGCAGCCGTCAAGATTATGTAATAACCAGTCCTCTACTTCAAATAGACATAAATTTCGGGCGGAAGTGATAAGAGAGCCACCTATGTACAGAAGTTTTATTTGTAGATATCCAGCCGGGGTGGCCGAGCGGTTCTAGGCGCTACAGTCTGGAACCGCGCGACCGCTACGGTCGCAGGTTCGAATCCTGCCTCGGGCATGGATGTATGTTATGTCCTTAGGTTAGTTAGGTTTAAGTAGTTCTAAGTTCTAGTGGACTGATGACCTCAGAAGTTAAGTCCCATAGTGCTCAGAGCCATTTGAACCATTTGTAGATATCTTTTACGTAGTGACTCTTTCTTCAGAAATAAAAAAGTCTATTCAAAGGGAGCATTCTTATTACTTATGGCTGCATTTCGCGCCTGTTTAAAGCACAACACCGAGCTTTACTCCTCGTATATAAGGTTGACGACTGTTCGCTGAGGGTAAGAGGCAGCCCGTATTTTAAGATTCAGCTTTGCACCGTACCTTAGCTGTTATAAAGACAAATATCTTCTAAAATTATATTAAAATATATTTTAACTATGTACTGTGATTTCTTGATCGTAGGATGATGTGTATATTAAGGCCGCACTTTGTAGCACACGTTAACAATCTCGGGGAAAAATATTTTTTAAATGTTCGTTACAGAATATTATAACTATGTACTATGATGTTTTGATCATAGCATGTCCTCATGCTGACACTTGTTGTCGAAACTGGAAGCTATCTAACTAGTTAAAACTACGATTAAAGGTTAAAGCACATATTTTTATTTCGTTTTATAGCTGGAGCTCATAAGACGCACGGACAGATGATATATTTCTGTGTAAATACAGAAGTAATTTCAGTTTTACATGTCACTTTCCAAGCAATCTGTGGATACTAACATCTTGATACTGCAGATAGAAGCCGAAACCAGCTGATCGTGTTAAGGTCTTGGGCCTGATAAATATAGCCTAATGGAAATAAAATTACTTCGCTGAACCATTTGTTGTGTTTTAGCCTGTTTTTTATGCACTAGTTAACTCTAGCAGTACACAACTTCTATAAATCATCTTTTTTTTTTCAAAATAAATACTGTTTAAATAACAGTGCAAGATTATTCCGTCATGTAGCACATCGTTTGCGAGACCTGCGTTGGGACAGTCCAGCTGTTATCCGACCTTTAACGTGCCGAAACATCAGTACCATAACTGGGATTGTGGGGTAACATGAAGTGATGAATCACTGTATCTTCCAATATGAATGAATGTTAAATATCTTGTTGTTGTTGTTGTTATGGTCTGCAGGCTGAAGACTGAAGACTGGCTTGATGCAGCTCTCCACGCTACTCTATACTGTGCACACCTCTTCACCTCGGAATAACTACTGCAACCTACATCCATTTGAACCTGCATTCTGCATTCGTCTCTTGGTCTCCTTCTACAATTTAAAACCCAATGCTTCCTTCCAAGCCTAAACAGACGACTGCTTGATGTCACAAAAAGTGTCCTATCAACATAAACCTTCATGTACCCAAGTGATAACACAAATTTCTTTTCTCCGCAGTTCGATTCAGTACTACTTCATTAATTACACGATCTATCCAAGCAGTTTTCAGTACTCTTCTCCAGCCCCATATTTGAAAGGCTTCTATTCTCTTCTTGTCTGAGCTGATTACAGTACATGTTTCACCTCTACACAAGGCTGCTTTCAAGACAGATATCTTCAGAACCGACTTCCTAACGCTTAAATAACATTCGATGTCAGTAATATTTCTCCCTTCTTAAAGATTTTGCTTTACATTGCCAGGTAATATCTTATATATTTCATACTTCGGGCATCATTATTTCTTTTAATGCCCAAATACCGAAACTCGTCTACTACTCCAGTGTCTTATTTCCTAAATTAATTCCCTCAGCATAACCTGATTTAATTCGACTACCCTTGTTAGGTCTTAGTAAGTAAGTACCTTACCTTTACCAGTTAACTGTTCATGACTGGGTTCTATATTCACAGCAATTAGTGAACTCCCTCGGTTGTCCACCATTCGAGTGGCGTCACATTAAGTTTGAGAGTGACAACGACTTTGCTTCAATATAGTTTAGCGTAGAAATCAATTATTGCCAGTTCTTTCTGTAAGGAAAAGCTAGCACTTACGCAGAAGAACACCATGTTTTCCGATAGAATGTTGCCGCGACAAAAGCAGCGTTGCCGTTTCCGCAGTGTCCCGCCTACCTAGGGAAAGGGCTACCACTGGTGCATGCCATGTTACTGTAAGGGCGATTCCTTCTGGAGATACCAGAGTTTATGTCTGTAACCACTGTCGGGTAATGGGCGAGTCTCTCAAAGACAGGTTTACGACAACGAGGCTATAAAACCGGCGACATACTGGCATTCGCGGTTATTCAAACGCATTCAGTCAGTCGAAGTTGCTAATATGTGCAGTTCTCGCGTTACGATCTCAAGAGCACATGCATCCTGCATGTTTCAATCTAAAACGACCGAACAAGTACGACATATTAACTGCACCTCTACCTCAAGGATAAGACTATCTCTTCATTACATTCAACCTCGCCCAACACTCCGCCGCATAATGTTGCATTAGACCACCTATGACAGTTTATTTAATAGGAGTTTAGTTCTTACGAAGATTTATATTGTATATTATCTAAGGATGTAGAGTCTTTGGGCAGTAACATTGAACAAAATGTTCTCTAATCTCCAGTCCCGTCAAGTGGTTACAATGTCACGAAATTTCGACCAAATACTCTCTCGGCATTTTCAAGTGAAATAATGAGTGGTAGTGGGCTGCTGGTACTGACTTACACATTGAGGTGGCAAGAGTCACGGGATAGCGATATGCACAAATACAAATGGTGGTACTATCGCGTACACAAAGTGTAAAAGGACAATGCATTGGCGAAGCTGTCATTTGTACTCAGGTGGTTCATGTGAAAAGGCTTCCCACGTGATTATGGCCTCAGGACGGGAATTAACAGGCTGAGTGCGGAATTGTAGTTGGTGCTAGACGCATGGAACATTATATTCCGAACATCGTTAATGGATTCGATGTTCTGCGATCCACAGCGTCAAAAGCGTGCCGAGAATACCAAATTGCATGCGTTACCTCTCACCACCGTGGCCGACGGCCTTCACTTAACGACTGAGAGCAGCGGCATTTGCGCGGAGCTCTCATTGCTAACAGACAAGCAACAATGCCTGAAATAACCACAGAAATCAATGTGGGTCGTACGATCAACGTGCCCTTTAGGACATTGTGGCGGGATTTCAATTGGTGAGAGCTGATTGGAGGGTCGAGTGTGGCACAGACCACTCGAAGCGATGGGCGCAAGTCATCAAAAGGCATTGTGCGAGCTGGTGGTAGATCCATAATGACGTGGGCTGTGTCTACGTAGAATGGACTGGGTGTCCTATTGGTTGGCGACCATTTGCTGCCATTCATGGACGTCATGTTCTGAAACAACAAAGAAATTCTTACGGATGGCAATGCGCCATGTCACCGGGCCACAGTTGATGGAGACTGGTGTGAAGAACGATCTGGACAATTATAACGAATCGTTTGTCCATTCAGATCGCCCGACATGAATCCCAACGGACATTTATAGGACATAATCGAGAGGGGGACTATAGTGTTAGTATAGTTCAATATTTCTACAGGGAAATTGAAATAATGGAATGGCATTGTTGGCCTGGAGGCCCCTATGAGGGTAAATTCGGCCGCCAAGTGCAAGACTTATTTCATTCGACTCCACTTTGATGCACTTGCGCGCCGGTGATGAGGATGAAATAATGATGAGGACAAGACGACAACCAGTCCCCGAGCGTAGAAGATCTCAAACCCGGCCGGCAATCGAACCCGGGGCCACTTGCACGGGAGGCGAGCACGTAACCACTCAGCTAAGCAGTCGGACTTCCTGCCGGGAAAAAATGGTTCAAATGGCTCTGACCACTACGGGACTTAACATCTGAGGTCATCAGTCCCGTAGAACTTATAACTACTTAAACGTAACCAACCTAAGGGCATCACACACATCCATGCCCGAGGCAGGATTCGAACCTGCGATTGGAGCAGCAGCGCGGTTCCAGACTGAAGCTCCTAGAAACACTCGGCCACACCGTCCGGCTGCAGGGAACATCCAACGACTTGTTGTGCCCATGCCACGTCGAGATGCTGCACTATGCAGGGAAAAAGGAGGTCCGACACGATGTTAGGAGATATCCTTCGAATTTTGAAATAATCAGAGTGTACTCAAGCTACCGGTGTTGCTCGCGGCACTGCTATGTAGGGCTTATGTTGACTGCCCGTTCGCTGTGTCGCTTCAGCCTCGCACATCGATCTCTTCATTCATGTCATCGACCTTCATCGCTCAGCACAGAAGCACTTTGTGCTAAAACTATAACATACAAGAACTATATTTAATGATGATAATTTTTTACAGAGCTTAGCTACCTTCGCGACGTCTTCAGAAACAATTCCTACAACCTTCACCCAATAAAGGACGTGATCTCAAGGAATAATCGTAATAGCACCTCTGACGATGATGAGGAAAAGAAACAGCATTTACTTCGTGACTTCGCGTCTGGGGCATTAACAGCCTGCTGAAATGAGACGAATTCATATCTTCACGCCTCCATCAAAAATGCGACAATTACTGAGACCAGGTAAAGATGCGTTAGTCTCAGAAAACCTGGTATCTGCAAGATACCTTGCGTGTGTGGAGGGTTTTACGTCGGATAAACAATGAGCACTATAGAACAACATAGGAAGGAGCATGAGTGATTTTAGCGCCTACATCATGTAGGGTTTTTATTGGTAACGCCACGTAGCGCTCTGTATGAAAATCACTGGCTGTGCTGTGTGCAGTCTGTGGCTGGTTTGCATTGTTGTTTGCTATTGTGGTGTTGGGCAGTTGGATGTGAACAGCGCGTAGCGTTGCGCAGTTGGAGATGAGCCGCCAGCAGTAGTGGATGTGGGGAGAGAGATGGCGGAGTTTTGAGAGCGGATGACCTGGACGTGTGTCCATCAGAGACAGTAAATTTGTAAGACTGGATGTCATGAACTTGTATATATATTATGACTTTTGAACACTGTTAAGGTAAATACATTGTTTGTTCTTTATCAAAATCTTTCATTTGCTAACTATGCTTATCAGTAGTTAGTGCCTTCAGTAGTTAGAATCTTTTATTTAGCTGGCAGTATTGGCGCTCGATGTATTGCAGTAGTTCGAGTAACGAAGATTTTTGTGAGGTAAGAATTCATGAAAGGTATAGGTTATTGGTAGTCAGGGACATTCTTTTGTAGGGATTACTGAAAGTCAGATTGCGTTGCGCTAAAAATATTGTGTGTCACTTTAGTGAATGTCTGAGTACGTTCCGTTTTGCTCAGCTGTTTGAAAATCAAGTAACGTAAGATGTATATCAGCACAGTAATTCATTAATTTTTCTATGGGGACGTTACAATCACTACAAAAAATTAGTTTCAGTTGAGCGTTTTGTGGAAACGGTCACCGAATCAAATTTTACGATATCTCTACCCTGCCTCGAACTGACGGCTTATAGGAATGCCTAATAAAGGAACCATCCAAATAAAAATCACCGATAACAATGTTAACAGAGACAGGTGGCCTTTAGATCAGTACAGTGGGATTCTGGAATCACGAGGCTGAACGGGGCACAGCGAACGCAGAGTCAACGTATGCCCATATACGGCAATGGCGTTAGTGCCAGTGACGTCACAGCCGGCAGCTGGCTTACCAAAAGCCCATCGGTAGTCATTCCTTTTGACAAAGACCAAAGAGGGTTTGGTTAAGCGCTCGTCGCATTTTAGCCACTTGACACGATTGGAAACTCAAGAATACTTTACTCCATTTTTCATCTAATAATTTTGATCATGTACTCTTGTGTGTGTGTGTGTGTGTGTGTGTGTGTGTGTGTGTGTGTGTGTGTGTGCGAGAGAGAGAGAGAGAGAGAGAGAGAGAGAGAGAGAGAGAGAGAGAGAGAGAGAGAGATTTATTTTAAGTGAATTCAATCCAGATGCCCACCATTTGTCTATTACCCGTAGCTTAGGAATGCACGTTTGTCCACTGAGTGTTCTCGCTACTAAATCTCTCCATAAATATTTTTACGTCTATATAAATATTACCACATTTGTTGGAGTGAGGAAGATCCCCCGTAGTCACGGTCGCAGCGATAAATTTCATTATGTAACTTACAGGACAAGGAATCATTGTTTGCAAGTAGGAGACGTGTATCAAAAGCTGGTACAACTGGAGCCTCGGAAGACTGGAGAGCGTGAACGGAAGTAGCCCTCAGAAACAGTAGCAAATGTAAAACACTGTCCCTTCTCACTCATTCCTTTAAGTAAATCTTCCGCGAAAGACGTTACATGGTTGACAAAGGCGGAGAAGAGAAAGCAGTAATTGTAATATGAGGCAGTGTTCCTTCATTTCCATGTGTGTCTGAGGAACAATCAAGAAACTGAATTATTCTGTCCATATAGGTGTTTGAGGGCCTCTCAAATGCGAGTCTAGTGTATTATCCACAGTTTTATGTCACGTGATAACTGGATTCGGAAGTCTCGAAGGACTTCTTCCATTTTGCTCACTTCATAAGCAGGTGCGTCTTCATGCTGGAACTATGTCTTATTCATGTCAGACACCTGCATATTGGTAAACTACCTAGATCCCGTGGTATGTAAAATGGTCTGCACTGTTCGCTATAGCCCGTTACGCGATTGCTATTTTTACCTGCAAGAACGGAACGTTTCTGTACATGTCCGGCTCCACTAGCACTCACCTCCGAGGAGTTCTATCATTATTGTTTCAGTCTCTGCACATGTCAGTAGGTGGCTACTCGTCATATCTGGCAGTTTTGTTAGCACATTTTCAATCAGGGAAACAATGGTGATATACGAGACAGAGAAAAATAAAGCGGGAATTATATAGTGAGAAAAGACCTTTGTGCTGGTAGTAAAGAATGGACAATATAAGACTGGTCCGGAAAATGTTTCATGCACCTACAAGACAGGCAACCCAACTTACTACTTGCGTAACTTGACGTTTTATGTGACATGGGTTGCCTGTCTCAAGTACGTAAAATATTTCTCGGGCCATTTTATTATGACCACAATATACAACGAAACAAGTGAAGAACGACATGTGAAAATCTATTGGCTTTGTTTCTGGTAAGGATACTGGTCTTGCTAATATTTGAAAATATATTCCTTCCGAAAGTCAGTCGTTTGGCAAAGCATGGATGCCACCTGTCTGGGAAAGAATAGTATCACCAGTAACAACAGATAAAATATGCATAGCATTTCCAAGATATAAAATTTGGAAATTTATGCAGTACATGATCTTTCTCGACCAATACATGAGGCACGATATCACTTGAACCGAAAAAAAGGTTAAAACGGCTTGTGACGAATTTCACTGAATATATTTCTTTATCCGCTGGGATTAGACAAAAATATGTAAACACCGTGAGAAATCGATGCTTGAACGTAAATACAGATCCTAGTCAAACCTGCAGTTTATGCTGCTGTATTTCACGAAGAACGAAACTTGCGAAAAGCCCTAAATACGTTGCAAGTTTCAGTCATGTTCTGAACGCTGTTCTGTGCAATTGTGAGTCCCTCATATCGGACTTAGTCACAATGCAAACGAGAGTGTCTGTTGAGGGACCGTGACACACGGAATTTATGAGAATTGTGGCGAAGTTTAAGACAGCAGCTACAAAAGTCGTGCTAGCGAGTTGTGTCAGCATCAAAGCAACACCAAAGGAATTCCATAAGCATGGAACTGCAGGGCGATTTGGAAAACAAAGCCACGCATGCAAACACCTATGACTGGAAAACTTAGTGCCGAAGCCATAAAATCCGGATTGTGGACCTGAAACGTCTCCTTTGAAAAATTAGGAATGACACTGCTGAAAAAACTCTTACGTTATTTGATTTTCAAACAGCTGAGCAAAACTGAACGTACTCAGTTCTCTCTTTACTTATTCTGATCATCACTAAACTCACACACAATATTTTTTAGCGCAACGCAATCTGACTTTCAATAATCCCTACAAAGAATGACCCTGACTAACAATAACATATACCTTTCATAAATCACTTACCTCACAAAAATCTTCGTTACTCGATCTACTGCAATACAACGAGCGCCAATACTGCCAGCTAAATAAAAGATTCTAACTACTGAAGGCACTAACTACTGAAGGCACTAACTACTGAAGGCACTAACTACTGAAGGCACTAACTACTGAAGGCACTAACTACTGAAGGCACTAACTACTGAAGGCACTAACTACTGAAGGCACTAACTACTGAAGGCACTAACTACTGAAGGCACTAACTACTGAAGGCACTAACTACTGAAGGCACTAACTACTGAAGGCACTAACTACTGAAGGCACTAACTACTGATAGGCATAGTTAGCAAATGAAAGATTTTTGTTAGAGAACAAATAATGTATTTGCCTTAATAGCGTTCAAATGTAATAAAATATATAATTTTGTGACATCCAATTAAACAAATTTCCTTTTTCGAAACTCTGGCATCTCTCTCCCCATGTCCACCACTGTTGGCGGCTCACCTCCAACTGCCCAACACTACAATAGCGAATATCCCAACAATGCCAACCAGCCACAGACTGCACACAGCACAGTCAGTGATTTTCATACAGAGCGCTACGTGGCGTTACCAACATAAAAACCTAAACAGCCTACTTACAGAGCAATGGAAGAGAGTCATTTGGCCGGATTAGTCTTGTCTGACACTGTTTCCAACTTATGGCCAAGTTTACGTACCAGGCGTGGCAAATGACGGGGGTTCGGCGATGATTTGGGCAACCTATATCGCGGTATTTCAGGGCACTCAAGGTTACTATGCAAGGTAGCTTTACTGTCACATGACCATTTTAGCTGATCAGATCACCAAGCGATGTGGCGCAGTGATTAGCAGACTGAACACACATTCGGGAGGACGACCGTTCAAACCCACATCCGGCCATACTGATTTAGGTTGTCCACGATTTCCCTAAATCGTTTTAGGGAAATGCGAGGATGGTTCCTTGAAAAGGGCAACGCCGACTTCCTTCCCCATCCTTCCCTAATCCAATGAGACCGATGACCTCGTTGCTTGGTTCTCTCCCCCAAATCAACCAACCAACCAACCAACCAACCATTCTGGCTGATCCTGACCGTTACAGTGTACAATGTTTGTTTCTCAATGATGATTCTGTGTTTCCAGACGACCAGAGCCACGTTCACACAGCTCGCATCGCCAACGCCTGTTTTTGTGAGGACGAGAATGAATTGTCAAGTTTGCTATTACTACAACAGTTACTGCTACAGAAGAATGCTGAAGATAAGGTGGGTAGATCACGTAACTAATGAGGAGGTATTGAATAGGATTGGGGAGAAGAGAAGTTTGTGGCACAACTTGACTAGAAGAAGGGATCGGTTGGTAGGACATGTTTTGAGGCATCAAGGGATCACAAATTTAGCATTGGAGGGCAGCGTGGAGGGTAAAAATCGTAGAGGGAGACCAAGAGATGAATACACTAAGCAGATTCAGAAGGATGTAGGTTGCAGTAGGTACTGGGAGATGAAGAAGCTTGCACAGGATAGAGTAGCATGGAGAGCTGCATCAAACCAGTCTCAGGACTGAAGACCACAACAACAACAACAACAACAACAACAACAACCACAGTTATCATATTTCAGCTTTATTGAGCTTTTATGACCCGCTTGGAGAGAAAGGTGCGTTATCGCCATCCATCTCCATCATAGTTACCTAAACTTGTCAGTATTTTGCATCAAGAGTGGTATAAGATTCCTTTGAAAAGCATACACGACCTGTATTTATCCATTCTATGATGACTGGGAGCCGTTTTGTATGCCAAAGAGTTCCTACAGCGGAAAAGACATGGTAGTGTGTTGTGTTTTCGGGGTTTCTTTGACCCCCTCCACATATACAGGGCGAGTCACGTAAGACTATCACCGTTTTCATTTCGTGATCGGTCAGGATATCAAAACGAGGAATTCGTCAAATGATAGTACGCAAAGGAGCAGGTAGTATAGTTAACACTGTTAACAATAATTACGTTTTAGCATAAAGATAAGAAAACTTCTGTCCTTCGCAAACTAAAAATTTATGGTTGTGTATCAGACATGCTTAGCCCACTCGTGTTAGGCATCTTCAGTGGTCCATAATCCATATAAAATTATTTAATTACATATATTTTGATATGAGATTTGTAGTGCTTCTTAGGCAATTTGTCTGAAGCTACTCTTTCTAACTATAGAGTTTTAGTTTCTAATTACATTCATTTTGTGTTCTGTTCACGCAACCATTTGTCACTGCATTTGTGCTAATAGGTCTCTTCCAGAAAACAAGACAAGGGTATCTTCATAAGTGCCCTAGGGAAGTGTGATAGGATCGCTATTATTCTCTACAGTAAACAAATGATTTTGCGGACGAAGTGGGCGTCAATCTGCTGTTCTTTGCTGATGATGCTGTAGTGTACGATAAGATGTCGAAGTTGAACGAATGTAGTTGAATGAATGTAGGAGAATACAATATGACTTAGAGAAAATTTGTAGTCGGTGTGATGAATGACAACTAGCTCTAAATGTAGAAAAATGGAAGTTAAGGCGAATGAGTAGGAAAAAGAAATCCGTAATGTTGGGCTGCAGCATTTGTAGTATCCTGCTTGACAGTCACGTCGTCCAAATATCTGGGCGTAACGTTGCAGAGCGATATGGAATGGAATGAGCATATGAGGATTGTGGTTGGAAAGGCGAATGGTCTGCTTTGCGCTATTGGGAGAATTCAAGGAAAGAGTGGTTTATCTGTAAGGGATGCAGCATATAGGGCGCTAGTGCGACCTCTTCTTGAGTACTGCAGGAGTGTTTTGGATCCGTACCAGATCGGGTTAAAGGAAAACATCAAAGCAATTCAGAGGCGGGCTGCTATATTTGTTACTGGTAGATTCGAACAACTCTCAGATATTACGGAGATGCTTTTAAAACTCAAATGGCAATTTCTGAGGGGAATGGCAACGTTCTTTTAGAAGAACACTACTGAATAAATTGAGAGAACCAGTATTTGAAGCTGACTGAGGAAAGATTCTGTTGCCTCCAACTTACATTTCGAAGTGAAGATACGAGAAAAAAGGGCTCCTACGGAGACATATAAACGGTCGTTTTTCACTCGTTGTATTTGCTATTGTAATAGGAAAGGAAATGACTATTAGTGGTGCGGGGAACCCACCACCGCGGAGTATCGATGCAGACGTAAAGATTTCTTTGTACATAGCCTATAGTGTAGTAGCTGCGTATGCTAGTACTGCTTAGTAACATGTGTGACAGAGGAATCAAGAGATCATGGGAGCTGTAGAAGGGGGGCTGGGGTTCTTCCATGACCTTACAGTCATGTGTCTAAACAGTGCGAACATGGGTAGTATTCAACAGTATATGTCATGTGCAAAGAATTGTTTAATGGAAGTGAACCTGTACTTTGTGCATTTAGCACATATTGGACGACGATTGGTTGCATGAACAGGACACAAAAATGAATGAAATTAACTACCACATTTATATAGCTATAAATATAAATTAGATTTAAAGAAACTGTGTCGCTGCAAATCTCGTAACAAAATATATGTAATTAAATAATTTAGTCTTATTACAGAATACTAAAGATACCTACAATGAATAGCCTAAACATGTCTGGTACACAAGAATAAATTTCACACTCAAAAAACGAAGTTTATCATTTTTTTGATAAAAGGTAACTGAACTTAACAATTCAGTAAAATAGGTACCAATATATCAACTTAAGTGATAGCCGAGACTCTGAAGCAAATATGTTACCTTTAGGGAAAGTATACACTTTTTGCAAGGACATGAGAGAGATCTCGACAAGGCTATAGCGCTTGTTAATGTTGGACCTAAAACATTTTGCAAAAACATCGGTGAAATGGTTAAATTGAAAGGCAGTGTAGCCAGAATTGGCTATTGCTATGTTTACACCATCAGGTAGGGCCCTCATGCCAGGTTTCGTATTTGTAAGAAGCAGTTCGATTGGTACGCACACACTACAAATAGTAGTCCTAAATGCCTTACGATACCCTAAAACTTTTCAGATACCATAATCGAGCTTGTGTCCACTTTTTATAAAGTAGAGTCAAGAGGAATTATTATCATCTCAGTATAGCACACGTAAATCCTTGCTGCATGTAACTATAGACATTATCTGGAGAGCCCCATCAGGCATGGTGATATAAGGTCCCGTTTCAATCGATAACGCCTGACCAAATGTTGCTCATGCTGTCAGTATCTATCACGCCGTTATAATTAAAGTCCAGCTACTCACGGAGGTCCAGTGAACCGTTTTTATGTTGGAAAAAAATTACTTCAAATTTTGGCCACTAGGTGCTAATTTGGCGCTCTACAGCATATGGTCGTCGTCTCTGGATTTAATAGCGAACAAATTGTGAAAGCGGTTGTAACAACAAGATCGCTGTACTATTGTACATATAAATATTGTGTTTTTTTTCTCTTCTGAATTTTCCATAAATTAGTGTAATCGATGTTCTGATTTCATTTCTTTTTTTTTTTTCATGTCATTGTGTTAAGAAAACTAAACAAATTTCGATGTGAATGTTAATGTTTATGTCAAATGTCAAGCAATATTGTAACAGAATTGAAATGTAAGAAACGTTGAAACTATTGTAAGATGTTAAAATTGTAATTGTGCGTCTGGTCCATACATAGGCAATGTATTAGGATATGTAGAATTCAAAACCTCGGGTGTATACCCTGTCTGTAGGGGAGCGGTAAAAGGTGGATGGCAGGCGAGCGCGGGAAAATGCACACGGGCGCTGCACGGCATAACGGGCTCAGCAGTAGTAGTCGGAGTTGGGCATTGGTCTGAGCAACACGTTCTGGATCGAGGGGGCTCTCCTGAAAGACGCAGTTTCATTGAGCCTCGGATAAGCCGTCCCAACGCCCTTACAGCATGGCAAAATTCCATAGGCACTAAATGGAAAAGTATTGCGACGCTAAGAAGAAGTAAAGTGCCAATACATCAAGAGCCATTGCTGTGGTTGTATGTGTGCTCTGTGCTCGCCATCTCGCCGCCCGCCCACCGCCGCATCGATACGAACAGGTTGAAACTTTTAGTACTGTATTCGTGTGGACCAGTGTTACTTTTGTTCCATACTGTTCAATAACAACTTAAATTTTACCAGAACTGTCCTATCATTTAATTATCCTCACAACTAACCTAGACAGGGTCCTTTCCACATGTTGTGCAATCCCAGTGTCCCGAGATGAAAAATTAAAGTTTGTGTTAATAATAATTACCTGCAGACCTAGCTATGTTAGGATGATGTTTAAAGAACTTTTTTTGTTAATGAACTAATAGACGAATAACAAAGGTCTGACAAAGTTGGAAGATAATTTTGATATCGATTTAGAAATGAAGTTTAATTATTTTGAGGCAGATATAGTGGTATTTAAATGAGCAGGAAATAAGGTAAAAAGAGTAGTAACTCATATATTGGAAATCTTGAGTGCATTATGATTTCAATAATTAATTGTTTTAATACAGTGATCATAACAGTTTCAAGGTCCCCCCCCCCTCCCCCCTCTTTCTTATTCATTTGCATTCTGAAGTGTACTGAACTGATTTGACCAGCAAAGTTAGTCAATATAAAAACCATAATTTATCAGTGTTTTACCTTTATCAAAATTGACATTGTGTGTGTGTTTCGAAAGTGCTATTTCTAGGGTAACCTATGCCCGATTTTAATCAGTTTTGTAGTAAACATTGTAGTATAATGTTATGTATTTATGGTTTATCCCATATTAGTACAAAAAGTGAAATTATCAGTTCAGTAGATTTTCTGGTTCTAAAATTTACCATATTATGCATTGTTATTACGTGTTGTTTTGCATGAACGTACATCAACTTGTACAGGGAAGAAACTCAGTTAATGCCTAATTAGGCTGGCGACCGTATTATTAACAAATTGGTAGCATCTTCTGTGTTGTTTCTTGTCCGTACTGACGTGTAGTTGCATTTCGGACTTGCTTGACGTACCATTGTTATTACAAAGAGAGTGTAAGTCTGATTTGCCTCCATTCACGTACACGCGGTCAATATCTATACAAAAATCGTCTCTCTTAAGGTGAAGCCGCCCGTCAACTTACCATAGTACAGGCTTTAAGGTGTATCGTGTGCCCCACAAGCGCGCCGCATTACACGGTGTTTGATAATAAAATCAACATTATGCCTTTCTCACTTGTTTGTCCTTATGTGCCCACGTCCCGTTCCTAACCCATTACTTGTGGGAACATGTCTATACGTCGTTTTTGCATGCACTTCGCCAGATTTACCACGTGATGGCCAAAACTGGAACTTTTTTCCAACATAAATCGGTTCTGCACTACCGTGTTAGAATACTTACCAAATTTTGTTGCCTCACGATAATTACAGCCCACAGTGGACCTCTGTGAGTAGATGCTCTTTATAACCATTTATGATATCTTCGTACACAGGATGTTCGACTGTTGCTCTGGACAGCTCGTTCACCAAGTCATGAACACAGGAAGACTTCTGGTCATAGGCTGCTGAGTGCCCAGCACCTACCAGATACTACGACTGATGGACTATCACAGAGTTCAGACCGCACTGAATGATGTACCCACATGCGTCATCCAAGCACAGTTCAACTCATTATCGAGCCAGGTTAGAACCATTGTTGGTGTCAGAGGTGTCAGTTGTATGTAGTATATTCAACACTGTACAGACCTGCAAATTTAATTCTGTATACTTCCTACTACGTTTTATATATACATTAAAGGGTGTGAGGGATATATGTGCAAATATTTCTGTTAGTGACCGAAGCCAGTGTACTGAATAACATATCAGGATTTACTTAATCTGCAGCCTAATAATTGTAGCTGTTACGCGTAATATATTTTTAGGTTGATTCGTACAGTGGTACAAGCTAGCCTGGGCAGCATATCAGGTACTTAACTATGGTTCAAATGGCTCTGAGCACTATGGGACTTACTGCTGCGGTCATCAGTCCCCTAGAACTTAGAACTACTTAAACCTAACTAACCTAAGGACATCACACACATCCATGCCCGAGGCAGGATTCGAACCTGCGACCGTAGTGGCCGTGCGGCTCCAGACTGTAGCGCCTAGAACCGCTTGTCCACTCCGGCCGGCTACTTAAGAATGGATGCGCGGTTGCGACACGGATAGTCTATAATGAAGGCTTAGTCCATTAAAAAAAGTTTAAATGTCTGAATTCCTATGGGACCGAACTGCTTAGGTCATCGGTCCCTAGAATTACACACTACTTAAACTAACAAACTAAGGACAACACACTCACCCACGCCCGAGGAAGGACTCGAACCTCCGTCGGGAGTGGCCGCCCACTTCGTGACGTGGCGCCTCAAACCACGCAGCCACTCCGCGCGGCCCATATGCCACTTCACGGCACAGTTACGACTGTGCAGAGAACATCAGAAAATAAATGTGAAGCATTTGCGGGAAGACGGTTGTTGTTGTTGTTGTTGTTGTTGTTGTGGTCTTCAGTCCTGAGACTGGTTTGATGCAGCTCTCCATGTCAATCTATCATGTGCAAGCTCCTTCATCTCCCAGTACCTACAGCAACCTACATCCTTCTGAATCTGCTTAGTGTATTCATCTCTTGGTCTCCCTCAACGATTTTTACCCTCCACGCTGCCCTCGAATGCTAAATTTATGACCCGTTGATGCCTCAGGACATGTCCGACCAACCGATCCTTTCTTCTAGTCAAGATATGCCACTAACTTCTCCCCAATCCTATTCAATACCTCCTCATTAGTTACGTGATCTACCCACCTAATCTTCAACATTCTTCTGTAGCACCACATTTCGAAAGCTTCTATTCTCTTCTTGTCCAAACTATTTATTGTCCATGTTTCACTTCCATACATGGCTACACTCCATACAAATACTTTCAGAAACGACTTCCTGACCCTTAAATCTATACTCGATGTTAACAAATTTCTCTTCTTCAGAAACGGTGTCCTTGCCATTGCCAGTCTACATTTTATATCCTCTCTACTTCGACCGTCATCAGCTATTTTGCTCCCCAAATAGCAAAACTCCTTTACTACTTTGTGTCTCATTTCCCAATCTAATTCCCTCAGCATCACCCGACTCAATTCGACTATATTCCATTATCCTCGTTTTACTTTTGTTGATGTTCATCTTATATCATCCTTTCAAGACACTGTCGATTCCATTCAACTGCTCTTCCAAGTCCTTTGCTGTCTCTGACAGAATTACAATGTCATCGGCAAACCTCAAAGTTTTTATTTCTTCTCCCTGGAATTTAATACCTACTCCGAATTTTTCTTTTGTTTCCTTTACTGCTTGCTCCGTATATAGATTGAATAACATGGGGGAGAGACTACAACCCTGTATAACTCCCTTCCCAACCACTGATTCCCTTTCATGCCCCTCGACTCTTATAACTGCCATCTGGTTTGTGTACAAATTGTAAAAGGCCTTTCGCTCCCTGTATTTTACCCCTGCCACCTTCAGAAATTGAAAGAGTATTTCAGTCAGCGTTGTCAAAAGCTTACTCTAAGTCTACCAATGCTAGAAACGTAGGTTTTCCTTTCCTTAATCTTTCTTCTAAGGTACGTCGTAAGGTCAGTACTGCCTCACGTGTTCCAACATTTCAAGAGAATCCAAACTGATCTTCCCTGAGGTCGGCTTATACCAGTTTTTCCATTCGGTTGTAAATAATTCGTGTCAGTATTTTGCAGCTGTGACTTATTAAAATGATATTTCGCTAATTTTCACATCCGTCAACACCTGCTTTCTTTGGGATTGGAATTATTATATTATTCTTGAAGTCTGAGGGTATTTCGCCTGTCTCGTACATCTTGCTCACCAGATGATAGAGTTTTGTCAGGACTGGCTCTCCCAAGGCCGTCAGTAGTTCTAATGGAATGTTGTCTATTCCCGGGGCCTTGTTTGGACTCAGGTCTTTCAGTGCTCTGTCAAACTCTTCACGCAGTATCTTATCTCCCATTTCATCTTCATCTACATCCTCTTCCATTTCCATAATATTGTCCTCAAGTACATCGCCCTTGTATAGACACTCTATATACTCCTTCCACCTTTCTGCTTTCCCCTCTTTGCTTAGAACTGGGTTTCCATCTGAGCTCTTGATATTCATACAAGTGGCTCTCTTTTCTCCAAAGGTCTCTTTAATTTTCCTGTAGGCTGTATCTATCTTACGCCTAGTGGGATAAGCCTCCACATTTGTCCTCTAGCAATGCCTGCTTAGCCATTTTGCACTTCCTGTCGATCTCATTTTTGAGACGTTTGTATTCCTTTTTGCCTGCTTCATTTACTGCATTTTTATATTTTTTCCTTTCATAAATTAAATTCAATGTTTCTTCTGTTACCCAAGGATTTCTAGTAGCCCTCGTCTTTTTACCTACTTGTTCCTCTGCTGCCTTCACTACTTCATCCCTCTGAGCTACCCATTCGTCTTCTACTGTATTTCTTTCCCCCATTCCTGTCAATTGTTCCCTTATGCTCTCCCTGAAACTCTGTACAACCTCTGGTTTAGTCAGTTTATCAGGGTCCCATCTCCTTAAATTCCCACCTTTTTGCAATTTCTTCAGTTTTAATCTACAGTTCATAACCAATAGATTGTGGTCAGAGTCCACATCTGCCCCTGGAAATGTCCTACAATTTTAAACCTGGTTCCTAAATCTCTGTCTTACCATTATATAATCTATCTGATACCTTTAGTATCTCCAGGATTCTTCCATGTATACAACCTTCTTTTATGATTCTTGAACCAAGTGTTAGCTATGATTAAGTTATGCTCTGTGCAATATTAAACAGACGGCTTTCTCTTTCATTTTTAGCCCCAATCCATATTCACCTACTATGTTTCCTCCTCTCCCTTTTCCTACTCTCGAATTCCAGTCGCCCATGACTATTAAATTTTCGTCTCCCTTCACTACCTGAATAATTTCTTTTATCTCATCATACATTTCTTCAATTTCTTCGTCATCTGCAGAGCTAGTTGGCATATAAAATTGTACTACTGTAGTAGGCTTGTGCTTCGTGTCTATCTTGGCCACAATAATACGTTCACTATGCTGTTTGTAGTAGCTTACCCGCAATCCTATTTTTTTAATTAATTATTAAACCTACTCCTGCATTACCCCTATTTGATTTTGTATTCATAACCCTGTATTCAGCTGACCAAAAGTCTTGTTCCTCCTGCCACCGAACTTCACTAATTCCCACTATATCTAACTTTAACCTATCCATTTCCCTTTTTAAATTTTCTAACCTACCTGCCCGATTAAGGGATCTGACATTCCACGCTCCGATCCGTAGAACGCCAGTTTTCTCTGATAATGACGTCCTCTTGAGTAGTCCCCGCCCGGAGATCCGAATGGGGGACTATTTTACCTCCGGAATATTTTACCCAAGAGGACGCCATCATCATTTAACCATACAGTAAAGCTGCACACCCTCGGGAAAAATTACGGCTGTAGTTTCCCCTTGCTTTCAGCCATTCGCAGTACCACCACAGCAAGGCCGTTTTGGTTAATGTTACAAGGCCAGATCAGTCAATCATCCAGACTGTTGCCCCTGCAACTACTGAAAAGGCTGCTGCGCCTCTTCAGGAACCACACGTTTGTCTGGCTCACAACAGATACCCCTCCGTTGTGGTTGCACCTGCGGTACGGCTATCTGTATCGTTGCGGCACGCAAGCCTCCCCACCAACGGCAAGGTCCATAGTTAGACCGTTAGATGCAGAGAAAAAGCAACTAACACACTGAAGTTGGTACATATCAAGGTACAAGTTATCACAATATCTGTATATATAGCCCAAAAACTCCATATGTAACATTTATTTGTTTGCCATTCCTCCCCGTGTTTTAAATTTAATGGGCTGCTGTTTATGTCTCTCGAACACAAATACATTCTCCGATCCTCTTAGGTCGCACTTGACATCTACTCGGAGTCTTCTGAACTTTAAAAAGCAATTTCACCATACAGACTCTAAATAAATAAAAACAGTTTTAATATTAAGTATGCGATTCCACACTGTACCGTCGCAAGCCACGGCGCAATTAAACAGCCGCAGGTGTAACCAGTTTAAAGTAACGGCCAGCGTTACGCACGCGCGCCGCCGACCAGAGCGACGCGAGACCCGTTTCTTTCCGCACGTTTTAATCCACCCCACGCCGGCCTGCGCGAGGCAACTCTCGCTCACGGCGTCCCGTTGCTCTCTTACATTTCGGAACTGCGAAAGCTGGAATTCCGTAGATAATAACGTTCGGTGCGGAGACTGCAGAATGGAGCGCCGGCAACACGGGAGGGGACGCAAATGAGACGGGAACAAAAGAAAGAGGAAGAAAACAGCAGTGGCGAGCCGGGGGCGGACGCGGCCACCTACCCCACACCGCCTGCGGGGGCGGCGGGGGCGGCGGCGCTGGGCCGGCGTTTCTGCGCTGCGCGCTGCGCGGTCCAACTTTGGCGGAACGGCCGGGCTCTATAGTTGCGGCACTAACGGCTAATGGCCAGTTACTGTCGTTTATATTAATGGCAATTGCTGTACTTCTGCAGCGCCTTGTTTCTACAAGCAGCGGCCGTTAGGAGCCGCGGGCCCCCGCTCTCGCCACTGCGCTGCCGCGGTCAAATTTCTGTTAGAATTGTACCGTCCGGCAGCGTCAGGCTGGGACCTCGCGCCAACTCCTCCCCAAACTCACATACGCTTTTTCTTTCTTTGCCGATTCCTACAGACTTGGGAAGTTTCTACTTTAACCTACTGGGATTACGTTACCGCCGACTTCTGGTCAGCTGTCGGCACTTGTATCTTATAATCCCGCAATAAATTAAAATCACAATCATATGCGATGTAAATGAAATCACTAGCAGAAAATTTATTTATTTATCGTTCTGAGACCATAACCCCTGAGTGTAATCAGATAATAGCTTCCCCCTCCCCTCCCCCCCCCTCCTTCCCCAGCGGCCGCCTTTTTCTCCACTTTCATCAAAATGAAGAACAACTTTCTTTCAACTTCTTTACTTTTAAAATAACAAAAGATAAATTATATTAATCTTTTTACTAAACCACGAAGTAAAATTGCAGTGCCCGTATCGTTTGGAAGAGCAATGCAATGTTTCTTCGGAAATGCATACCTGTATGAAGGTACGTGTTGAGGCATAGCGCCGTATAACGATCCTGCCTTGGAGGCGGTTAAGTGGGATGTGTGTCTCAGAGCTGGATAGTGACAGATGGTGACGCGAGACTGGACGCGCACGTAGTTTATGTATCAGCCGATAGAGAACAATATTGGATAGGGGGACAGTGATTTTAGTTTCGATTGTGATCACTAGAGTGCGCTAAAGTAGTAGAATGTTTTTCGTGAACTGTTCTAGTATTTTCATAAAGTCTTATTATGTCTTTTTGTGTATATAAAATGTTATAAATGTGTTTTAGCAGTATGAATGATGTGTGAGTGTGGTTTAAGGTTAATATGAAGATAATTCAAATGGCCCTGAGCACTATGGAACTTAACTTCTGCGGTCATCAGTCCCCTAGAACTTAGAACTACTTAAACCTAACTAACCTAAGGACATCACACACATCCATGCCCCAGGCAGGATTCGAACCTACGACCGTAGCGGTCACGCGGTTCCACACTGTAGCGCCTAGAACCGCTCGGCCGCTCCGGCCGGCTGCGACCGTAGCAGTCGCGCGGTTCCGGACTGAGCGCCTAGAACCGCTAGACCACCGCGGCCGGCATGAAGATAATTGCTTAACGAGTTATGTAGTAGGATTTAGTGTGGGAACATTTCGAAGAAGTATGGATATGAACAAAGGGGATTTCTGTAGAATAGATTTGTAAAGTAAGTTTATGGTAAAGGGAAAGTTAATTCAGGTATAAATAACAATAGTAAATATTTTTATGCATAAACTAAACTTCAGCATATTAGATAATTTCGTCGGTAAAAAGTGCAGTCGTTAGGTTTACTGTTTTGCGATTGGTTATTGATGAAAAGCGCGGATTGACGCGGGAGAATGTTGTTTTGCTATTGGCTGTTGAGTAAACTGACCAATGGTAAAGCAACATTCTTCGCGCGCTTTTCTCTGCTGGTAGAGCAGATTTAGAGTATTCTAGAGAAGAGTCGAAGCCTAGCCATGAAAGAGATCGGTCGTGTGCAGTAGTAGTTTCGATGAAAATGATAATTTTCCGGATCTAGCAGTGTTACATACATAAAAAGTGTTGGAAAGTGACGGCTTAATTATTCCGATGTGTGTGTAGAAATTTCGGAACTTTTAAGTGAATTTTGTGACGAGAAAAGACTGGAGTATTGAGCAGGCCGGTGGCTAAAAACTGTGACTGCATTTGGTACCGACAGACTTAATATTTGGCGAGCGTTTTCAATCAAACACAAATAGTATTTTTGTGGCTATTACGGTTTCGGGAAATGCAACACCATTAACTTGCTAACGCGAGTGAAAGGGACTGTGAGTGACTGTGTTCAGACTAGCACGGGCTTGGCAGTGATACTTGTTCACCTAAATTTCAGAATATATTAACTGAGGACAAAATTTCCAACCTTTCGTTTCGTGTTTCTCCCGAAACGTAGATTAGTGACTTTAATTGCAGCCTGGTTCACGTCGAAGTACAGTAGGTTTCACTCGGCTTTCCTATTGATGATCTCTTGAGACAATGTTCACAGGCAGGTGCAGGTTCGTCGTAAAGGGAGGGAAAGAGCCCCGCCGCCACAATGGCATCGTTCTTCTCAACAACACAGGCTCTGCAATATCGTATTTATTTGCCAATACCGGACAGCTACTTTCAATTAATATGTCCTGCCCCGTACAGGAATTACACAATGTGTGTACAAGTAGAGGTTGTGACGCAGTAACGACGACACACGGAAGTTAAGGTCTGGCCGTGATTCGTGCACGGATAGCAGAAGCGGTTAAGTCGACCGCTAGCGTAATGTGTTAAATCCGGGTTCGAGTCCCGGCCCGGTAAACGTTTCACTGTCGTCATTACCTTAGTTGTCATTACCTTATACTGCTGATAGTTGTTAGTATTTGCAACTGCCAATACATTTCATGAAGTTACACTACGAACACGACTTCATCTTTTCCCCGTAACACGAACTCCACCTTTAACAACATCTGCTGGTTACCAACTGGCCTCTTGATACCCTACCAGCACTGCTCAGTGCCAATAAGACGCACGAATGCTTATAGGTCCATGCCAATGAGCTGCAGTCTGTCTTCCTTCCAGAATACAGACAATTGGTACTTCTCGTTCCTAGCATTTTCTTCTATAGAACGATGAAGGGATTCTCCCTCGATCACAAATGTTAACTACAACACCTTCCCAGAAAAGAAAGCTAACTGTCCACATTTAAGGTACACAACCATTACAAAGCAAGTTTGCTCAGCATCACTCTTCTTCCTCGGACACCTGATTCACCCATATCCTGCACTCCATTTTAATTCAACCAAATTAAAACATGTGCAATACACGTACTGTCTCTGTAACACTTGATTGTTAAACTCCTTATTTCTCAGCTATCAAAAATTGGAAATATTCACGCTGACTATGCTTTGCGTCTAGCCACTGTCAATAATTATAATAATAATAAGAATAATAATAATAATAATAATGTTGTGTGGGCCCTACAACAATGTATTAACCATTAGATTTTTACTGTTATGTGAATTAGTTCTTTTATATGCTGCAAAGTAGATAATGGTACATTGTGGGAACTACCTATAATTCGGTGAATACTTCATCGTGAGATATCAAAACATATGTGACGTATATATCACAATTTTTCTCTTATATATGCATGGTACAAAGTATAATATATGTGTGCAGTGGGTTAATTATGCGAGGAAGATTATGTTCATACTTCCGTTCCAAAAGCTGCAACCTATGCTATTGTTATTACGTGTTAATGCAGAAATGTGAAAACAATGTAACGGATGGCAATTTATTTAATCAGTATTTGTATCTTCTGAAATAGGAAATGGTCACAACTATTATCACTAAGAGAAAGTTTTGTGATCGGCGGAAACACAATCGAACCTTTTTGTTTTTACCCCTCCGAAAATTTTATTTTACCCCTCAGAGTAACTGCACGCAGGTTGGCAACCAATGATTTATCGGATGAGTTCTATGACTGAAGTCATAATTTAACTAACGTTAGCGAAAATTTATCAAAAACGAACTGCGATTACCGTCTTTATGTTACGAATAAAACTGGCGATCACTTAGTGTCTTTTGTTTATTACAATATTTCTTAACACGTTTCGGCTACTGGAGTTACAGAATCAAACTCAGTACTTCTGAAACGAAGTTCAGCGTTGATGTGCAATGGAACATACGCCAAAGCGCATCGCAGCCCAAAATATTCGGTGAGCGTGAAGTCTTTCATTGATTAAAGAAATCATTTCTAAGGACTACGCTACATACAGGTATGTGTTTGTTAGTTAAGCAACCATTTGGAGCAGAGTTCTTTGTGGATACACTTCTACATGTGCATGCGATTTTTTGCAAATGATAGCTTAAGTCTTGAAGTTTTTATGGGTACATTTCAACATCAGTATCAGTTACTTGAATGTCAACCATTGATAGTGTTCCAACAAGATGGTGCATCGCCAATTGTATGTTATTTGTTCGCCAGTTTTTGGACAAAACCTTTCCAGAAAAAAGGTTCTGTAACGATGGCCCAACACCATGCCCGCAACGCCCAGTACACAAACATTCTTGACTTTTTTTTTGAGGGATTACGTTAAGGATTAAATGTTCAATTCGCCAGTTTATGATGAGCAAACTCTTAGGCTGCGAATACGAGATGCTGTATAGGCGATGACGGCAGTTGTGTTAGCAAAGACATGGAGAAACAGTGATGTCGTGAAGATGTTCCACGGGCAATAATCGTAGCACATGTGGAAGCGCATCCATGAAAACTGTACAAGTTAAACTACTAGAGCTGACCCTTCTTAATGAATAAAAGAACTGCTCATCACAACTTAACGCGACACTGGCACGAAACGCATCCTGTAGCGAATAGACACCATACTCCCCCGTGTGTCTTACTGTAAATATTTTTCGGGCCAGGTTCATTATCCCTATTCTTCATAAGAAGGCAGGTCGGGCATTATATGACAGCATATTGTGTAAGCACATCTTTTTATGATTTTTTTTAAACCCGTGCACGTAATGTATGATGTCATAACATGACGTCACACGTAGTCGACAGAAACATATATACATTTGCACTGCATGCTATTCATCGTAATTGAGTTCGTTCGCGAGTGTAATTGGTAAGTGATTGAATGCGAATTGTTTTTTCTTTTTTTACTTTGTGTGCACTATATTGGACGCTCTGTTTGTGTTCGATCTGCCTATGATATTCATTTTGCTCATAAAATGCCGTTCGTTGTTCTGTGCCAAACTGCAGAAGAAATTACGGCGGATGCTTAAGAGTTAATGTATTTTTATTTATAGAGGATCACACAACGAGGAAGAAATGGTCATCACGAATTCACAGATATAACTTTATTCGTTCTTCACGTTCTATGGTGAATTGCTTTTTTAAGTCCTTAAAATATTTTAATGTTAATGACAAAGAGCACTATATTTTGCGATTCTTAGCTGCCTTTTACTTAGTAAGTGCTGAATTTATCGGAAAAGGGCAGTTTCTGAGCACTATCATTTGTGACTGCACCTAAAACAGCACTGATGGATGGACAAGACTGTTGCGTAATTTTAAATCACAACAACAGTACTTTTCGGAGTGGTATCAACTTATTTGTTTCTGGTAAGTTTTACAGTGAAAAATGTAGGCCTGCTGTGTTGTGCTCTGTTTGCCAGTACGTAATATTACATTTTTATTTCATCTGTAGATAGAACTACGTTATTGTGAGGAAGTGTAGCCTAAGCAAGAACAATGCAAATGTTAAACTACGGTACAACGGTACATTCGCCTTGTATCGGACAAAACAGTTTCGGATTGCATCGCGTAAAACGAGTATCAGATACACTTGAATTTTTAATGGTATTTTCCTTCAACAGGAGAATATGGCGAAATCAGGACATAAATTGGATGAAAATAACATGAACATCGTAGAAAAGATCAAGCTCCTTGAAATGACCGTTACGGAACGAGGGACAGATTATTAGTTCCAAGAAATACATTACATGATGTACGAAGAGCACAATAAGCAGTGCGACAGGTTTTTTTGCTGAAAGCAGAATGGTTTTATTCAGGATTTTAATAGATCATATTATTCCATACACTTTTGGCTACAAAACTCCTTTTTTCAACAAAATCTTCGTTCAGTGCGACGCAAATTATGCCACCTTATTAGGACGACCTTAATGGCCGCAATAAATGATGATTAATTGAAACCCTCAGCTGCTGACAGGCGTTGTTGACATACCTTCATGGGGACAGCTGGAAATGTCTGCCCCGACCGGGACTCTAACCAGGGCGCTCTTGCTTACATGGCAGACGCTCTATCCATCTGAGCCACCGAGGACACAGATGAACAGCGCGACTGCAGGCACTTATCCCTTGCACGCTTCCCGCGAGACCCACATTCCCAGCTGTCCACAATCTACATACGTAATGCTACTACTGTATATGAAGATAGTAACTTTTCTCGAAGTAACATATACCATTGATGACTGTGCAGCTTCTCTAGAAGAAATGATAATTAATTGAAACCCGCAGCTGCAGATCATCATTCCTGGTTGTTGGGCGGCATGGCGGGTTAGTCATTGGAGCTCAGTTCGAAGCGGGATTCATCACTGAAGACCATCCTACTCCTGTCAGTGAGATTCCAGGTCGAAGACGTCTCCGTAGTCGTCCCGGACATTGGTGGTGTACCAAGCTGAGTGCCACGCGCCATACTGCGCTATAACCAGGAGTGATGGACTGGGGTACCATTTCCTTACATTTTGGTTGTCATCGACACCAGCCTTACAACGCAGCGGTAGGTCGACAACATTGTAACCACCAGTTTGTTGCGCTTCATGGTAAGTCATCCAGGGCTTATGATTCAGCAAGATTATGCCAGCCCAAAGAACTGCTTGTCTTCGGGCTTGCTAAACCCTCGCTTGGCCAGCAAGGTCGGCATATCTCTCTGTAACTGACAACGTTTGATGCATTATGGGTACGGCCCTCCAGTCCGGATTTTGACGACCTAATGTGCCAGTTGGACAGAATTTGCCACGACAGCCCTCAGAAATACATCCAAAAACTCTGTGAATCTATGCTGGATAACAGTTTGTATAGGAGCCAAGGCGGATCAAGGTGGTATTCAGTATAACATTCTCGGAAACTCTTCCTCAGGAATAAATAGTCCATTTTTTCTGAAACTGTAATCATTTGTTCGTTTGTACATGCACATCACATCTATCGATTTGCACCACATCCGGATAATTCCTTCGTGGTGTGTGTTTTTTTTTTTGTCTCAGAGTGCACTATTTTGGTTAAATAAGGTATTAATAGGGTCAGAGCATGATAAGGGGCGTCGAAACGAACAAAATTTTACGGATATTCACAGGTGAGAAATGCACCGTTGTGAGCTTGAACCACTGAGCGCCAAATGTGCAGAAGTGTGTTTTGTAAGCATACGTGTTTGAGTGTGTCTAGCAGTGCGATTTTGTCCTGCTAATCAGCTGCTATGATACCCGTTGCAGTGTGGTACAGTTAACATATATGATTTAATAGACAAACCTTAACAAATAAACAACAGAGACAATTCACGATTAACGTGACCAGTCGTAGATAGTAACTTGAGGTTTGCATAGCTTTGGCTGGTAATCGTACGGGGGAGAGCTGAAGAGTAACGTCTCCAAGGCTTTTACGTGAAATTTCTTACAGGTATAAAAATAAAACAAACGTTCGTAACATTATAATTCTTTATTCTTCGTGTCTGTATATTTGCACCCTCTTGTTTAGCATGACAATCCCAGATAACACACTAGAGCTGCGACATCTTCAATAATACGACACATTTGGTTCGCTGTCATCGATGATCCTCCATACAGTCTCGACTTGCCCCCACTCGACTTTCATCTGTTTCCAAATCTTAAAGAACACCTTCGAGTACTTTCATGGAGACGAATCGGTGCCAACACACGTGTGCTTTGGTTTCATTAACAAAGTCGAACGTTTTACAGTGACGGTATCAACAAACTGCCGAACCAAGGCAGAAGAAGCAGAAGATATTCCACCAAAATTATTAAGATCCTTAGTACGATCGGTAATGAGAGAATCGTTTCATCTGGCGTGTGTGCCATATGAGACGGGCGATATATCCTAAGACTTTAAGAGGTATACAATAATCCCAGTACTAAAGAATGCACTACTCACCAATTTCCATGCACATATTGATAAAAATGATAAACACAAATTTCAATGTTAAATTTTCAAATTTGTAATTCTTTAAAAAAATTCAAGTGTTACAAACTATTTATGATTACGCATGTGTTTTGTGGAGTTATTACATAGATCTGCTTATAGCTTCATTTAATATCTTCGGTAATTTGGAGTGTACTGTGATATAGCAAAATGTTATAAATAATATTAGTGGTTTGGATTGTATAGAACTGGTTTTGTTCAGGCTATCAAAATTTTTTATATGAAATTTAGTAACTGTTAATGTAGTATAGGCTAATTTACAAGTAAAAATGTCCGACATGTGTTGTTAGTACATACGCTATCGAAATTATGTCTCGCAGTTTGTGAACAGTCACCGTAAGAGAGGCTGGATTGCATTTGTAAGAGATTGGTTAATACGGCACACAATCTCTGGTCTTGTCACGGTGCGTCATAATTCACGAAAAATCTGAAATGAGTGTGTTATGAAATTTTGATTTACGTTGTACGACTGAACTGAACAGGTTTCACTGTCAACAAAAGACCTGGGGCTGTTAAGTACATGGAGACGGACTAATGACAAAATCCGTTGTGCGTCATCATACGAACTCCGGTAACTTCATTAGACACAGTAGTTCAATCTTACGCTCTACCGTAAAGATTAATCAGCTGGTGAGCAGCTCATTCATAGCTCATTTATAGCCCAGTATCCTTGGCCGCCACATCAAAATCGTATCGTTCCCTCCTCCCATATGTGCACCGATAAACTTGTGAGAGACATAAATCTGTGTACTAACTGCAGTATGAACCTTTATCGAGAAATGTAATCATCTCATCAAACCCTTAATGTTATCCTCCACAATAGCGATGTGCTATTGTCAGCAATCGTAGTAAGCATTCTGCAAAGATCTTTCAAGAGCTTCAAGTACCTGATAATATTTCATACCTCGTTATTTCGATATCCGCCTGGAAATCTATAGTAATTTTAGACGTACGCAACAGCCATAACGTACTCACACTATTATTCATTGGAACAAATCACACTTTTCTTTGCTTAAAATACTAAAAGTAAGATCACATGAAAATGTATTTTTTATCAACTTACCAGATAGGCATGGAAATAATGGAGTCTCATTTTGGTATCATTAGGTGAAGATGTTCATTGTATGACACGCTTAACGCCGTTCATCATGCAAACTTGATGTCAGCTTTACAGAATAGACTCTCCTACTTGTTCGTGCTAGTCGTCACCGGAAGATGATTTCATTGACATGTTCTTTTTGTGAGAGTGGCAAAACGATCAGCAAAAGACTTCATGCAAGAGAAAAATAAATTAATTAAAACGTCATACCTTCTAATATCGACATTAGCCTCTCAACGGAAAATTTAGAAACTTACAAAATAATCATTGAAGTTGAAGATATTGTAAACAACACATTAATGTGACTATTGCTAATGTTCGACGCCAACGTGCAATAACCACTCATGTTCATAAATTAAGGATAACGCTGATACATGGTGAAACAACGTTCTGGTCGGCGGTGCGCGGGTTTAAATCACCTCGGAGTATGACCATGCGGTGCATTTGACCTGCGGTCGTCGCACGGTGGCGCTGGCAGCAGTCCATATACGCAGAGGTGTGTTGGTGCATGTCAGAGTACGGTGCAGCGAGCAAGTGTGGAGACGTTTTCATACGTCTGAAAGGTGACTGTATGTTGAAAATGGCTCAAAGAACACATATTTATGACGTTATGAGGGGTAGAATACTAGGGCGACTGGAGGCCGGTCAAACGCAGCAGGTCGTAGCACGGGCCCTCCGTGTGCCACAAAGTGTGATCTCACGATTATGGCAACGATTTCAGCAGACAGGAAACGTGTCCAGACGCTACAGTACGGGACGTCCACCGTACAATACCACCATCAGTGCCCGCAGACTGCCACGGAGTACTGCAGGTAGCCTTTCTCGTGGCCTTAACGGAGCCACTGGAACAGTTGTCTCCAGACAAATAGTCTACAGACGACTGATCAGACATGGTTTATTCCCCCCGGGGACCTGAAAGGTGCATTCCACCAACCCTACTCAAAGGAGGTCCCCTAAAGCTTGATGTCCAGAACACTGTATATGGTCATTAAAACGGTGGGCCCAGGTTATGTTCACGGACGAGTCCAGGTATAGTCTGAACTGGGATTCTCACCGGGTTTTCTTCTGACGTGAACCAGGAACCAGTTAAAAACTCCTTTGACAGGGGAACTGTAACAGGTCAGGTGTATCGGGACGTCATTTTGCACCAGTATGTCCGCATCTTCAGGGGTGCAGTGGGTCCCACCTTCCTCCTGATGGATGATAACGCACGGCCCCACCGAGCTGCCATCGTGGAGTAGTACCTTGAAACAGGCGAATGGAGTGGCTTGCTCGTTCTCCAGACCTAAACCGCATCGAGCACGTCTGGGATGCTCTCGGTCGACGTATCGCTGCAAGTCTTCAAACCCCTACGACACTTCAAGAGCTCCGACAGGCACTGGTGCAAGAATGGGAGGCTATACCCCAGCAGCTGCTAGACCACCTGATCCAGAGTATGCCAACCCGTTGTGCGGCCTGTGTTCGTGTACATGGCGGTCATATCCCATATTGATGTCGGGGTACATGCGCAGGAAACAGTGGCGTTTTGTAGCACATATGTTTCGGGACGGTTTTCTCAACTTATCACCAATACCGTGGACTTACAGATCTGTTTCGTGTATGTTCCCTATGTGTGAGCCCCGTTGTGTGGCACCACATTCTGCAATAACCCTTAATTTATGAGCGTGAGTGTAAAGCATTTCGGGGGGACGCGGACAAAAGAAGTGCAGTCGTTATTGTTATGTGGAATCGGAGCGATTTATCTGATTCCCAAAAGAGAATGACCACTGGCTTTGTGGCCAAGGATGGAAGCAAATCGTAAACCGTTCGCGTGCCGCTGTGGTTAAAGTACACCGTGCACGACCAAAATGGCACCATCCAAAACCAACACCGAGCCATCTGTGGTGAACCAAGGCCCTAGACGTCAGAGATGAACGACAGCTGCAGAGACGTGTACGGGCCAGTACACGTACTGGTCTCCTAGATGATCTAATGGGTACTAACAGTGTCTCCTCAACCACCGTTCAGTGGACATCGCTGCATATAGGTCTCCGCAGCTGGTGTCTGATTTATGCACCCATGCTGACTGCTGTTAATCGGCGATGAAGGCTGGAATTTACTAGCCAGTACGGCAACTGGACGTCCACTTGAGTGGCGACAGGTGGCTTTTCCAGATGTATCTTGTTTTATGCTTCATCGTAGAGATGGCCGTTAGCGTATACGGCGTAAAACACCTGAAAATAAGCACTCTCCAACAGTTATGGTCTGGGGAATGTTTTCGTGGCATTCAATTGGTGATCTTGTCATTCTGGAGGGCACAATGGGCCAACACAAGTATTCATCTGTCCTTGGGGACCAATTCCACCAGTTCATGCAGTTAGTTTTTCCTGGGCACGATGCCATCTACCAGCAGGACAATGCAACGTGTCAGACAGATCGCAGTGCATGTGCTTTGTTCGAAGAGCACCTGGATGAGTTTCTCGTACTTCCATGACCGCCAAACTTGCCGGATTTAAACCAAATCGCTAATACGTGGGACCGCCTCGATCGGGTAATTCGCGCCGTGGATCCTCCAACCAAGAAATCTAGAGCGGCTGGCAACGGCACTAAAGTTGGCGTGGCTACAAGTCCCTGTCGGTACCTCCCACAAGCTTATTAGCTCTCTTCCTGCACTTCTTGCAGCGGTCCACGAAGCAAAAGGTAGTTATTCAGGTTTTCACACGCGGTCACATTAATGTGGTTGAAATGGTTCAAATAGCTCTGAGCACTATGGGACTTAACATCTGTGGTCATCAATCCCCTAGAACTTAGAACTACTGAAACCTAACTAACCTAAGGAAATCACACACATCCATATGCGAGGCAGGATTCGAACCTTGAAAGGTGGCTACACTGAGCCACAGCGCCAGAGATCGCTAGAGAGCATTGTTCGCCCGCCTCCACTGGCAGAGTGATTATTGAGATGTCGTAGTAGTCAGTGCTTGTCGAGGACTCGTAGTAGTCAGTTCGTGTTCAGATGTGCTAGTAGAGAGTGCTTGCTGAGATGTGATACTGAAAGGTTCTTGTTGAGATGTGGTAATAGCGAGTCGGTGTGGAGATATATTGTAATTATGAGAGTGATTTTGGTCAATATATGAAGGTAACGAAACTTGATTTATTTTTCATTATTTCCATGTTTTAAATAATGCGTCATTACAGGTTCAGTCAACAAAGCATCTGGCTTGTGTTCTTGTATTAGAGTGTAATTCTGGTTTTCTTGAGTAATTATGGTATTCTTATTTTCTTTAATTAATTCAGTATAAATGATATTTATAAATTCTTGTGTTATTGAAGAAGAACCGTGCCAGATGCGTACGTTGAGTCATACTTCCACACACAGAACAGTTACACTTGTGCTTTGGTTTCGTAGGTTTTATAGTTGCTGGGGACTTAATTAATTAATTGTGTTAATGAAAATTTCCATTTCATTCTTTGTTATTGTTCTAAGCAGTCAGATTGCGTAATAATACTAGTCAGGGCCAACCGGTACGAGACTTCGTAATCGGACAAACAGCTACGAAAAATTAAAATTATTTACATTGCATTTAATTAAGCCCCCATGCACGTGGCGACCACTGCTTCGGATCGTCCCTTGGAATTCTTCTGATTGTAGAAATAGTGGACAGTAGTATTGTTGTAGTAATTTGTAGTCTAGTAATTATAGTCTATATTGCATGTGTAGATTTGGTAATTGGCATTCTTCTAATGGTATTTTTCAAAATTTATTTTTTTTGTTGCCTTGTATACGCGTTTGACGATTTAGTGCAATTATTTCAATTGTTCGTTAATCGCGTTTGAGGGAAGCATTCTGTGTGAATGGTATTGTTGGTGATAACGTGTTATATTCTCTGTAATTTTCGTACAGTGACGAGTTTTGTATGTTTTGTAAATGATTACGCGATCGATGAAAAAGGCAAAAATGATGGATAGTCAGAATGACGAAATTGTTGACATGGCGAACTCACCAACACAGGGGAACAGTATGATGAATAATGAAGTGGAAAACAATTTAATAAGCAGGGAAAATAGTCCAGAACCATTTCAAAATTTTTCTCAATCAGAAAGTTTTCAGAATTCGAGATTAACGACAGAAGATTCTGAAATAGTATCGAACACAAATAGCTTTACAGCCATGACGAAGGAAACTGGTTTTGCGGGAAATGTTAGGGGCGAAAAGAATTTTGAACCATTTAATATGGAGCAGTTGATGGGTGCAATATTAAATTTGGGATCACAAATAGGAACAATTACAACTGATATGGGAACAATTAAAACAGAGATAGGAACTTTGGCAACACGGTTAGACTCACAGGGATCACAAATAGGAACAATTACAACTGGTATGGGAACAATGGAGCAGTTTCGATCTGAATTTAAAACAGAGATAGGAACAATTAAAACAGAGATAGGAACAATTACAACTGAGATGGGAACAATGGAAACACGGTTAGATTCACGACTAGGGACATGTTTCAAAAACATGAAAGATGAATTAAAGAAAGAAATTAGAGAAGAAGTACAACCGATTTTGAATGCTCACAATAATAGATTAATTGCAGTAGAGATTAGACAAAGGGAACAGGATAGAGAACAGGAGGAAAGAGATCGCGTGATAGTGCAGAAATTTTCAGAGTTAAATTTACAACGTGCACACGATAAGGAAGAAATATTTGAGAGAATCGAGGAATCCGTACCAAATGACAGATTAAATAACCTAACACAACAATATGAACAGTTAACTACCAAATGTGTCAACACTGAAACCCGAGTCGCGACACTTACGGAAGACGTAGGTAAACAGAAAGAAAAAATAGGTGACTTATCGGAAAGAGTTGAGGAGATTTCAGATAAATTGACAAATCTTAGTTTAAATGGGGATAGAGATTCAGATGATACAGCTCCATTACCATTTGCAGAAACCGAAGAGTACCAGAACATAAATAAGCATGTTGAAAATCAGGGAAAGTTTAATGAACGCGTTAAAAGGGAAGTAGAGGCATTACGAAAGCAAGTCAAACAAATCGAAGGTGAAATCGTAGGAAAAGACAGCAGAAGAAATTTAGAATCACAGATAGCAGAGGGCTTTGAAGAAGATAATTTGTTTCATTTACGGGACGCAACAAGAGAGCGCCAGGCGCGCGAACTTGACAATAATCGACATTCAAACTGGGACAGACGCGGTAGGTCTTTGTCGCCACGAGGCGAAAACTTTGACTATAAACACTTTTTGACTGTTCGGAAATTTAAGATCTTCCGCAATTCTAAAAATGACATACATCCATGTGCATGGTTAGATCAATTTATGTATGCACTCCCACCAAATTGGCCATTAAGTCACAAACTGGAATTTATGTGTGGATATTTAGAAAACGAACCGGCGACGCGGATGCGCGCACTCATTAGAGATTGTAATAACCTAAATGATTTTTATCATGCATTTCTATCGGCATATTGGTCCGAAAACACGCAAGACAGAGTCAAACACAGTCTTATTATGCAGCGTAATTTCAAACAGTCTGAGTTCCGCACGCCAGCGGAATATTTTGAAGACATGATTCGAAAGAATCAGTTCCTTTCCAACCCTTATAGCCCGACTGAATTAATTCGCATTTGTTTAACTAAGCTGCCACAATCCATAAGACAAATTGCTTTAGCTGGAAGATGTAAAGACGACATTGAGACTTTTAAGACTTTGTTACAAGAACTTGAGTATGACAACGACGACGGGACTTCTTGTAATTTTTTCAGTAGCAGTAATTACAATACATTTTCAGAGAAAAGGGATAGTGATCGGAACGGACGTTATTTGGGTAACTTTGAGAATGACAGACGTAACAGACAGGACAATAGATACCAGCCTTATGACAATAACAGACGTTCTAACAGAGATTACACAGACAATTATAATAGCGGTAATTCTTACCGGAATGATCAATCATACGGAAACAGTAATCGGTATCATCAAGACAGAAATTATTCATACAATAATAGAAACTCTTACTACAGAAATAACCAGGGTAGTAGGTCTAACAATAATTTCAGAAGTGACAGTCGAAATTATACAAGAAGTAATTATGCAGACAGACAGGAAAACAGAAATTTTAATAACAGACACAACCAAGAATTTGCATCTAACAGACAGGAAGGACCTAATTGGCATCCTCCGCGTGACAGAAATTCAGAGAGACAAGTGGAAATAGTAGAAATTGATCCGCGAAATGTCGGGAATAATCAAAGACGTGACGCAAACAATCGACAATGACTAGCAGCTTCGGCTTCTGGCAGCAATATAGACGGTTCAGAAAGTAATGACACTACGACTTTACACTACGTACGCCTGGAAGACATGAGAGACATTTTGCTAGATGAAAAGGAAAATAATGTAGACGCATTTTTACATCCTGTTATTGAAGTATGTGTGGGTAAGAATAAGTTCACTGCAGTTTTAGATTCTGGGAGCCCATTGAACGTCGTTAGTGAATCAGTTTTTCGTATATGTGAAAGAACTATTGCCTGTCCTGTGTTACCTATTTCTAAAACTACAATTCGAGGAGCGATTTCTGGAAAAGGTGTGGAAGTTAAACAACAGACCAACCTAAATTTCATTTGTCAAGGATACGAATTGTCTGCTAATTTTATTATTGTTCCATTACTCAGTACACAGATTATATTAGGTATGGAGTTTCTTAACACATATAAGGCAATTTTGAACTTTAAAGAAGGAAGTGTGAATTTGACTGTTGCCGGAATGCCGAAATGTTTGAAATTTTTCGAGTGTTTAGCAAGATCTGAATCAGATACAAAATGTTTAAGGTTTCTTACTTCTGATGCTTTCGTTGAGCATTATGACGACAGTGTGTTTATTCATGACAATGACAATAGATACAGAGACGCGATGGAGGATATAATTAGTAGCGAAGAATTAATTAATGAAAAGGTTAAGAAAGCTGAAGTGCCAGATGACGTTGCAAAAGAAAAGCTGCACCATATTTTGACTTCACATGCAACAGTCTTTAGTCATCACACAGGAACTATACAAGGCTTACAATATTTATTTAAAGTAAAAGAACACACACCATTTCGCGGGAAAACGTACGCTATTCCTTTGGCTTACAGAGACAAGGTTAAGAATGAACTTCAATACATGTTAGATCAGGGCATTATTGAGCCAGCAGTCAGCCCTTATACCAGCCCATTACACGTTGTTCTTAAAAAGGATGGGTCAATTCGTTTGGTTCTGGATTCCAGACAGATAAACAATATTATTATTCCTGAAACTGACCGTCCACAAAATTTAGATGAACTTCTTCAACATTTCCATGGAATTAAAGTTTTATCCACGATTGATATGCGCGCAAGTTTTTGGCAAATAGAACTCCACCCTGATTGTAGAAAATATACTGCCTTTTTAGCCTTCGGTAACTGTTACCAGTTTCGGAAATTACCATTTGGACTTACTGTATCTTCAGCAGCATTCATTCGTAGCTTAAATGAAATTTTACCTGCTTATCTTCGTGACAATATTACTTCATATGTTGACGATATTCTTATTGCTAAACGTTCTTGGAGTGAGCATAACAAAATTTTGGATTCATTATTACGTATTTTTGCACGAGTTGGCATGACAGTGAACTTGGAAAAATCAGAATTTGGTCGTTCTCAGGTGAAATTTCTCGGTCACATTATTTCTACAGAAGGTATTCTTCCCGATCCAGAGAAACTAGATGCTATTCGTAATTACGCTGTTCCTACCACAAAACGTGAGGTTCGTAGTTTCCAAAATTTTTGTGGAATGATATACTTTTAAAAAAAAGTTTTGTGGAATGACATACTTGTGAGAAACTAACAGCTACATGTAAACACGCAGAGAATACAAGGATACCGCGCTGTGTTTTGGCGGCGGCACATACTCAAAGCAACAGTCAGTCTGCGCGCCGCACCAGGCAGTCGTTGACCGCAAACAATCACTTCCTACGTCACGCGCCTACAGCTGATCGAGCGCTCAGTGCGAATGCACTGACAGACGTAAATAAATACACAGTTTAATTTCTCCGAATAAATTCTGTATAAAGCTATAAGGACTTCATAAATTATGTTATTAACGTTCAGTATTTTTCAGGATACGGTTGTATAAAGTATTTAAGACCTTCAGGTAAATTCTGTGCGTGTCCGACGTTAAGACGACTTGCTTTGGAGAAAATTTTCAGGAAGAAGGTCATTTCGAAGAAGAAAGTAATAAGCAAAAAAAGGTAACGGTTAATTGAGTTTATTTTTCAGGTAACATAATTCCACTTAGGTACGTACTTTAGACGTAATTTGCTGCTTGCGATTACGTGATTCATACTTTGTTCTAATTTCATGTTCTATGAATTTACTTGTGAAGCGACGTGCTTGCGCACATTAACTGATTTTGACAATGATTGACTAATGAACAGGGTTGTTATTTGTATATATTATGCATCGCTTGGCTGCTATGCTTTTTCACTGATGTCATATTTTTTTATTATGTGCCTGCTGTGCTTATTTATTTAAATTATAATTGTCACCTGATTAGTTGTGCTGTTATGTATGTAGGTTACACTTTGTGATTTATCTGCTTGCGCCTTCATGTGTACTTATTAAGATTACATATGAACATTTATTTGCTTATGTCGATGTGATGCTAATGACCTGTTTATTGTGTAAGGCATGTTTGCTGCTGTGCGTATGGATTGCATATTTACACATTTCTGTTTTGTTGTCATAACTACTCTTCAATTTAGTATATAGAAATGCTGATATACTGTGTACGAACATAGAGTTTAGGTTACACTGTGGTATTAATTATAGATTGTTCGCTTGGCAGAGCCTCGTTATAGGGATTGTGCTGCATCCACTTGTTGACATTCTGTTCTCTACTGGTATATTTACTTGCTATTGGATATTTTGCTTACGCTCAGTGCTTTATATTTTAAGATAAGAAACTGAACTGCTATAATTCGACGAACGACATTAGTACAAGAAAGTCATAGAAGACACATGAGCTGAGGTTTTATGGAAGCTGTATAAATTTATGCTACTAGGAAGGAAGCTAACGACATAACAGACCAAAACTAGGTTTAGACCATTGACAGTATTACACTGCATTTTCGTGAGCAATTGAAATAGGAAGTGACACTTGACACAAAAAATACTCCACATGTTTGCTTCTGCTATGATTCTTGAAGTGGTGTACACACTGTGAAATATTATGATCATTCACACTCCGTAATCGTACTTAATTACTGAGAATTATTCGAACTAAGTCTGTTAGAGGTCATGTATGCATTTCTTTTATTTAATGATGGACAAGGAACCAAAATGTATCTTATAATTTATAATGAGTAGAAGATTTGGGTCAGATGGATTATACAGAGGTTGTGTGTGGACACTGTGTCTTCGGATTGTATGGGATGATGAACTGAAGTTTGCACTAGGATTTTATCTGTACTTGTTCGAGGAGACTGACTAGAGGAAAGAGTTGTTATGGAAGTGAAATGATATTGGTGCTGAGGTTTATATGTATCGACGTATTATTGAGGTATTGAGATTATGTGAAGTTGATGATTATTGGAGTTTCGTGGACAAGAGGTAAGGTAAATGAGGTATTAGTGAAGTATTGAGATTAGTGATGATTATTGGAGTTTCGTGGACAAGAGGTAAGGTAAATGAGGTATTAGTGAAGTATTGAGATTAGTGATGATTATTGGAGTTTTGGTGGATAAGAGGTAAAGTAAATGAGGAGCATATTGTTTTTGTCGGTTTATATGGAACAAGGAGGATGAAGATGGCAGACTAGAACACTCAAGTAGAAAGAAGATTGCCTACACACACACTTTGTTAAATCAATAAGCAGTATACATTTTTTTTTTTTTGAAGAGAGGAAGTATTTGCATATCTTGGCTCACTGACAGTTGTTCAGCAACAGTACAATTTGATCTGGCTTGGCAAACATTGGTCTAGACATGATGACTATGACGTTGACTAACTATTATTGATTGTTATACATTGCTGCCACTACTACTTGATACACATAATGAACATAAAATTTTGACAGAATTGCATTTACACAGTTAACACTATTCAATTACACAGTAGTACTTAATGTGGATGAAAGATGAGTGGATGTGTTTTGTGTGTTTTCCTTTTATAATCCCAGAGAAGTGATCCCAACCTATCTCCTAAAAATTATTTCACTTGTTTGTTGTGGCTTGCACTGACACCCATAAATATTATAGGTTAACTGTTATTGTGTACTGTAATAGTTAATGTGACAATTACCTGATATCATTTGTGTGTTTATTATGATTTGTATGTTTAGTGTAAGAGCATTGATAATTTGTTAAAGAAATTGTATGTGCATTCAAACTACTGTTCATGACTGAACTGTCTCAGTAGTTATGGTGAATAGTATGGACTGTTACTTGCACTTTTTCTACATGATTGGTGCCACAAGGACATGTTTAATTTCTGCTGATGAACTGTGTGATCAGTGATTGTAAAAAATTATGGACTGTTACTTGTACCTTCTCTACATGATTGGTGCCACAAGGACATGTTTAATTTCTGCTGATGAACAGTGTGATTCGTGATAGTGATAGTCCATAAAGACTGCGGTCAGCACCTGATCAACATTGCTGGTGCCACTAATGGACTGCTTCTACTGAAATGATGTCACTTGTTGGTGTCTGCACCTGCTCAACATTGCTGGGTGCCACTGATGGATTGCTTCTACTGAAATGAAGTCACCTGTTGCTGTGTGCACCTGATCAACATTGCTGGTGCTACTAATGGACTGCTTCTACTGAAAAGATGTCACCTGTGCTGTGTGCATCTGCTCAACATTGCTGGTACCACTGATGGACTGCTTCTACTGAAAAGATGTCACCTGTTGATGTCTGCACCTGCTCAACATTGCTGGGTGCCACGGATGGATTGCTTCTACTGAAATGAAGTCACCTGTTGCTGTGTGCACCTGATCAACATTGCTGGTGCCACTAATGGACTGCTTCTACTGAAATGGTGTTACTTGTTGGTGTCTGCACCTATTCAACATTACTGGGTGCCACTGATGGACTGCTTCTACTGAAAAGATGTCACCTGTTGGTGTCTGCACCTGCTCAACATTGCTGGGTGCCACTGATGGACTGCTTCTACCGAAATGATGTCACTTGTTGGTGTCTGCACCTGTTCAACATTGTTGGTGCCACTGATGGAACTGCTTATACTGAAACGGTGTTACTTGTTGATGTCTGCACCTGCTCAACATTGCTGGGTGCCACTGATGGACTGCTTCTACCGAAATGATGTCACTTGTTGGTGTCGGCACCTGCTCAATATTGCTGGGTGCCACTGGTGGACTGCTTCTACTGAAAAGATGTCACCTGTTGCTGTGTGCACCTGCTCAACATTGCTGGTGCAACTAATGGAACTGCTTATACTGAAATGGTGTTACTTGTTGGTGTCTGCACCTATTCAACATTACTGGGTGCCACTGATGGACTGTTTCTACTGAAAAAATGTCACTTGTTGGTTTTTGCACCTGTTGACCATTGCTGGGTGCTACTGCTGGAACTGTCAACTGCTTATTCTTGAGCTATGGAAAGCGTTTATGTGAATATTTGTATAAACTGATTTTTTTGTGTATTACTGTTTGTGAAAAGTTATGAGACTCTTACCTGCACATATTCGTCATTGCTGACGCTATTGATTGAACTGTTTAACCACATAATACTTGTCTAAACTGTTATGTAAAGTCACATGTATGAAGGAATTAGTATTGCTTACTGTATTTTATATATTAGGTTATTGAAAGGTCAGTGCAAAGCCAAAATTTTATCTAGTTATATGATATTTACACATTAATATTATCTTTTATTTTTGTCTGTATTTTTTTGACGAATTTGGTGGTATTTTCACCACCAATGCTGGCAAAAATACCATCAAATTCTAGCCGTGGAGGAAGGGCATATGAAAGGTGGCTACACTGAGCCACAGCGCCAGAGATCGCTAGAGAGCATTGTTCGCCCGCCTCCACTGGCAGAGTGATTATTGAGATGTCGTAGTAGTCAGTGCTTGTCGAGGACTCGTAGTAGTCAGTTCGTGTTCAGATGTGCTAGTAGAGAGTGCTTGCTGAGATGTGATACTGAAAGGTTCTTGTTGAGATGTGGTAATAGCGAGTCGGTGTGGAGATATATTGTAATTATGAGAGTGATTTTGGTCAATATATGAAGGTAACGAAACTTGATTTATTTTTCATTATTTCCATGTTTTAAATAATGCGTCATTACAGGTTCAGTCAACAAAGCATCTGGCTTGTGTTCTTGTATTAGAGTGTAATTCTGGTTTTCTTGAGTAATTATGGTATTCTTATTTTCTTTAATTAATTCAGTATAAATGATATTTATAAATTCTTGTGTTATTGAAGAAGAACCGTGCCAGATGCGTACGTTGAGTCATACTTCCACACACAGAACAGTTACACTTGTGCTTTGGTTTCGTAGGTTTTATAGTTGCTGGGTACTTAATTAATTAATTGTGTTAATGAAAATTTCCATTTCATTCTTTGTTATTGTTCTAAGGTCAGATTGCGTAATAATAACAGTCAGGGCCAACCGTTTACGAGACTTCGTAACCGGACAGACAGCTGCTAAAGCAAGAAATAAAAATCATTTTCATTACATTTAATTAAGCCCCCATGCAACCTGCGACCGTAGCGGTCGCGCGGTTCCAGACTGAAGCGCCTAGAACCGCTCGGCCACACTGGCCGACCCACATTGATGTGAATAGACGATCTGATATCATGTACACTGGGCCTTGTATATTGTACTGTAAACTGGTTGCAACGATCAGATGATTGCTAACGTGATCGACACTGGCTGCATATTAACGGCACCAAAAGCCATTAGATTTATAGTAAAGGAAAATGAGGGACACAGATAATTAATAGAAATCGAACGTGTCCCGCGCGACCGCTACGGTCGTAGGTTCGAATCCTGTCTCGGGCATGGATGAGTGTTCTAGGGCACTCATGACCTCAGAAGTTAAGTCCCATAGTGTTCAGAGCCATTTTAATCGAACGTGTCCACTTCACAACAACCATCCAGGATTGACTATAATCGGCCGAAACCGCCGAAAATATTTGTATCAACGACGGAGCGAGATGGTGCAGTGTTTAGCACACTGGACTCGCATTCGAGATGACGACTGTTCAATCCGACGTCCGGCCATCCTGATTTAGGTTTTCCGTGATTTTCCTAAATTGCTCCAGGCAAATGCCGGGATGGTTCCCTTGAAAGGGCACACGACCGACTTCCTTCCCCATCCTTCCCTACTCCGATGAGACCGATGACCTCGCTGGCTGGTCTCCTCCCCCAAACATCCCCAAACGATTTGTTTCAATGGATGTTATTCAGCCCCCATCCTCTAGATTGCGACCCTACCCCTTGACAACTGCCTCTTTCCGCTTCTTTTTATTACAATTCCGTTTGCAACAAACTCCTGGTATTCTCTTCAAGTCGTGGTAAAGCACCTGAAAGGGGTTAGAAAAACAGGCGAATGAATAAAAAGGACAGAGGACGACAAAGCTCCGAAATGGCACAGGGAAACTCCTACGACCCACTACACAATTATCGTAGCGCTTAACGAGTTTGTTGTAGTCACTAAAAATACATATGGTTTCGAGTCTCATTAGCACGCTTCTAATTAAAACCGCCAGAAAACACACAAACGGCTCCGGGGCTTAAAGGTGCGGCAGATGCGCAGACGTATTGATTCGATTATAATGAAACAAATTTATATTTCAATTAATGACGAAGCAACATAACGACTGTGACAAATATTTCATTTGCAGGACAAATTATTCGACATTATTAAGTGTTATTGAATTTACGTGTTTACCACCAATTATCAGAATATTTACATTGAGTTCGCAATCGCGAAAACACTAGCAAAGCCCGGTAATTTGCTTAGTTTCGCAAATTAGGTAAACGAACTTTCTGCCAGCAACCATGGGGAATAGTGTTCTAAATTCGTGCATTTTGACATCGTCAAACACTTCGCATTGGTGCCGGCCAGTTTTGCAAGTGCATAGGTAGATCGATGTATAAAAATTCGGTCATGTAAACTGTATGAAGGACGTCTGAATTGCAGTCAGTGCGGCTGAAGCCTTTTATGATTAATTACGCCCCCCAAGTCTGTCAAATGAGGGAGTGAAGGTAATCGTCATATGTACATTACTTCGATATACATTTTCGTATTGGGGATCGTGGCGGTTAAAATCCCAGTGGGGGAATGATGACCTAAGATGTTAAGTCCCATAGTGCTCAGAGCCACTTGAACCATTTTTGAAAATCCCAGTGGAATCATCCAGGTCTCGGTTTTCTATCATTTCTCTGAAACTCAAGAAACGGAATTATACATAGAAAGGCTAAAACAGATTTCCTACCCTACCCATCTCCGAGTGTAAGCTTAGACACCGTTCCTGACGACAATCGTCATTGACATGAACTAAATTAAACGTCCTGTTCCTCTCTTCTTTCCATTCGTACCCACTGGGCTGCATTGTGAGGATGGGACTGAAAATGAAACGTAAGTGAAACACACATCTGCGCCAGAGATATGTTTATTACTCCAATGTGTACTTCAATGCCGGCCCGAGTGGCCGAGCGGTTCTAGGCGCTTCAGTCTGGAACCGCGCGACCGTTACGGTCGCAGGTTCGAATCCTGCCTCGGGCATGGATGTGTGTGATGTCCTTAGGTTAGTTAGGTTTAAGTAGTTCTAAGTTCTAGGGGACTGATGACCTAAGATGTTAAGTCCCATAGTGCTCAGAGCCATTTGAACCATTTGTACTTCAATGGCTCACCATCATTTCCGGGTACAAACTAACAAAATTATATATGTTTCCGCCAATGAGGAGCGAAAACGACTTCATACGTCAACAGGCCAAGTCATGAACGGATTATGTGTAGAGAAATGAGTATAAATAAGATGAGACATACTGCTAACTGTCGTACTTGTTCATCAAATACGTTATCAAAGCTTAGTTCAGCCTGGTTATAATTAATTAGCTGAATATGACTATTTAGTAAAGAAATTAGTCAGAGTGAACTAGGCAATTGTATTGAACTAGTAACCACCCTCCCACACCTTCAATTCTTTAAAGAATCGTCAAAGAATCGAACTCCTGTGTATAAAACACTTTTTCACGCATTTCAATGTTTAAGACGACATACCTCGTGATCCATATGTCGTACAGTGATATAATTTTGCATGTACATTCACTGCTGTATGTGGATACCGTCTGCGAAATGTGTTGCGAATAGGTTTGGGAGTACATAAGTAATAAATTAAGACAACCTACCTGATCCTGAAGTTTTACTGCATGAATAACGAAAATGCGGTAAACGATAAACCTGTGTGCTTCTATTGTCATACGGGGGGAGTAGGCGAGCAAAAGTGTGGAACAGGTTTGAAATTATGTGTGAAGCATGCTCGATGTCTCCAAGTAGTCTCTGCCTCACATACTGGATGAGATTAGTCTGGGTAATTTGCACGTCGTGAGTTATGGCAAAAATGGTTCAAATGGCTCTGAGCACTATGGGACTCAACAGCTGTGGTCATAAGTCCCCTAGAACTTAGAACTACTTAAACCTAACTAACCTAAGGACATCACACACATCCATGCCCGAGGCAGGATTCGAACCTGCGACCGTAGCATTCGCGCGGGACCGGACTGCGCGCCTAGAACCGCTAGACCACCGCGGCCGGCGTGAGTTATGATATCTCAAGGAACATACACACATTATAATTTCAATAACTGACTTACTGTCTTAAACCTTTAACGTAAGATTATACAGGGTGTTCGGAAATTCCCATTACAAACTCCTAGGACTTTTAGAGGGGGGCGAGTAGACAATGTTTTGAATAGGAAGCTATGTACGGAAACATACCGTTTCGGTTCTAGGATGTTTTCAGTTCAGATGTGTAACGTGTCCACGTCTATTGTGGGAAAGAGAAAAGTCTCGGAGCTGCTTGACCTGGTATGCAGTAGGGTAGACTGGATGACATTTACAACGTTTGTACCGACGTTGTGGTCTCCACATCAAGCCGTGTTGTAAGGCATCGGTGCTATTCTGTACGTATAATAAGTAGTGTTCTTTTTTGTTTGGAATAATGTAAACACATAATGTTTAAGTGTTAAGCAATGTAGTTAAGTGATAAATGGACGTTTCGTTATGTTTCCTTTCAAATACTTGCCCTATAATTGTACTGCGTCACGCCTAATTCACTTCCTCAAGCAGAAGTGGACGAGTTAAGCACCTGAATTGAAACCGTTGTAGAACGGAAATAGTACATTTCCGGATATGGGTTCCTATTGAAAATATTATAAACTCATTCCCATCTACTAGTCCTGGAAGACTGTAATGAGAATTTCCGCATACCCTGTACGTCTTTGTGATTATCTTAAGACAGTATATTATACTGTAAATTCAGAGAACAATTATACGAAAAATTTAAAATCCTATTTATGTTAGCCTGAAAGCTGTTCGATAGGCAACCTTCAACTGATACTGAGTGACAATATTAGCCGTTTCGTAACTCAGATACGGATGGAGGCACCCCTTTCCTTAGCTCTAACTTATCATTAACAGTCCTATCGTGTGTAGTGAACGGTTTTGTCTGTTACAACTAGTTGAAAAACGAAACAACAATGTCGCTGCAACTTACACGAAGTATAAAAGCTGTAATTCAGTAAATCCCGGACAAATAAAAATATGATAGACTGTTCCGGACTGCTATAACTTATTTCAGTATGAAATATAGGATCAAGTACCTGGTCAGAAGGATTACGTCGGGACAAGGGTACTGGACGAGGATCTTGAAGAAAGTCAAAAGGAAACGTTAGGGAGAAGGTGTCCAAGGACTTTTTTTATTTATTTTTTATTTTATTTTATTTTATTTTATTTTTTATTTATTTTTTTTGCAAATCATACTGCGCAGTACATTCATGCATGCTGCTTCTCTGGGATATCAAATTTTCTCTCACTCCGCAGATTCTCCTGGCACGGCACCCAGCGTATACTTTCTCTTTCCGCTGATGAATAGAAGGTCGGATCGTTTGGAAAGAATAATTTGCACTGAGTTTACTTACCACCGAGTGATAATTGTAGTATAAAGAGTTAATTATGTTTCACAATATCTTCTTGTTGGTATCGAGGATAAATGATCAGTCATGTGTTCAGCATTCTCATTATCTTTGTCCCTCCACTCTTGGTTAAAGTTACTTAATTAAGAAAAGCAAAGAGTAAATCTTACGTAATTTAAATATTGCGTGTAAAAGTAAATTTTATGGCGTATGCCAATGCTGGGGGAAAGTTATAGTTCATATTAGTACGAGTTTCTTCTGTGATTTAAAAAGATTTAATTTAATTTCATCATACCCATTCATTCATGTGCAAACATTGCACTGAAACATACTGAAAGGTGGCTACACTGAGCCACAGCGCCAGAGATCGCTAGAGAGCATTGTTCCGCCGCCTGCACGGACAGTCATTATTGAGATGTGCTACAGGTCACTGCTTGGGGAGAGCTCGTAGTAGTCAGTTGGTGTTCAGATGTGCTAGTAGGGAGTGCTTGCTGAGATGTGATACTGAAAGGTTCTTGTTCAGATGTGGTAATAGCGAGGCGGTGTGGAGATATATTGTAATTATGAGAGTGATTTTGGTCAATATATGAAGGTAACGAAACTTGATTTATTTTTCATTATTTCCATGTTTTAAATAATGTGTCATTACAGGTTCAGTCAACAAAGCATCTGGCTTGGGTTCTTGGATTAGAGTGTAATTGTGGTTTTCTTGAGTAATTATGGTATTTGTATTTTCTTTAATTAATTCAGTATAATGTTATTTAAAAATTGTTGTGTTGTTGAAGAAGAACCGTGCCAGATGCGTACGTTGAGTCACACTCCCACACACAGAACAGTTACTCTTGTGCTTGTTGTTGCGTTGGTTTTATAGTTGCTGGGGACTTAATTAATTAACTGTGTTAATGAAAATTTCCATTTCATTCTTTGTTATTGTTCTAAGCAGTCAGATTGCGTAACAATAACAGTCAGGGCCAACCGTTACGAGACTTCGTAATTGGACAGACATAATGGATCACAGTTTCGCTCTAAAATTTGGCTTCGTACTCTACGGCGTCGTAAAATTAAACCAATTTTCATTTCACTTTTTCACCCTCAATCTAATCCTTCAGAGAGATGGATGAAGGAAATCAATAAATTGTGTCGTCTTTATTGTCATCAGAATCACAGAACGTGGGATCAGTATCTTCATCTTTTTCAAAACATTCTGAATGAACTTCCTAATGATTCAACTTCTTTACCGCCTACACTGATATTAAAGAATAAAGCACCGACAAATCGCATTTCTGAAATCGTTCCTTTTCCGCCTTCACGGAAACTGCGGCATTCTGAAGTTGTCAACCTGGCTCTACAAAATATTGCATCGGCGGCTGCTAGAAGAGAGAAATCAGCGAAACGTCCTGGTCGTTTAAAAATCTTGTCAGTTGGCCAGAAGGTGTTAATTAAGTCCCACCGTTTGTCTCATAAAGGAAAAGGCTTGTGTCGCAAATTTTTTCTGCTTTATAACGGTCCATATAGAGTTCGCAAAATTATACATGATAACACTGTTGAAGTAGAAACTCTTAAATCTCGACGCTCTAAGGGAATACATCACATATCTAACGTAAAAATTTTTGTGGAATGACATACTTGTGAGAAACCAACAGTTTACGTAAACATGGAGAGAGTACAAGGATACCGCGCTGTGTTTGGCGGCGGCACATACTCAAAGCAACAGTCAGTCTGCGCGCCGCACAAGGCAGTCGTTGACCGCAAACAATTACCTTCCTACGTCACGCGCCTACAGCTGATCGAGCGCTCAGTGCGAATGCACTGACAGACGTAAACAAATACACAGTCTAATTTCTCCGACTAAATTCTGTATAAAGATATAAGGACTTCATAAATTATGTTATTAACGTTCAGTATTTTTCAGGATACGGTTGTATAAAGTATTTAAGACCTTCAGGTAAATTCTGTGCGTGTCCGACGTTAAGACGACTTGCTTTGGAGAAAATTTTCAGGAAGAAGGTCATTTCGAAGATGAAACTAATAAACTAAAAAGGGTAACTATTAATTGAGTTTATTTTTCAGGTAACATAATTTCACTTAGGTACGTACTTTAGACGTAATTTGCTGCTCGCGATTACGTGACTCATACTTTGTGCTAAATTTTATGTTCTATGAAATTACTTGTGAAGCGACGTGCTTGTGTACATTTACTGATTTTGACAATTATTGATTAATGAACAGTGTTATTACTTGCGTATATTATGCATCGCTTGGCTGCTATGCTTTTTCACTGACGTCATATTTTTTTTATTATGTGCCTGCTGTGCTTAGTTATTTAAATTATAATTGTCACCTGATTAATTGTGCTGATGTGATTAGATATATAAGTTATACTTTGTGATTTATCTGCTTGCGCCTTCATGTTTACTTATTAAGATTACATATGAAGATTTATTTGCTTATGGCGATGTGATTCTAATGACCTGTTTATTGTGTAAGGCATGTTTGCTGCTGTGCGTATGGATTGCATATTTACACATTTCTGTTTTGTTGTCATAACTACGCTTCAATCTAGTATATAGAAATGCTGATATACTGTGTACAAATATAGAGTTTAGGTTACACTGTGGTATTAATTATAGATTGTTCACTTGGCAGAGCCTCGTTGTAGGGATTGTGCTGCATCCACTTGTTGACATTCTGTTCTCTACTGGTATATTTACTCGCTATTGCATGTTTTGCTTACGCTCAGTGCCTTATATTTTTAAGATAAGAAAATGAACTGCTATAATTCGACGAACGACATTAGTAAAAGAAAGTCATAGAAGTCACATGAGCTGAGGTTTTATGGAAGCTGTATAAATTTATGCTAATAGGAAGGAAGCTAACGACATGACAGACCAAAACTAGGTTTAGACCATTGACAGTATTACACTGCATTTTTCGTGAGCAATTGAAATAGGAAGTGACACTTGACACAAGGAATACTCCACATGATTGCTTCTGCCATGATTCTTGAAGTGGTGTACACACTGTGAAATATTATGATTATTCACACTCCGTAATCGTACTTAATTACTGAGAGTTATTCGAACTAAGTCTGTTAGAGGTCATGTATGCATTTCTTTTATTTAATGATGGACAAGGAACCAAAATGTATCTTATAATTTATAATGAGTAGAAAATTTGGGTCAGATGGAATACACAGAGGTTGTGTGTGGACAATGTGTCTTCGGATTGTATGGGATGCTGAATTGAAGTTGCACTAGGATTTTATCTGTACTTGTTCGAGGAGACTGACTAGAGGAAAGAGTTGTTATGGAAGTGAAATGATATTGGTGCTGAGGTTTATATGTATCGACGTATTATTGAAGTATTAAGATTAAGTGATGATTATTGGAGTTTGGTGGATAAGAGGTAAAGTAAGTGAGGAGCATATTTTTTTTTGTTGGTCCATATGGAACAAGGAGGATGAAGATGGCAGACTAGAACACTCAAGTAGAAAGAAGATTGCCTACACACACACTTTGTTAAATCAATAAGCAGTATACATTTTTTTTTGAAGAGAGGAAGTATTTGCATATCTTGGCTCACTGACAGTTGTTCAGCAACAGTACAATTTGATCTGGCTTGGCAAACATTGGTCTTGACATGATGACTATGACGTTGACTAACTATTATTGACTGTTATACATTGCTGCCACTACTACTTGGTACACATGATGAACATCAAATCTTGGACAGAGTTACATTTACACAGTTAACACTATTCAATTACACAGTAGCACTTAATGAGGATGAAAGATGAGTGGATGTGTTTTGTGTGTTTTCCTTTCCTAATCCTACCCACCTATCTCCTAAATATTTTATTTGTTGGTAGTGGCTTGCACTGACACCCATAAATATTATAGGTTAACTGTTATTGTGTACTGTAATAGTTAATGTGACAATTAACTGATATCATTTGTGTGTTTATTATGATTTGTATGTTTAGTGTAAGAGCATTGATTATATTTTGTTAAAGAAATTGTATGTGCATTCAAACTATTGTTCATGACTGAACTGTCTCAGTAGTTATGGTGAATAGTATGGACTGTTACTTGCACTTTTTCTACATGATTGGTGCCACAAGGACATGTTTAATTTCTGCTGATGAACTGTGTGATCAGTGATTGTAAAAAAAAATTATGGACTGTTACTTGTACCTTTTCTACAATATTGGTGCCACTAGGACATGTTTAATTTCTGCTTATAAACTCTGATGAACAGTGTGATCAGTGACAGTGTATTTTATTGAACTGCTTCTGCTGAGAAATGTGACTTGTTGCTGTGTGTACCTGCTCAACATTGCTGGGTACCACTGATGGACTGCTTCTACTGAAAAGATGTCACCTGTTGATGTCTGCACCTGCTCAACATTGCTGGGTGCCACTGATGGATTGCTTCTACTGAAATGAAGTCACCTGTTGCTGTGTGCACCTGCTCAACATTGCTGGGTGCCACTGATGGACTGCTTCTACTGAAATGGTGTTACTTGTTGGTGTCTGCACCTATTCAACAGTACTGGGTGCCACTGATGGACTGTTTCTATTGAAAAAATGTTACTTGTGGTATTTGCACCTGTTGACCATTGCTGGGTGCTACTGCTGGAACTGTCAACTGCTTATTCTTGGGCTATGGAAAGCGTTTATGTGAATATTTGTATAAACTGATTTATTGTGTATTACTGTTTGTGGAAAGTTATGAGACTCTTACCTGCACATATTCGTCATTGCTGACGCTATTGATTGAACTGTTTAACCACATAATACTTGTATAAACTGTTATGTAAAGTCACATGTATGAAAGAATTTGTATTGCTTACTGTATTCTATATAATAGGTTATTGAAAGGTCAGTGCAAAGCCAAAATTTTATCTAGTTATATGATATTTACGTATTAATATTATCTTTTATTTTTGTCTGTATTTTTTTGACGAATTTGGTGGTATTTTCACCACCAATGCTGGCAAAAATACCATCAAATTCTAGCCGTGGAGGAAGGGCATATGAAAGGTGGCTACACTGAGCCACAGCGCCAGAGATCGCTAGAGAGCATTGTTCCGCCGCCTGCACGGACAGTCATTATTGAGATGTGCTAGAGGTCACTGCTTGGGGAGAGCTCGTAGTAGTCAGTTGGTGTTCAGATGTGCTAGTAGGGAGTGCTTGCTGAGATGTGATACTGAAAGGTTCTTGTTCAGATGTGGTAATAGCGAGGCGGTGTGGAGATATATTGTAATTATGAGAGTGATTTTGGTCAATATATGAAGGTAACGAAACTTGATTTATTTTTCATTATTTCCATGTTTTAAATAATGTGTCATTACAGGTTCAGTCAACAAAGCATCTGGCTTGGGTTCTTGGATTAGAGTGTAATTGTGGTTTTCTTGAGTAATTATGGTATTTGTATTTTCTTTAATTAATTCAGTATAATGTTATTTAAAAATTGTTGTGTTGTTGAAGAAGAACCGTGCCAGATGCGTACGTTGAGTCACACTCCCACACACAGAGCAGTTACTCTTGTGCTTGTTGTTGCGTTGGTTTTATAGTTGCTGGGGACTTAATTAATTAACTGTGTTAATGAAAATTTCCATTTCATTCTTTGTTATTGTTCTAAGCAGTCAGATTGCGTAACAATAACAGTCAGGGCCAACCGTTACGAGACTTCGTAATCGGACAGACAGCTACTAAAGCAAAAAAAAAATTAAAATTATTTGCATTAATATATTTATTAAGCCCCCATGCAATACTCACTGTTAAACGAAAAGTAAACGTGGTAAAAATTGTACTCTCGTCTCTTTCACTACTGCGTGCAGAGTGAGCTGTATTTTTTAGAAAGTGAACACAGTTTGATTTACGTAAACATCTTGAAATGAAGTACGATAAGGCAGTTTGTCCAGCAGCCATTAGTTTCGCGTCATGCAGCTCAGCACTTCATATTTTCGCAATACTCAGACAGCGTAGAGCCAAGTCATCTATCGCCAAGGTATAAAATATTTGTAGGGCCTAAATGTACTTTAACAGATGAAATTAGGAACAGTTTTCAATGTGCAACACTTAGTCATTATGTGTGACAGTCTCATGGCAAATCCATATCACGTATTATTGATAACTTTTCTTTGCATTCAATTTCAATGACAGATAACCAGATTCAGTTTAGATTTATTGGTATCACACACCTCAGAAATAATTTACACAGTTAATCTTCGTGGTTTGAAGTCGGGTGTATTTGTAATTTTACTGTGATTTTTCTGCTGTATGATTTTACCTCTTCTATCCATATGTCAAACGGGTTCACTAGACATTTCATGAACTTGATCTGCATGCAAACCGAACTGATAATCCAAGAGGGACTCATTTTTACTGTCATGCAGTGAATCGGGCACAAAAATGGGCTTTCAGTCCAATTTGAAATTGCATAAATATAATTGGAACAAATACACAAGATTTGACAAGAAATCAGCCTCACTGAAGCGGAAAGCATCGAGTCGTCTGAAACAAAGAGGGGAGACTGAGACTTCAGATGGGACTGTATTTTCATATTAATACTTGCGCTTGTGGTTAAGACAATAAACGAAAATTTCGTAAAATTTTTTTCATTGTACAATCCACACTACTACTACAGACATCAAATGGATACGTGAATCTGTAACTCTGGACAAGACATTAACGAAGCTAAGTATGTACACGGGAAGTGTGCATTTGGATGTTTACTTATTTACATTTATGGGAGATCGTTTATTTGTCGAAAATAAACGACGGTAGGCCTCAGAAAGTGCTAAAGTCAACTGGCGTCAATGCTGCAACTGTATAGAATACTGAGTAAGGTCATCAAGCAGAGGATTCGTTAGAAAACTACAGTGACTCACTGGCAGAAAACCCGAAGAGATTCTAGTCGTATGTAAAGTACACCAGGGGCAAGATGCAATCAATACCTTCACTGAGCGGTAACAAAGATGATATTATTGAAGACAATGCCGCTAAATCAAAAGTACCAAACACAGTATTTCGAAATTCCTTCACGAAAGATGACAAAGTAAATATTCCAGAATTTGAATCAAGAGCAAATGCGCACATGAGTAACTTAACAGCTGATATCCTCGATGCAGCGACACAGCTTAAAATACTTAAGAAAGGCAAGGTTCCTCAGAGTATGCTGATAAAGCACTAGAGCTCCATACGTAACAGTCGTATAGAACTGATTGCACGTAAAAACATGTGTATCCAACGACCGGAAAGTAGCGCAAGTCACACCAACACCCAAGAAAGAAAATAGAAGTAATCCGTTAAATTACAGACCCATTTTACTAACCTCGATTTGCAGTAGCTTTCTGGCACATATACTGTGTTCGAACATTATGAATCACCTCGAAGAAAACGATTTATTGACAAATAGGCAATTCGGATTCAGAAAATATTGTATTTGCAAAATGCGACTAGTGTTTATTCTCACGAAGTAATGAGTGCCATCGACAGGGATCGTCAAACTGATTCCATATTTTTAGATGTGAAGAAGGCTTTTTACACCGTTCCTCACAAGTGACTTCTAATTAAATTGCATGCCTGTGGAGTATCGTATCAGTTGTGTAACTGGAATAGTGATTATCTGTCAGAAAGTTCACAGTTCGTAATAACTGACAAACTCGCCATGTGAAACAGAAGTAATATCTTCACTTCACCTTTAATTCAGAGTTCTGCACCTTAATTATACGTAATCATCAGGGAGTCCGCTTCTAGCTACTGCGACGGTCTGCGTGGATTGTGAACGGATGGTAAATCAGTTGTGTTTAACAAATGAAATTACATAATTAAATGATTTGCTGAAAACAACAAAGAACGTGCTGCAGATACTACTTAACCCGTGTGTCCATCATACATCTCCACAACTTGAGTAGACGTAAACATTTCAGCATGGACCTTGTGGCTCAGGAAAATGAAGAAAAACGCTGATCACATACCTGAAATTTAATATGTAATTTTTTAGTTCCAATCGTTAACCATCTGTAACATTGTAAGTCATAACAAATGTTTAGAACTCATCCAAAATCGAACGTAATTCTCTCAATTACAAAATTGTTACGATGGCTGTCAACAACAGTGTATTACAGCGATTGCGTTCAGTATGTCCACAGTCCAGGAACCCCTTCCGTCGTAGTCTTAATTAATTACAGTTCTCTACATATGAACATTACGGTTACAAGGAATAAGACTTCTCCATTTACCAGAGAGGTCATCGCTCTGTTGCTATCAGTGACCTGTAGACTATATAAATATCGATTTCCATCTTTCTGAAGTAGCCAGAAAAAGATGCTCACATTTCGTTTCTTGCCTAATTACGACATGGATACCAAGACATGTCACAAGAAAGCAAAATGAAAATAGTTTTCTTTCTACTCCCATATCAGCTTATTACATCGCAAGTTGATATGAAGTTGAAAGCCAGTAATAAGTAAAGAATTCCTTATCACATACATACATTATTCTGCGGAACTGAAACATGGCTGGCGACAAAAATCTGCAGGCACGCTGAAGCTCCTTACTCTGAGATGAGAGATGTATATCCATGCAGTACAGAGATCACAGACTGCAATAATCTACTGTGTGTTATCTCTGGTTGCACGCTGTCGCCCTGTGTATCACTACGTAAAGATATTTGTTTTCACGTTTTCAAACAAATTCATAGATTCTTTAAACACAAAGAAAAACATGCAATTAAAATTATCGGGAAAACAGACCAGAGACAAGTGGGTGCCCTCCTAATGTAGATTTGTGGGGTTCAATTGTTGTTGTTGTGGTCTTCAGTCCTGAGACTGGTTTGATGCAGCTCTCCATGCTACTCTATCCTGTGCAAGCTTCTTCATCTCCCAGTACCTACTGCAACCTACATCCTTCTGAATCTACTTAGTGTATTCATCTCTTGGTCTCCCTCTACGATTTTTACCCTCCACGCTGCCCTCCAATGCTAAATTTGTGATCCCTTTATGCCTTAGATAATGTACTACCAACCGGTCCCTTCTTCTTGTCAAGCTGCGCCACAAACTCCTCATCTCCCCAATTCTATTCAATACCTCCTCATTAGTTATATGATCTACCCATCTAATCTTCAGCATTCTTCTGTAGCACCACATTTCCAAAGCTTCTATTCTCTTCTTGTCCAAACTGTTTGTCGTCCATGTTTCACTTCCATACATGGCTAAACTCCATACAAATACTTTCAGAAACGACTTCCTGACAATTAAATCTATACTCGATATTAACAAATTTCTCTTCTTCAGAAACGCTTTCCTTGCTATTGCGTCTACATTTTATATCCTCTCTACTTCGACCATCATCAGTTATTTTACTTCCTCGTTTTGCGTTTGTTGATGTTCATCTTATATCCCCCTTACAAGACACTGTCCATTCCATTCAACTGCTCTTCCAAGTCCTTTGCTGTCTCTGACAGAATTACAATGTCATCGGCGAACCTCAAAGTTTTTATTTCTTCTCCATGGATTTTAATACCTACTCCGAATTTTTCTTTTGTTTCCTTTACTGCTTGCTCAATATACAGAATGAATAACATCGGGGAGAGGCTACAACCCTGTCCCATTCCCTTCCCAACCACTGATTCCCTTTCATGCCCCTTGACTCTTATAAGAATCAGTTACCGAAAATAAACAATGCCAGATCTCAGAAGGTTCTGGACGCCATCTGGCTTAAATCCCGCAACTATACAGAACTCTCAGTAAAGTCCTCAAGGAGGCTGGTTTGAAAGCAACAGTGCCTCGCTAGAAATGGTTTCTCTGGAAGCGGTTCGCCTTTACTTACTTCGTCCGCAAAAATGACATACCTTACCCATACAAGGGACCTACAGTATGAACTCGACTCTTAACCAAGGTGCAATTTGTCGGTTTTCATATGAACAGGTCACTGCCGTAAGTGAGAAAAGGAAAGTAAACAGCGAAAAAACCTGGATCTATTTAGTGCAGAGTCTCATACAATGAAATTACTTTCAGGGGAAACATATGAGACAGATACACCTTCACGAGAGGATGAAAGAAAGTGGATGACCAAGAAGAGTATTCAAACCGTTTTTCCTTGTTATAATGGTGCAAGAACTGGTCCACAAGGTCCAATATTAAGACAAACATTAGGTTATTAGTTTCAGAGGGTTCCAGTATGCGGAGTGCAAAATATCAAAAGATGGTGGCTGGGAAGTAAAAAGCGATAATACTTTTAGAACCTTTACACGCAGGGTAACTACTTCCTTTTCCTAGCAATGACAAAAATCTCCAGGTAGCCTCGACTGTGCCTCGTCATTATACACTCCTGGAAATGGAAAAAAGAACACATTGACACCGGTGTGTCAGACCCACCATACTTGCTCCGGACACTGCGAGAGGGCTGTACAAGCAATGATCAGACGCACGGCACAGCGGACACACCAGGAACCGCGGTGTTGGCCGACGAATGGCGCTAGCTGCGCAGCATTTGTGCACCGCCGCCGTCAGTGTCAGCCAGTTTGCCGTGGCATACGGAGCTCCATCGCAGTCTTTAACACTGGTAGCATGCCGCGACAGCGTGGACGTGAACCGTATGTGCAGTTGACGGACTTTGAGCGAGGGCGTATAGTGGGCATGCGGAAGGCCGGGTGGACGTACCGCCGAATTGCTCAACACGTGGGGCGTGAGGTCTCCACAGTACATCGATGTTGTCGCCAGTGGTCGGCGGAAGGTGCACGTGCCCGTCGACCTGGGACCGGACCGCAGCGACGCACGCATGCACGCCAAGACCGTAGGATCCTACGCAGTGCCGTAGGGGACCGCACCGCCACTTCCCAGCAAATTAGGGACACTGTTGCTCCTGGGGTATCGGCGAGGACCATTCGCAACCGTCTCCATGAAGCTGGGCTACGGTCCCGCACACCGTTAGGCCGTCTTCCGCTCACGCCCCAACATCGTGCAGCCCGCCTCCAGTGGTGTCGCGACAGGCGTGAATGGAGGGACGAATGGAGACGTGTCGTCTTCAGCGATGAGAGTCGCTTCTGCCTTGGTGCCAATGATGGTCGTATGCGTGTTTGGCGCCGTGCAGGTGAGCGCCACAATCAGGACTGCATACGACCGAGGCACACAGGGCCAACACCCGGCATCATGGTGTGGGGAGCGATCTCCTACACTGGCCGTACAGCACTGGTGATCGTCGAGGGGACACTGAATAGTGCACGGTACATCCAAACCGTCATCGAACCCAACGTTCTACCATTCCTAGACCGGCAAGGGAACTTGCTGTTCCAACAGGACAATGCACGTCCGCATGTATCCCGTGCCACCCAACGTGCTCTAGAAGGTGTAAGTCAACTACCCTGGCCAGCAAGATCTCCGGATCTGTCCCCCATTGAGCATGTTTGGGACTGGATGAAGCGTCGTCTCACGCGGTCTGCACGTCCAGCACGAACGCTGGTCCAACTGAGGCGCCAGGTGGAAATGGCATGGCAAGCCGTTCCACAGGACTACATCCAGCATCTCTACGATCGTCTCCATGGGAGAATAGCAGCCTGCATTGCTGCGAAAGGTGGATATACACTGTACTAGTGCCGACATTGTGCATGCTCTGTTGCCTGTGTCTATGTGCCTGTGGTTCTGTCAGTGTGATCATGTGATGTATCTGACCCCAGGAATGTGTCAATAAAGTTTCCCCTTCCTGGGACAATGAATTCACGGTGTTCTTATTTCAATTTCCAGGAGTGTAGAATACAGAAATGAGGTCGTACAGTATCCGTCCTTCAAAGCACACACTTCATATAGTCCCTGGTTTTCTAAGCGCGCTACATCACTTATTGACTCACCCAGAACGGCATCGGCGTCATTCGTAACAAGATAATCCAATTTGGGCGCAGGTCGCATAAATCTACACTTTCTGTATGCACCGTAAGCCGGTGGCGACGCCATCGAATAGAGTGGCCGCCGCAAATCCTGGGCAGCGTTTATATTAGTTACACACATGTTACCGTACTGACGCGCCGCTGGGATTACGGCGTAGCCGGTGCAACTGCCGCTCCGGAACATTCATAAATTTATGGAACCATTATTCTATCACAATGGATCATTGTGGCGCGGCCAGCGGAGTCCCGTAAAATCGTCCGATTATCCACCAGTGTCTGCAGTTAGACAGACTGCACCCACAGCAACAATATACTGCATCGGCTCGGTTCAGTTCTAGTAATAATGACAAATCGCTTATCACTTCCCAAAATACCCACACAGATTACAGGATATGACTGTACTTCTGTGCGAAAATAGAGGCATGTAAACACTAAGCAAGAAAGAAGAGGAATAGTTATTATAATTCCTGCGGTAGCGTGTCCGCAGCTCGTGGTCGTGCGGTAGCATTCTCGCTTCCCACGCCAGGGTTCCCGGGTTCGATTCCCGGTGGAGTCAGGGATTTTCTCTGCCTCGTCATGACTGGGTGTTGTGTGACGTCCTTATGTTAGTTAGGTTTAAGTAGTTGTACGTTCTAGGGGACTGATGACCATAGATGTTAAGTCCCATAGTGCACAGAACCATTTGAACCATTTATTATCATTCCAAAAAAATTCCTTGTTTACTACAAGTCATCAATTAGGTATCTTACAATAAATTGAACGAAGTATTCTGTTGCGGCCAATATTAGTTAATTTAGATATCACGGCTCGTGTCTTTTCCCATCTTCACATGCATAACTTTCCTGAGGGTGACTATATTTGAGCCCGCCGCCTTATGCCACCCGGCAAACACACACACACACACACACACACACACACACACACACACAGAGAGAGAGAGAGAGAGAGAGAGAGAGAGAGAGAGAGAGCGTACACAAGCACAACGCCACTGAAATCTACAAATATGCGAATGATATACTTTTTCAGAATTCTGTCTGTCTGCATAGGTTTTTTAATTTAATTTTAAGTTTTCTGACTGGTTTGGTGCAACCGTCTACGTTAACCCCATCTTTTCACACAATGCCCTCAATTATTTGTTACATGTGTTTCAATCTCTGTCTTGACCATCAATTTTAGTCGCCTACGGCTCCCCCAAGTACCACGGCAGCTACTACCCTGTTGTCTTAACATGTAGTCTATAATATAGTCTTCTTCTTCTTCTTCTTCTTCTTCTTGCGCGAAGAATATCTTTTGTAAACATAAACTTGAACATCTTTCTGTAAAACAGATGCTTCAAAGTACATAATAGGACTATGGGAAAAGTGGAACAGAAGGGAATCTAGAGTCTGTGCTTCTGAAAGATTCTTAAAGCTGAGTGATAATATTCTCTGCGGAATCGGCGAGAAAGTTTTATGTAGCCTTTTTTTGTGAGTAACTCTCTCCTTGCCTACCCTTGTCTGCTTCTTACATCCACCTCGCTTCATCCGTCATCTGTTATTTTATCAGATATCCTTAATTTCGTTTTCCCCATGGCTTTAAATTTGAATTTAAGTTTGTCGCTAATCACATTTTTGCTGATACCACTATCTTCTTATTTTGTTTCATTTATTCTCAATCAGTATTCTGCAGTCATTAGAGTACTTATTAAGCAGTCATCAACAAATTATTTCATTTCACCTTTGATTTTATTTTCCTTTCCCGCTCCTAAACCTGTATTCTATTTCCGTCGTTCATTCTTCAAAATACATGCTGGACAGTAGAGGAGAAACCAACATCAGTTTCTTCCTGCGCAATGTCAGTGTTAGCTAGCAGGAAGCCACTGTTTAGTGTGCGTACGTCTACAAAAGCTCCGAGCAAAGTTCGCAGTGGTTAGCACACTGGACTCGAATTCGGGATATCAGGATGCGACGGTTCAAACCCGCGTCAGACCATCTTGATTTACGTTTTCCGTGATTTCCCCAAATCGCTTAAGGGAAGTTCCAGGATGGTTACTTCGAAAGAGCACGGTCGCTATCCTTCCCCATCCTTCCCTAATCTGAGCTTGTGCTCCGACCCTAATAACCTCACTGTCAATGGGACGTTGAACACAAATCTCCTTTCTCCTTCTCCTCCTCCTCCTCCTTCTACTCCTTCTCCTCTACAAACGCAGAAGTGAGCAGCCGAGAAACACACTCTGCCACCTTCATACTTATTGACATGTTAGTCATTTTTAGCACTGTGTTATATCCAAGTTACAGCACATAGTGACCGTAAACCATGTAATAACGCCCGACATATTCGTCACTAACCCGCACCTTCTTCGTCTTCTTCTTCTACTTCTACGTTCATGGATTAGATGAGTTTCTCTCTTCCGTTGTCTTCCCCTCTGTGATGTTCCTCCACGTTTGTAGTCGTGAATTAGTTTCGGAAGCCTATTTTCACACATTCTATCTACATGTTCCTCCATTCTGTATCTGTATTTTCCTGTGCACTGAACCAGCTTGTAACTCATAACTTACGTCTTCATTTCTAAAGAAATATTCTCTGTTCCACCCTTCAACACTGCACAAGAACGTCATTTACGTAGCTTCGATCATGCTCGTATCCTTTTCCGAAGGAACCCATTTTTCATACCCATAGAGAGTGGCAGGTACTGCCACGAGGTTATGAAACTTCATCTGTGTCTCTGTCACGACTTATTCGCTACCGTATCTCTGTTTGTTCCACAGACTGCATTAAATTTTAGTATCTTGTTAGCAATTTGACTGTCTAAATTTTATCTTCTGTCACTTCCGGGATTCTGAAAGTGTTACCTGGTCTAGTATTAGATTACGTATTACAGTATTTTATACGCTATTTTTCCCTGCATGCCATAACCATTATTTTGTTATTGAAGATGTTCGAATTGCATTTGGTGCCCAACAAATTACGATGATAAACGCCCTTTGAATCTTACATTCATTTTCTTGGATTATTATTTCATCATCGGCATACAGTAGTGTGTTAAAAGCTTTTTAAAATTTAATTTACCATTTGAACAAAACTCTTAAGAAGCCACCTTTTGGACAGAAAAAGGTTTTATACAATGAGACTAGGAGGAGGGTCCTTTACGAGCATAATGTGGTCGTTTCTAGAGGAAAGGAGCATATGGTACAGTTCAGCGGAGGATGACTATACTTCGTAAAGCGAAAGAAGCATCCCTGACAGCTGGGACCTCTGTTGTCGCTGGCCGTTGTGGCCGAGCGCTTCTACGCGCTTCAGTCTGGAACCGCGCTGTTGCTACTGTCGCAGGTTCGAATCCTGCCTCGGGCATGGATGTGTGTGCTGTACTTAGGTTAGTTAGGTTTAAGTAGTTCTAAGTTCTGGGGGACTGTTGACCTCAGAAGTTAAGTCCCATAGTGCTTAAAGCCTTCTGAGCTCTGTTTTCAGATTTTACACCTATAAGTTGCAAAAGATTGCGGTCAGTACAGCCTGAAACCCTCAGTCGCAACTATGGCAACAGTGATGAAAGATGAACAAAATCTCGTTACGTGACGGGTATTGGTAGGCTTGCGAAGTTGTCGCGTGAATCCTACTTCTCTCGCTGTGTCGACTGCAGATGTTATCTGACAACGGAATGAGATGCCACAAAGACGTAGGAACTCGTATCAACTAACATAATAGGGGGAAAGTATTACCGGCATACGCAGCAAAACGCCGATACTAAAATTGTTGACCAAAGCCTATATCTATAAAAGACAGAGACCTGAGAAAGGCTCTGTTTACTTACCGTGCCTTAATAATATTTAAGCCTGGTTATGCCAGTAATATTCAAAACTCCTCGCACCTGTTGCGCAAAACTGCTATTACCAAACGTACAAAATGTGTTACTGAAAGCTGAGACGCCAGTCGCCGTCACACGGGACGTGAAAATGCACGTCGACGAGGTGCTGGTGACGTCACAGGCTGGAATTCCACATTCCGCTACACTGCGGAACGTGAAGTAAAGAATCTGGCACAGCACTTTTTTTTTTTCTCCTCGTGGAGAGGAAGGTGACCATCGAAATGCGACGTCCTTTATCCGTCACAAGCAAAGCTTAGGATCAACCACTCACTTTATTACTTTAAACGTCGTATATGGTGGGTTTTCCTTTTGTCATAGATTACGTCGTATGAATATATCCTGTTTCAAGCATCAGAAGATAGATGATCTCGCCAGAACACCTCTTTTCAGCTACGATTCGTTAAAATAAAATGACGGGAAACTACATATCGGATTATAAAAGCTTCCTGTAGTTGGTGTTTTTAATGTTATAACGTGTTCTGTATGAAAGTATACGGTTTCAATGTTACTGCACAATAATCTTCTATCAAAAGCTAGTCTTTCTGGCACAATTTGCATAATTAATATCAAATATAGATATTTGTGTATAGTCTTTAGAAAGTCCATCATATACAGAGAGCTGACTGTCCCGACGAAGCCACGGTGTAGTTCATTGCGTCGTGAGCTGTGACGAGGAAGGCAAGAAGTTTACATTCACCTTCTTCCAATTTTTCTTTCACCTTTGGTTTTCTAAAAGATTCCACGTCTTTCCTACTAATTTAATACAAGTTTTACCTGTAAAAGTCGATTTTCCTTATTAAAATAATTAATTTTTTTTGAAATTCCCGTTGCAGAGGGCAACGATTTGAACAGCGGAGAGAAATTTTTACGCGACTGCCAGTCTATGTCAGAAAGGGTCAAATGGTTCGAATGGCTGTGAGCACTATGGGACTTAACATCTATGGTCATCAGTCCCCTAGAACTTAGAACTACTTAAACCTAACTAACCTAAGGACAGTACACAACACCCAGTCATCACAAGGCAGAGAAAATCCCTGACCCCGCCGGGAATCGAACCCGGGAACCCAAGCGCGGGAAGCGAGAACGCTACCGCACGACCACGAGCTGCGGAAAATGTCAGAAAGTAAACACACGTTACATACTGGACGTTTTTGCTACTCTTAAACTTTACGGAAAGTACGTATACCTGTCTCTTGGTTTTATAGTCTGCTTCATGTTTGTAGCTTGCCGGTAAGTATCTTTTTCAATAATGGCGAGCAGTTTAGAAAAAAAATCTCCTTTTCCATTACAATAAAATTATGAGACTAGTTTTGATCTTAAAATCTGCGAGTATATAATGAAATACGTTGCTTCAGAGTAATGGTCATTAATGTAAAATCGAGAATGTGGATATTATTCACGTACAGATTGACATTACACAGCATAGCATCTGCGTCATAAAATGTGTTTCATGTAACTGGCTGGACAAGAGCGCCTAAATTGTCACCTAACATCGAATACCGGATAAATAAATGCCATGAAAACTATTATCGATGCAATGGTGCCCACGACGCACCGGCAAGGACTATGACAAAGCAAACACCACAGCCATTTGTTGTTTTTAATAAATAGTAATTAACATTGTATCGTAACAAAGTAATTCGTTGCTTTGTATTCAAGCCTGGCAGACAAATGCTGGTTGCGCCATGCCAGACATATTGGATGTTACTGCTGTGTACAGCACTAAAAGTGGGTTAATACAGCGAGGCGCAATGTTTGTATTTTTTTACGGACAATGTATCAGCTTTTTATCTTCATGTCCCCTCTGCATTTTAACGATGAAAAACGTAGGCTTTCAAGCTTTACGTTCGTTTCTGAGCTATATAAAATTTTAAAACGAAGATTCATAAGTGTAGCTTACCAGCTGGGACTGTTGTTTATTCTTCGCCGTTTAAAACTTTTCATTCAACAGTTTAATCACAGACCCCGGCTCATGTCGGAAAATTACAATACGCTGTCAGGTTAAAAATGTCCTAACTTCTTTACTTTGACTGATTCCGATATACTACTGCCGTCAGTAAAGAATGTTTATGGAAAAGTTGCAAGGACTGTCTCTTGGCTGTGTGTTGCGTAATGGTTTCCATTGTGTACTACAAGTAAATACTTACCCCCACCTTGTCAATAATCTTGTAAAATTTGAAAATGCCTTATTGCACGTAGCACTTAAAGGTAGCAGAACGCAAATGGTTGGGATTAAAGCACCACAGACCATTTAATCAAAATCCTAGGCAGTTAGTCTCTATCTTGAACTACTATGTGTCTGGTATTATCTCGTTGACAGTGTCTATCACTAAGAAAAGATTGACTGAGATCGCAGATACAGGACATAAGAACACTCTAGTCAATACAAAACAAATACCTATAAATGAGACACATAAACAGATAAAATATCTTAAAATATTATTTAGCAGGAGGTACTGTAACAACACATAACTCTGGGTTAATGTTTGCTATTGAAAATGGATACCGTATATGGGTAGGCAGTGCAACTTTGAATATACGAAAACGTCTTTCATAAATCTAATAAATTTGATGCATATTGGTGTACAATTAACAGCTGCTAGAATTCAAAATGTCGCTGGTGGGAAATTTTAATTATTAAGCAATGCAATCAACAAACAAATATATGATAAGTTATTACAATAAAGCTAATGTGAGCACTGAAAGAATGGAGAAATGACCTGGCTTAATGCAGGTGTAACGGTTTCAACTTCAAGTCTTTGTTAATTTATTGTAGTAAATGCCTCTATTGTTCCACAAGTTGAGTTCACAGCATCAATAGAACAGAACTGTTCAATTTTTTATCCCTAGTGTCTTCAAAAAAATGTTCAAATGTGTGTGAAATCTTATGGGACTTAACTGCTAAGGTCATCAGTCCCTAAGCTTACACACTACTTAACCTAAATCATCCTAAGGACAAACACACATACCCATGCCCCTAGTGTCTTCAAAATATCGTTACTTAAATTATAACCGTTAGATCAACACACTTTGTTATGTGGTAACTACGTAAAGTTCTAACAATGAAATTGTCCTTAACAACAAAATTGCAATTTTAATGTTAGGTGTTGTTGAAGGAGAGCTGTTAGAAAGTAAACTGAAATTTTCTTGAACCTATGTCAGGCACTTTGCTAATATTTGTCTATAGGGCCTTATTTGTACTGATGCCCCGCATCAATGAAATGTCGGTTGACAGTCGAAAGTGTGACTGCAGAGATGTGCGTTCGGCAGCTTCCTCAGACATACATTATGTATGACTGGGGCAGCTTCCTACCTGAGACGACTGCTGCAAGATCCCTGCTGGTGGCGCTCCGCTGTCTCGTCGATCGCCAGTTCGTCAGAATACACCATAAATAACCCCTCACTGGTCCAAAAACATAATGGGGCAAGACCACTCGAGTTAATACCAAGATTTCCAGAAATAAGGGTGGACGGACGGCCGAGCACCAACGCCGATGCGCAGTCCGCCCGTTTATTTTTCACTGCACCAAAATAAAACCGTTGAGGAGCTCAGGCCTCTCACAGATTCCAATTCAATTTTGAGAATAGCAAATTAGACAACAACTAGTCCTCTACCCGAAAGAAAGACAATCTGTTTTACTTCTAATATTCAGCTTAACTCGTAGTTGCAACCCAATACTGCTCACCATCACTTCTCAACTGTCTCTTCCTAACATTATTCACAGATATGTAATTTTCTTACGGGCCGAAGATTCTAAAATTACAACGAAATTACACAAACATGGCATTAAGCACTCCGACTTCAGGCCACGAGTGGCCTACCTGGACCATCCGACCGCCGTGTCATTCTCAGAGTAGGATGCGGATAGTAGCGGCGTGGGGTCAGCACACCGCATTCCGGTCGTTTTGATGGTATTCTTGACCGAAGACGCTACTATTCGGTCGAGTAGCTCCTCAATTGGCATCACGAGGCTGAGTGCACCCCGAAAAATGGCAACATCGCATGGCGGTTCGATGGTCGCCCATCGAAATGCCGGCCGCGCCCAACAGCACTTCGGTGATCTCACAGGAACCAGTGTATCCACTGCGGCAAGGCCGTAAGCATGGCATTAACATTACACAGTAAATAACAATATTAGTTCTGCTTAACACACTACGCTGCATCTGTACACCAAAATCATTACAAAGCAATGTTAACAGAGAGAAGAGAAAAACACAAAAAAGGAAAATACATACTGACTTTTACAGAAGTAGTAGATTTACAATGAAATAACATAAGCCAACTGCCCCAATTACAAAATGGTTGTTTAGGGAGGCAGTAACGCATTTTCTGCTGGTAGTAATAGTTTTTCAGGGAATTTTTTTGTCAGGCCATTAAAAGTGGTAGTACACGCAAGCGTCACTTTATAGGCAGATCTAAATTTTAATCCGAATATTGGCGTTTAGGACCACAGATGTCTATTGCTTTGAGATGGGCATAAAAGAGAATAATCAGGCTTGCCATGTCGAAACCTGCTTTGACTGTTTTGCCACTCGTAGTTCATGTAAGTTTAAATCCACGCTAAATTTCAGTTACCGGCTGCAGTTTGAGAACATTTCCATACTGGTAGACTGGAAATTTTAGTGATCTGTCCATAAAAACTTCCCTGTAGAATATTTTCTAAAATGTCTGCACTGGAAGCATTCTCTGTCTAACGGTTAGTGCCTCATCGTACGGGATGGAATATGAAGAATGTCTGCTTCTTTGTCAGGATGAACTCGAAATGCGGCAATTAACAATGATGAACGTTTACGGCTTGATCAGAAATCTAGGAGGGAAAGGGATTTGTTCCCACAGCACGGAAGAGAAAGGTGACGCATGAAAACGAAACTTTTCAGTTCCCAACTTCTTTGTTTCATTCTTTGATGACCCTTCCCGGAGACTGTCTTTATGCAACATTGATCTTTTCACATGAGGTCCAAAGTTTCCGGTCGATTGTTGATGGTAAAATTGTTTCAAAGGTAACAATGCACCGTCCAGACTGGTTACGGGCATTATTACGTATGACTGTTTGGGTATTTTCGTGGAATGCTCAGCCACTTCTGGAAGCTTTTCCAATTTTATGGGAAGCGTTCTTCTACTGTGAATTAATTGTTCTTAATTGTACTCATCTGTATTGTAAACGCAATATTCACTAAAACTAGCCATCTTATGATTATCCGTTTGTAATAAAATCATCTACCTCTTCAGTCCGAATCACTTCTTTTTTCTACATGTTTCTTCGTATAAATTTTGTTATTTCTTTTATCGCAACTTTATGCGAATATCTTGAAACTTCTAATCCGACAATGAGAAGCTGTTTTTTCGAAAATGGTTCAAATGGCTCTGAGCACTACGGGACTTAACATTTGAGATCATCAGTCCCCTAGAACTTAGAACTACTTAAACCGAACTAACCTAAGGACATGACACACAGCCATGCCCGAGGCAGGATTCGAGCGTGCTACCGTAGCGGTCGCGCGGTTCCAGACTGAAGCGCCTAGAACAGCTCGGCCACACCGGCTGCTTTTTCCTTCATGCCTATACCGTTAGGAATATCTAAAGCTTTGTCACGCAAGATAGTATTGCTAAAACTAAATTACTATACTTTTTCCTGGCTTTAGAAAAAATAAAAAGAGAGTTGAAACGTATCACTTTCGATAACGCGGTACAATACTGCTTTTACGTTGTCTAACGAGGTAATTTTAGTTTCTGGCTTTTCTTTTGGAAATAATTCAAAATTAAATGTGGCTTTATTACTCATAAATGACTATAGCTTCATGATGACAGCTTTCTTCGCCCTTTTCGTCGTCGTTGGACTGAAGTCTGAAAATACGTATAATGTCCCATAGTGCTCAGAGTCATTTGAACCATTTTGAACTTTCCCTTCTCAGCGAAAGCAATATTCCACTTCAATGAATTCTGCAGCGATGATAAAGCGCTCAAACTTCCGCGATGATGTCAAGGCGGTTAGCGCAACAACAGCTAGCTGGATCAAGTGGCGACCATCCGTTGGATGCGAACGAGAAGCAAGAAAAGCCGTTTTCGTGATTTTCTGTGTAACTTCCAGTTCATGTCGGGGGGGGGGGGGGGGGGAGGGTTGAAACTTAACTAACGTTAACTACGAGAAGCGAAAAAATTAGGGCTGGTTTTGACATGACATGTCTGCCCATTCCCTTGGTAGGCAACCGTCACGAAGTCTGCATGTACACTGCGTGACACAAAAAGTGAAACAGCAAAGAGACAAAGTCGGATGTGAATGTAATTTCGTAGATGTATGCAACAGTGGCGGATATGTATATGATTCGAGTCGCAGTTCTCTGTGACCGGTAAAACAGTCGTCAGAATGCATTAGTCTTGTTTGTGTTTGCGATCATTCACAGGAGGGTATAGCTTTTAACTGGCGTGAACGGCATCAGATGTCGCGTGATCACTGTGAAGGGCACGGGAGATGTCACGTGCTCGTATAAGATAGTGTTACCAGCACCCGACAGAGGCTGAAAGAGGCTGAAAGAGGTCCCATGGTACGTCACCATTTTAACTGATGGTCGAATCGTCTATATTCAGATTAGTGGAGCGTTCGAATGTTGCAGTGGCCCAATGTTGGACTGCATCGGAACTTAAGGGCAGATATACTGGTCGTAAAGGATTCGGTCGACGACATCTGACCACTACAAGATTGTGCACCAAGCATCTCGTAGCCCCTTCAGATATGTTCAAATGGCTCCAAGCACTATGGGACTTAACATCTGAAGTTATCAGTGCCTTAGAATTATTTAAATCTAACCTAAGGACATCACACACACCCATGCCCGAGACAGGATTCGAACCTGCGACGGTAGCAGTAGCGCAGTTCCGGACTGAAGCGCCCTCAGGTCTGCGCCTGCCATCCAAGAAGTAATGAACTCCCTAAACACTGTGTGTCATCCGGCATCATTGGACGGAGACTAGAAGCAGCTCAACTAGACATCCACCATTCGTTGCGTAGACTGCCGATAGCAGCACAACACAAACAGCTGTGTTGGGAGTGGCACCGTGAGCGAGAAGTCTAGACTGCTGTGAGTGATTGAGGGAGCCTGACAGCACACTATGTCCTGATTTGTGCCATCATATTGGTGTCACTTTTCAAAAGAACAATACTCGTCCATACATGCCACGTGTCTGTATACGAGGTCTATTCAAAAAATTCCGGGACGTTTGTAATTTCACGTCAATGGTGTGTCGGAGCGATATGTGGTCGGCATACTTGCACATCGACGTTTTTAACGTGTAACTGATGGAAATTTCGCTGTTGTATGTTAGTTATTATTCAGTGCTGTATTGAGTAGAACGTTGTATCACACTGTTTGCGATTTTCGAAATGGCACAGTTGTAGGAGTAACACGCCTGCATTAAATTTTGCGTGAAACTCAAGGAAACCTTTACAGATAGACACCAAATGGTGCAGCAGCCTACGGTGGTTAGTGCTTAAGCCGTACTCTGTGTTAGGGATGGTTCATACGGTTTAAAAGTGGCCGCACGGAAGTTGGAGGATGACTCTCGTTCAGGACGACTTTCATGTCAGGAATGTTAAGGGAACTGTGCGTGCCGGTCGAAGACAGACTGTCCGACAGTTTGCAGAGGAATGTAACATTTCAGTTGGATCATGTCATGTAATACTGTCACAGCATCTCGGAACGCATAGTGTTGCCGCTAAGTACGTCCCACGGCTCACGAGTCTAGACGACAAAGACCTTCACCCCGCAATTTGTGAAGAGCTTTTTCATCACATAAATGTGAACGAGATGGTCCTTCAGAGAAACATAACTGGTGATGAGACGTGGGTCTAAGATTATGATGTTGAGCCAAGGTTCAATCTTCACTATGGGTCGGGAAAGATTCCCCAAGACACCCCTCCCCCCCCCCCCCCCCCCCACACACACACACACACACAAAAGATTTCTGGTCAGCTCAGGTCAAATGTCAAAGCCAAACTGATAGTTTCCTATGAAGGATTAGTTCACCATGAATTCGTGCCACAAGGGGACACTGTAAATCGATTGTACCATGGTGACGTGTTGCGACGCCTGCGAGAAAATATGTAAAGGAAACAGACTGAAATGTGGTGATTAGATTAGAGTACATTAAATTAATTATTCATTCCATAGACCCATTAAAGAGGGAATCCTCCTGGGTGTGGAACATGTCACATAAACACATTACAAAAATGTAATTAGAAAAACTTGAGTTTCATTAATTTTAATGATCCTCAGTCAATAAACAGTACAATTATGTACATGAATTAAATTTAAACTTCTAATATTTACAGGTTTAATACTTACATCTGCTTTCATTAAATCCATCATTCAGACATTTGCTAGTTTCTTGGCTATTACAATCAAGTACTGTCAAAAATTAGAGTAAATTATTCATTTCAGTGATCCTCAGTTAAGAACAGTCAGGTTATGTACGAGATTTAAAATTAAACTTCCACTATTTACAGACTTAAGACTTACATTTGCTTTCCATACATCCATTATTCGCACAGTAGGTAGTTACTTGGCTGTTACAACGAAGTATTGTCAAAAATTAAAGTATAATAAATTTTCATTAAAATGGTCTACTGCACTTGTTGAGAAACTCATGGATGGAATAGAAGGAGTTGGCCATCAAAAACTCTTTTAAATTATGTTTAAATTGTGCCTTGTCTGAAACTAAACCCTTAATGGTTGCTGGTAACTTATTGAAAATATGCATAGCTGAATACTGGACTCCTTTCTGGGCAAGGGTAAGTGATTTTAAATCTTTATGTATATTGTTCTTATTCCTAGTATTGATACTGTGTACCAAGCAGTTAGTTGGGAAAAGAGATGTATTATTTACAACAAACTTCATTAAGGAATAAATATACTGAGAAGCTGTGGTTAATATGCCCAATTCTTTGAATAGGTTTCGACATGATGTTCTTGGATTTACACTACTCATTACTGTTCTGTACTCTGTACATTACGCTTCTGTACTCTAAAAATTTTTTCTCTGTTTGTGGAGTTACCACAAAATATGATACCATATGACATAATGGAGTGAAAACAAGCGAAATATGCCAGTTTTTTTTATATTTACATCTCCTATGTCTGATATCATTCGCATTGCAAACACAGACTTGCTTAGGCGCTTTAGCAGTTCGTTAGTATGTTGCTCCCAAATGAATTTATTATCAAGTTGTAATCCCAAGAATTTTACACTCTCAACTCCTATTTCCATGTCATTATATTTTATACACACACCACAAGGACATCTCTTGTAAGTTCTGAACTGCATATAGTGGGTCTTTTCAAAGTTTAATGACAGTGAATTGGCTATGAACCACTTATTAATGTCAGTAAAAATTTTATTAGCTGCCCCTTTTTGATTTACTATTTATTGCAATGTTTGTATCATCTGCAAATAAGACAAACTTGGCATCTGATAATGTAACAATAAGACAATTCATAGCTCTTGCCGCCACCCGGGGTGACAGAGCGGTTCTAGGCGCTACAGTCTGGAACCGTGCGACCGCTACGGTCGCAGGTTCGAATACTGCCTCGGACATGGATGTGTGTGATGTCCTTAGGTTGGTTAGGTTTAAGTAGTTCTAAGTTCTAGGGGACTGATGACCACAGCAGTTAAGTCCCATAGGGCTCAGAGCCATTTGAACCATAGCTCTTGCCTCACGATAACGCACCCACACATTTGCTCCTATTGGTGCGTGACTATTGCACAAGAAACGAAATCACTGTACTGCCTCATCCTCCGTACTCTCTACATCTGGCCCCTGTGAACTTTCTTTTTTCATTTCCAAAGATTTGAAGCCCGTTGAAAGGACGAAGATTTGCAACGATAGACGAGATAAAAGAAAATTCATAGACGGCGCGTCGCGAGATCCAGCACGAGGCGTACCAAGGCTACTTCCGCAAGTGGAAACGGCGTTGGGAGCTGTGCTTCAATTGTGGAGGAGAGAATTTCTAACGAGATCATGCACAACATGCAAACGATAAGCGCAGAAAAATTTTGCGGAGACACTGGAAGGAAAATCAGCATTGGCCGTATTTTGTTGTTTTATTGTCAGCAAAATCTATTTTCGGTCACTTAGTGACCATCCTCAGTGCTGTAATATACGATTAAAATTGGTAGGCACTGGTATCAAGCTATAACCACAAGCTTAGAGCGATCACATAAACTCATGTGATCGCTCTAAGCTTGTGATTATAGCTTGATACCAGCGCCTACGACTTTTAATCGTATATTACAGCACTGAGGATGGTCACTAAGTGACCGAAAATAGATTTTGCTGACAATAAAACAACAAAATAGGCCAATGCTGTTTTTCCTTTCAATTCTATCCACTATTTGGTCGTGGTGCACACAACACGCCATGGAGTCGCTAATCAATAAAATTTTGTGGAGAAAGTTCCTCAGATTTTGGAAAAGGCCTCATAATCTGTCAGTCGTGATGCTGAGGTACTCCGGTGGCCAAGTAGATCCCCAGCTGTCCGTACGTGCGTGGGACAAGCTCCAACGCACACTCCATCCCAATGTGAGTAGCCAGGCTATCAAGAACCAATTGCAACAGCTGTGTGCAAGCTTGCCTCGTGATGGGATACAACGACTTTGACACCCATCACAACCGAAGAAGAGCACTCTGGCCAGCCATAGTGCAGCGTCATAGTGTTCAGTGGGCTCATACTGCCGAACTCTTTGTTAATTTGCCTCTATTTTGTAATCATTGAAACTGCAATACAGGTCCTCTCAAGCTGTGAAGTATCGTTTGGTTTCGTCCTCCCCTCAGGCTTGTTTACTACTATTGTCTGACAGTGTAGTAAGGGTTACGTTTTGAGGCATTTACAGCTTACGCCGCCAGCACGCGGTGTAGCGTAACTAGCAAACTGCGCAGTGTGGTGAAAACCCGCAAGCTGCAGTTGGCACAGCGTGTCCGGCTGATGGGCCGGCGCTGCCATTAGGGGTGCACGCCGGCCGCACATTAACGTGCCTGGCACATGCCTCGCGAGCCCCCAGTCGGCAGGCCGCAGGCCGGCGTGCCAGCCGCTCACACCCGAATCCGTCACGGGCCGCCGGCGCTGCGCTCGGCCAACAATAGGCGCGTCCGAGGGCCTACCATCATTCCCGTCCCAACCCGAGCCGAGTATTCTCAGATAAAGGACCAAGGACACCACGGGCCGATCACCGCACTACACATGGTATCTAAAGTAGCGGCTGTCAAACTGCGGTTATTCACGCGTCTGAGTAGATTTTTACAGGTGCGTCTGAAAAGTCGGGGGAATGATCTCAGAAAATAAAGCAGCCAAGAGTTACAAACAAATTACCTGTACTGGCCTTCAACATTGTCGTCATTGAAGTTAAAATCTTCTGGGTTATTAGGCCGTGTCATGTTTCTTCTAAAATGTTCGACGTTTCGACCCCTCTGCTGGGATCTTCCTCAGGATCTTTTGCTGTCCACTACTGCAGTGTTCTAGCAGTAGTGGACACTAAAAGATCCTGAGGAAGATCCCAGCAGAGGGGTCGAAACGTCGAACATTTTAGAAGAAACATGACGCTGCCTAATAACCCAGAAGATTTTAACTTCAGTGACAACGGCCACGAAAACCTGCAGACTTACATAACTGTCATCATTATTTACAACACACTTCTGACATCAAGTCTCTATATGTCGGTCTTTTCAGAAATGGTTCGGGACCTCGGCTGTTCAGCACGTAATGTCAAATCAAAAATCTCTGAACTGCGTATATTTCCAAATTGTTATTTTATTGGACTACCAGTTTCGGCCATATATTACATCATCTTCAAGCTCCCTAAACGCCGTGTAGGAAGATTCCAAGCTCGATTCCGGTCAAAATAGGGGCCAACATTCAAAGAATGGTATTAGATTTTTGAGACAGCGATCACTTCAAACATCACTCGCCAGTTTTTAGACAGCCATCACTTCAAACATCACCTGTCGGCAGGTAATACTGGAAGTGATCGCTGTCTTAAAAATCTACAGATACCAGTGTTTCAATGCTGTCCACTATTTTGATGGGAACCGAGGGTCGAATCTTGCTACACGTCGATGAGACGTCCTGAGGATGCCGTAATATATCACCGAAACTGGTAGTCCAACAAAATAACAGTTTGGAAAGCTACGTCATGCCATGAATTATGAAGAAACCAAGTTTCTAGCACAAACGCCCGGATTTTGGGACAGTGTTATAAGGGAGTCAATAGAGATAAAAGTAACCAATTATCTCATGAACCGTGACACGGGGTACCAGCTAAGTAGAGCCTGGGATCTTGCTCTGGAATTGTTGAAGCTGCAGCACCACACAAATAGAAGAACTGAAGGAGTGGACAGGGAGAGCGATTCCCATACAGAGTTCCAGGCGCAACAGACCGAAGATGGAACGCCCAGGGTCGTTTCTGACGGGCGCGGACCGCAGAGGGAACATCTAGAATCGCAGCACACCGAAAATGGAACGGCAACGCTCCAGCAGATCACAGTGAGCGGGAGAGGAGCCCAGGGAGAATGCCTGGTACCACAGACGGGATTCCAAACGGACCAGACCGAAGTTGGAACACCCAGGATAGTGTCTGGCAGGCGCGGACCGCAAAGAGAACACCTATGACTGCAGCGGACAGAAAAGGGAACGGCAATGCTCCAGAAGATCGCATTGAGCGGGCGCAGACCGCAGAGGGAGCGCTTGGTGAAGGGAGAAGGCCACAGGCATAAATGCAGGACCAGGTCCACTCGAGGAGTAGTCTCAGGTCGCACCTGATGAAGGTAACGAGCTACGTTACCGAAATATCAAGCAAGTACGACGCTGATATCCGGCAGAACACCAGACAACCCGTTGTTGTTGTTGTTGTTGTTGTCTTCAGTCCTGAGACTGGTTTGATGCAGCTCTCCATGCTAGACTATCCTGTGCAAGCCGCTTCATCTCCCAGTAACCACTGCAACCTACATCCTTATTAATCTGCTTAGTGTATTCATCTCTTGGTCTCCCTCTACGATTTTTACCCTCCACGCGGCCCTCCAATACTAAATTGGTGATCCCTTGATCCCTCAGAATATGTCCTACCAACCGATCCCTTCTTCTAGTCAAGTTGTCCCACAAACGTCTCCTCTCCCCAATCCTATTCAATACTTCCTCATTAGTTATGTGATCTACCCATCTAATTTTCAGCATTCTTCTGTAGCACCACATTTCAAAAGTTTCTATTCTCTTCTTGTCCAAACTATTTATCATCCATGTTCCACTCCCATACATAGCTAGACTCCATACAAATACTTTAAGAAAAGACTTCCTGACACTTAAATCTATACTCGATGTTACAAATTTCTCTTCTTCAGAAACTATTTCCTTGCCATTGCCAGTCTACATTTTATATCCTCTCTACTTCGACCATCAGTTATTTTGCTCCCCAAATAGCAAAACTCCTTTACTACTTTAAGTGTCTCATTTCCTAATCTAATACCCTCAGCATCACCTGACTTAAATCGACTACATTCCATTATCCTCGTTTTGCTTTCGTTGATGTTCATCTTATATCCTCCTTTCAAGACACTGTCCATTCCGTTCAACTGCTCTTCCAAGTCCTTTGCTGTCTCTGACAGAATTACAATGTCATCGGCGAATCTTAAAGTTTTTATTTCTTCTCCATGGATTTTAATACCTACTACGAATTTTTCTTTTGTTTCCTTTACTGCTTGCTCAATATACAGATTGAACAACATCGGGGATAGGCTACAACCCTGTCTCACTCCCTTCCCAACCACTGCTTCCCTTTCATGTCCCTCGACTCTTATAACTGCCATCTGGTTTCTGTTCAAATTGTAAATAGCCTTTCGGTCCCTGTATTTTACCCCTGCCACCATCAGAATCTTCCCCCATGAACCATGGACCTTGCCGTTGGTGGGGAGGCTTGCGTGCCTCAGCGATACAGATGGCCGTACCGTAGGTGCAACCACAACGGAGGGGTATCTGTTGAGAGGCCAGACAAACTTGTGGTTCCTGAAGAAGTGCAGCAGCCTTTTCAGTAGTTGCAGGGGCAACAGTCTGGATGATTGACTGATCTGGCCTTGTAACATTAACCAAAACGGTCTTGCTGTGCTGGTACTGCGAACGGCTGAAAGCAAGGGGAAACTACAGCCGTAATTTTTCCCGAGGACATGCAGCTTTACTGTATGATTAAATGATGATGGCGTCCTCTTGGGTAAAATATTCCGGAGGTAAAATAGTCCCCCAATTCGGATCTCCGGGCGGGGACTACTCAAGAAATGGCTCTGAGCACTATGGGACACAACTGCTGTGGTCATAAGTCCTCTAGAACTTAGAACTACTTAAATCTAACTAACCTAAGGACAGCACACAACACCCAGCCATCACGAGGCAGAGAAAATCCCTGACCCCGCCGGGAATCGAACCCGGGAACCCGGGCGTGGGAAGCGAGAACGCTACCGCACGACCACGAGATGCGGGCGACTACTCAAGAGGACATCGTTATCAGGAGAAAGAAAACTGGCATTCTACAGACCGGAGCGTGGAATGTCAGATCCCTTAATCGGGCAGGTAAGTTAGAAAATTTAAAAAGGGAAATGGATAGGTTAAAGTTAGATATAGTGGGAATTAGAGAAGTTCGGTGGCAGGAGGAACAAGACTTTTGGTCAGGTGATTACAGGGTTATAAATACAAAATCAAATAGGGGTAATGCAGGAGTAGGTTAAATAATGAATAAACAAATAGGAGTGCGGGTTAGCTACTACAAACAGCATAGTGAACGCATTATTGTGGCCAAGATAGACACAAAGCCCATGCCTACTACAGTAGTACAAGTTTATATGCCAACTAGCTCTGCAGATGATGAAGAAATTTATGAAATGTATGACGAGATAAAAGCAATTATTCAGGTAGTGAAGGGAGACAAAAATTTAATAGTCATGGGTGACTGGAATTCGAGAGTAGGAAAAGGGGGAGAAGGAAACATAGTAGGTGAATATGGATTGGGGCTAAAAAATGAAAGAAGAAGCTGTCTGTTGGAATTTTGCACAGAGCAGAACTTAATCATAGCTAACACTTGGTTCAAGAATCATAGAAGAAGGTTGTATACCTGGAAGAATCCTGGAGATACTAAAAGGTATCAGATAGATTATATAATGGTAAGACAGAGATTTAGGAACCAGGTTTTAAACTGTAAGACATTTCCAGGGGCAGATGTGGATTCTGACCACAATCTATTGGTTATGAACTGCAGATTGAAACTGAAGAAACTGCAAAAAGGTGGTAATTTAAGGAGATGGGACCTGGATCAACTGAAAGAACCAGAGGTTGTAGAGAGTTTCAGGGAGAGCCTAAGGGAACAATTGACAGTAATGTGGGAAAGAAATACAGTAGAAGAAGAATGGGTAGCTCTGAGGGATGAAGTAGTGAAGGCAGCAGAGGATCAAGTAGGTAAAAAGACGAGGGCTAATAGAAATCCTTGGGTAACAGAAGAAATATTTAATTTAATTGATGAAAGGAGAAAATATAAAAATGCAGTAAATGAAGCAGGCAAAAAGGAATACAAACGTCTCAAAAATGAGATCGACAGGAAGTGCAAAACTGCTAAGCAGGCATGGCTAGAGGACAAATGTAAGGATGTAGAGGCTTATCTCACTAGGGGTAAGATAGATACTGCCTACAGGAAAATTAAGGAGACCTTTGGAGAAAAGAGAACCACTTGTATGATTTTCAAGAGCTCAGATGGCAACCCAGTTCTAAGCAAAGAAGGGAAGGCAGAAAGGTGGAAGGAGTATATAGAAGGTTTATACAAGGGCGATGTACTTGAGGACAATATTATGGAAATGGAAGAGGATGTAGATGAAGATGAAATGGGAGATACGATACTGCGTGAAGAGTTTGACAGAGCACTGAGAGACCTGAGTCGAAACAAGGCCCCGGGAGTAGACAATATTCCATTAGAACTACTGATGGCCTTGGGAGAGCCAGTCATGACAAAACTCTACCATCTGGTGAGCAAGATGTATGAGACAGGCGAAATACCCACAGACTTCAAGAAGAATATAATACTTCCAATCCCAAAGAGAGCAGGTGTTGACAGATGTGAAAATCACCGAACTATCAGTTTAATAAGTCACAGCTGCAAAATACTAACGCGAATTCTTTACAGGCGAATGGAAAAACTGGTAGAAGCCGACCTCGGGGAAGATCAGTTTGGATTCCGTAGAAATGTTGGAACACGTAAGGCAATATTAACCTTAGGACTTATCTTAGAAGAAAGATTAAGAAAAGGCAAACCTACGTTTCTAGCATTTGTAAACTTAGAGAAAGCTTTTGACAACGTTTACTGGAATACTATCTTTCAAATTCTGAAGGTGGCAGGGGTAAAATACAAGGAGCGAAAGGCTATTTACAATTTGTACAGAAACCAGATGGCAGTTATAAGAGTCGAGGGGCATGAAAGGGAAGCAGTGGTTGGGAAAGGAGTGAGACAGGGATGTAGGCTCTCCCCGATGTTATTCAATCTGTATATTGAGCAAGCAGTAAAGGAAACAAAAGAAAAATTCGGAGTAGGTTCAAATGGTTCAAATGGCTCTGAGCACTATGGGACTCAACTGCTGAGGTCATTAGTCCCCTAGAACTTAGAACTAGTTAAACCTAACGAACCTAAGGACATCACACACATCCATGCCCGAGGCAGGATTCGAACCTGCGACCGTAGCGGTCTCGCGTTTCTGAAGAAGAAAAATTTGTTAACATCTAGTATAGATTTAAGGGTCAGGAAGTCGTTTCTGAAAGTATTTGTATGGAGTGTAGCCATGTACGGAAGTGAAACATGGACGATAACGAGTTTGGACAAGAAGAGAATAGAAGCTTTCGAAATGTGGTGCTACAGAAGAATGCTGAAGATAAGGTGGGTAGATCGCGTAACTAATGAGGAGGTATTGAATAGGATTGGGGAGAAGAGAAGTTTGTGGCACAACTTGACTAGAAGAAGGGATCGGTTGGTAGGACATGTTTTGAGGCATCAAGGGATCACAAATTTAGCATTGGAGGACAGCGTGGAGGGTAAAAATCGTAGAGGGAGACCAAGAGATGAATACACTAAGCAGATTCAGAAGGATGTAGGTTGCAGTAGGTACTGGGAGATGAAGAAGCTTGCACAGGATAGAGTAGCATGGAGAGCTGCATCAAACCAGTCTCAGGACTGAGGACCACAACAACAACAACAACAACAACAACAACAACAACAACCTTCAGAATTTGAGAGAGAGTATTCCAGTCAACATTGTCAAAAGATTTCTCTAAGTCTACAAATGCTACAAACGTAGGTTTGCCTTTCCTTAATCTATTTTCTAAAATAAGTCGTACGGTCAGCATTGCCTCACGTGTTTCAATATTTCTACGGAATCCAAACTGATCTTCCCCGAGGTCGGCTTCTACCAGTTTTTCCATTCGTCTGTAAAGCATTCGCGTTAGTATTTTGCAGCCGTGATTTATTAAACTGATAGTTCGGTAATTTTCACATCTGTCAACACCTGCTTTCTTTGGGTTTGGAAGTATTATATTCTTCTTGAAGTCTGTGGGTATTTCGCCTGTCTCATACATCTTGCTCACCAGATGGTAGAGTTTTGTCATGACTGGCTCTCCCAAGGCCATCAGTAGTTCTAATGGAATGTTGTCTACTCCCGGGGCCTTGTTTCGACTCAGGTCTCTCAGTGCTCTGTCAAACTCTTCACGCAGTATCGTATCTCCCATTTCATCTTCATCTACATCCTCTTCCATTTCCATAATATTGTCCTCAAGCACATCGCCCTTGTATAAACCCTCTATATACTCCTTCCACCTTTCTGCCTTCCCTTCTTTGCTTAGAACTGGGTTGCCATCTGAGCTCTTGAAATTCATACAAGTGGTTCTCTTCTCTCCAAAGGTCTCTTTAATTTTCCTGTAGGCAGTATCTATCTTACCCCAAGTGAGACAAGGCTCTACATCCTTACATTTGTCCTCTAGCCATCCCTGCTTAGCAGTTTTGCACTTCCTGTCGATCTTATTTTTGAGACGTTTATATTCCTTTTTGCCTGCTTCATTTACTGTCTTTTTATATTTTCTCCTTTCATGAATTAATTTAAATATTTCTTCTATTACCCAAGGATTTCTACTAGCCCTCGTATTTTTACCTACTTGATCCTCTGCTGCCTTCACTGCTTCAACCCTCAGAGCTACCCATTCTTCTTCTACTGTATTTCTTTCCCCATTCCTGTAAGTTGTTCCCTTATGCTCTCCCTGAAACACTCTAACCTCTGGTTTAGTCAGTTTATCAAGGTGCCATCTCCTTAATTTCCCACCTTTTCGCAGTGTCTTCAGTTTCAATCCACAGTTTATAACCAATAGATTGTGGTCAGAGTCCACATCTGCCCCTGGAAATGTCTTAAAATTTGAAACCTGATTACTAAATCTCTGTCTTACCACTATATAATCTATCTGATACCTTTTAGTATCTCCAGGGTTCTTGCATGTATACAACACAAAAGTCAATGATAATGCATATTTCCGAAATTAACGATCTTTTACAAGTGCAATATTGAAATATACATAGAGCTAACAATTAAGTTCTTATTATTCAGTCCAGAACATTCTACAATATCTTAACGTAATTTAATTAATCATGCGTTTTTATGAAACATTACAATTACAATTCAAATTTTCAAATGACTTTTTACTACATTTGAAGGCTAAAATGCGGAATAATTACTTATATCATAAAATCTTTAAATCGTGTTATAAAAAAAATAATAAATTATTCTTCTATCATTATTAATGGTACAAATTGTGTTTCTGAATCACGCTACGTCTCCAGTTGAAACGAATATACACTAGTTTTGATATATGTGGACATTGCACTGAGTTTCTCTATAGAATGTTCTAGAAACACTACTTACGAGCCGGCCGGTGTGGCCGAGCGGTTCTAGGTTCTACAGTTTGGAACCGCGTGACCGCTACGGTCGCAGGTTCGAATCCTGCCTCGGGTATGGATGTGTGTGATGTCCTTAGGTTAGTTAGGTTTAAGTAGTTCTAAGTTCTATGGGACTGATGACCTCAGATGTTAAGTCCCATAGCGCTCAGAGCCATTTGAACTACTTACGAGTTTAATTAAAGATTTTTAGTTGGTGATTTCCGTAAGAATATGTTGTCCTGATTTTAGAGATACGTAAAGAATGTCTTGGAACAGTAGTGTGTAAAGGTAGGATGAAGCAAACAGCTTGGTGGAATGACACAGTCAAGGCAGCCTGTAAAAGGAAAAAGAAGGCGTATCAAAAATGGCTACATAATAGAACTCAGGTAGACAGAGAAAGTTATGTTGAAGAAAGAAACAAAGCCAAACAGATAATTGCAGCATCCAAGAAGAAATCTTGGGAAGACTTTGGAAACAGGTTGGAGACTTTGGGTCAAGCTTCTGGAAAACCATTCTGGAGTGTAATTAGCAGTCTTCGAAAGGGAGTTAAGAAGGAAATGACAAGTATTTTGGACAGGTCAGGAAAACTGCTGGTGAATCCTGTGGATTGCTTGGCCATATGGAGGGAATATTTTGTAGAGTTGCTCAATGTAGGTGAAAATACGATCAGTAATGTTTCACATTTCGCGGTACAATGGGATAGGAATGATGATGGAAATAGGATCACATTTGAGGAAGTGGAGAAAATGGTCAATAGATTGCAGTGCAATAAAGCAGCTTGGGTGGATGAAATTAAGTCGGAACTCATCAAATACAGTGGAATGTCAGGTCTTAAATGGCTACACAGGATAATTGAAATGGCCTCGGAGTCGGGACAGGTTCCATCAGACTGGACAAAAGCAGTAATCACACCAATCTTTAAACATGGAAACAGAAGAGATTGTAACAACTACGGAGGTATCTCTTTAATCAGCGTTGTGGGTAAAATCTTCTCAGGTATTGTTGAAAGGATAGTGCGAGTATTAGTTGAGGACCAATTGGATGAAAATCAGTGTGGGTTTAGGCCTCTTAGAGGTTGTCAGGACCAGATCTTTAGCTTACGGCAAATAATGGAGAAGTGCTATGAGTGGAACAGGGAACTGTATCTATGCTTTATAGATCTAGAAAAGACATATGACCGGATTCCTAGGAGGAAGTTATTGTCTGTTCTACGAGATTATGGAATAGGCGGCAAACTTTTGCAAGAAATTAAAGGTCTTTACATGGATAGTCAGGCAGCAGTTAGAGTTGACGGTAAACTGAGTTCATGGTTCAGAGTAGTTTCTGTCTCCACTGTTGTTCATATTATTTATGGATCATATGTTGAAAACAATAGACTGGCTGGGTGAGATTAAGATATGTGAACACAAAATAAGCAGTCTTGCATATGCCGATGACTTAGTTGTGATGGCAGATTCCATTGACAGTTTGCAAAGTAATATTTCAGAGCTAGATCAGAAATGTAAGGACTATGGTATCAAGATTATCATCTCCAAAACGAAATTAATGTCAGTCGGAAAGAGATGTAAACGGATTGAGTGCCAAATAGGAGGAACAGAGCTAGAACAGGTGGATGGTTTCAAGTACTTAGGATGCATATTTTCACAGGATGGCAACATAGTGAAAGAACTGGAAGCGAGGTGTAGCAAAGCTAATGCAGTGAGTGCTCAGCTACGATCTACTCTCTTCTGCAAGAAAGAAGTCAGTACCAAGACTAAGTTATCTGTGCACCATTCAATCTTTCGACCAACTTTGTTGTATGGGAGCGGAAGCTGGGTGGATTCAGGTTACCTTATCAACAAGGTTGAGGTTACGGATATGAAAGTAGCTAGGATGATTGCAGGTACTAGTAGATGGGAACAATGGCAGGAGGGTGTCCACAATGAAGAAATCAAAGAAAAACTGGGAATGAACTCTATAGATGCAGCAGTCAGGGCGAACAGGCTTAGATGGTGGGGTCATGTTACACTCATGGGAAAAGCAAGGTTACTCAAGAGACTCATGGGTTCAGCAGTAGAGGGTAGGAGGAGTCGGGGCAGACCAAGGAGGAGGTACCTGGATTCGGTTAAGAATGATTTTGAAGTAATAGGCTTAACATCAGAAGAGGCACCAATGTTAGCACTGAGGAATTTTATAAGTGGGCTATACTCCAGAGTGAACACTGAAAGGCATAATCAGTCTTAAATGATGATGATGATGATGATGATGATGATAAATATTAAGCTTTTCCAAAATTAATGGTTTACAAAGTTAATTTGCGTTATGGTAAACAATGAGTTTTACTAACTGAATTATAATTACAAAACTGAATGAAAAAGGTTAATAACATTCATGCACTATTAACACTGATTCCAGAACATTTTATTCCTCTTCAAAACATCCTAATTCATATCAAAGTGATATTGACGTATCCTAGATGTACAAATTTTTTTTGAAATTTGTGGTAAGGTCTTATGGGACCAAACTGCTGAGGTCATTGGCCCCTAAGCTTACGCACTATTTAATCCAACTTAAACTAAGTTGCGCTCAAGGCACCACACACACCCATGCCCGAGGAAGGAATCGAACCTCCGACGGAGGGAGGCGCGTGGACCGTTGCCTGAGACCTTGCGGCTACCCCGCGTGGCTAAACTGTACATTACTTTACATGATTAAGAACATACATTAACTAGTCTGTGACAGAGTTCAACATTTTCGTTAAAACTATTTCACACTGTTGCACTAAGTGACCCTATTCATCAAATGTCCATATACACCACACACATTTATTTTAGTGTGTATCGCGTACTACCAAACCTGCTGTCTCGGGTACTCCACATGACCCAATACACCTTGTTTCGTTACAACGGGGAAAGTTTTATTTCCTTTACCTATTATATTCGACATTTGATTCTAGGTTTCTTGGATTATATAATTCAAAAGTCGGAGGGGGTCTTAGAATTTTGCAATATTTGTTCGATGTCTATGTTTATTACTGCAAATATTAATGATAGCAATAAAAATCTAAAATCCTCTATTTCAAAAACCGATTATTTTGAGTGAGGTTACACTAGACAAGAAAAAAAAAATCTAACACCGCTTGTTTCAGCGATAGCTGTCATCCTTATTCAAGACCCGACCCTACAGCCTTACTTTCGCTGTTGCCTCATCTCCTGCCTTCTAAACTTCAGAGAAGTTCTTCCGCATTCCACGTGGGACTAGCGCTCCTTCGAGTAAGCATTTCATGAAGGTCAGACAACGTTGAAACTCATAACATCTGCGATAAATATTAATCAGGCTTCCGGACGTTCAAGAGCACAGCAACTACCTTAATCAAAGTGACTGAAGATATCAAACATGCGATGGACCGATGTGAAGCGACAGTTTTAACACCGCTGATTCTTGACAATGTTGATATCGATACACAGGGCGATCCTAAAGTGATGATCCACTTCTAATAAATAATGGATAAGTTTACATAAACATTATAACCTATTTCTGTGATAACGTTTGCCTATTACGTTTTTGAGGTTAATTAATAAGAATGCTTACAATACAAGTAGTGTGGCTGTTGTTATTGTGCGACTAAATGATTTTTCTGATCTGGAAGTGCAAAAGGAGTTCATTTGGAAGCTTCGTAAGCCAGCAACGACAAGGGAAAACATATTGGTATCTGTCAATAGATTCGAAAGGACTGGAAACTTTGGCAATGAATCAGGTGCAGGAGTAGCTACTATAACACAAGAGCGTGTTCAGTGGATCAGGGCAGCAGTCGAAAGAAGTATGCCTGCAGCAGCTTGTAAACAAAACGTTAGACGTGCCAAAATCAATAAATATGAAAGTTTTACTCTTTACACTAAAGAAAAAACACTCAGGTGCTTCACAAATTAGAGCGCAAAAGTTACGCAACTAGGAAAGCTGCGTACTACGATTTGATATGACCTGTGCGCAACAAGCACCTTATGGCTGGTTTGGGTTGATTTTGAGGGAGGAGACCAAACTGCGAGGTCATCATTCTCATCGGATTAGGGAAGGATGGGGAAGGAAGTCGACCGTTCCCTTTCACAGGAACAGTCCCAGCATTTGTCTGATGCGATTTAGAGAAATCACGGAAAACTTAAATCAGGAAGGCCGGACGTGGGTTTGAAGCGTCGTCCTCCTGAATGCGAGTCCAGTGTGCTGACCACTGTGCCACATCGCTCGATAAGCACCTTATGCATCACGATGAAGGTACGTAACTGCCTCATATGGTAACAAGCCACCATTTGCTGGCAAAACAGCTTCAGCAAGAAGGCATCGCTGACACTGTTGTGTTACATCAGGATGGAACAACTACTGATTTATTCCTCACAGTTAAAGAGTCTCTATACATAAGATGCGCCTACAGGTGGGTATCTGTAATTCATCAAGAAAGTGGCCAACACGTTCACCTGATTTGACACCGTTAGATGTATTTAAGTGAAGATACATTAAGTAAAGGACGCAGAAAACACAGGAAATGGGTTACCAGGATCTAAGTGGTCTAGGGATGCCGGCACGGTATCTCAGCGTGTTCGGTCAGAGGGTTAGGAGGGTTAGTTGCCCTCTGTAATAAAAAAAACTGAGATAATGGATCAACTACGAACTGAAACGAGTGTCTTGCGACGTCCGCACCGAGCAGATACAACGAACGAAAACGAACAAAATGAGACTAAAAAAAAAGGGGTAGCGTTTTTGATTCATAATCAAAACGTCCTCGGTCCCGGATTCGATCCCCGCCACTGCCTAAATTTTGATAAATAATCAGCATTGGCGGCCGAAGACTTCCGGCATAAGAAGTCAGCCACATTCTGCTAACGGCCTTGTCAAAGAGGGCGGAGGAGCGGATAGAGGTTCAGGGCATTCTCTTGTCCTAGGGGTGCGAAATTGCCCCTAAAGGCGGAAGAATCAGCAATGATCAACGACATGAGGATGCAGAAGGCAATGGAAACCACTGCATTAAAGACACGTAACGTGTATCCACAGGTCATGTGGCCTGTAATTGAAGAAGTGTCATGATGATGTCTCCATTGGCAAAAGATTCCGGAATAGTCCCCCATTCGGATCTCCGGGAGGGGACTGCCAAGGGGGAGGATACCATGAGAAAAAGATTGAATAATCAACGAAAGGATGACGTTCTACGAGTCGGGGCGTGGAATGTCAGAAGCTTGATCGTGTTAGGGAAACTAGAAAATCTGAAAAGGGAAATGCAAAGGCTCAATCTAGATATAGTAGGGGTCAGTGAAGTGAAGTGGAAGGAACACAAGGATTTCTGGTCAGATGAGTATCGGGTAATATCAACAGCAGCAGAAAATGGTATAACAGGTGTAGGATTCGTTATGAATAGCAAGGAAGGGCAGAGGGTGTGTTACTGTGAACAGTTCAGTGACTGGGTCGTTCTAATCAGAATCGACAGCAGACCAACACCGACAACGATAGTTCAGGTATACATGCCGACGTCGCAAGCTGAATGAACAGATAGAGAAAGTGTATGATGATATTGAAAGGGTAATGCAGTATGTAAAGCGGGGCGAAAATCTAATTGTCATGGGCGACTGGAATGCAGTTGTAGCGGAAGGAGTAGAAGAAAAGGTTACAGGAGAATATGGGCTTGGGACAAGGAATGAAAGAGGTGAAAGACTAATTGAGTTCTGTAAGAAGTTTCAGCTAGTAATAGCGAATACCCTGTTCAAGAATCACAAGACGAGGAGGTATACTTGGAAAAGGCCGGGAGATACGGGAAGATTTCAATTAGATTACATCATGGTTAGACAGAGATTCCGAAATCAGATACTGGACTGTAAGGTGTACCCAGGAGCAGATATAGATTCAGATCACAATATAGTAGTGATGAAGAGTAGGCTGAAGCTCAAGACATTAGTCAGGAAGAATCAATGCGCAAAGAAGTGGGATACGGAAGTACTAAGGAATGACGAGATACGTTTGAAGTTCTCTAACGCTATAGATACAGCAATAAGGAATAGCGCAGTAGGCAGTACAGTTGAAGAGGAATGGACATCTCTAAAAAGGGCCATCACAGAGGTTGGGAAGGAAAACATAGGTACAAAGAAGGTAGCTGCGAAGAAACCATGGGTAACAGAAGAAATACTTCAGTTGATTGATGAAAAGAGGAAGTACAAACATGTTCCGGGAAAATCAGGAATACAGAAATACAAGTCGCTGAGGAATGAAATAAATAGGAAGTGCAGGGAAGCTAAGATGAAATGGCTGCAGGAAAAATGTGAAGACATCGAAAAAGATATGATTGTCGGAAGGACAGACTCAGCATACAGGAAAGTCAAAACAACCTTTGGTGACATTAAAAGCAACGGTGGTAACATTAAGAGTGCAACGGGAATTCCGCTGTTAAATGCAGGGGAGAGAGCAGATAGTTGGAAAGAATACATTGAAAGCCTCTATGAGGGTGAAGATTTGTCTGATGTGATAGAAGAAGAAACAGGAGACGATTTAGAAGAGATAGGGGATCAGGTATTAGAATCGGAATTTAAAAGAGCTTTGGAGGACTTACTGTCAAATAAGGCAGAAGGGATAGATAACATTCCATCAGAATTTCTAAAATCATTGGGGGAAGTGGCAACAAAACGACTATTCACGTTGGTGTGTAGAGTCGGTACTTTCACGAAACAGTCCCTCAAATACACCTCAATGGTACCCAACTACCATACCAAAAAACAGTAAAAGACCTTGGAATAATCTTGGATGAACACCTAAACTGGGAAGAACAAACAGTTACAGCTTGCCGGAAATCGCTCTCCTCCCTACATGCAATTCAAAAATTTAGAAAAATATTTCCAACCCATGTTAAACAAAAATTAGTCCAAACACTAGTCTTGCCTAATCTTTACTACTGTGATGTAGTTCAACACGGCACAAATAGTGAAAATTCGAGACGCCTCGAGCTAGTGATGAACGCTTGCGTTAGATACGTATGCAATATACGGTTGTATGATCATATCAGTCCTTCGTACTCCCAGCTAGGTTGGATACGCCCACATAAGGCACGCGATCTCCACACGATGTGCTTACTTCATCGATTTATTAGCCACTGGTGCCCCCAATACTTATCTTCTCACATTAAACACCTATCATCATTCCACAACCGCAATACCAGATCGGATACGTCTAGCATCTTGGCTGTACCTTTACATAACACAAAATCTTTCTCCATGTCATTCTCCATCTCAGCCATACGACTATGGAACGCGCTCCCCTGTGATCTGCGTCTTATCCGGAACCACTCAACATTCAAGAGTGAACTCAAGACTTACATATTAGGGACGGTATAGCCACCATTGTTGGGCCCCTCTCATCTCTTTCTTTCTCCTCTCCATCATAGCTTCGAATTTTACCATTCTATTTCTCTTCCTCTAATCTATCTACCTCTTCTATATCTCTTTCACCCCATTCTATCGTCTTATGTCTCTGCTTGATGAGAATAACTCACAAGCTGCAAGAATATAACGAGAAAATTCCCAACTAGCAATAGGACTGACATTCATAAAAGAAAAATATGTTTACTTTCATATACATAGTCATTATTATTATTATTATTATTACTATTATTATTATTCTTGATTGTTATAATTAATTTTTGATTGTTATAATTATCATTGTACTACGTTTATAATCTTTATTTTTTTTCTTAACATTAATACTGTATAACACGTAATATGTCCTTAATGTTCTGTAGAAACTGAAATTTGTTGAATCTGAGTATGCCTGGTTAGGTGTAAGAGAGGGCCTGAAGGCCCTAATCTTGCCAGGTAAAATAAATGCATAAATAAATAAATAAATAAATAAATAAATATATGAGTCTGCCGACATACCATCTGACTTTCGGAAAAGCATCATCCACACAATTCCGAAGACGGCAAGAGCTGACAAGTGCGAGATTCATCGCACAATCAGCTTAACAGCTCATGCATCGAAGCTGCGTACAAGAATAATGTACAGAAGAATGGAAAAGAAAATTGAGAATGCGCTAGGTGACGATCAGTTTGGCTTTAGGAAAAGTAAAGGGACGAGAGAGGCAATTCTGACGTTACGGCTAATAATGGAAGCAAGGCTAAAGAAAAATCAAGACACTTTCATAGGATTTGTCGACCTAGAAAAAGCGTTCGACAATATAAAATGGTGCAAGCTGTTCGAGATTCTGAAAAAAGTAGGGGTAAGCTATAGGGAGAGACGGGTCATATACAATATGTACAACAACCAAGAGGGAATAATAAGAATTGATGATCAAGAACGAAGTGCTCGTATTAAGAAGGGTGTAAGACAAGGCTGTAGCCTTTCGCCCCTACTCTTCAATCTGTACATCGAGGAAGCAATGATGGAAATAAAAGAAAGGTTCAGGAGTGGAATTAAAATACAAGGTGAAAGGATATCAATGATACGATTCGCTGATGACATTGCTATCCTGAGTGATAGTGAAGAAGAATTAAAAGATCTGCTGAATGGAATGAACAGTCTAATGAGTACACAGTATGGTTTGAGAGTAAATCGGAGAAAGACGAAGGTAATGAGAAGTAGTAGAAATGAGAACAGCGAGAAACTTAACATCAGGACTGATGGTCACGAAGTCAATGAAGTTAAGGAATTCTGCTACCTAGGCAGTAAAATAACCAATGACGGACGGAGCAAGGAGGACATCAAAAGCAGACTCGCTATGGCAGAAAAGGCATTTCTGGCCAAGAGAAGTCTACTAATATCAAATACCGGCCTTAATTTGAGGAATAAATTTCTGAGGATGTACGTCTGGAGTACAGCATTGTATGGTAATGAAACATGGACTGTGGGAAAACCAGAACAGAAGAGAATCGAAGCATTTGAGATGTGGTGCTATAGACGAGTGTTGAAAATTAGGTGGACTGAAAAGGTAAGGAATGAGGAGGTTCTACGCAGAATCGGAGAGTAAATGAATATGTGGAAAACACTGATAAGGAGAAGGGACAGGATGATAGGACATCTGCTAAGACATGAAGGAATGACTTCCATGGTACTAGAGGGAGCTGTAGAGGGCAAAAACTGTAGAGGAATACGGAGATTGGAATACGTCAAGCAAATAATTGAGGACGTAGGTTGCAAGTGCTACTCTGAGATGAAGAGGTTAGCACAGGAAAGGAATTTGTGGCGGGCCGCATCAAACCAGTCAGTAGACTGATGAAAAAAAAAAAAAAAAAAAAAAAAAAAAAAAAAAAAAAAAAAAAAAAAAAAAGTGGTCGAATCCATGTTCGCAGAACGACTGTTTCATAAGATATGCTTCAGAATTAATGCAACGATGCGACTAATGTTCGAAATGTCTGGAGGCAATGCTGAAGCGCGATGAAGATATACAGGGTCTTACAAAAAGGTACGGCCAAACTTTCAGGAAACATTCCTCACACACAAAGAAAATATGTTATGTGGACATGTGTGCGGAAACGCTTACTTTCCATGTTAGAGCTCATTTTATTACTTCTCTTCAGATCACATTAATCATGGAATGGAAGCACACAGCAACAGAACGTACCAGCGTGACTTCAAACACTTTGTTACAGGAAATGTTCAAAATGTCCTCCGTTAGCGAGGATACATGCATCCACCCTCCGTCGCATGGAATCCCTGATGCGCTGATGCAGCCCTGGAGAATGGCGTATTGTATCACAGCCGTCCACATTAGGAGCACGAAGAGTCTCTACATTTGGTACCGAGGTTGCATAGACAAGAGCTTTCAAATGCCCCCATAAATGAAAGTCAAGAGGGTTGAGGTCAGGAGAGCTTGGAGGCCATGGAATTGGTCCGCCTCTACCAATCCATCGGTCACCGAATCTGTTGTTGAGAAGCGTACGAACACTTCGACTGGAATGTGCAGGAGCTCCATCGTGCATGAACCACATGTTGTGTCGTACTTGTAAAGGCACATGTTCTAGGAGCACAGGTAGAGTATCTCGTATGAAATCAAGGCGGTGAATCGAGGAAGTACAGTACATACTTACTGAACTAGAATGAGCTCTAACATGGAAATTAAGTGTTTCCGGACACATGTCCACATAACATCTTTTCTTTATTTGTGTGTGAGGACTGTTTCCTGAAAGTTTGGCCGTACCTTTTTGTAACACCCTGTATACATACACTGGCAATAAGTATACTTGCATATCATGTATTATTTTTTGGAAATGGATCGAGATTTTACAACCACCGCGTATTAATTAGGAAGACTGAGCAGCTAAATGTCTCATAGATTACAATACTGTCGTCCGAGAGCTACCTCAGAAACATATATCAATGGGTCATCCAGGATCGAAGAAGTCATTATATCGATATGGAACCTTGTTCTCTCAGCCGTCTCCCAGAGCTCATTTCTGTTCTCGTTGTCCATCAGTGACATTTCATGTGTTATATTCGTGTAACTACCACTCACACGTTGATCACATTAAGTTGTGTCTAAGAGCGAAACCTATGAGGTTCACTGCTGGTCTGTCGTAAGCGGGGGCTGTGTGGAAGGTAAGCGGGTACAGATAGAAGGTAGGGGAGAATGGCCTTACTTTGTGTATAAAATTAATTCACAAGCATCGAGAATGATCGTACGATTTATCCCTTGCAGAAGCAATTCTGACTTCTTTTCCTCCTTGCAGGAAACATTTGTGTCCAGTTATTTTGTTGATAGTGAGTCCTTGTTTACTGTAACTTCCCACCGCTGAAACAGTGAGAAGTAATGTTTATTTGAGAATCATCATATTTTTCTTATGCCTCTTTTCCGCAGTGTTATGTAGTAAACATAGTTAGTAAAGGATTTGGTATGATGGTCTAAATGTCTGCAAAATGTGTAACTGTGCCAGTATTTGGGCACCAGCACAGTGTTCACCTAGTGATGTGTGGAAAACAACTAAAAAACCACAGCCAGGATAGCCAGCACTCTGGTCCATGTCGTTGACTCGGCGGGCGAATTCGGTCCTGGACCGGTGGATGTGTCCATTCCGGAAACGGAGCTTTAACACACATTGCTATCTCGGTGGGTTATAAGCAACAAATGACAGGAATCTATTGATGCCTTTACCACTGATAACATTTGAAATTGGCCCAACAGAAATGTTTTGATTACACTGAAGGTAACATACAAATGCAGCAAAGGACGACTGAGGAGGCCGACGCAATTACGCTTGTAATAAAAGCAGTAGGAGGGTAATGGGGGTGGGGGGGGGGGTAACTTTAATCTTATTGGTACATAGAGGAGGAGTTGACCTTCATTTTCCCGCAAATTTTACGTCATGCAGTTTCCCAACGTATGGGCGTGATATTGGGTTACATCCTGAGCTTGGCTGCACCATACACATGCGTTGGCCGACCACGTGACCATTATCAGCTTAAGTCGTGACCTTGAGTGTACCACACCTCACGTGTGTGGATAGGGCGGGGGTTCTCCTGGCTCAATATAACTCGCCCGATTGCCTCAGGTGTAAGATGATAGCGGAAGTGATACCCCTTTATCAGTGGATTAAGCTGCTTATAACTGGTTTGGGGTTGAATTACCACTGCTCAACTACCAACACTTAACCTTCCGCAGTGCTAAGCCTTACTTCTGAAGTGAAATTAATTTAAACTCGAAAGCTTCTTGTCTCTGGTTGGTCGCCAGCGCGTTTTTCGACTCATCATTGCCAAACCAGCTCCTCACCTGTTCTCTACACATTTCAATCAGCGCCAGTTAATTGACCTGACAGCAGTTATCTTTTGTCAATAAACTAGTTTTATGAATATAAATCAACTTGAGAAATCGGCGCCCATGTATTGTATAAGCTGAGTAGTGTCAATGAAAGACGGCGTGAAGAGATGCGGTAGAGGGGGAGGTATTCCGTCACGTGGATACTGTGCCCGGCTCTGCTGGGAAAGCACACACAACCAGAATTCATGTGCCGCGTCCGGCGCAGAGGCTCGTTAACAAAACAAATACTGCGACGGGCGATACTTCACAGCTGGCGGATTATACGCGAAATTGAAATGTACTCTGTCCGCGAGACTCGACTCATCTCCGCCACGCGGCAGCAGCTGCACAAGGTGCTGTGATGGAGACGGCATAATTGGAACGACCGATTCAATTAGCGCGCGGTAATCGCCCTGGGAAATGAGGTAAGTACAAGAAATGAAAGACAACAAATGAAGAAAGGAGCAGGCCCTCAGTTTGGTCCAATTTCTGGCAAGAATATATACTTATATTCTTATTAAAGAACAGCTTTTTAGAAATGCAATTTGCTTAATCACATCTGAGATTCAATACTAATACAATGTAGGAGATTAGACACAGTATTTTGGTGGTGAGATAGTGTCTTACTTTTGTGAGATTCATACGAATACCGGAAGATCCGATGCAGCGAAATCGATTGAGTGTAACTACCTCGGAGTAAAAAATCTCTTTTAACGATATACACTCCTGGAAATGGAAAAAAGAACACATTGACACCGGTGTGTCAGACCCACCATACTTGCTCCGGACACTGCGAGAGGGCTGTACAGGCAATGATCACACGCACGGCACAGCGGACACACCAGGAACCGCGGTGTTGGCCGTCGAATGGCGCTAGCTGCGCAGCATTTGTGCACCGCCGCCGTCACTGTCAGCCAGTTTGCCGTGGCATACGGAGCTCCATCGCAGTCTTTAACACTGGTAGCATGCCGCGACAGCGTGGACGTGAACCGTATGTGCAGTTGACGGACTTTGAGCGAGGGCGTATAGTGGGCATGCGGGAGGCCGGGTGGACGTACCGCCGAATTGCTCAACACGTGGGGCGTGAGGTCTCCACAGTACATCGATGTTGTCGCCAGTGGTCGGCGGAAGGTGCACGTGCCCGTCGACCTGGGACCGGACCGCAGCGACGCACGGATGCACGCCAAGACCGTAGGATCCTACGCAGTGCCGTAGGGGACCGCACCGCCACTTCCCAGCAAATTAGGGACACTGTTGCTCCTGGGGTATCGGCGAGGACCATTCGCAACCGTCTCCATAAGGTGGGCTACGGTCCCGCACACCGTTAGGCCGTCTTCCGCTCACGCCCCAACATCGTGCAGCCCGCCTCCAGTGGTGTCGCGACAGGCGTGAATGGAGGGACGAATGGAGACGTGTCGTCTTCAGCGATGAGAGTCGCTTCTGCCTTGGTGCCAATGATGGTCGTATGCGTGTTTGGCGCCGTGCAGGTGAGCGCCACAATCAGGACTGCATACGACCGAGGCACACAGGGCCAACACCCGGCATCATGGTGTGGGGAGCGATCTCCTACACTGGCCGTACACCACTGGTGATCGTCGATGGGACACTGAATAGTGCACGGTACATCCAAACCGTCATCGAACCCATCGTTCTACCATTCCTAGACCGGCAAGGGAACTTGCTGTTCCAACAGGACAATGCACGTCCGCATGTATCCCGTGCCACCCAACGTGCTCTAGAAGGTGTAAGTCAACTACCCTGGCCAGCAAGATCTCCGGATCTGTCCCCCATTGAGCATGTTTGGGACTGGATGAAGCGTCGTCTCACGCGGTCTGCACGTCCAGCACGAACGCTGGTCCAACTGAGGCGCCAGGTGGAAATGACATGGCAAGCCGTTCCACAGGACTACATCCAGCATCTCTACGATCGTCTCCATGGGAGAATAGCAGCCTGCATTGCTGCGAAAGGTGGATATACACTGTACTAGTGCCGACATTGTGGATGCTCTGTTGCCTGTGTCTATGTGCCTGTGGTTCTGTCAGTGTGATCATGTGATGTATCTGACCCCAGGAATGTGTCAATAAAGTTTCCTCTTCCTGGGACAATGAATTCACGGTGTTCTTATTTCAATTTCTAGGAGTGTACTTTCAGTAAATGAAAGCTTTCATTAACGAATTAGCTAATTACACGGATGAAATGGTGATTTTAACGTTCCCTCAATGGAATTACTCTCTTTGCATGAGTAGTTACCCCAGGTAACACACAATAGTTTAATCCCGTAAAGATCTGGCTCTAAATGGAACATCTGGTGGTCCGTTTAAGAAGTTCATTGTAACAATACTTCCTTTAGAGCACCTTTACTACCTACCGAAACAATTTTTCCCTACGCAGATCCTGTGCAGCACATCCAACCTTGACAGTGCTCGACCATAAGGAGGTGGCTCGGATAAGGAACACTTCCTGTTTAAAGATGAGTCATGACTTTACTAAATGATCAAAGAAGTAGCAAGTGTTTTCTGATGCTCGGGGAAGCTTTCGTGTAAATGACGGTCAGTGTATGTCACCTCTCTGTTACTGACCTTTCCCCATCCAACACATGAGTTACAGATTGTTACTCACTCCACCCTTCATTAGACTTAGTACTAAGATAGTTTTTCAATTTTTTGCTACATTATCACGTACTTTTTAAGCACACAAAACATGTATTTTTCTCGTCTCATTGACTTGCCGTTCAGTATTGTCTATTGGATCATACATAGAGGTGACAAAAGTCGTCGGATAGCGATATGCACATGTAAAGATGGCGGTAGTATCATGTAAACAAGATGTAGAAGAGCAGTTCATTGGTGGAGCCGTCATTTGTAAGTAGGTGATTCATGTGTATAGGTTTCCGACGTGATGATGGTCGCACGACGGGGAGTTCCTGACTTCTAACGCGGAATGGTAGTTGGAGCTAGAAGAATGGGACATTCAGTTTCGGAAATCAAAAGCGTATTCAATATTTCGAGATCCACAGTGTCAAAAGAGTGCCAAGAACGCCAATTTTCAAGCATTACCTCTTACTTCGGACAACGCAGTGATCGACGGCCTTCACTTAACGACCGAGTGAACTGCAGACTTGTCAGTGCCAACAGACAAGCAATATTGTGTGAAATAACGGCGAAAGTTAGGGTGGGACTTCGGACGAACATATGCGTTACCGCTAGGACACCGCGGGGAAGTGTGGCTTTATTGGGGTATGGCAGCAGACGACCGACGCGAGTGCCTTTGCTAAAAGCACGACATCGCCTGCAGCGCCTCTCCTTGGCTCCTGACCATATCGTTTCTACCGTAAACCACTGGATAACCGTGGCCTGGATCACACGAGTCCCGATTTCAGCTGGTAAGAGCCGACGGTAAAGTTCGAGTGTGGCGAAGACCCCAGGAAACCATGGAACAACAAGCTGTCAACAAGCATTCTGGGAGCTGGTGGTGGCTCTATAATTGTGTGGGCTGTGTTTACATGAAATATACTGGCTCCTCTGGTCCAGCTGAACTAATCGCTAACTGCAGATGGTTACGTTCGGCTACTTGGAGACGATCTGGACCCATTCATGGACTTCATGATCCCAAACAAATATGGAATTTTTATGGATGACAATGCGCCTCATGTCATCGGTCATAGTTGGTTTGAAGAACATTCCGGTCAATTCAAGCGAATGATTTAGCCACCCATCGAATATTTATGGGACATAACCGAGAGGAATTTTGTGCACAAGACCCTGAAGAGAAAATGATGTGTCGACAGAAGTGCCGACACAGTGTGAATTGAGGGGACCGCAATGCACGCTATAAACACACGAAGGATGGCGTGAGGTCTGAAACAGGATACGTAATGAATGCTATAAAGAAAAGTACGTAGCTTTTGGAATACTTAACTTTAATCCATCCTTGTTGTATACATCGTTCTTGATGAGACATGCTTTATACGATAAGTATCAATTGCTATGTAAGGCTAATGGCGCCTTGCTAGGTCGTAGCCATGGACTTAGCTGAAGGCTATTCTATCTGCTCTGCAAAGGACCGAGGCTTCGACAGTGTGCATCGCTAGCTACGTCGTCGTACAACTGGGGCGAGTGCTCGTAAGTCTCTCGAGATCTGCCGTGTGGTGGCGCTCGGTCTGCGATAACTGACAGTGGCGACACGCGGGTCCGACATGTACTAATGGACCGCGGCCGATTTAAAGCTACCACCTAGCAAGTGTGGTGTCTTGCGGTGACACCACAGAAAACACTTTCACAACTGTCGACGGCTAAACATGCAGCATGCCTCAGTATTTCTTCTGGGGACTTTCAACGATTTGTTGAGTCCATACCACGTCACGTTGCTGCACTATGCCGGGCAAAATGAGATCCAACACTGTATTAGGAGGTATCCCATGACTTTCGTCGCCTCAGTGTAATGTTATAGCCTGTGTTGAGCTTAGAGGTCGAGCTTAGGTCATTACAAAGTGAGACATCACATTCAAACCACGACAGCGTTCTTGAGTATATGCATCCAAATCATCTATGCTCTGCCAACTAGAGTGCAGTGCATGGCAAAGGATACAACCATTCCATTGCGTATGGAGCACAGTAAGAACAATTGCTCAAACGCTGGCGATATTGGTATAATTTTGTGTTTGCGGTCCGTACAAGGGCGATAGGCAGGGGTTTTAATATCGTCCTGGATTCATACTTTAGTACACTTTCTGGAAACTTAATGAGTATTATTTCACAGCATAGTTAGATTCCATGTTGAAGCGTCTGTACGTCCAGGTTTCTGAGTTTTCCACTGACTTCAACATGCACTGTTGGTCTCATTTGGTATTATTCCATACTTTTGAACAGTATTCTAGGCTATCTGGGCATGTGATTTGTAGCTATCTCCTTTGTAGTCTCTTTTCATTTTCCCACTATTGACCGAACTGCTCCAGGTACTTCACCTACGATTAAGCTTATATGATCAGTCAACACCAATTCCTACAAATTAACACACTTAATTATTTGTAGTATTTTACTGATTCACACTGTGACTCACGTAAGTTTAAATAATAGAGTGCTACAATTTTTCGTTTTCGTAAGTGCAAAGTATTTCATTTCCGCACGATGAAAGCAAGTAGTCAGCCCTTGCATCACTTTGAAATCATATCCAGCTCTCACTGAATATCTGTGCAACTATAGTGGACAGCATATCTTCATTGATAACTGCACCCGTTGCGAAAACTGTGCTGTTAACATTAATGGGTACACATAGAAAACGATGTGCCATCTAAGACGTTAAAAAAGACGGGATAAAGACGGGTTTCTCCGGGTCTCATACCTCGGGTTCTGTTGGTGATAGGAAAGTAGGGTCAAGTCTTTTGAATAGCCCTTTGGCGAGGGACCATTTGTATATCTAGCAGAAAGAGCGTCGTAGTGTTGGTATCCTACATCACACCGTCATTGTATGAATATTACACACCTCTTCCTGCGTAAGCAAATGGAGCAAATCGTTTGGTTCCTTTGCATTTGATGTGATCTACGGTGTGCCTTAAAGGGGAGAATGGAGACATCTTTAGAACATGAGCAGTTTCTTAGAAAGCCCTCAAACTTTTTAAGAAAAATCTTTTTTCGTACCAAAAGCGCGTCGCGGACGGTCATACGCAGCAAGTTGCTGAAATTTTCACGATATATTCCTAGGACCCAGATCTTTGAAACTTGTCTTGACACCTATATCCGTTTCCGAGGTACAGAGGTTTAAAGTCACTTTACTTTCCTTCACTTTTAACGGTATATTCTATAGCTATTTATCTATATATGCCATCTTCCCTTCAAAACTCTCCGTTAGTGCGTGGACGGTTCCTAAGAAGCCCGCCCCCCCCCCCCCCCCCCCGAAAATGCGTTATTTTTCGGGCTTTCTTCGTACCAAAATAGAGTCGCTAATTCCAGGTCGGCTAAGCTCTGCATTTGGCTGAAATTTTTACGATTTATTCCTATCGTGACGCTCTCGAACAGCCTTGAAAATTTTCTTGACGTTTTTATCCATTGACGAGGTGTAGATGTTCAGACTTACACTTCGCGTAAACTATAAATGGTTCAAATGGCTCTGAGCACAATGGGACTTAACATCTGAGGTCATCAGTCACCTAGAACTTAGAACTACTTAAACCTAACTAACCTAAGGACATCACACACATCGAGGTCCGAGGCAGGATTCGAACCTGCGACCGTAGTGATCGCGCGGTTCCGGACTGAAGCGCCTAGAACCGCTTGGCTACTGCGACCGGCCGTAAACTATAAATTAAACACACAAAATCTGGTGCGAGGCGAAATCTTAGTAACAAACAGCGGCAGAATTGCTAAAGTTTTAACGTTATTAGAAGTACCATCTTCCCGTTCTCAAAAATCATTATACGTTATCGAGAATAGCCCCAACAAACGGTTTTTGGGTATCAAAGCCGAGCCGCAAATTCTAAGACGGCTATGCACAGCAAATACGTGTAATTTTTACAACATATTCGTCACATCCTGATCTCTAACTTCATAAAAATTAACCTACTAGTACACGTAAAACAGACACGTAAAATCCGGTACGAGACGAAAACGTAGTTTATGACGTGACGTAGCAAGGAGAAATATGCTGTAAAGTGTTTCCATTATCATCAGAATGTTTCTGCGAAGCTTATGTTATAGTACTGCAGCACACGAAAAATTTTTGTGCGCGTGAAATCCGGTCGGAGGTGTAAAATTATTTTTGTGTTATTTAAATTTCGCTTAAGTAAACTATCAAAATTTTACTTACCCATAAAGTTCTATTCGTATGAGTGACATGCCCTGCTGTGGCGGGGAAAAGAAGGGAACCAGCAGAAAAATGCTGTTGTCTGAGCACAAAAAATGCGAATTTGCTCCTGTTTATTTCAAAGATCCTGACTGACAAGTGGTGTACCTGCTGCCTCATTCTAGCGTCCTCAGCATCTTTAAAAATTTTCCAAAAAAATTTAGACATGTGAACATGTTCACGGTTTTTTACCCTGAAAGAGACAGTGGCAATGGGAAGGAGAAGGAAAAGTAATAAATAACGGAAGATAGTAGACAGCGGTTCTGATTTACAAAGAGAGAAAGAGAAAATGTGGCTGCTATACGGGAGACAGTGAATCAGAGCGACACAAAGAAATAATGGCAATGATTTGGGCTGAATAGTGAGTGAGAAGGGGCAAATGCGAATGTATAGGTAAGAGTGACTTACAGCGATGGACTAGTGGGCGTGAGAAAGTTACAGTTAGGGAAGTTCGTGGGAGGTGAGTTGCATGTTAAAAAAAGTACGAATATGTTGGTACGCCAAAATTTTTTTGAGCTCCTGAGGAAGGCAGAATAAAGTGGCTGGGATGCCACTTTTTAGTCCGAGTCTTCTAAATAGGAGCATATTTGCCTTTTTCGTGGGAGCATTTGTCAGTTAGTAGCTACTGACAGATAATTAATATAGAGCACCAGCAGCAGTGGTTCCAATACACCTCCCTGCAACAAGCGTGAAATTACTTCTACATCTGTTTATAACACTCTGTCCAAAATAACACGCTGCGTCCTCTCCAAGATATCTTCAATGAAGTAAAGTATTTCGTTTGACACTTCATATTTTGGTATTTTCGATAGTAAGAGATTTCTTGACACATTTCTACAATGAAGTTGAAAATAAGTTTCTAAGTGACAGTTGATTTAGTTACCTTACTGAGATTTTCAACGGAGCTGAAGATAATCCACTGTATATCGACTTAAACAAATCGGTGTAAACATTTTTGTTTGTGGTCTTAATAAGGTGTCCATTCCACTTAATATATATTGATACGACGTACTTTAGAGTGGAGGCTGCGACATCAGGTGTAATAGGGTTGATGCAGTTACATTTCATGATTCTGTCGTTGGAATTGTCAAATACAAACGCGAAAACGGTACAACTGTTACGGAATTGTATTAGCAGAGAAACATAAATTTCGTTATGAGTATTCTATAGAAACATTCGTTTTAGACTGAACCAACATTCGCTTCGAAAGTATTATTTTGATGTAAACGCGGTGCCGACCGTTCCCGGAGATTATTGCAGGGCTTAAAGCCAACAACGGGAGCAGCGTTTCAAATTTAATGTTTCCTCATTAAATGCAGCTCGTTCGTTTTTTAATGAGGATTTCGTGTGCCGGTCTTGGATAGAAAAAGCACAACCCTTACGTGTGGAACGTAACTGTAAAATTTTCACATTTAGAGACAATCATCTTCATAGGCTAAAACAGTACGGTAGCAACAGAAAATAATAACACTCAGAATGTTGTAAATCTTATGTGGAACAATCCTTTCAACAGCGAGTAACGCAAATCAGACGCTCTGGAGCAGTCTTTTGCTATTAATTATTTTATGCTTTTCACATATTCTTGTTCTTCGACAATGAGTTAAAAAGCGAGCTTTATTATAACGTGTAACAACGGTGTCCAAAGGAAGTTTGTCTTTTGCCGACATTATAATACTACTGCTACGAACAATAAATATGAAACTTAGTAATGAAGTCTAAACTGTCACCTCGAAAATACAAAGGTACGTAATACTAATGACATCAGGTTTCAGCAAGATTTTGAAACCTGTACTGTGTTCGAACACTATGACACATCTTTAAGAATATGATCTGCTAAACGTGGTCACACGATTCATAAACTATCATTCTTGCGAAACACAATTAGCCCTTTACTCATAGGAAGTAAGAAGTGCTACCGACAGGAAATCTAAAGTCGATTCCGTATTTTTAGAAAGCTTATGACACCGCTCCTCGCAAGCAGCATTTAGCGTGCCTATGCAGTATCGTCTCACAACTGCGACTGAGTCAGAGTATAAGAGGCCCTTTGCTTTTTTTTATCTATGCGGGAGTTTAAAAAAGTATTCCATATTTTGAGAGGTGACAGTATGTTCAAAAACAAGAGAAAATGTCCCGTAAACATGGGCTGTAGGCTGCATGACATAAGACCTTTTAAGCGCTTGTTCATCTTCGCTACTGCAGAAAACATCTTACCAGGTGTACGAAGTATGAAACCGGAATTTGGTTGGAATAATTACATGTCTGTATTTTGAAACTGATAAACAATATTTTATTCAAAATAATCTCTATTGCTATTTATACATTTCTCCCACCTCTCTGGCAGCCTATGAATGCCGCCTCCCCCCCCCCCCCCGGCCAAAAAAAAAAAACAGTTCTTCTTTTGAAGCGAACCAGTCAGCGAGCCCTTTTCGTACATTTTCACACGAATTGAAGCGTTGTTGAGCTAAAGTGTGTCCCTGTGATGTGATGCAAACATTGTAAGCGGGAGGAGCCAAGTCTGGAGAATAAGCCGCATGCACTAGTATTTCCCAACCTAACGCCTAGATCGTTTCCGTGACCCGTTTTGCTGTGTGTTCAAATGGCTCTGAGCACTATGGGACTCAACGTCTTAGGTCATAAGTCCCCTAGAACTTAGAACTACTTAAACCTAACTAACCTAAGGACATCACACACACCCATGCCCGAGGCAGGATTCGAACCTGCGACCGTAGCAGTCCCGCGGTTCCGGACTGCAGCGCCAGAACCGCTAGACCACCGCGGCCGGCTTGCTGTGTGTGATGGGGCGCTATCATCGAGCAATATGACTTTGTGATGCATTTTTCCATATTTCGATCGTTTATCACGTAACGCTCGATTTAAATCGAGCGATCAGTGTTAACGGTTTCACCAGGTTTTAGCAGCTCATAACTGATGACACACTTCTGATCCCACGAAACACAGAGTACTGTCTTCTTTCCAAAGCCATGAGGTCTTGCACTGGATGTCGATGGGTTGCCTGGATTCACCCATTATTTACGGCGCTTAAGATCCTCAAAATATATCCATTTTTCATCACCCGTCACTATTCCAAGGAGAAACGACTTTCTTTTGTACCTGTCGAGCAGCATTTCACAAGTGGTCTTTCGTTTTGTTTGCTGCCTTTCATTCAGTTCATGCGGAACCCATTTTCTCCACCTTCCCCGTAGCTTTCAACCGAAGAGAAACGGCTTTCTGCGTTACATTCAATTTTTCCGCGAGTTCCTGTTGAGTTCGAATATCATCTTCATCCAATAAAGCCTGAAATTCGTTATCTTCGAACTTTTTCGGTGGTTTCCCGCGTTCGTCTATCCTCACATCAAAATCACCACTTCTGAATTTTTTGAACAGTTACACTGTGTTTTCCCAAGAGCATATTCGCCAATAGCTTCGACATGCATTCCGTGAGGTTCTACAGCAGTTTTCTTCAAATGCTAACAGAACACCAATGCTGTCCGCAAATCTTAATTCGTAGGCAAAAAACTCGACATGTTTACGAATTTGAAACAGTTACCGACATATGGAACTTTCGTTACTGTGTGTTGAGATTCGTCGTCAGCCGTTACAGGAAGTAGATGGCACTGCAGACGCGGTCTGACGGGCCCTACACTGACGGCTGTCACCTTCTATAGCTGAAGTCCGGTTTCATACTTCTACACCTGGTATACCGCTACTATTACGAACGACCTACAGAATGCAGTAAAATATTCGAATACGCTATTGTTTTGGGGAGGAACATTGGAGCTTCTAACATAACCTGCTTGCTATTACTTACAAACTGCACTTGTGGGCCATGTTAAAACAGCTGCTCAATATGGTGACGGTTCCCCATTTAGGGTAACAGGCGTCCGTCATGATGGTTCGTGCAAAAATAGAACTGCAATGCAAAAGCACTTCAAAAACTTATCAAACCACAAACTGGTTCCATTGTAAGTAATATATGCGCTGCGCTTACCCAGAACTGTGTATATGGTTTACAGTAACATCACTAACAGACGTTAAACACATGCTGTATTCATGAAATAACGATAAAAGGGAAATGTGACTTCATTTGTTTACTCCATTCTGTTCGTAACAGCAAATTTATCAAATGGCTCTGACCACTGAGGTCATCAATCCCCTAAACTTAGAACTACGTAAACCTGCCCGAGGCAGGATTCGAACGTGCGACCGTAGCAGCCGCATGGTTCCGGGCTGAAGCGCCTAGAACCGCTCGGCAACACAGGCCGACTCGTAACAGCAAACAGTTGCCGTAGGAGCAGAAGAGGTGCTTAACAGAGTCGAAGGTAAACAAGTGTTCATAGGTCAAACGATGCTGGTGACAATGTGAACAGCCCTCTTAGGTTGTTTGGAGATGATTTCGTCGTTTACCGTATCATTAAAAATTACATAATGATTTAGACAAGATATCTGCTTGGAGTGAAAAGTGACAACTGAATAAAAAAGTGAGAGTACCTCCACTTGAGAACTGAAAAGAATCCGTTACATTTCGGTTGCACAATAACTAATAAAAACTAAAAAGTTGTCGATACAATTAAATACTTAAGGATTAAAATTACGAACAACAGAAACTGGAACCTTCACACAGAAAATATAATGCGGAAGGCAAACTAAAGAATGCGTTTTATTGGCAGCACATTTAGAAAATGTGACAGATCTACTAAGGACTCTGCCTTCACTACCTTTGTCCATCCTCTTTTAGAAAGAGGGGAGAGAGTGTCACTGAAATGATACAGAGTTTGAGATGGATATCATTAAAACATAGGCATTTCTCGTTGCTGAGGAACTTTCCAAGAAATTCCAGTCAGGGCTCGCTCGGAAAGATGTAGATTTTCATTCTTTCCGCGCGCTATTAGAGATTGGAATAACAGAGAATTACGAAGGTGGTTCGATGAGCCCTCTGCCAGGCACTTGTAATTGATTTGCATAGTATTCGTGTAGATTTAGATGTACTGATGGGTTGTAGTGTTAATGATTCATTCGTGACCATCAGAGGCTATCAGATGGCGCTCAGTAGCCCTGTATGTGTATGCTACGTTTTCACTCTGTACGCAGTAACAGCGCTGACTTTTAGAGGTGTATAGAGCTTGCAACGTTCATTATAGGATACAATCCCCCGTAGAAAAGTTGAGGGGCTTCGCACATTTGGTCTGCGGGAAGCTGGATGGACGTGTCGATGGATTGCTGCAGATGTTGACCACAGTGTGTCAGCACTGTTGTGCTGCCTTCAGCAGTGGTCTGAGGAACATCCCCACACTGTGGACCTGGTCCTGGACGTCCAGGCGCTACAGACGCACTTCAAGGTCGACGCGTTGTGGGAGCAGTGGTGGCCGACCGATCATCATCCACGGGCGAAACCCCGCTGTATACCAGTGGCCGTTGGGAACCTTCTGCTTGTGGCAGAATTAAGAACACGTGCGCCCCTTACCAGGCTACCACTACGACACCGCCTATCATGGCTACTCCTGTGTCTTGAAAGGGTTGATTGGAGAGTGGAACGGTGTTGTGTTGTCTTCGGTTGTAAGACTAGGTTCTGTCTGAGTGCGAGCGATGGACGTACATGTGTTCAGTGAACTCGCGATTCCATAGTTCTTTCGCCAACGACACACAGGTCCTATTCCAGGCTTCATGATGTGGGGGCGGCACCAGTTACAACCTGCGGTCGCATTTCATGTTTGCGGAGAGTAATGAAACCAGTGGCCGCTAATCGCACATGTCGCTATCCCTGCGCCAGTGCCATTTCTTCGACAGCACGGTGCTCTGCTTTTTCCACAGGGCAATTAAAGTCCACGTACGGCTGCTGCGTTGCAAAATGCTGTTCGTACTGTTCATCAGTTATCCTGTTCAACACTATCACGAGATCTCTCGAAATAGAACACGTATGGTAGACGATGAAGCGATAGCTTACTCGTTCTCTGTGGCCTGCAAGAGCCACAGTGGACTTACATGGAAGGGGGTAAGATGCTTGCGACAGTTTCTCGCAGGATGTCACTCGGCGCGTTTACGATCATTTGTATGCGAGGTTATACGTCTGCTCTGCGCCAGAGTGTGGTACACTGTGTATTGGTGTGGCTGTTGGGGTATCCTTTACTGTGACATGTGTGTTTCATTTTGCGTGAGTTTGTTACCGAATGTCCGCCTGCTTAGTTGAGTGATTACGTGCTTGCCTCCCATGCAGCGGGCCCGGGTTCGATTCCCGGAAAGGGTGGAGATTTTCTCCGCTCGTGGACCGGTTGTTGTGTTGTCCCTATCATTTCATCCTCACCACCGCCCCGCAAGTCGCCCAATGTGGCGTCGACTGAAATAAGACTTGCACTCGGCGACCGAAGGTCGATGGATGGGGCCACCCGGCCAGCGATGCCATACGCTCATTTCATTTTTTTGCTACCATATACTCCTACAGCTATGAATTACCTGTTACGTCACTTGCCTGTCGGCCTGAGTGGCCGAGCGGTTCTGGGCGGTTCAGTCTCGAACCGCGCCACCACTAAGGTCGCTGGTTCGAATCCTGCCTCGGCCATGGATGTGTGTGATGTCCTTAGGTTAGTTAGGTTTAAGTAGCTCTACGTTCTAGGGGACTGATGACCTCAGATGTTGTCCCATAGTGCTCAGAGCCATTTGAGCCATTTTTTTATCATTTGCCAATAAAAAAGACCCTGTCGTTGAGGACGTTGCCTAGTTCTTTCCGGCAGTTATTTTGATGACTTCCTCTCAAGTAGGTAGCAATGACAATCACAGTAAGAGAAATCAGGACTCGCAAGGAAAGATTGGGGTGTTCATTTTTCTCATGTGGTATTCGAGAATGGATCGCTAAATAATCTGATAGTGTTTCTATGAACGCTCTGCCAAGTACTAGCAAGTGAATTGCAGAGCAGTCATGTAGACGAATTAATGTTTTGTTTCTTTGCAGATACATGGCTACTGTCCATACACAAATTGAAATCACAGTACCATAGCGCGCCAGTATAGGAGACAAAGCAGAATGGCACAGCGCATTAGTCGAGTGGGATATCGCGTGCTGACTCTTATCCCGGCAGCAGCGCAGATTTTGCAGCTGTGTCAGGCTAATCCGAGACCCACTGGGAATACGGGCTCCGCAACAAACTTGTGACGTCACACTAACTGCCTTGCCCGACATATATCACGAACGTTCAGATACGTCTGGGTCCAGATGGAAAATCAGTATGTTAATAAAAAGGTAGCCGATAAAGTTCCTAATTTTATCCTATGTTATCGAATCGTGAGTTTATTTCAATGGGGAGGTACGAACTACTAAACTGGTCTGAAATAGTAGCTCGCTTCCCACAGAAGATGGTCGCTGCAACTGTTAATACCTGTCGTGTCACATACTGTAATGTATGCCACAGGGGCTGTATACTGCGTTGGCCCTGGTCTAATCCAAGTGATATCTGTAGTCATCTGGACTTCCTCTAACAGCGTGTTACTTTACAGTGAGCTGACTAAAGTCGTAGGATAGCGATATATACAACACAAGTGGCGGTAGTATGGCGTACACTGTCCGCTTGCTTAGCTGATTGGTAACGTGCTTGCCTCGTATTCTGTGCTTGCCTCCTATGCTGCGGGCCTCGTCGGAGATTTTCTCCGCTCGTGGACTGGATGTTGTCATCATCATTTCATCCTCATCACCGGCACGCAAGTCACCCAGTGTGGCGTGCACTCGGCGGCCGAAATTCCCCGGATACAAAACTTATAATAGGCCAGTGAATTGGCGGAGCTGTGATTTGTACTCAGGTTGTTGTTGTTGTTTTTGGAGAAGGAGACCAGACAGCGAGGTCATCGGTCTCATCGGATTAGGGAAGGACGGGGAAGGAAGCCGGCCGTGCCCTTTCAAAGGAACCATCCCGGCATTTGCCTGGAGTGATTTAGGGAAATCACGGAAAACCTAAATCAGGATGGCCGGACGCGGGATTGAACCGTCGTCCTCCTGAATGCGAGTCCAGTGTGCTAGCCACTGCGCCACCTCGCTCGGTCTGTACTCAGGTGATTGACGTGGAAATGTATCCGACGTGATGACGGCCGCACGATAGCAATTATCTGACTCTGAACGTGGAATGGAAATTGGAGCTAGACGAATAGAGCATTCCGTTAAGGAAATCGTTCGGGAATTTCGAGATCCACAGTGTCAAAAGAGTGCCGAGAATACCAAATTTTATGGATTACGTCTCACCACTGTCAATGTGGTGGCTGACAACCTCCACTTAACGACCGAGAACAGCGGCGTATGGGTAGAGATGTCACCGCTAACAGACAAGCAACGCTGCCTGGAATAACCGCAGAAATCAATGCTGGACGCACGACGAACGTATCTGTTACGACAGTGCTGCGAATTCTGGCGTTAATGGGAGATAGCAGCTAACGATCAACGCAAGTGCCTTTACTAACAGCACGACATCGTTTGCAGCGCCTGTTCTGGCATCGTGACCATATCGGTTGTTCCCTAGCCGACTGGAAAACCGTGACCTGGTCAGATCAGTCCCGATTTCCATCGTTAAGAGGTGATAGTAGGGATCGAATATGGCACAGACCCCATAAATCCATGGACCCAGGTTGACAGCAAGGTACTGTGCAAGCTGACGGTATCTCCGTAACCATGTGGGGTGTAAAATTATATAGAATGTAGTAACCAGTCGCGGAACCATAATTTATTTATCTTGTTGCAAATCGATTTCGACTGATATCAGTCATCATCCGTGCGCTTTTAAATGATACACGCCTTGGCAGATTTCTATCATGAAGTCAAGGACAGTACTTCTACTTATGGCATGTATCATTTAGAAATACGCACCAATGATGATTGATATCAGTCGAAATCTGATTTGCAACAAGATAAATAAATTATGGTTCCGCGACTGGTTGGTACATTCTTTATAATTTTATATTCCACGGTCGCTGCACAGGACGGGAACCTTATGGATCCCAACATTCAGATGTGGTGTTTGTTTACATGCTATGGAATGTGTTCTCTGGTCCAACTGAACCGATAATTAACTGGAAATGGTAATTTCCGACTACTTGGAGACCACTTGCAACCATTTACGGGCTTCATGTTCCCAAACAACCATGTCATATTACCGGGCCACAATTGTTCGAGTCTGTTCAACCATTCTGAACAAATCGGGCGAATGATCTGGCCACTCATACCGCCCGACATGAATCCGATAGAACGTTTAAGCGACATAATCGAGAGACCAGTTCGTGCACATAATACTGCGACGGCAAAACTTTCGCATTTATGGCAGAATGACTCAATATTTTCCAGGAGACCTCCAACGAGTTTTTGAGTCCATGCCACTTCCAGCTGCTTCACTACGCCGTGCAAAAGGAGATCTGGCACGATATTAGAAGGTATGGCGGGGTATTTCAATGTCAACCAGGATGGCACACACGCAACTACAAACAAATTTACAACCAATGACGTAACTTTATTTCCGAGATAACTGATATTTTATGACTACTAGTCGAACTTCCTGATCTCATGAATTATCAATTATGGGAACGTACCTAGCATCATTGGCAAGGATAACTGTTGTGCGATGTCAAGTGAGTTCCAGTTTTTCAGAAAGCCGAATCAGGATAATGTCGCTTCTGAAATATACGACAGAAGGTCAGAAAGAGTATTAAACTAATTCACTTTTGTATGATTATTATCTTTTCTTTGTTGGTTGTAACTCTCAACCTCCTCCACTGAGTTCTTTACTTCTCCACCGAGCGAGGTGGCGCAGTGGTTAGCACACTGGACTCGCATTCGGGAGGACGACGGTTCAATCCCGTCTCCGGCCATTCTGATTTAGGTTTTCCGTGATTTCCCTAAATCGTTTCAGGCAAATGCCGGGATGGTTCCTTTCAAAGGGCACGGCCGATTTCCTTCCCAATCCTTCCCTACCCCGAGCCTGCGCTCCGTCTCTAATGACCTCGTTGTCGACGGGACGTTAAACACTAACCACCACCACCACCACCTTTACTTCTCCCTCACACTACCCTCGCAACTTGCTACAGTGCGAATCAGTAATATCCCTGTCACAAGGCAGCTGATGGTACTTCGGTATAATACAAACAAATTTACTATTCGCAGTCAGCTACACACTGAGGTGGCAGAAATCACGGGATACCCCCTAAAATCGTGCCGAACCTCTTTTTGCTCGGCGTAGTGCAGCAGCTCTAAATGGCATGGAATGCACATGTCGTTAGAAGTTCTCTGCAGAAATATTGAGCCATGCTGCGTCTATAGGCGTCCATAATTGCGGAAGTGTTGCCGGTGCAAGGTTTTGTAAACGAACTGATCTCCCGATTACGTCCCATAAATGTTCGATGGGATTCATGTCGGGCGATTTTGATAGCCAAATCTTCCGCTCGCACCGCCCAGAATGTTCTTCAAACCAATCACGAACAGTTGTGGGCTGGTGACATGATACATGGTCATCCATAAAAAAATCCATCGTTGTTTGGGAACGTGAAGTCCACGAACGGCTGCAAATCGTCTTCAGCTAGCTGAACATAACCATTTCCAGTCAATGATAGGTTCAGTTGGACCGGAGGACGCAGTGCATTCCACGTAAACACAGACCACACCATTATGGAGCCACCACCAGCTTGCACAGTGCCTTGTTGTCAACTGAGGTCCATGGCTTCGCAGTCTCCACGCCACATTCGAACCCTACCATCAGCTCTTACCAACTGAAATCGGGACTCATCTGACCTGGCCACAGTTTTCCAGTCGTCTAGGTTCCAACCGATATGATCACGTGCCCAGGAGACGGGCTGCAGACGATGTCGTGCTGTTACCAAGGCACTCGTGTCGGTCGTCTGCTGCGACATCCCATTACGGCCAAGATCATTTACTCCTAAAAGTGATGATTAAACAGTATGAAATGGGGTGGACATCCTCCTATTTCGCTAAATTCTCCTGATAGATATGTTCGTCGTAAGTCGCACATTGATTTCTGCCGTTATTTCACGCAGTCTTGCTTCTCTCCTAGCACTAAGTCGTTAAATGAAGACCGCCGGCCACTGCGTCGTCCGTGGTGAGAAGTAATGCCAGAAATTGGGTATTATGCTTCTAGCTGCAACTACAAATCCGCGTCCAGAGTCTGCTTATTACCATCATGTGGCCACTCGTGTGAAACACCATATGAAACATCTGAGTACAAAAGACAGTCCCGCCAATGCACTGCCCTTTTACACCTTGGGCACATGGTACAACCTCCACCTGCGTATGTGCAAATCTCTATCCAATGGCTTTTGTCATCTCAGTGTTTTATCTTGAACAGGTCTTAGGAATTTCACCCTGGATCTCCAAGTGCTTAAGCTTCTGTCTGGACCTACATCGGGTGACCTTTAGTACCAAAACACTTGTTTGGAGGTACATACATTTAGAGAATAATAAAATAGCCACAACTTAATCCACAGAAAAGTTTATAAGCAAAACAATGCCAGAAAATCTAAGATATACAAGGAAACCATAACAAATCGTATTTTATAAGGGGATCCCAACTTGAAAAACAGCTGTATTGCCCATCGTTCTCGAAAAGGAACCAAATTACTAAATTTGAACTATAGAAGCAATGGAAATTTGGATGTGTAAGCACACAGAGACAATTTTAAGTTGCTTCTTAAATAACATTTCAGCACCGTTAAATACCATTTTGTTAAAACAAATGTATACACCTATTGAAGATGAAAAGCAAAAAAAATTGAAACTACCTGGCAGATTAAAACTGTGTGCCGAACCGAGACTCGAACTCGGGACCTCTGCCTTTCGAGGGCATGTAGTCCACCAACTTCTTTTTTTTCTTTGCTAATCTTATTTTGTTCATTATGGTCGTTGCATCTGACCGGGGCGGACGTCCCATGACAACTGTTCAACTTCATCATTGATCCGTTCACTCAGTTTTTTATTACAGTGGGCAGATAACCCTCTGGTCGTTATTGTTCGTTACATTTGTTCGGGACGGACGTATCATGACACCGATGGAAGTTCATTGTCGATCCATTCACTCAGTTTTTTTTTCTTTGTTTAAATCACAGAGGGCAGCTGACCCTCTGACCGAACACGCTGAGCGACCGTGCCGGCATCAACTGAGCTACGCAAACACGACTCACGCCCCGTCCTCAGAGCACAGCTTCAATTCTGCCAGTATCTCGTCTCCTACCTTCCAAGCTTCACAGAAGCTCTTCTGCGAACCTGTGTACCTTCTGCGAACATTCGCAGAAGAGCTTCTGTGAAGTTCGGAAGGTAGGAGACGAGGTACTGGCAAAATTGAATCTGTGAGGACGGGTCGTGAGTCGTGTTTGGGTAGCTCTGTTCGTAAAGCTCTTGCCCACGAAAGGCAAAGGTCCCGAGTTTGAGTCTCAGTCCGGCACATAGTTTTAATCTGCCAGGAAGTTTTATATAAGCGCACGTTCCGCTGCAGAGTAAAAATCTCATTCTGGAAAAAAAAATAGTTTTAATTTTTTTGAAGCGGACTCATAAGCAAATGACCTTAGGCGTCCTACTAACATTGTAAAGATGTCGAAAAGAGGAAGTCCTGTAAGCGCACGTGACTGCCGTTTAATGACATCTATTGTATAATCGACCAGTACATGACCTTATTACTTGGATGATTCAACGAGATGAATGGATGATTATCTAAATTGGAGGTGAGCACAGGGATTTTAAGCTGACATTTCATAGTTCATAGTGTACGAATAATCACGTCAAAGCGAGAGTTATTAGGGAAGGGCGTCCTTTAATTATTTCTTTTTTTGTCTGATTGTATGCTCCATATCAGTTTGAAGTACTTTGTAAAAGGTTACAGCGATGCCTATACTAATTAGCCATACCTGTCGGAATTATAGCCATACGAACAAACCAGATCAACAGATGCCAACATTTATCGGGAATGCACAAAGATTGTGACCTGACATTTCCGGTTTGTAGTGAAAAGCAAGCCGCATAGAAAATGTTTGCACTTGTTGTTGTGCTGAGAAATAATTACATTTTGTTTCAGGCCCTGTGTCTATTATGACAAATCCAGATAGTCCATGGAGTATGTGTTGTGATTCATTGACATCAAAATATTAACTCGGTTAATATTTTTTTTTTCGGATATTGCAGTGTCAATGTGTAGAGAAATAATAATGTTTGTACTTCGGTTTGTACAGATGATCTCTAAATTTTATGCCCTATGTATTCGCTATTGTGGAGACAAATATCCGTTACGAATTATGTATACTGCATGTGCTCTTTACAGGGTAACAAGTATCTCAAGAGACTCAAATTACCGTTTCATTACTGCCTAATGCATTTCGATACTGACAGGTTTATTCGTAGCACGGGGTTCGTGGCAACCCGGTAAGTTTCGTATTTCTCGAAGTGGTTACCCTTAGTGGACTCCGTGCTTTTGAACGTTTCGTTACTCGCTTGTATTTTTCTCCAAAAGAAGTTCGAGCCGACTCGGTAGTTGCCTAATTCCTCCGATTTTGTATTCTCAGCGGGCATTGTCGATAGTGACACTGAGTATCGAACATACTGTGTAACTCGCCACGTTTACTAGCCAGGATGCATTTCTTTGTCCGAAGTCGGCAAAATTCGCAAACTTCCCAGATGTGTTTCGTTTCTCTAGTGATTTCAGACGACGTGAGTGAGCTATAGACGACGTGACGGCCTTGTACGGAAACTGTATGTCTCTCGCATCAATTAGTCTGACCTATTTTCGGTTCTTACGAAGTGTTCAGTTCTGTTGTAAAATTAAATTTTGATCTGAGCTGACTGCAGTGATTTGTTCTAGTTTAAAACGACTCGTCATAGTATTCTTATGAGGTCATACTAACGATGATTTAGCAAATTTTCTCATTGTGTAGTGTAATAATTATATAGAGCAAAAGAGGCAGAGTGACTTTTGTCAGAGATGAGTCAGGAAATAAAGTAAAGTGTAAATGTTGTCAGTACGTCGTGTCTTGCAGCTCTCAAGTATTGAAGAAAAGACATTTTAACACCAAGACTGCTGTTTATTTACTAAGTGACAAGTATCAGGCTTTGTCTATTTCCACAAGCCACGTATTTGTATTTACGATATAGTTAGCGTGGACAGTTCTATTTATGTTATCACACTTAAATGTATCTCATATCTTCGTTATCCAGCATGATGTGACACACTTGACAACAATATTGTATACACAATGGAGAATTTGCTCTTACTGGATTAGAGTGCGTGTCACTTTGGCTTATTTATCGAAACTAGTCATCCAGTAAATAAAAAGTAGCTTTGGTGTTAAATGTCTTTTCTTCGAAGAAAACTGTAATTTTTACTGACAATCCTACTCAGAGAGGTGTCCAAGACAACTTTCAAAAATACGTTAATGCCTTATGACATTCGGCAATAGAAGTAATAAGTAACGAATATTTTGTATCGAACATGTGATTCGACGGTACCGAATACTTAGGGTTCAAAATTTAGTCATTACTTTCACACCCCTAAATAAAAACGTGATTATTTCTTTACACGTTGGCACCGGAATTTCCGAAAAAAAGGTTTGAGGACGTTATCAACTTTTTGATGCTAGTGAATGGACTTCAGATAATCCCTGGACACGCGTTTAACTGCAGATGAACAGCACATGTTTCACCAATATGAATATAAATGAAAATATAGTATGTGCAATGCTCTACTTAATATTATCAAAGAGGGAAATCTTGTTTACTCCAAATATGGCCGTACTGTGAATGTCTTTCTTCTGTTAAAACTTCATGATCTTAGTGCTCCACAATGTACGGGCGAGGACTTCTGGCGAAAACCGGGCACACGTTTTAAGCCTTCTTTTCGTTTTTATCGGACAATATCATACATGCATTTCTCAAAAACTTCGTAACAGTTAGCTGCACACTCCAAGCTGCAAGGAGCACGTATGACCTTCACAGATGCGGATAAAAACAATGCAGATCAAGAGGCGTAGCTCTTAGTCGTAGTTGCCACTTCCCACGAATATTTTCACCCCTGCGTCGAAGCGTAGCGTTTGATTGCATGGAGCATTGAGTGGATCGTAAGTACTATCAGTAATGTGGTGCACGTAGCATGGCAGGCAGGCGAAAGGAGCACCAAATACCCGCGTCTGTCCATCTAGTTGCTGATAAGGCACTTGAGTCCTGAAAAGAGTGCGCTGCAATCGCCGTGCACCAAGCGTGTACGGAGGATGCTAAGTTCACCCAACCTGGATATGATGTGACGTCATTATGACGTATATGCGCTTTAGTCGATTAACACACCTATCGACTTTTACGAACGTTCGAGATTCTAAACTGTCGCAAGCGAGTGGTTTGTTTCGACACGTGCGATTCTGAAAACAGCTCAGTGTGGCAGCGTATAAGCATTTCGCCAAGATAAAAGAGCTGGATACTAATTCCTGACCGTGGCCTTGAAAACACCACGTAAAAAAGTGAAGTCTTCTTATGTACCGACCAGATTAGATTGTGTGATTGTTGTATTGAATACTTACGCCGAAAGTAATATTTATTTATTATCAACATGTTAGTATGGTTTCATACAATTGGTCTTGTCAGTACATATTAGATTGTAGCAGCATACTCTTGCTGACTTTTTTTTCTTAATTTATATAGCCGAAAGAGAACTCGTGCAAGTTTGTTAGCTAAGTAATTTATATGTCCATCCCAAGATAGTCTTTTATCAACCATAATTCCAAGCAATTTTACACTCGGACCGCAGAGACAGGTACCTTAGTGTCCAGTAATGACTGATGTGTAGAATGACTGAATTTCGAACTTAAAAAGAAAAATATGAGGCATTGTTGAGGAAAAATCGTCAACCGGAGATGAAATACGAGGGGAAGTGGATTTCTCAATGTAATCTTAACCAAAGGTTAGTGTCTAGTACTGATTGACGTATGAAATGATTGAATGCAGTGTCAAAGCATTCCATGGTGGTAAGCTTTCCTCTCATTAGTCTCTCGAATGCTGAACACATAATTAGAGACGAGCAAACGAAAAACAACGCACAGGACACAAACACAGTACAATACACGATTTAAACGCAAAACACATTTAAACGAATGGCGCAGAGCTCAGCGCTACCCTGTCACAATCTCTCGAAAATTCACAAAGGTCGAATAGTCGATATACGGTTTCTATCGTTTTCGATGTAGCGTGTATACGTCATAATGACGTCACATCGTATCCAAGTCCGGTGAACTTAGCATCCTCCAGCGTGTACTCACTGAAGTCCGCGTTTCGGTGGCAGCCATGCTGGCGACGGTGGCGCCGCGCTGCGGAGGTTGCCGTGGTTACCGGCAGCTCCATGGGTACGCGAGGCCCGCGGCCGTGGGCACCGCACGCATCCTGAAACACGAACAACGGCAGCTGTTAACGCTGTCTGTCCGCGTAATACAGGTAGGTAGTAGGGGGTGCCACGCAGCGCTAGCCATCGCCGCAAGACGGGCTCCTGTTCTGCCGTGGTCTGATGGGGCAAACGCTGCCCCACTGCAGAACACAAACATTTCTGGAAATTGTTGACTCTGTTGCCTGTGTAGCCGGATGCCCCTCCCACCACGGTGACGCCAGTTTGATATGTAATGAGAGGGAAGTCCCCAGCATAAAGAAGTAGAATGTTTAGACTAGTGTCTAGCGGACTGTTCAGAGCTGGCGTGGCTCTTACAGGGTGAGCGTCTACCCTACAGGTCACGGATTATGATCAAGTTTTGGAAGGACTGTCTATACTTAAAATTTTGAGATACATATTTAAGCTTTTTGTTAGACACTCCAAAGTTCTGAAAAAGTCTAGATAGTATTTTCAATGTTATACATCGAAAGATCGTCTAAAAACAAACATTTATACTAACGTAATATGGGGCCAAATTTAATAATCTTCGAGCTATTAACGTTTGTGTGTTTTCATGCTGTAGCTAAGGTATCCTCATCTACCCGTCTAGAAGAGCGATATCGCGGTCGAGCGTTGGACTACTAAACTGCTGGTCCGTGTACGTTTCTCGGTCTTTGCTTTTCTTCTCATTCGATATTTTTTTCCGTATGTCTGCCTTTTTTTAAGTAAAGCATCGGGAGTGTGATTAATAATAAAACATGTGTATACAATGCACTGATAGCTATTTTCATCGTGATACAAGACGCTCTGCGCCAGAACTTTCGTAGATGATGATGCTCAAGCGGCCTGCACTGCGAAAGCGATACCTAAGGAATTGCATCGTATTACTTCAACAACATGCGACGTCACAGCAGAGCAGAGAATTACAAGCTAGGGTGGATGCTGTTAAAATTCATGCGTTGGTCCATAGCCTGCTGCCCGCGCCTGTCTTTCTAATGGTTCAAATGGCTCTGAGCACAATGGGAGATAACATCTGAGGTCATCAGTCCCCTAGAAAGTAAAACTACTTAAACGTAACTAACCTAAGGACATCACTCACATCCATGCCGGAGGCAGGGTTCGAACCTGAGACCGTTGCGGTCGCGCGTTTCCAGACTGAAGCGCCTAGAACCGCTCGGTCAGAAAGGCCGCCGATCCTGTCTTTCAGAGTATGCTTTCGTACACTTGATACGTACCCGGTATGAAATGTGACAGATCTGTTTCTAGCAACATTAATCAGATATGTTTCCCACGAAGAATGCTCCCGAAAAATGTCAATGCGATGAGATTTCGTTCATGTATTGCGCATGTCGCGAGAAATATTTATATTTTGCCTGTTTTGCCTTTTTCTATGATAAGTTTCTAACCACTCATTACGAGGACGCTCACAAATAGACGACCAGATAGGATTATACAGTAATATACTTTAGGTATATTTTTGTACTGTGTATCACGACGAAAATAACTTTCAGATTATTATATACACTTATCTCATTATCAATTCAATCACACCTTCCGACGTCTTCTTTAAAAAAAATAATATTCCGATTACCAGAAGATTATCAAATAAACGGAGAAATATATCGAATGACAAAGAGCCACGCTGAAGATTCGAACTCGGACCAACAGTTCGTCCGTCTTTTGCCTTAACCGCTCGACTGCCCACCTCGCTCTTCTACAAGCGTCGAAAGACGAGTACCCTAGCTACAGCATGGAAACCAAACCCAAACACGTTAACAACTCAAACATTATTAGCTTTGGATCCCACGTTATTATGGTAATAAATATTTGTTTGTAGACGATCTTTCTATGTACAGTACTGGAAATACGATTTTTCCGTCACCAACTTTGATCATGAATCTTTTCAGAAACAAAGGACTGTCTAGGGAAAAGCCGAAGCACTTCTATTTTTATTTTCAATTAGATCATCCTTCCAGAACTTGATTAAAACCGGAGACCCGCATTCTCAGTCCCTCATTTTGGTACTTAATCTCTGAGGTGGAGTCTCCTTCGCTCCATCCCCACCCCACAGAAGATACATTAAAAAAATATTTTTCAGTACTGCACTGCAGAATTTATATAGTAGGAGCTATTTCAATACTTTCCTCCAAGGATTTAAATAATTATCGTCAATATGTTTAGAATTGTTGATATAGAATGATGTCTTTTAAACAGGTAGTAGATAATGTTTACGGTACGCCTTCAAATTTCGGTTAGCCCCACGTAAGAGAGGTTCCGGGGCGTGCCTTCGACGGTGTACAATTGTTGTGGACTTACAGAAGGCTCAAGTAACTGACATGAGATTAAGACAGCCGTACGAACTTCCACAAGTTGTTGACCTTACCTTGCTTGCAACGAAGCGGCATCAACGGAGTGGTCGAATCTTCAATCCTGCTCTCTGTAGCCCTCCATTATACATTAATGCGTCACTAATCGACTTTCAATTGTAATGTTTTGATGGTGCAAGCATAGTTATTTTGTTTCTGGCCATGGCAGTTCTTTCTACTGTAGCAAAAGCCATGCTGCGGGCGGGAGTTTCACAAACAATTGGGTAAAACAAGTGCGACAAATGTGTGTCGTTAATTTAAGTTGCTAAGAAATTCCTTGTTTACTAACAGCGTTTCCCTGGTAAAATACGTTATATCCAAATTTATTTATTTATTTTGCCTGAGGTGCAGTTTGCTGATTTCCTCAATGTGTGTTTTAGACAGAACCGCCAAAAATGCTGAATTACAATTGAAGAGAACAAAAAAATAGCGGTTCTCGCCATTACTCGACTGTCTGACTACACTGTTAACAGATTCGCAGACTTCCCTAATATTGAAATTACGAGCTGTAAATGGTTCAGAGTTAAAGTCGACCAAGTCCTCTTGTGGCTACTCTCAACCCCATAGTATTGTAAAAAATAAGTAATTTTGCTTTTTAGTATTGTATCTAGCCATGGGTAAGTTTTCATCTATAAGACGGTGTTAGACCTCTTAACCTCAAAAGTACAGTCGTTTGTTTTCAGAGTTATAGCGAACGAAGTGATCTATAGTGCTGTTTTATAACATCTACAGTTTCATGGTATATCTTTTTTGGTTTAAGTGTTTCATAAATATACAGCTAAACGTGCGTTTGAGCGTTGATAGTGTCGTAGCAATGCTCTGCTCAAGAATCGCATGGGGAGGGAGTAATCTTGGAGAAGGGCGGGAGATACGGGAAGATTCCAGTTATATTACATCATAGTCGTGCAGAGATTCCGAAAGCAGATATTGGGTTGTAAGGCGTGTCCAGAAGCAGATAGAGACTCAGATCACAATTTACTAATGACGAAGAGTAGGCTGAAGTCAGAGTAATAAGGAGGAATCAATGCCCAAAGAAGCGATTACGGAAGTATTATGTAATGAAAAGATGCGCTTTAAGATCTCTGAGGCTGTAATCAGTAGTTGTCAAATTTTTCTGCTCAAGAGCAAATAACGATACTGTGGGGCGGAACTTCGGGCCGCATACGTACCGATCTAATTATTAACTGGTAACCTACATAAATTAGTGTGGTCTTGTTACTAATTATTAAAGTAAATAAATAATTCTATTGTGAGGCCTCAATAGACGAGCCATAGTAAGGGCATGATGAGTTACTTGCCCTCCCAGGTGTTGATCGGTAAAAGTTGACACTATTCGGAAAACTTCGTATCGACTGTTCTCAGTTTACATTCCTGCCAACCCTAGCGACCCCATACTTGAGACACTTGTAATTGCCTGACGAAGCGTTGTTGTATCGTCTCTGTGAGCAGATGATTAATTGACTAATAATAATAACTGTACTTATTTTTAGATGCATTATACAATATAAGACACGATATTAAGTGCTGGCCGCTGTGGCCGAGCGGTTCTAGGTGCTTCAATCCGGAACCTCACTGCTGCTACGGTCGCAGGTTCGAATCCTGCCTCAGCTCGTGGTCGTGCGGTAGCGTTCTCACTTCCCGCGCCCGGGTTCCCGGGTTCGATTCCCGGCGGGGTCAGGAATTTTCTCTGCCTCGTGATGACTGGGTGTTGTGTGATGTCCTTAGGTTTGTTAGGTTTAGGTAGTTCTAAGTTCTAGGGGACTGATGACCATAGATGTTAAGTCCCATAGTGCTCAGAGCCATTTGAACCATTTTGAATCCTGCCTCAGGCATGAATGTGTGTGATGTCCTTATGTTAGTAAGGTTTAAGCAGTTCTAAGTCTAGGGGACTGATGACCTCAGATGTTGCATGGGGGCTTATTTAAAATAGAATGCAAATAATTTTAATTTTTTTGCTTCAGTAGCTGTCTGTTCGGTTACGAAGTCTCGTAACGGTTGGCCCTGACTAGTATTATTACGCTATCTGACTGCATAGAACAATAACAAAGAATGAAATGGACATTTTCATTAACACAATTAATTAATTAAGTCCCCAGCAACTATAAAACCTACGAAACCAAAGCACAAGTGTAACTGTTCTGCGTGTGGAAGTATAACTCAACGTACGCATCTGGCACGGTTCTTCTTCAATAACACAAGAATTTTAAATATCATTTATACTGAATTAATTAAAGAAAATAAAAATACCATAATTACTCAAGAGAACCAGAATTACACTCTAATCCAAGAACACAAGCCAGATGCTTTGTTGACTGAACCTGTAATGACGCATTATTTAAAACATGGAAAATAATGAAAAATAAATCAAGTTTCGTAACCTTCATATATTGACCAAAATCACTCTAATCATTACAATATATCTCCACACCGACTCGCTATTACCACATCTCAACAAGAACTTTTCAGTATCACATCTCAGCAAGCACTCCCTACTAGCACATCTGAACACGAACTGACTACTACGAGTCCTGGACAAGCACTGCCACTACGACATCTCAATAATCACTGCCAGTGGAGGCGGCGGAACAATGCTCTCTAGCGATCTCTGGCGCTGTGGCTCAGTGTAGCCACCTTTCAGTGTTAAGTCCCATAGTGCTTAGAGCCATTTGAACCATTTTTTTCGTAAGTGTTTATTAAATGTTCTGAATGTCATTGCGTTGTATCACAACAGTCTTAATTTAATTTCATATGCCTTGCTACATATAATGACCGCAATTGTAGATGACCGCTTCTATAATCCACATTTATGAACCCACGTCAGTACCGCTCGAAATCCGTATGAAGACACATAACTATACGACGCCAGTACTGGAAGACAAACAATGAAAACATCCCCTCTTACGTTTCATAACCTCGCAGTGGCCAAGCTTCTTATTTCTGTGGTGCTGAGGTAAGAATTTGATGATTCCATAATAAGCGACTGGACAGCTGATTCATTTTCCTAGTCATTATGGCGGGAAGGGAAAGATCGAAGTGATGTAATAAGCTCTCCACAAGACGTAGATATCGAGAATCCGAACTCTATGCAGCAGGTTAAGGGAATGCCGTTCATGTTCTACGACTGCTCCTTGTATCTTCTTCGTAAACGATTTCCATCTAAGTGTAGCCACTTCGAGTGGAGAACGGTCAATTATGATTCCCAAATCTGTCCGTCGACCACCGTCATTCATAAAATGACAGCATTAATAAAGCCCTGTAATTTCGTCAATCGACATTTGACTTCGTTGAGGAGGGCATCAGATACAATACATCCAACGTAGCTTTAAGTAATGGACTCTCAGCGGGAGGATGGAGTAACACCATCACATCATCCGCGTTTGCGCGTGCCGAGATCGTCTCGCCCGAGTGTGTCCATCTTTGTAATTAAGCGATGATTCTTCGAAGAAGGGGCTCAAATGATAGGGCAAACAACGACACTGAAAACAGAATTCCCGGAGCAAACCTCGTACGAAAGGTAACAGCGGGCGTGAGTTGGCCATTGACAGCCACCGAAGCTTGAACACCCGCAAACAAATTATACACGATCCTGCGCGCGTCAGTTGCGAACCCAGCGGCCACAGGAAGCCATAGCTGATCTGGTCGAACGCCTTGTCAAAATCCAAAATTGACAGAGCAGCAGGAACAAAAGTAACAGCGGTTACCGATATGATGTCACGACAATCTGCTAACGGCGTCATAACAGTACGCGAAGGAATACGACTTTGGCGGTCAGCAACAGCTTTCCCCAGTAATGCAGACAATCGGCTATTCACCGCCCTCGCCACGGTCGTGTAATCAAAATGTAATAAGGTCATCGGACGAAATTTATCAGTTGATGCCTGACCAGAATTTTTAGGAATTGACACAATTTTGTCAACTTTAATCGGGTCGGGTTCAAATGGTTCAAATGGCTCTGAGCACTATGCGACTTAACTCCTGAGGGCATCAGTCTCCTAGAACTTAGAACTAATTAAACCTAACTAACCTGAGGACATCACACACATCCATCCCCGAGGCAGTATTCGAACCTGCGACCGTAGCGGTCGCTCGGCTCCATACTGTAGCGCCTAGAACCGCTCGGCCACTCCGGCCGGCAATCGGGTCGGGCACAAACCCTTCTCTCACTAGTTTGTTCAAAATCAATGCGAAAGTGGTACCAGGTAGAGGCCAAAAACGCACAATATAAATCCTTAGGAAGACCATCCAACCCCAGCGAATTGCAAGAAGGCCATCTGACAATGAGGTCATAGACATTGTCACATCGAAAAGCTTCTAAATACGCAGCATTAGAGCAGGTGTAAGTCTACAAATAACTGGGATGACGTATCGACAGGAACGCGTACCTCATACAGCCCAGCATAGAAAATTTGAAGAGCATCCAATACGTCCTTTTGTGCCGTCACAACAGTGGCGTCCTCCATCTGCAGAGACGTGATACACATACGTCAACGACGAGTCTGTTGCCGAATGAGATGATCTACAGAAATCAATTCATCCGCAACCACGGATAGTGATTTGGATCTCAACCTTAGCCCTTTCATTTGACGTTGCTTCAACAGTAAGAACTGCGCCGTTGCTCGCCTGACTTGTGCAATCTGTAGAGGAGGCTGATGCACACTTTCATACAGGTCACATAAGAGACAGTAGTAAAACTCTTACGTCTTCCGAAATTCCAGCGCTCTATCAGCGCAGAATTATATCAACTTTTGTCTGAGCCACGGCTTTGCCAGTTGAGACATTCCTTCCAAAACAGAAGTTTATGGCGCAGTTGAACGGAGACTACGATCCCACATTTCCCAGATAACCTCATCGGGAGAGAGAGATCCTCCAAGTGGGCCACATTCAGCATCCAGGGCGACAGAAACAATTTCACTGCTGTCACGAGCGATTTAAAGCGCAAGTCACTGCACAGTAGCCACTGAAGCTGGCGGGGATGACATCCTCAGCCAAAACCCTATCACACATCCTATCAGATAAACAAAGTTTGTCAAGGCTACCGCTAGATGTAGCATAAAAATAAGTAATTTGAAAGAGCCGGATATTTATAGGCCTATAAATCTGGCAGTTTCAAGGAACTAAAAAAACCTTGCGGTTCCCGGCAGAAATTGAAATTGGAACGCCGATCTGCAGGACGCAACACACAGTAAAAATCAGCATCACAATATTCTGCGGACTTTTCCGTAACAAATGGACCACCTCTTCCTTATAAATTCGTGAAGTGTCCAAAGTGCGTCCGGTACATGGTGCAGCATAAAGAAGAATCAAGGTCAGGCGAAGAAAAACACGTCCTATTACTGTACCATTATCAAAAATTTCGATCACTTCAGTGGGAATGCCCTCGCTAAAAAACAAGGCAGTCTCAAATGGTTCAAATGGCTCTGAGCACTATGGGACTCAACTGCTGAGGTCATTAGTCCCCTAGAACTTAGAACTAGTTAAACCTAACTAACCTAAGGACATCACAAACATCCATGCCCGAGGCAGGATTCGAACCTGCGACCGTAGCGGTCCTGCGGTTCCAGACTGCAGCGCCTTTAACCGCACGGCCACTTCGGCCGGCCAAGGCAGTCTCCATGGAGCATTCGGGACCCACAGTAAACACAGTGAAAAAAACGTGGACAGAAAAGCGAGTAAATTTTACTTCTTGGAAGAATGCGACAACTGCCTAGGAATCGTGGATAAACGGACGCAACGAAGCGTGCGGCAGAGCCAATTCCACCCTATTAATGTTTTAAGAAAGAAACGTATAATCTGGCATACTTAAATAACAAAAAAAAAAAAAACTCGAGCTGCTGAGAAACTGAAAATCGTTATCAAACAGTGTGAAGATCCACTGCCGAGACCAGTGACAAGCTAGAGGGTGGAGGGCTCCCACCCCCGCCTTTGGAATCTTTATGTTTCTCCTTCTTATGAGGCACCACCCTCTCAGGTTGGAAGTGTTGTGTCCAACAACTATGAAAGGTTACAAGATCGAGAGTAGGGAACGTAGGCGGTTTTTGAACACTAACTAAAGTGAGTGACAAACAAGGATCCTCAGAGGCCCACTGTGTTGGACAAGGTCCTTGCAATTTAGATTGACATACAAGAGATGGATCAGGCACCATAACATCTGGGTCGACAGGTAGGATTTCATGGCCACCAGTGTCCACCCCCTTAGCTGAATGGTCAGCGTGACGAACTGCCGTCCAAAGGGGCCCGGATTCGATTCTCGTTTGGGTCATGGATTTTCTCCGCTCAGGGACTGGGTGTTGTGTTGTCTTCATCATCATTTCATCCCTATCCGGCGCGCGGGACGCCCAATGTGGTGTAGAATGTAATAAGATCTGCAACAAGGCGGCTGGACCAGCCCCATAAGGGGCCTCCCGGCCAATGAAGCCAAACGCTAATTTCCATATCCATGGCCACCAGTAGCCACCACTGGAGTAAGAGCAGTTGGCCATTCCAATATTACGTGAATGGGTGACATCAAGGGAACATTAATTTTAGGAACGCCTTAATTTGCTGCTGTTGAGTCATTGGAACATTGGAAGGTTCAGCTTATGTGGTTCCGGAGAGTTACCTGTACCGCGGATGTAGGAGAAATATTGGTGACCCCAGTAGCTGTTTTCGCACTAACGATCTCATCAGGAGTGCAGCACTCAGCACTACAAGATATAGCAACCGACCAACTTACTTCAGAGAGGGCTGTAGGGTTGTATGAGGAGCAGAGTACCCGACTCCTCATCCAGCGTAGGACGTCTCTTATGTCGCACTGCGGACACTGCCGGCTTGGTAACAATTTCAGGACCGTGCTGCGAGAGTAGAGGTGGAAGGCCGGGAGCAGTAACCTGTATAACCCTCTGAAAGACGTGGCACCAACCTCGTGAGCAGCAGAAACTAAATCAGCTAACGTCAATTTCAAAAGAGACTGAAATCTAATACCCGCCGCTGGCAGTTTAAATCTGAGAGGTCCACTTTTAAAGCGGAGGAAGCATTTACCCACTTGCCAACTTTACATCATACGAATGCGGTGACCACAGACCTGCACAAGGGAAGGAATGTTACGTTTGACTACTACATCCACTGAACGGATTCCGCTATAATATTGCAGCCAGTGTTGAATGGACCAGCGTTAGTGTCGTATACGCTTCACACCACTATGAGGCTCACTTATCACTTAAGAAAACTGTCTTCAACTTTCGGCGTGAGACTGAACACTCGAGCATTAACATAATAATGTTTCGCGTTAGCAAGAAGACATATACTTAAGCAGCCATCCTGTGCTTAAAGCGAACTTGAGAACCATGACGCAAAAGCCACCTATTCTCTTGTAATCGCTCCAAAAATATTACGAAAAAGACGGAGTTATCAGAAACAAAATAAGCAGTATGTAACCGATCACAAAAGAATTGTACCAACAAGCCAGTCATGAATCTCCAAAGATCCGCGTGGCACAGAATGCGTGAATTTTTCGAAAATAAAACTGACTTACCTTTCCACGTGTGACTCAATGCGGACATTATGATCGGACTGCGCCGCCGCTGACGGACACACACAACAGATGACGCAACGGACCAGACAACGATGCGACACACGCCCGGACACAAACTAGTCTGAGGAAACGCTGTCCAGCCACGCGCGACTCCGCGGTGAGACGGTGAACTAACAACTTTCCCGCTCGGCGATCGAGGCCGACAAACGCCTGAATTCACCGACCTCAATTAAAGTTAAGCCCATCTTCAAAAATGGTTCAAATTGCTCAGAGCACTATGGGACATAACAGCTATGGTCATCAGTCCCCTAGAACTCACAAGGGAACCTCCCCATCGCACCCCCCTCAGATTTAGTTATAAGTTGGCGCAGTGGATAGGCCTTGAAAAACTGAACACAGATCAATCGAGAAAACAGGAAGAAGTTGTGTGGAACCGTGAAAAAAATTAGTAAAATATGCAAACTGAGTAGTCCATATGCAAGGTAAGCAACATCAAGGAAAATGGGTGCTCAGCAGCGCCGTGGTTCCGTGGTTAGCGTGAGTAGCTGCAGAACGAGAGGTCCTTGGTTCAAGTCTTTCCTCGACTGAAAATTTTACTTTCTTTATTTTCGCAAAGTTATGATCTGTCCGTTCGTTCATTGACGTTTCTGTTCACTGCAATTAGTTTAGTGTCTGTGTTTTGCGACCGCACCGCAAAAACCGTGCGATTAGTAGACGAAAGGACGTGCCTCTCCAATGGGAACCGAAAACATTTGATCGCAAGATCATAGGTCACCCGATTCCTCCACGGGAAAACACGTCTGATGTATTCTATACAACACTGGTGAGGGCATGTGCGTCACATGACAGGAATATGTTGTCGACCCACCTAACTTGTACACTTAGCGAATGGGTAAAAAGATTCTTCTACCTTGCCCGATTTAGGTTTTCTTGTAGATGTGATAATCACTCCCAAAATAGTGATGAAAACATAAGAGTTTGTCACATAAACTGAAAATAAAAAATTAAATTTTTCACTCAAAGGAAGACTTGAACCTAGGACTTCTCGTTCCGTAGCTGCTCTCGCTAACCACGGGACCACGGCGCACCTGGACTCCTGATGTCCTTGAAGTTGCCAGACACTAAACTAATTGCAGTGAACAGAAACGTCAATGAACGAACGGACAGATCATAACTTTGCGAAAATAAAGAAAGTAAAATTTTCAGTCGAGGAAAGACTTGAACCAAGGACCTCTCGTTCTGCAGCTACTCACGCTAACCACGGAACCACGGCGCTGCTGAGCACCCATTTTCCTTGATGTTGCTTACCTTGCATATGGACTACTCATTTTGTATATTTTACTAATTTTTTTCATAATTCCACACCTTCCTGTTTTCTCGATTGATCTGTGTTCAGTTTTTCTAGGTCTATCCACTGTGCCAACTTATAACTAAATCTGAGGGGGGTGCGATGGGGAGGTTCCCTTGTCAGCACTACTTAAACCTAACTGCCGGCCGCGGTGGCCGTGCGGTTCTGGCGCTGCAGTCCGGAACCGCGGGACTGCTACGGTCGCAGGTTCGAATCCTGCCTCGGGCATGGGTGTGTGTGATGTCCTTAGGTTAGTTAGATTTAAGTAGTTCTAAGTTCTAGGGGACTTATGACCTAAGATGTTGAGTCCCATAGTGCTCAGAGCCACTTGAACCACTTGAGGCAGGATTCGAACCTGCGACCGTAGCAGTCGCGCGGTTCCGGACTGAGCGCCTAGAACCGCTAGACATCTTCAAAAATTACTGTCTCTGCAAGTATTATTGTTTGTTTCTGGTCACATAAACTAGCCATCGTAAGGGGCTCTTGACGTTGGTTGACTCTTTTGTATTCAACTGTTGCTAGACGTGTATCATTATAAAATGCGACTTGAGCTCCGCAGGTAGTATGAATACTTGATTCGGTCCACATGCGGTCCGCACCCCGCAGTTGGACGACCACTGTTATGGATGCTCTGATAGTGAATAGCTCAGTAGGCAGTTCAGTTCAAGAGGAATGGACATCTTTAAAAGGGGCAGTTGGACAGTAAAACATAGGTACAAGGAAGGTAACTGTGAAGAAATCATGGGCAACAAAAGAAATTATTCAGTTGATTGACGAAAGAAGGAACCAAAAAAATGTTTAGGGAAATTCAGGAATACAGAATACTGTGTAACTTAGGAATGAAATAAATAAGAAGTGCAGGAAAACTAAAACGAAATGGCTGCATCAAAAATGTGAAGAAATCGAAACACAGATGATAGAAGGACTGAGTCAGCTTATAGAAAAGTAAAAACAACCTCCGGGGAAATTATAAGTAAGGGATGTAAAATTAAGAGTGTAACAGGAATTCCACTGTTAAATTGAAGGAGAGAGTGGATAGATGGGAAAAGTAGCATGAAGACTTTTATAAGTGTGAGGATTTGTCTGACAAAGTGATGGAAGAAGAAACAGGTTCAAAATGGTTCAAATGGCTCTGAGCACTATGGGACTTAACATCTATGGTCATCAGTCCCCTAGAACTACTTAAACCTAACTAACCTAAGGACATCACACAACACACAGCCATCAGGAGGCAGAGAAAATCCCTGACCCCGCCGGGAATCGAACCCGGGAACCCGGGCATGGGAAGCGAGAACGCTACCGCACGACCACGAGATGCGGGCGAAGAAACAGGAATCGACAGTGACGAGATAGGGGATTCAGTGTTATAATCAGAGTTTAAGGGAGCTTTGTATGACTTAAGATCAAATAACGCGGAATAGATAGGTAAATTCCATCTGAATTTATAGAAACACTGGAGAAAGTGGGAACAAAACGACTATTCATGTTGATGTGTAGAATGTATGAGAATAGCGATATTCCATCAGACTTTCGGAAATACATCATCCACACAATTCCGAAATTGCAATTGCCGACGTGTATGAGAATTCATAAAAATATTGTACAGAAGACTGGAAAAGAAAGCTGAGAATCTGTTAGAGAAAAGGTACCAGAGAGGCAGTGGCCTAAAGAAAAATAAAGACAAGTTCATAGGATTTGCCGAAATGGAAGAAGGGTTCGGGGGTAAGATATAGAGAAACGGGGGGTGATGTAAAATATATATAAGAAACAAGAAGGTACAGTAAGAGTGGAAGACAAAGAACAAAGTGGCCAGATTAAAATGGGTGTAGGACAGGGGCGTAGTCTTTTGCCCCTGCTGTTCACTCTAGGCAACCGTTGGCAAAAATAAAAGAAAGATTCAGAAGTGGGATTAAAAATTAGAGTGAAAGAATATCAATGCTAATATTCGCTGAGTGACATTGCTATCCTCAGTGAAAGTGAAGAAGAATTATGGTATCTGTTGAATGGAATGAACAGTTTAATGAGTACAGAATATGGATTGAGGGTAAATCCAAGAAAGTAGAAAGCAATGAGAAGTAGTACAAATGAACAGCGAAAAAATTAACATCAGAATTGGGAATTCTGGTACTTAAGCAGCAAAATAACTGTGATGGACGGATCAAGGAGGACATAAAAAGCAGACTATCACTAGCAACAAGGGCTTCCTGGCCAAGGATATTCTATTAATATCAAACATATGCCTTAATCTGAGGAAGACATTCCTGAGAATGTACGTCTGGAGCACAGCATTACCTTATATGGCAGTCAAATATGGACTGTGAGGAAGCGAAACAGAAGAGAATCGAAGCATTTGACATGTGGTGCTATAGACGAATGTTGAAAATTACGTGGACTGATAACGAAAGGAATGTTGAGGTTCTTTACAGAATCGGCGGGGAAAGGAATATGTGAAAAACACTGATAAGAAAAAGAGACAGAATGATATGACATGTTTTAATCCGGAAATAACTTTCATGGTACTAGGGAGAGCTGTAGAGAGGAAAAACTGCAGAAGACAGAGCCTGGAATACATCCAACGAATAACTGAGGATGTAGGATGCAATTACTACTCGGAGATGAAGAGGTTGGAACGGGAGAGGAATTAGTGGGGGGCCGCATCAAACAATTCAGAAAACTGATGAATAAAAAAATAAAAAGCTTCGTGATATAGTAGAAGTCTAAAAAAATGTCAGTAGAATAATAATAGTATTCACATACTTCTGATGTTTTATGTAGTCACATTGTAAATATTAGAATTTTAAATGTCACACTATGTGAACATTGCAGAATGCAGTGGAAACGCATTGTACAGACGCAGATGCAAACAGAGAATGTAAATGCATGTTTTCCTCGATGTGAACGAAAGCGCACTGTATAGCGATCAACGACAAAATTGACATAGTTCAATAAAACTATTGACCATCGAGAACAACGGAACAACAAACTTCCCCATTCGTTAAATGGACTGACACAGATGTAAGGGTCAACAGATGCCGTACTCGATTACACATTCTGTCTGCGTCTAAGCATGCGTCCTCTCGCCATTTTTGAGTGATTCTAAAACGTGTTCTGTCTGCATCGTAATGCGTCTGCAATTAGGTTGCAGTTTGGGTGAATGGATTACACTTCCTGATGCAAAACAGCGAGGTCATGAGCGCCCGTTGTCACAGTAACAGTACGATTGGTTACTGTTCCTAAAATTAAAAATTACTATACACTATCCAACACGGTCATTAAAATGCCGTACACACGTACACTAGTATCTGTGATCGTACTGTTTTCATACATTTAAATTATCGACGAATCAGTTTGTTCTAGATCAAAAGTTTCAGGACACCTATTAGTGGACTTTAATATGGGGTGTGTCCACTCTCCGCCTTTATGAAGGCTTAAACTCTGCGGGAGATACTTTCCTGAAATGTCTGAATGTCTGTAGACCAGTGGTTCTTAAAGCGTGTGTCAGGGCGCGCTGGTGCACCCTAGAACATTTACGGGTGCGCCCTGTAATATTTTAGGAAAACGTATGGCCAAATATAAAAGAACATATAGCTACTCAATTTTATCCATTTCACGACAGGTATAATAGGGAACGAGTCCTTAAGTTTTGTTGAATAGTTCCGTGTGGTTACGGAAATAAGGTGGCTTATTCTCCTTGTCGACAGTATTCGGAACGTTTCATGCCGACTGTCTTCTCTGTTTCATTGCTGCTAATCTTAGTTATCTAACAGTAGCGGCTGTTTGGGAATTGGGCAAAGGTATTTCAAAATAATGAGTGATGATAAAGCCATTGCAGGCCCATCGAGGTCATCCCTTACACCACCGAGAAGTGCACGGAATTCTAGGGAAAGTGTAAGTGGGGCGAGATAAATAATTATCGGATGGCAGAACGCTGCGTTCTGGAGAACGATAAAGGTCAAATAATTGTCACATTGCTACAATCATAACAATATGCAGTGGTGGGAGTGATTAATTCATTTAATAATCAATGTAACTGTATTTATAAATGTAACACCTTATCCACGGTAAAGTTTGGTGTGGCCAACACAGTAACTTATTTGATATGTTGTAAAAAAATTGCAGTCCAAGACTGCAACCAGGGACTGCAAGTTTCTTACAGCATAATGCTTCAAGGCCATTCATAATTAATAAATGCCACAAATTCCATTTTCTTCAACCCCTTGCACCAGAACTGCATTACAACAGCCTTACCTTAATTTCACAATTTTTGATAGAAATAATGCACATTTAGCGAACCCTTAAAGTAAAATGTAATTATTTTCGCACGCCCCGTTTTCCGTAATCATACGGTACGACACTTGTGTCGTTCTTGAAGTGTATAAATAAACTTTGAGTTAATCCTCAGTGTTGTCAAGCGTTTCTGGTCAGATCCAAACGTTCAGAATCAGGAGAAAACGGTGCAAAATATTTTACGACTGACGGATTTTCCCGGTGGAAACTCTAACGGATATTATCTGATCCTGTTGTGCTTTTGTTTCGCAGTTGATTTGCCTATGGACGTTTTCCTTTTATGGTGGTAGCCATGCTGAAATTGAGGCCTGTGCGCTATGCATGTGATCACAATTTGTCCATAGAATTCGGAAGGTTTCGTGTCGTTCCCAATGACTGCGAACGTATTCCACCCAACTCCGAGTGTCGTGCACCATCACGTACGAGGCGAATGGTATTGGCTATTTAGGTACTGCGACAGTGTATCAAAAAACTACAAACAAATCCGCAAGCATTCACTTTTTAATAATATTTTATTGAAATTGCATAGCTTTCTGTTGTCAATAAAATATTGTTGAAAAGTGCAACTGGGAGAGGAAATTATCTATAGAGCTGCTTATTGTTTGACCTCGCGCTGTCCATGACTAAAAGAATTTCATTTCATGTTCTTTGAAAAAATGTTCAAATGTGTGTGAAATCTTATGGGACTTAACTGCTAAGGTCATCAGTCCCTAAGCTTACACACTACTTAACCTAAATTATCGTAAGGACAAACACACACACCACTGCCCGAGGGAGGACTCGAACCTCCGCCGGGACCAGCCGCACAGTCCATGACTACAGCGCCCAAGACCGCTCGGCTAATCCCGCGTGGCTTTCATGTTCTTTGTTAGAGATGAGTAGCACATGTGAACATGATCGTCATTGCTCATGAAGCTTGTTACTTCTGAGCGTCATTTCCACTGCAGTTTAATGATCCAGCGGATTCATAACAGAAGCCTCCAGCAAGGTTAATGGAACTAGAAAATTATCGTTGGCAGCACTGTTAAACGAAGGAGGCACAACAGTCCCGGTCCAGAAGGAAAACGCGTTTCCATCGTTGTGCGCTAGACGTAATCTCAGAGCTTTCAGGTGATATGTCAGCGAGGTGTTGTTAGCATACGTGGATCTCGTGTTTTGTGTACAGAGCACTGCTTATTTTCAAAGCGCTAGAAGTGAATCTTATACGCAAAATAAAATCGAATAAAATGGAAAGATTTCTGAGAAACAAGCATGCCGTCGAAGAATCCGATTCCTGAAGTGAACAAACGCTAAGTGCAAGTAAAAAAGCTAAACAGCGGCCTACTCGTAAGTATAATGAAGGCTACTTAAACTATGGTTTCACTTGGGCTGGGAGTGAAGATTATTCTTTCCCATTACGTTTAGTACGTGGGTATAAAATAGCAAATGAATTTCTGCTTTCTAGTAAACTGAGCAAGCATTTTAAAACAATGCATTCGCATTTGCAAGAGAAACTTGTAAGCTGCTTCAAGACGTTCTCTGAACAGAAAACAAGGGCAGCAAATTCTATTAAAAGTGTCATGTCTGTTTCTGATAAAGCTGTGATTGCTTCCCACCAAGTCTCTGAACTAATAGCAAAGAGTTCGGAAGCTCATGCTATAGGTGAGCCACTTATTTTGCGTGCTTGCAAAAAATTGGTCATGGCGATGCTAGGAAATGAAGCAGCTATAAAAATAAGCAAGATTTCTTTGTCAAAGGCTACAGTTCACAAGCGTATTATAGAAATATCTACTGATATTGAGAAAAATATATGCAGTAATAAACTCAAGCACACAAATTTCGCATTGCAAGTTGATGAATCAACAAACATTACCAACCAATTGCACCTCTTAGCATTCGTCCGTTTCATTAATCAAGATCAAATAGTAAATCAGTTTCCTTTTTGGCAAAGAATCAGGTGTGCCTACTGAAGGTGAGGATGTTTTCAACATTTTAAATGATATCTTAGTAAGTGAAAGTTAACACGGATGTCGTGTGTAGGCATTGATACATATGGCGCCCCTGCAGTAGTAGGCTGTGTTAAGGGCCTTATTTCTTTTTGTAAAAAGCAGAATGAAGATGTTATCGTAACTCACTGCTTTCTTCATAGGAAAGCCTAAATAGCAAAAACATTGGGAGAAAAGTTGAGAGAAGTCTTAGAGCAAGTTCTTCATATGGTAAATTTTATTAAAACAAGACCTGTCAAAACCCGTTTATTCGAAAAACTTTGTATCGATATGGAGTCAGAACACAGACGGTTGCTTTTACACACAGAAGTCAGGTGGTTGTCGAGGGGAAAGGTACTTACCTGTGTGCATGAGCTACTTTAAGAACTTCTCGTGTTCTTCGAAGAAACGATACATTTACATTTTTGCAACCTCCTTCGGAGTAAATTTTCGACTGCCAGATTGCAGTATTTGGCCAACTTATTTTAGCAGAATTTTAAACACTAACATGCAACGGAAAGAAGAAAATGTCCTCGCATCCACCGACAAAATTAGACCGTTGGCAAGAAAACTACAGATATGGAAAAGAGAAGCTGTTCAAGATAACTTGTAAATGTTACCGTTGGTAAGGACCACGTACATAAAGGAAATACTTCCAGTAGTAGTAAGTAGATCATTTAAAAAGTGGTCCGCCCCCGGAAGCTGAGTGGTCAGCGCGGCAGAATGTCAAACCTAAGAGCCCGGCTTCGATTCCGGGCTGGGTAGGAGATTTTCTCCGCTCTGGGACAGGGTGTTGTGTTGTCCTAATCATCATCATTTCATCCCCATCGACCGGAAAGTCGCCGAAGTGGCGTCAAATAGAAAGACTTGCACCAGGCGAGCGGTCTACCCGACGGGAGGCCCCAGTCACACGACATTTACATTTAAAAAGTTTAGAAGAGAAACTGATTTCATATTTTCCATCCCTCAACGCTGAACGGTACGACTGGATTTGAAACCCATCTATGGAAACTTAGTTGATTTCGGCTTAACATTAGCAGGAGAAGAAGAATTGGCAGCTATACCTACTGATCGTGGACTTATGATTAAGCATATGGAATTGTCTCATGAATCCTTTTGGATTTCTATAAAAGAAGAATATATGTCGATATGTAAAATGGCTTTGAACATTTTACTTCAGTTTTCGATGTCACATTTATGTGAATTAAGATTTTCTGTCCCCACTACAATTAAATGTAAAAGGAGAGGAATTCTTCAATGTATTGACGAGGAAACAGAGTTTGTCTTTCAAATATATCTCCAAACATCGAAGAATTCGCGAGTAGACATGAGCGTGATGCTCATGTTTCTCATAAACACTAGAAAGAGTAAACATGAGATACGTTTAATTTGTATTGCATTGTTACTTTTCTCTATAATTTGAATTAATCATAACTTTTATTGCATTACTTCCTCTCAATACGTTTCACTTAATAGTTTCTCTTGCCTTTCCTCTTGGCAGAGTAGGAGGCAACACGGCGCTCGGCCGTCGCATTTGGGTGACAATCGTGCTTCATGAATCTCTCACATTTTTTACACAAAAATTATTTGTTCATATTATGATTATGTACGTCTTTTATTAACAAGTTTTATTTTCTGTACTCTGGACGCGAAATTCAAAATAAAATGACTTACGGTATTTATTTCCTGTATTGACTGTAAAATATTCCATAGAAATTTGTATATAGTGCGCCCACAATTATTTTCCGTCTTTCAAATGCACACGAAGGTCAAAAAGTTTGACAAACACTGCTGTAGAGGAATGGCAGCCAGTTTTTCGTTGCGCAGCCACGCTGTCGGAGCATTAGGAAGGGGAAGAGGGTGAAACAGCGAACTCGCTACGTTTAAATGGCAGTACAGCTGTACTACATACAATTTTCAGATTTAATTATTTTTGGCGGGTAAAGACATAATAGATATCTGGTACAAACAATCCGTGCAAGGACAGAGACAAACAATTCCAAAGAGTTTCGCACTCAAGTAGTCACGTAATCGTGAGTTATTTAGTCTCATAGTCGAGGAAAAGGTCTTTCAGACAAACACTTCGATCAAAATGTTGTGGTACTTTCACAACCTCATTATGGAGACTTGGAAAATCTACCTGAGAAAAGCAATGTAGACGTCCTGAATGGTTTTAAGGTAAAGAGATCTGTAATTAAAACTGGAATTATCTTGCAGGTCAATCAGTTACATCTGCGCACGCAATAGACAGTTTCAACTGAAATGGCAAAACGGTCTCGAAAACAGATATAAGCTTGACAGTGTCAAAAAAAAGTTCAAATGTATGTGAATTCCTAAAGGACCGAACTGCTCAGGTCATCGGTCCCTAGACTTACACACTACTTAATCTAACTTATGCTAAGAACACACACACACACACACACACACACCCATGCCTGAGGGAGAACTCGAACCTCCGTCGGGAGGGGCTGCACCATCCATGACATGGCGCCTTAAACCACGCGGCCACACCGCCCGGCTTGACAGTGTCCTTAAAACCCTTATACGACTATCGTAATTCTTTCCAGACCAAAATAAATTCTTCAAACCTTGTGCTTTCTTTAACGCCAGTGAGCTTGAGAAATGGACTGTCTTCGGCAGAATGTGTCCCTTCTACAACGCGATTTTTTTTAATGCATCGCCAGCAATCCAGGAAGTTACCCTTCAATATTTAACTGTGGGCAGTGTGCAGTAAAGTCTACTTAAAACGCGAAGTCTGTTATCCACTCAGGATGTCGCAATTCTCGCCCCGGCGTTTTTTTTTCCTTCATAAATTCAACAACAGCGGGATTTAAATCAAAAAATTGTTCCAGATACACCCCTTGACATAACCAACTTAGTTTGCTGTAATGTATGAAGCCTCAGTACTCTTTATTCATTCCACTGAAAACTGCTGCAACTGAAAATGTACTGATGGGTACGACACCAAAAATTTTAATATTTCTACCATCACTTTCTTTTTAAATGCTGCACATTTAGCACAAAGACCACGAATGTACAGAACAATGAATCTCCTCTGTCGGTCGTTATAATTTTTTGCTCTTTCATTGTCGTCTAAGAGTTTAAACCTTTCTGCATGATGCTATAATGTCATTTCGTAGCAAATAAGCAGTACTTGTTGCTTATGCTAATTGAGAATTCTCATCAATATCTTCTGTCATTCCCATTTATTTTAAAGGATTGTTACGACACATCGCTACACAGCCTTTTTCTCTGCAGACAGCCACTGAATCTGTGAACGTCCTTAACCCATAGCGAAGAGTAAACAGCGCTGAAATAATGACTATGCCGAACTCAAGAGGGTTGAACTGACCGCAAAATGGCTCACCGCTATGTCAAATGAAATGCGCTGTTTCGGGTACTTCTAAGATTGACCGAGCAAAGCCGAATGACAGGCGGGCTCATTGCCTGCACGTGGCTCACACACGCTGCACTCGTGAAATTTGGCACATTGTGGCCCGTCCTGAGTTAGAACGTCAACTTCGGTTGAGACCCCCAGCATCCAATTTCCCTGCCTTTTCTGGTTTCGATAATTAAGGATGCATGATCTATCATTTCTTTACAAACATTCGCACACTTCATTGGAAATGTCTCCAGCAGTGATCAGGTCGTCATAAAGGCGAAAGATGTTCACACACCATATTAATGTCACCTATAGTTTGTCAAGATACTTTTGATGACATAGTTTATTTATTTACGTAGCAATATGTCATAGAAATATTTAATGTAGACAATTTGTTAATAATTCTGAATCCCTGAGGCAAAGACTCATTTGATAATATGAAACACTCAATAAGCATTAAGATTACTAAATTAAATCCAAACATAATGAAGTTTGTGTGTTTGTTCAGCATCTTTTAGCAATAATCAGAGACACATATAAAATCCATTAACTTTTAATGAACGTATCAGCAGCAACAGTCAGAGTACCTATAAACAGTTTTACCATGTCAAGCATTCTGACGTGATATTACAGAGAATTTATGCTGTATAAGTTGGCTGCTCACTTCCCCTTGGCTTATCACTTGTATGTTACATCTAGAGCATCTCCCCAGCTATAGTCCAGAATAGTCTCAAAAATAGCTGCTAGCAGCGTCCGTCCATAGCTCTTCTCTATGAATGCATTATGCTGATGAAATCCCTCGCCATCCTCGTGAGAGAAACTCCTACGCTATTTTCAGCGAATGAATTGAGGTCAGTAATCAGAATGTGAATTTCAGAGCTTTTTGCAGCTTAGTTGTTAATAATATTTCCATGTTCCCCCACAGGCTCCTTTTAATTTTGTGCTATCTTTTTTCCTAAGAAACTGAAATAAATATTTTTAAAATTTTCCCTTGTTATTGCCACGTATCATTTCATTAAAGTACCTGTCTATGCAAATGTCTCCAATCAGTGGACCTTCTTTGACTTCTGATACACTCAATCCCGAGAATATTTTTTTCAAGTGCTTATTAGTCGTGCCTTCTTGATTCGCGTTCCTTACAGAGTCTTGTGTTGTATAACAGTCACTTTAGAAGAACACACAAGGACAAATTACTATCGCTGCTACCTACAGTGATAACTGCTGGTATGACCTGAGCAGTGGATAAAAATATTACGAGTATTATTACAGTGTTTGATTCTTATCACGTGTAGCAATCAGATGTATGTCGGTAGTAGCTTTAATCCATTTCTTTTATGAACTAAAACGTTTGTAACACAGAAACCAGAGCTAAGTTTCAGTTGTGATGGTGTCATTCATTATCAGCTCCGGGCGACGGACAAGAATTAGTCAGTTTCATGCTATTAACATTTTACTATTGACAAAATAATTCGTACTATGTTAGCTTTCGACAAAATAAAAACTGTGGGAATGCCTGCCATTTCTGTGCAGCAAGTTTGTAGTACCGGGAGTTGCATGATTTTCGGCTGTTTTCTTTTTGGTTAGTAATATAACGTTTCACGACTGAACGATATGTTGTCATAGCGAAAACTAACAAAAGTGGTGAATATTGCGCAGAGACTCTTCGCAAACTCCGTGGAATGTTTGGTCACTGTAGAGCACCAAATAACTCTAGTATGATGAGCCTGACTGCTCAATATGAGGAACCAGGTTCGGCCGTGGAAATCACAATGTGTCGAATTAGTCGTTCTGCATAAAACATCGCCACCTTCAGTGATAATGTTGCTGTGACTGCGGTTAAGTCTGTTCGGCAACGTTCAGAACTCGATTTTCCCAGAATCAGCAGGCAAAGCAATCTGAAAGAAAGTCCGCACCTTTGTTCCTACAAAATGCGATTGGCACAAGAATTGGACCAAAACGAGCACAATAAGTGCCGAGCATTTGCCCACTGGGGGCTTGCGAAACTACGAACGGAGAAAAATTTCATCAAGAAAATAATGTCCACTGAAGAAACGCACTTATGTTGAAGCTCTCCATGAGAAGCAAAATAACAGGATTTAGCGAACAGAAAACTCTCGAATAATTATCAAGAAACCATTATTTCCACATCGAGTGGCTGTGTGGCGTGCTGTTTGGCCTGAGGTCGTAACTGGGCTTCGAAGATGGCGCCGGAACCGCATCAGTGGTGACCGCTAACACTATCACAACATTTTAAGAGAATTTTTGTGGTGTTAAATGGGTAATGTGAATGACGGAGAGGGATTTGTTTCTAAATGCTGGCGTTATCAGCCACACGTCCCTTGTAGCACTGGACGTCCTACGAGAGACGTTCCATGGCTGCATAATTTCTAGCGTCGGTAACGTGAATGCGCCACCTAGATGTCGTGATCTCACTGCACTTGATTTCTTTCTGTGGGGGCATTTGAAATCTCATATGCACCCCAACAAACTATGATAACTTCCAGAGCTCAGTTTTAGATACAGTGTATAACTTCAGAACTAGAGGCGAAAGTATGCCGAGAACTAATGGAAAATTTAATCGAAAGAACGAGAGTGTGCTCGAAGTCGTGAAGAGCAATTGAATAGTATCAAATCTGACACGTTATCACGGGTAGAAGTCACTGCTGTAGCACGTAAGTTTGAAATGCGACAGGCAATTTACATGCCCGTTTTATACATAAACAGAATATATTTGTCATCCTGAGGCTGACAACAGAGAAAATCGGTGTGAAATACTTCATTGTTATTATAAAATATGCTGATTGGCAGTAGAGGGCCCTGTGTAAGTTGCATGTCTCCCTTTATTAACCCGGTGACGGTTTCTAATGGAGTATGAGTGATTCTGGGCTGCGTGCAAATGTGCTGAGCAATGGACTTGAGACAGAGCAACAGTAAACGCTTCAGCGAAGCAGGTCGTGACTCGTGGACGGGACCACAGTCTGGCTCGTGTAAGATTCTTGGAGGTGGGGTCCGCCCGGAAAACACAGGGGACGTGGCAGACATTGTCCTCCCGCACGACTGCTTGCGGCTAAGGCCCGACCAAGGGTGGTACGGCGCCGTGTGAGAGAGTTTTATAACTTCTTTTGAACATAAACATCTGCCGCTTGTAGAAACTGCAGGCCACAGGAAACATATACTAGCTTCGTAGCTGTCCTCTCTGAATTTACCAAACCCAGTAGCGAGGGTATTAACATTGATGATAATGATGAAGTCCCATACTCACTGACAGGGACGATGCGGGAGACGGCTGTACTAGGCAAGGTCCTACCGGAGGTGGTTTGCCATTGCCTTCCTCCGACTGTATTGAGGATGAATTGTTATGATGATGAAGACGACACAACAACATACGGTCATCTCGAGGCAGATGAAAATCCCTGACCCCGCCGGGAATATAACCCGGGACCCCGTGCTCGGGAAGCGAGAACGCTACTGCGAGACCACGAGCTGCGGACGTATGACAGGGCAAGATGTGTGACGTCAGATCACAGTGTTGAAATGAATGTTTTGGCAGGAGGGACGAGTTTTATATTGTCGTTGGAGGCTGGAAAAGGTACGGTATTTTTAGCGGGATTCTCTGTTGGAGGGAATTCCCGTGACTGGCCTGCCGTGGCAGGTTATTTTGCAATTGGTGATTGGCACGTTTTGGCGGCAAGAAATACGCAGGCCGTAAGTGAGCGCCGCGAGAGAAGCACTCAGTGGTAGGAAACAGTGTCCTGTTCGACATTCCGGTACGACGCGAGTGTGTCCTGAGCAACTTGGCGTAGCGGTGTGGTGGAGGTTGCCACATCCTGGAGTCCCGCGAAGGTACAGAAACTCCGCTTCACGAAAGGGGCCAGACCGTTCGCACTTCACAGCTCGGTGGCATTGCCCGGTCATACTTAACGGTGAGCACAATTCACAGCACCGACAGAGTTGTTCAATTTGGTTTCACAGTTGTGAAATCCAGGGCGACCGCCTGTTCCGTCTCCTTCTGCACAGGAAATGAATGTTTGGGTCCAGGGTTTAGTCGCCAACTGCCAGTTAGGGTTCTGATAGAGATCCACAGGATTAAATAGAAGGCAGTTATTTTCAACATCAAGAGAGAGAAAATTATTAAAATAGCAAGAAATAATTTAAGTGGCCGGCTGAGGTGGCCGAGCGGTTCTAGGCCCTACAGTCTGGAACCGCGCGACCGCTACGGTCGCAGTTTAAAATCCTGCGTTGGGCATGGATGTGTATGATGTCCTTAGATAGGTTTAAGTAGTTCTAAGTTCTAGGGGACTGATGACCTCAGAAGTTAAGTCCCATAGTGCTCAGAGCCATTTTTAATTTAAGTGAGAGAGGGGTGATACTGTCTTCCATTTAATCTTCACACAAATATGGATAGCTACGATTATAACTGTCACAGGTAATCGATTAACAATTTTCTATGTTGATACCGTAATTGTGTTTACAAATAGGTGAGACAACTGAAATTAATCATTGTTTCTGTTCGATCCCTTCACTTGCCTTAAGTTGTAGACGTTTAAATCGTCTCCAGGAAGGTACTAGCAATCATGTCAAAATCATAACCAATTAACAGTGAGGCGAGTAAAGTCATGGGATACCCTTTCATATTGTGTCGGAACTCCTTTTGCCCGGCGCAATGCACTAACTCGACGTTGCATGAACTCAAGTCGTTGGAAGTCCCCTGCAGAAATACTGTACAATGCTGCCTCTATAGCTGCCAATAAATGCGAAAGTATTGGCGTTGCAAGATGTGCACGAACTGACCTTTAAATTTATGTCCCATAAATGTTCGATGCGATTCACATTGGGAAACGAGGGCGGCCAAGTTATTCGCTGGAGTTCTCCAAAACTTTCTTCAGACAAATCTCGAACAATCGTGGCCCACTGACATGATATCACTGTTTGGGGACATGAAGTCCACGAATGGTCTCCAAGAAGCCGAACACAACCATTTACACTCAATTATCGATTCCCTAGGAGTAGAGAACCCAGCCCATTCCATTTAAACACAGCCGTCACCGGTATGAAGCAACCACCAGCTAGTATGGTTCAAATGGCTCTGAGCACTAAGGGACTCAACTGCTGTGATCATCAGTCCCCTATAACTTAGAACTACTTAAAGCTAACTAACCTAAGGACATCACACACATCCATGCCCGAGGCAGGATTCGAACCTGCGACCGTAGCAGTCGCACGGTTCCGGACTGCGCGCCTAGAACCGCGAGACCACCGCGGCCGGCCACCAGCTAGTAGAGTGCCTTGTTGACAACTAGGTTCCATGGCTGCGTGGGTTCTGCGCTACATTCTAACGGTACCATCAGCTCTTACCAACTGAAATCGGGACGCATCTGACCAGGCCACGATTTTCCAGGCGTCTAGGGCCTGATCAATAAGGTCACAAGACGCTGTAGGCGATGTCGTGTTGCTAGCAAAAACTGTCGCCTCGGTGTTCTGGTACCATAGCCCACTGTTCTAACGGATACATTCTTCGTACATCCGAAACTGATATCTACAGTTATTCCACACAGTGTTGCTTCCTGGTAGCACTGACAACCGCCACTGCTCCCCGTCGTTAAGTTGGAAGCCATCGCCCACTGCGTTGTCCATAGTGAGAGGCCGGCCGCGGTGGTCTCGCGGTTCTAGGCGCGCAGTCCGGAACCGCGCGACTGCTACGGTCGCAGGTTCAAATCCTGCCTCGGGCATGGATGTGTGTGATGTCCTTAGGTTAGTTAGGTTTAACTAGTTCTAAGTTCTAGGGGACTGATGACCTAAGATGTTAAGTCCCATAGTGCTCAGAGCCATTTGAACCACTTTTTTCCATAGTGAGAGGTAATGCCTGAAATTTGGTATTCTCGCTACACATTTGACACTGTGGGTGTCGAAATAATGAATTCCCTAAATATTTCCGAAATGGAATGTACCATGCGTCTTGCTCCAGCTACTATTCTGCGTTCAAAGTCTGTTAAGTCCCTTAGTGCGGTCAGAACAGCGTTGGAAACCTTTTAACATGAATCGCCTGAGGTGAAATGACAGATCCAACAATGCACTGCCATTTGTACCTTGTGTAAGCGACACTACTGCCATTTGTATCTGGTCATATAGCTATCTCATTACTTTTGTCACCGTAGTGTATTCAAACGGTTCAAAAGGCTCTGAGTACTATGGGACAACATCTGAGGTCATCAGTCCCCTAGAACTTAGAACTATTTAAACCTAACTAACCTAAGGACATCACACACATCCATGCCCGAGGCAGGATTCGAACCTGCGACCGTAGCGGTCGCGCGGTTCCAGACTGCAGCGCCTAGAACAGCTCGGCCACCCCGTTCGGCCGTAGCGTATTATTCCAATCAGACAGCGTTATCAATTTCCCAACTTCAAGGGCTATGCCTAGGCCCATAAGTTTCGACTCATGCATTTGACTTCGCGCACAATCATTTAGAGGTTAGATCTTAAAAAGGATGCCCGCTCACAATTGTTTTTGCGGGGTTGATAGTAATTCTACGCTGCGGTGGTTTGCAAGCTATTTACTTTCATCAGTAAATTTGTTTGCTGTTATGCATTCAAAAGCTGTGTTCGTTATGGGGCACCATTTGTAGCATTTATCATTAATTGCCACCGCCCTGGAGAGGATTGTTGTGTGGCGAACACGTAGAGGTTTCTTCGGGCGGAACGCTGACGACAGACTTGCCGGCGCCGGGCTGGTGGACGTCGCGGCGCAGATCCCACAGAGAGGAAAACAGCAGGATTTATGGGCGTCACGAAGTGGCTCCCACGGGCCGTTGCCTCGATACGATTAGTGGAGACGGCGCCGCCGTAGCGAGCCGAGGCGGAGCGGAGCGCTCGGCCCTTGTTTTGGCTGTGACGTCACACGCGGCACCCACGCATGCGGATGACGTCCGCCGGGCGGCCAATGAGCAAGCGGCAGCCGCATTTGTTACAATTACTGTCCGCCCGATAAGGGCGAACGATCTTGCGGGCCATCCTGCTTATCTCCCGCTGCGGGGCAGCGGCAAGCGGGAAGCGAAAACACGCAGATAAGACGAATTTCGTCGACCCCGGACGCACCGCCGCCCGTACCTGCCGATGTTATCTGCACGGCTGCCGGCGAATCTTCGATTTTATGCGCCAACTTGCGCCGCATCTCTCGTTATGGCCTAGTGGTAGCAGGAGCCAGTGTCGCATCTCGGCTCAATCCCGCTACTGATTCCGATTGAGTCTACTGCCACCGACAGAGCAAAGGGCTCCGACCCCTCTCTCGAAGCAATGGTACGTTTTTATTGCCGATTATAGGTCGCTAGGATTCCACTTGGGGGAGTTAGATATCCGAGGCGAATTTTTGCTGGAATTATCTGTTTTCGCGAACTGTGGAATGGACACAGAACTCGAATTGTCGTGTTTCGTGTTCAAAGAGCAAGTGGTGTGCTTACTCTGTCTTCTTGTTAGCAAAACTTTACGAATCGACTGGGCAATGCAACTCCCAATACCAATATAGAAATACAGTCACTGCAAAATACATTCAGCCCTTTAAGCACTGAATCCTAAGGTCCTGTTCAGAACTAATAACATTGGTCACTTTGCACATAGCAAATAAATTAAATTGCCTTACCTCTAAAGCAGCAAGGAAGTAACGCGATATATTCTGGTCCCTCATAAAAATTATGTATTTATTAACTACAGGCTCAGCAGTATGCAGTGCTGGTCATAATACTTGAAATACACATGAAATTTTTTTGGCTGATAAACGAGAACATTTAAGAAAATTCAACTTCTTTAAAAAACTACGAGGGCCGTTCAGAAAGTAATCTCCGGTTGATTTAAAAAAATACACCAAGTTAAATAAAAATATTTTAATATATACATCTTACAACTACATCTTTGCACTATTTTTCTACATAGTCTCCATAGCGATTGAGGCACTTATCGTATCTCTTCACAAGCTTTGAAATTCCTTCTGCAAAAAAATCACCCGCTTGTGCCTGGAGCCAGCCTGTGACCGCATCTTTGAGCTCTTCGTCGTCATCAAACCGCTGTGACCCGAGCCATTTCTTCAAATGCATGAAGAGGTGATAATCATTTGGCGCCAGGTCTGGGCTGTAAGGTGGATGGTTGATAACGTCCCACTTGAAGGACTCGAGAAGGGCCGTTGTTCTGCGAGCAGAGTGAGGACGGGCGTTATCGTGCAAAAAAACGATACCGGAAGTCAGCATACCACGGCGTTTGTTCTGTATAGCCCGTCGTAACTTTTTTATTGTTTCACAGTACACGTCTTGATTAATGGTCGTACCACGTTCCAGGAATTCAACCGACAACACCCCTTTGGCATCCCAAAACACCGTTGCCATCAGTTTCCTGGCAGAAAAATCTTGCGAGGCTTTTCTTGGTTTGGTAGGCGAATTTGAATGTGCCCACATCTTTGATTGTTCTTTTGTCTCAGGGTTCACGTACTTAATCCAGGTTTCGTCACCGGTCACGATTCTGTTTAACAATGGTTCTCCTTCGTCCTCATAACGTGACAGAAAGTCTAATGCAGAGACCATTCTTTGAGTTTTGTGGTGGTCGGTAAGAATTTTGGGCACCCATCGTGCACAGAACTTACGGTAACCCAATCTTGCTGTCACTATCTCGTACAAGAGAGTCTTAGAAATCTGTGGAAAACCAGTAGACAACTCCGACATTGAGAAACGTCGATTTTCACGAACTTTTGCATCAACTGTCTGAACGAGTTCGTCAGTCACCAATGATGGTCTACCACTCGTCTCTTCATCACGAACGTTTTCTCGTCCACTTTTAAATAAACGTACCCATTCACGGACAACTCCTTCACTCATAACTCTCGGTCCGTACACGGCACAAAGCTCACGATGAATAGCTGCTGCAGAATATCCTTTGGCTGTAAAAAACCTTATGACAGCACGCACTTCACATTTGGCGGGGTTTTCTATTGCAGCACACATTTCAAACTGCCACAAAAACTAAACTAGCGCAGGTACGACGTTCACTCGACCACGGCTTGATGACGACAGACCTGTTGAGTGCGTGAACGCACAGATGGCGTCGCTACTCCCCCCACAACCCGCACTGTGACCAATCGGAGGTTACTTTCTGAACCGCCCTCGTATATGACCTGGACTGGGAGGCGGTACTGATTAGGCTGTATTACTAACACTGATTTTTATTAGCAAAATTATATTGGAAGTTAAGTTTGTCTTTTTCGAAAACATATGTCAATTGAAGCTACATTAATTACCACTGATTCACAAACAATGAGATTTAAACAGCGAGTATTTCATTAATCCGACAGAAATGCATATCATCAAATTACACATAGCTCTGTTGACAAATCTTAAAAGCATTACAAAAATCCAGTATCTAGCTAGCGTTTTTATCAAAACCGGTTACGTTCATTCTGGGGTTACTCAACAATTACAAATTATCAGCCAACTCACCTATACTAACGCGTTGGCAAAACAGAAATCATAGTTACTGAACATCTTTACCTTATTTCTCTGAAGACTTCTGTTTCCATGTTCAACAATGCAGACATACCTACATTAATCTAACTCTTGCTGGCTTCACACAGCACACCACAGAAGCTGCCTACTCCATCGTCTTTCTCTCACAGATAGATGACCTGGACTGGGAAGCGGTACTGATTATAGTGAATAACTAACATTGAGTTTTCTTAGCAAAATTATATTGGAAGTTAAGTTTGTCTTTTTCAAAAACATCTGTCAATTGAAGCTACATTACTCACAATTGATTCACAAACAACAGATTTAAACAGCAAGTATTATCTAACTTCATTAATCCAACATAAATGCAAATCATCCAATTACAAATGGCTCTGAGCACTATGCGACTTAACTTCTGACGTCATCAGTCGCCTAGAATTTAGAACTAATTAAACCTAACTAACCTAAGGACATCACACTCATCCATGCCCGAGGCAGGATTCGAACCTGCGACCGTAGCGGTCACTCGGTTCCTGACTGGAGCGCCTAGAACCGCACGGCCACTCCGGCCTGCATCAAATTTCACATAGCTCTGTTAACAAATCTTAAAAGCATTACAAAAATGAAATTTCTAACTAGCCTTTTTATCAAAACCGTTTATGTACATTCTGGGGTTACTACAACTTAGTCCCCAGTGCTCTCTTACTCCAAAATCAGTACAGTTTCTTTGGCTCTGCGGTCGGGCACAGTCAGCGATCTGCATTATCGAGCCTATCAGAGACATTCATTTTTATAGTATATTATTTCTATTTATTAATATTATTATCTCATTCTGGTACCACATACAATTGTGTCCCATTATACTCCTTTCAACTGTTTCACTAGAACGGCTTTGTTCTCTTCGGCGTCGTCTCAGATATAGAGAGATCAGGCACCTAGCTCTCCTGTATTGACAAAGTATATGTCCATCCTTTCCTCAGTCGTCCGTTATCTCACCTTTCTTTGTGGTTGTAGTTCAGGATTTTTCTACTTCTGTATCTCGTTCCAAAATTTCACTGATGCAGAAGATCCAACGACTAGCGGAACGCTTCCTCAAGGCATGGTTTAGTTGACTTGGAAGCATTACGGTTATTCTCAACAGACTTTAGCTACACACATTGCAAGAAAGGCGACATGCATCACGTACAGGTTTTGCACTGAAATTTTCAAAGCGTACGTTGCATCATGAGGTGGTGACACACACTCCCGGGCAAAAGGCTTCGACCTCCCGTGATAAAAGTTGCATACTTTACTTGAATGTGCAAACACACAGTGCAAACAAAACATATAGTTCTCTGTCTGTCATTAAGTAGTCACAATACAACATGGTTTGGATTTTAACCTCTTCAAAGTATCCATTCTTTTCCATCAGAACAGCTGCTCAAACTCTTGGCATTCTGAAAAAAAAAGAATTTGATTGTGTTTTTGCAGATACTGCTGACCAAATCGTTTGTAAATTTTTCTATAGATCTTCAGCGTTAGACGACCTCAATTTTCTGGCCACCCTGTCCAGTTCATCCCATAAGAGTTGAATGGGATTTAAGTTGAGATGAGTGACGTGGCCATAATATATTCCTCAGTTCCCCACATTTCTGCACAATTTAGAAGCATGTTTGCGATGATTGTCCTGCTGAAAATGAAATCCACGACCAATAATTCTCTCGCCAGATGGTACCGTACTGTTGGTAAGTATACTGTGATATCCATCCTTCTTTAATGTTCCACTAATTCTCTCTAGATCACCTCCAAAACATTTCCAGAGCCTGACCGACCCGCCACCTCAAGGTTGACGTCACTCGCTGACTTCTCATACGATCTCCACGAGATCTAGGAAAATACATGAGACGGTGGTTCCCAAATATTTCAAAATTAGACTCGTCCGTGAATAACATTTTCGACCATCGTTGCACGCTCCAGTTTTGATGTTGCTACGCCCATTGCAATAGTTTCATCAGATTTTGTATGCGTAATTAAGGTTTCTTGGCGGCTGTGCAGCATTTTAAACTTTGTTCACGAAGACGGCGCTGCACTACTGACGAATAGATTGAAGGTGCTCGCATACTATTAATATTTATTTCATCGCGAATTTCAGGTGCTACATGAGTCCACCGACGTTTAATCTGTATGCACACGAACCGATTTTTCCGGTGTGAAGTTACCCTGGGTATTCCAGATCGCACCGAGTGAGATGGAACACTGGTTAACAAACTGGACTCATTTTCGGGAGGACACCGGTTCAAACTCGCATCCAGAGGTCCACATTTGAGTTTTCCGTGATTTCTCTAAAACGCTCCAGGCAAATGCCGGAATGGTTCCTTTGAAAGGGCACAGTCGATTTCCTTTCGCACCCTTCACACACTCAGAGCTTGTGCTCCGTCTCTAATGCCCTCGATGTCGACAGGATTTTAAAACGAAATCTTCCTCCCTTCCTTCCTTTTCTAGATTGTGCAGCACTTGCATCAGCAACAGTTTGTTTAAACCGCTGCAGTGTATACACCTATGTAGATTGAGCTAGGCCCACATTTAATGCTCTTCTCCTCCTAGAACAGCCTTCCTGATGCAGAGCCGAAATTACAGAATGTTTTGCAGTTCCTATCTCCCGCTGCCTTCATTTTAGGAGGTAATGTAATATGAACCTGATCAGGTATACAAACACACTGCTGGAGGCACACAGTGTACTGTGAACAGCGAACTGATTGCTACAAAGACAGCTGAAGGAATGAGACCTATTCGAATGGAATCGTGTTAGGTGAAGGAACATCAGTGTTGTTGTGGACATCACCAGCGCCGCTCTATGTGCACAGCCAGTCAAATACACAATAGAGGCGCTTAGCCTTTAAATTGATTTTTTGTCAGAACATGGATACGATAGAATGTTCGAAACGAAATCCGTTTTTTGAACCATAAATCCATAGTTGTAAGAGGTGATCGAAAACATTTGCCCTGTTGAGTATTACTTCTTCCTACATACTTCCTGCAATGTATGCACCATTATAGATTGGGCTGTGCCAAATTTTCTAGCTGTGGTCATACTAGAACAGCCTTTCTCAAACAGAGCTACAAGTACAGCAAGAGAAATTACAAAACGTAGTTCATACTCAGTTAGTTCAACAGATTTCCTTTTCATCCATCATTACGAAAAACGAGGACCCATTGAAGATTGGCACTTCCCGACGGAAACACAAGTAAGCGAAGTCACTGCCAGAACCAAAGATAAATGAGAGAAATTGGCGTAGACACGCCCTCATGAGTTACCTATACGCCACTGCCGAAAACAGCGTTATTCCGTCAAAGGGGAGTGCCGCTCAGCGCAGAGTGTAATCATCGCCGAAGACAATAGAATCATTTTACCACAGGCAACAGTTCGACAGTTGTTTTAGATGCAATATACAGGGAAGTTGGTAGACACTTGTGCTTTGACAGAAGACTATCATCTTGCACTGCATCAAGTGATTGTTAGTGTTCAGTGACAGTAACAAATAAACTGAAGAGCCAAAGAAATTGGTACACCTGCATAACATCGGAATTAGTTGAGTTCAACTGAATGGAATTAACACCATGAATCCTGCAGGGGTGCCCATAAATCTGTAAGTGTACGAAGGGTTGGAGATCCCTTCTGAGCTGCACGCTGCATGGCATCCCAGATATGTTCAATAATGATCACGGCTGGGGACCTCGGTGGCCAGCAGAAGTGCTTACACTCAGTAGAGTGGCCCTGGAGTCACTCTATAGCAATCCTGCATGTGCGGGAATGTCGCATTGTCCTCCTGAAATTGCCCAGTTGAACACATGCAGTTTCGCATCCAGTGACACCCGTCGGCTGAAGGATGACACGGTGGTCCGTCGGCACCGTTGGGCCTTCCGAGTCTTGCTCGGACGGAGTTTAGTAATCAGCATCTGTCAGGTGGCTCGCCAGCATGGGGTAAAGCCAGACGACAGTGTGGAACATTCTTCCTAACAACTGCCCCTATCCGTACCTCTCACAATCCATGCAGAATTTACTACGCACGGACTGGCCTCCGCAGGGTTGATTTTGACGATGAGGTACCAACGTGCAGGGATTTCTGTCATTCATCCTTTCACAGATGAGACTACTACTTCGGGGGGGGGGGGGGGGAGGGAGGGGGGGGAGACAGCATCGTGAGCCTTCACAGCACTTACCTGTGGGGTATGGAGACCCCCATAATACGGCGGCAGAGAGCCATCTGCACCGCTTCATCCGCGATGTGTGGCATTTATTGGCAACAGGATCGTAGGACCAGCCATCCCTTCGACCACCCATAGACGAGGCATATCTGTTCTTCCTGCGGGTAATGCTGTAAGAGGTCCGAGCAGATGTAATTTTATGTAAGAGGTCCGAGCAGATGTAATTTCGATGTATGGCTCATGCGCTGCCTGCGATATGCAAGGTATAAGAGAATCGCTGACCAGAGAGCAGTGTTGACTGAGTACGAACTGTGTAGCTGTAGCAGTAAGTAGTGGCTAGTCTGGTCTGGAGACTGCTCTGGTCTGGTATAGTGTATCGTGTTGGCTGGGCCGGTCGCGGTACAGCGATGCCGGAGCCTGAGTATTACTGTATAAGGTAAAAAACAGCCTCGCGCATATCTAGTAATGTATCTGAACTCCCATGTAAATGTTTTAAAAAATGTCCTAATACTAATCTTTGTGGTATAAAGTAATTTTTAACAAGCATTCATTTCAATCTAAAGAATTTACTAATTTCTCCAATCCATGATCATTCCGATTGTTGCAAAAGAAAAATCAGTTGCTTGCTTTCATAAATGACAAATCTATTGGCCAGCGTTGCACAGAGCTGTGTCAAAAAAATTTATTGCAAGAGCAGATATTTGGCGACTTTATTGAGGTAAGAATTTTTTTCCTTTTTTTTATTCAGAATGATCTTACAGGGCCGTGACGCAGCACTGCTGTCGTCCAAAATTTACCAGGTTACTGAATTTATTTTTTATTATGAGGTTTAAGAATTTTTCTGTTTCGAGCTTACATTAAATGAGAAAAGAATTTTGTGGGTACATTAAATGTGAATGCATTTCTGTACGGAGATTATAAATGGGAACCGATTTTGTTCTGGGGTTGCACTAAAATTAGAATCATACTCATATTATTATTATTATTATTTATTCTATTTTGTGGGGAGGTTACAATCCTGCCTCTCTTACTGGAAGACATGCCTTTGGTATTACGAAGTGTAACGTGATTCTGCACAATGACTCACTTTCACATTTTCGTGCAGAGCCATCTCGACAACATCTACCCCAATCGATGGACTAGACAAAGTGGTCCAGTCGTATAGCCCGCCCAGTCACCGGACTTAGCTGTGGTGGCTCCAACAAGGAGTATCCGAAGCCCTTCCTGGACACGCAGACATTTGACAACACCTTCACGCTATCTGTGGAGCCTTTCAGTTGCATGCAGCAAGGACATCTGAAAGTGTGCATCAGTCGCTGGTGTATCGTGTTTGTGCCTGATTATAGGCCAGTGGGGGCCGTTTCGAAGACTTTGTAAAAGGCTGAAGGTAGCCTGCCTGCAGTGCGATGTGATGCGATGCCGAGCCGATCCTAGCGATGACGCTGCGAAATCGCGTCACAGTGGAGGCACCTGGCTTAACAATGGAACATAGCAGTGTGCCCGTTTAGAATGCAGACTAAGCCCATCGATGATATGTAATGACTCCAGCGTAATCGCGGACGAGTTTGCGTCTCGTGCGATCGTTTCAAGCTAGTTGTTCTAGGTTGCCTGAAAGTCAGAGGGTAGCGTTTCAGTACTCCTCCATCCGCTTTCTTCCCCCAAACCCTGACAACCAAAGTAAGAGACCAATGAAGTCTCCTAACCCAGGGTTATGCAACATAGAAAAAGAAAAGCGCATGAAGTCGGTTATCACTTGTATTGTATGTATTGTATGTTAACCGGGGACCTAGAAACGACGGAGAGGCTCCGTCCCTGCCGCAGCTGCAGTGGTCCACAACCCCACGACGACTACCGCAGTCCACGTCACCCCTCCGCCACCCCACACCGAACCTAGGGTTATTGTGCGGTTCGGCCCCCGGTGGACCCCCCCCCCCCAGGGAACGTTGAAAGGTGGCTACACTGAGCCACAGCGCCAGAGATCGTGCTAGAGAGCATTGTTCCGCCGCCTCCACTGGCAGTGATTATTGAGAACTCGTAGTAGGCAGTGCTTTGGGAGAACTCGTGGTAGTCAGTGCTGAGATGTCGTAGTGAGGAGTGTTTGTTGAGATGAGCTAGTAGGCAGTGCTTGCTGAGATGTGATACTGAAAAGTTCTTGTTGAGATGTGATAGTAGCGAGTCGGTGTGGAGAGATTGTAATGTCTAGAGTGCTTTTCGTCAATATAAATTAAGGTAACAAACTACTTTTCTTTTCTTTCTCATTATTTCAATGTCCTGAATAATGCGTCATTACAGGTTCAGTCAACAAAGCATCTGGCTTGTGTTCTTGTATTAGAGTGTAATTCTGGTTTTCTTGAGTAATTATGGTATTTCTATTTTCTTTAATTAATTCAGTATAAATGATATTTAAAATTTCTTGTGTTGTTGAAGAAGAACCGTGCCAGATGCGTACGTTGAGTCATACTTCCACACAGAGAACAGTTAAACTTGTGCTTTGGTTTCGTAGGTTTTATAGTTGCTGGGGACTTAATTAATTGTGTTAATGAAAATTTCCATTTCATTCTTTGTTGTTGTTCTATGCAGTCAGATAGCGTAATAATACTAGTCAGGGCCAACCGTTTACGAGACATAGCGTAATGGGACATACAGCTACCAAAAATTAAAATTATTTTCATTTCATTTAATTAAGCCCCAATGCAACGTCTCACACCAGACGAGTGTAACCCCTATGTTTGCGTGGTAGAGTAATGGTGGTGTACTCGTACGTGATTAACTTGTTTGCGCAGCAATCGCCGACACAGTGTAACTGAGGCGGAATAAGGGGAACCAGCCCGCATTCGCCGAGGCAGATGGAAAACCGCCTAAAAACCATCCACAGACTGGCCGGTTCACAGGACCTCGGCACAAATCCACCGGAATGATTCGTGCCGGGGACCAGGCGCTCCTTCCCGCCCGGAAAGCCGTGCGTTAGACCGCATGGCCAACCGGGCGGGCCCAGTTATAAAAAAAAAAAAAAAATGGTTCAAATGGCTCTGAGCTCTATGGGACTTAACTTCTTAGGTCATCAGTCCCCTAGAATTTAGAACTACTTAAACCTAACTAACCTAAGGAGAACACACACATCCATGCCCGAGACAGGATTCGAACCTGCGACCGTAGCGGTCCGCGGTTACAGACCTTAGCACCTAGAACCGCTCGGCCACTCCGGCCGGGCCCAGTTATCACCTTATAAGTATGCTGCCAATTATGGCAAGACTATCGCCTGGATCTCAGTTGAGAGCTAGAATTAAAATGCACCAGATTTTATTGGAAGAACTGGAGCATTATTCACCCTCTTCCACTGTACTTCCTTCCATTCCGTGTAACCGGCCTGAAAATTCTCGAGCTGAAAGCGTCATTTCGAACACACAACAATATGGATCCTTTGATACTTTCAATGAATTGCCATTAACATTACTTCGACCTCCTTTCAGCTATGTTATAACCTGTAAAATGTGGTGAGAATATTACAAAATTGTAAATTACAGATAATAAAAAGTATTTTGTACGCTTTAATAGTATATTGTTACCCGATGGTGGCCATATATTTCTCTTCAACGGTAACAGCCTTCGTAAAATTTTTATTGTGCTTCTGTAATCTACATGAACTAACATAATGAAATGTCTCTGTACTCATTCTGAATTAATTGCAAAATTTATTTCCATCTTGTCTCAAGTCACTGTACAAATGATGGAATTCTTGTACAGCCCTCACTCCTTGTTGATGTTATGCACCAATTCACGACTGCCTTGAATTCTGAAAGAACTGTCGCGAGGGATTAGCCGAGCGGTCTAAGGCGCTGCGGTCAATGACTGTGCGGCTGATCCCGGCATGGGTGTGTGTGTTTGTCCTTAGGATAATTTAGGTTAAGTAGTGTGTAAGCTTAGGGACTGATGACCTTAGCAGTTAAGTCCCATAAGATTTCACACACATTTTTTAAAGAACTGTTTTCTACAAAAAACGAAGTTACTGGGTCGAAGACTGCTCAGCAAACACTACAGCCCATGGCCAGATCGAGCCATCGCATCGGTTTGAGAAATCTGCTTCCCATCGGATTGCATCTCATTGCGTGAAGTGTGAATGCTCCATCGCATAACTCGCTTTGGGAAATCTGCTTCGCACCACATCACATCACGCGCAGTGTAAATTCTGGCAAACAGCGAACTCGTCACAGTATGCAGTGCGCTGCATCGTGCTCAAACGAGCGAGGTGGCGCAGTGCTTACCATACTGGACTCACACTTGGGAGGACGACGGTTCAAACCCGCGTCCGGCCATCCTGATAACAGGTTTTCGTGATTCTCCTAAATCGCTTCAGGCAAATGCCGAGATGGCGTCTTTGAAATGGCGTGGCTGACATCCTTCCCCATCCTTCCCTAATCTGATGGGACCGATACCCTTGCTGTTTGGTCCCCTCTTCCAAATCAATCAACAAACCATCGTAATGGACGGGCATTAGTAAATAGTCTGTTACATAGACACCATGGATTTCTGGTTACATGCCCATATGAACTATTTTGGTCCTTGTATTCTCAGGGACCGTTTCCACCCGCTAGGGTAGCCGAGAGCGCTAACGCGCTGCTTCCTGGACTCGGGTAGGCGCGCCGGCCCCGGACCAAATCCGCCCGGCGGATTAACGACGACGGCCGGTGTGACGGCTAGCCTGGATGTGGTTTTTAGGCGGTTTTTCACATCCTCCTATGTGAACACCGGGCTGGTCCCCTCGTCCCGCCTCAGTTCCACTACTCGTAGACATTTGAAACACTTTCGCACTGTTTCACGATTTACACTAGACGCACACAGCTGGGGTACACTACTTCCGTCCCGGAGGGTATGGGGTGGCGGCAGGAAGGGCATCCGGTCACCCCTTAAACTTAACCGTGCCAATTCCGTACTTAACTCTGCCGACCCTGCGCGCAATGCGGGATAAAGGCAGTAGCGAAAGAAAGAAAGATTCTCAGGGACCGTTTCCTAATCTTTGTCCCCATGTACGTCTCACGCACACTGTTAATCCCGTTCAAGTAAAGGTTGCAAGGAACCGTGGAAGACAGTATTACCAACTAGCTCTTTATAAGGAGTGGACTCGCAAAAAGTGAAGAACTGGACGGCGCCAGTAAGAGCATGTTGACTACAGCGGACGACCATCATTCCGCTTACGTGGCTGTAGCGAGCTACGTGGTGGCCCGGAGAGAATGGCTGTCCCAGCGCTAAGAAGCTTACCCGTGTAGACGCGGAACAACACCTGCGCATGTTGCGCGACGGAGTCCAGCGAGCACTGCACTGCGGCGTGCGCCGATCGCGGCTAGCCCGTTCCCTGCTCGGCTATTACTGGCCTCTCCTAATGAGAAGTTAAGGCAGCCGCGTCCGCGGATTTGCATATTTGTGCGAGGCGGCCCCGCTGCACTGACTGCTCTCTTTGCTCGGTGTTTCTTTTTATTTCCCCCTTCCGCGCCACCATCCCTGCAGCCTCCATTTTTAACGGCCAGCCCTGTGTGCCTCTCCGGGCGGTCTCGCTCGCTACAGCCAACATATGAATATGTAGCGGCCCTCTCTGGCGCCGTCGCTGCTGCTGCTGCCCCCGCTCTTGTAAGTGATATAAGCAGGCGGCGGCCATATTTCTGCATTTTTGGGGATTATCCGGCGGCGTGTAATCCCGTCTTGCGCGGCCGGCGGCCGGCGATTGGGGCCGGGCAATTACAGGGGCGTGTGCCGCCCTGATAACGGGGCTTAGGCGCGGGGGAGCAGGGAGCAGCCGCCGGCGCGCGCCGCCAGGGGCAGCACCGCCGCGATGTGCGGTCCGCGGTCATCCCGAGCTCCTGTAATGGCACGTCTCTGGCCCCCGCCCGCACGTTACAGCCCCCCATTTCCGTCGAATGCCATTTCGCCAACGGCAGGATCTCCATTCGCACCGCCAGAACTAGCGACATCAATTGCCTGATTCGATACGATATTTTGTATCGCTACAAGTACAGGCTGATCAAAAAATCAGCATAAATTTGAATAAATCACGGAATAATGTAGATAGAGAGGTACTAATTGACACACATGCTTGGAATGACATGGGGTTTTATTAGAACCAAAAAGACAAAAACGTTCAAAAAATGTCCGACAGATGGCGCTTCATCTGATCAGAATAGCAATAATTAGCACAACAAAGAAAGAAAAAGCAAAGATGATGTTGTTTACAGGAAATGCTCAATATGTCCACCATCATTCCTCAACAATAGCTGTAGTCGAGGAGTAATGTTGTGAACAGCACTGTAAAGCATGTCCGGAGTTATGGTGAGGCATTGGCGCCGGATGTTGTCTTTCAGCATCCCTAGAGATGTCGGTCGATCACGATACACTTGCGTCTTAAGGTAACCCCAAAGCCAATAATCGCACGGACTGAGGTCTACGGACCTGGGAGGCCAAGCATGACGAAAGTGGCGGCTGAGCACACGATCATCACCGAAGACGCGCGCAAGAGATCTTTCACGCATCTAGCAATATGGGGTGGTTCTAATAAAACCCCATGTCATTACAAGCATGTGTGTCAATTTTTACCTCTCTATCTCCATTATTCCGCTGTTTATTAAGTTTTCAAATTTATACTGACTTTTTGATCACCCGGTATATGATTTTATATCGATACCCTGCAATGAAAAGCTATTGCCTGTAATATGGCCATGACACATTGTTGAAATTTATAAACGTGTTTTTCAAAAACTATTGCCAGTAATAAATTCTTTCTCAAATTCCTTAAAATATTTTAATATTGCAACGTTTCGAAGAGTAACATAATCAGCCATCTATTTACACACTGAAGAGCCAAAGAAAATGGTACAGCTATCTAATATCTTGTAGGGTCCCGCGAGCACGCATAAGTGCCGCAACACGACATGGTATGGACTCGACTGATGTCTGAAGCAGTGCTGGACGGAAAAGACACCATGAATCTTGCAGGGATGTCCATAAATTCGCATCAGTTCGAGGGCATGGAGATCTCTTCTGAATATCACGCTGTAAGGCATCCTAGATATGCTCAATAATGTTCATGTCTGGAGAGTTTCGTGGCCAGTGAAAGTGTCAAAACTCAGAAGACTGTTCCTGGAGCCACCCTGTAGTAATTCTGCACGTATAGTGTGTCGCATTGTCCTGCTGGAATTGCCAAAGCCCGTCGTAATGCACAATGTGAAACATCCCCTTTAAAAAATTTATGAATTATTGTGCTGATAAACCCCCTTCGTCATTTGATTTTCAAACTGGTGGACAGAACTGAACGTACTCAGACATTTCTCTAATTATTCTGATCAACACCAAACTGACACACAATATTTTTAGCGCAACGCAATCTGACTTTCAATAATCCCTACAAAGGAATGGCCCTGACTAACAATAACCTATACCTTTCATGAATCACTTACGTCACAAAAATCTTCGTTACTCGAACTACTGCAGTACAGCGAGCGCCAATACTGCCAGGTAAATAAAAGATTCCAACTACTGAAGGCACTAACTACTGATAGGCATAGTTAGCAAATGAAAGATTTTGATAGAGAACAAACAATGTATTTACCTTAATAGTGTTAAAAAGTCATAATATGACAGTATTAAAAATTTACTCTTTCTGATGGACACACGTCCAGATCGTCCGCTCTCAAAATTCTGCCACCTCTCTCCCCACATCCACCACTGCCGGCGGCTCACCTCCAACTGCGCAACGCTAGGCGCTGTCAGTGTTGCCAACTCTAAAAAACCCGAGTCGCTAGATTCAATATCAAAAGTCGCTAGAAAGCCGCTAAAACTGATTTTACTCGGGGTGTACTGAAAATTTCGTGCTGTGAATGGTTAAGCCAGTGGGGGGGATAATAAAATATTAATAAAAATTGTCTCATACGTAATTGCTATATTGTCTTAATTAAATGACGCATCGCTTGCAACAACATACATATAAAATACGCTAACGTTTAATTAGACATGTTATCATTATTGACGCAACACATAAATTGTTGTTTCAATCACAGTAGTCAAATATATTTGTAACAAAAGAAAGCACGAACTCAAATTAGGTTACAAAATATATACATACAGGTATGTAAGCTATTAGGTTACAAAATATATACATACAGGTATGTAAGCTATTCATCGTCGTCACTCAGAAGATCGAATAACTCTTCTGTTTCATGCTCTGACAGAACTGCAGTTGATGTAGAGGGTTGAACGTCGCTCAAAAGATGGTGTTGCAGTTCGACTGGTTTTGTCGCAAAAGAGTAACTTTTGTTCGTTCCAATAAGCTCAAACACGTCTGACGGTATGTCAAAAGGTGGACAATCTTTATTTTGTTTCTTCAGCTGGTCTCTCAATATGATCAAAGCATTAATTGCCTTTAACGATAATCTGTTACGTTGTTTACTTTTTATAATGTTCATAGAACTGAATAGTCTTTCCACTTCTGCATTTGAATGCGGTAGGCATAGAACAGTCATTGCTAGCTGTTAAATCAAAGAAAAAGGATTCTCCCCTGCGGCATTTTTATACTGCAAAACCTCACTCCAAAATCGAACAGTGTTAGTGGTGTTATTCCCCTAATGAAGTTGATATTATGCCATTCTTGCAGCATACTGTCTATGAAATCGCCACTAAAACCCAATTCCTTGGCTACATCCGCTACAGCATTATTTTTATTCACTTTTAGTGTTCTTCAACATTCAGCATTGACATTGTTTTCAGGATCGTAAAGTTACTTGACAGTCTTTGTTGAATTTCTTTTATGAGTTTCAGACTAAACTGAATGCATCTCTTCTTCAAATGGACTTTATTTTCTTCAGACAAACTTGACTCAGACAATTTCTGTTCAAACATAAAGCCAAGGTTCGGATTTGCGTACATACATTCGCTTGGAACTGGTGTTGTCAACAAATCAACAGTTGGAAAAACTATGTTTTGTCCGAGTGACTGCATAAGAAATACAAGTGTATCTAGTAATTTAGTGGGGTCATCGTCTTCTCCTTCAAAAGCTTCTATTGCTATTTGTACGTCTTGTAAACCATGTTTAAGGTAAAACATGTATAGATGATTTGAGTCGTCACAATACATCTTGTACAAAAGATCGGCAGTGTAACAATTGTCTTGAACCATGGCAAGTGAAAAATGTAGCTTTAGTTCTTCCCACTGCTCCAGAATTCTTCGTATTGCTGGTTCAATTGAAAGCCAACGTGTTGCTCAGACCTTCAAAATTTTTAGTGGCTGTTTTCCACAATTTATTGTCCCATAAACCTTTTTATATTCCTCTTGTCTTTTGGGTCAAATGGAGAACCAATTGTAGGTTTTTACGTACAAGAAACTCTATGTTTCTAGGTATGGTATTCACTGAGGCGTGCGAAATTGCAAGCTGAAGAGAGTGACAAATGCAACGGATCAATACCAAATGCTTCAAACCATATTCTCTCTTGGGTTGTTCGAAAAGCCCATTGTTTATTCCAACCATTGCAGAAGCATTATCTGTGCCAATTCCCACCATATTAGCGATTGGAAGTTTGAGATCTTTCAAAGAATTCACAAGAACAGCAGCCAGATTTCTTGCATCTGCAGTTTCTACTACAGCGAGTTTGAGAAATGCTGATCTAATGGTTTGGTTGTTTACGCTATAGTAGCGTATAACGATACCTAGCATTTTAGATATTGATACATCTGTGGCTTCATCTGTTAGTACACTGTATTTTTTGTTACCTATATCTTCAAGCAATGATTGTGTAAAATATGGAGCCAAAACTTCAGTTATAATGTTAGTGCACTTTGTACGATGTAATTGCATGTTTTTAGCGTACTCATCACCGGAAAACACCTTCTTGCACAGTATTCCTAAATGATCTACAGCTAAAATAGAACAATGTTCAGCAATAAAGAAAGAAAGAGCGCCTTCCGCTCTGCTTGCTATTCTAACTGTAGTTTTCGGAACAATTTTCATAGGTAAGGGGTTTGTGTTTTTTTTAAATCAATTTTTTGTTTATGCTTAATAGTTTTCGAATGCTTTCTAATATCATACAATTTAGCATAAAGCTCTGTTGCACATACTTGGCATCTAGCCTTGGATAGGTCTCCAACGACTGGTTTCAGCCACCCATTGAATTGAGGTTCTGCTTCCCACGCATCCAGATATTTTTCAGCGTACTGCTTCTTCGTCTGCGGTAAATCCATTATGTAAGCCACCACAACGTAAGTTTCACCAATTTATAATCACTGAAAATACATTAAAACTCACGCGAACTAGACGTCATGAAACTATCTACTCACTCGGTAACTCGATATCAGTCCTATTTGTTCATTGTTTAAAACGTAATAATGTCTATGAGGTATCCCCACCGAATTGCTCTTGCGTTACCACTGTGCATGTGGTAATAATTTCGAAAAATTAGAGGTTGCTGAACAGAAATGTATTTTATTATACTTAATATTACGTATGTTTTTTGTCAATTCGAAAAATAAAGGGAGTTCAAAAGTTGAAGAATATCGATACACTATCGACGATAACAGACTAGTGGGTAATGAATAATGAATTGTTCTATAGTCAAGGTTTTCTTACTCTGTAGGCAATTCCCACATCCAGGTTCACTAAATGCTGAACAATGCTACATGGTCTGCTAAGAACTTAATTTAACTTAGTAAATCTAGAACAAAGTCAGTGTAGTACCCATTCTATAGTTAAAATCTTAGTATTGTTAATGAAAATACTGGCCCAAAATAGTTTTGATTTGTACTTCAAAAGTCGTCAGTACTCCAAAAGTCGCCAGATAAGTCGCTAAATAATTTTTGTCGCTAAAAAGTTTTTTTTTTGTCGCTAAGACGAAGGCAAAAATCGCCATTTCTAGCGACAAAGTCGCTAAATTGGCAACACTGGGCGCTGTTCACATCCAACTGCCCAACACTACAATAGCGAATATTCCAACAATGCCAACCAGCCACAGACTCTACACAGCACAGCCAGTGCTTTTCATACAGAGCGCTACGTGATGTTTTACAAATGGACATGAATCGATGCAGGTGATCAGACAGTATGCTTACGTACGTGTCACCTGCCAGAGTCGTATCTAGACGTATCAGGGGTCCCATATCACCACAAACGCACACGCCCCACACTATTACAGAGCCTCTAGCAGCTTGAACAGTCCCCTGCTGAAGTTCAGGGTCCTTGGATTCATGAGATTGTCTCCATGCCCCTAGACGTCCATCCACTCGATTCTATTTGAGACGATACTCGTCCGATCAGGCAAATGTTTCCAGTCATCAACAGATCATTGTCGGTACTGACGGGCCCAGGCGAGGCGTAAGGCTTTGTGTTGGGCTGACATCATGGAGGCACGAATGAGCCTTCGGCTCCGAAAGCCCACATCGATGATGTTTCGTTGAATGGTTCACACGCTGACACTTGTTGATGGCCCTGCACTGAAACCTACAGCAATTTGTAGAAGGGCTGCACTTCTGTCACGTTGAACAAATGGTTCAAATGGCTCTGAGCACTATGGGACTCAACTGCTGTGGTCATAAGTCCCCTAGAACTTAGAACTACTTAAACCTAACTAACCGAAGGACAGCACACAACACCCAGCCATCACGAGGCAGAGAAAATCCCTGACCCCGCCGGGAATCGAACCCGGGAACCCGGGCATGGGAAGCGAGAACGCTACCGCACGACCACGAGATGCGGGCTCACTTTGAACGATTCTCTTCTCTCGTCCTTGGTCCCGTTCTTGCAGTATCTTTTACAGGCCGCACTGATGTCGGAGAGTTGATGTTTTTTTCGGATCCCTGATATTCACGATACACTCGTGAAATGGTCGAACGGGAAAATCCCAACTTCATCGCTACCTATGCTATGACCCGTCACTCGTGCATCGACAATAACAACACGTTCAAACTCACTTAAATCTTGATAACCTGTTATTGTAGCAACAATAACCGATCTAACTAGTGGGCCAGCCACTTGCTTCCTATGTAGGCGTTGCTGACTACAGCGCCATCTTCTGCCTGTTTACATCTCTCTGTATTTGAATACAGATGCCTATACTAGTTTCTTCAGTGTATATTTAGAGCATTTAATTACATGCAAACGGGGCTACAGACATAATAAACAGAAACTATACAGAAGTGTTAAATAACTAATAATTACCACTCGCTTGCTATGTCATGCGGTGGCGATACACAGGTACACAGACGGCGATAGTATCGTGTACACAAGATACAAAAGGGCGCTGCATTGACGGAGCTACCGTTTGTACTCAGGTGATTCGTGTGAAAATGTTTTCGACGTGATTACAGCCGATGCCGGGAAGTAACAGACTTTGAATGCGGCATTTCAGTTGGAACTACAGGCATGGAACACTACGTTCTTCAAATCTTTAGGAAATTCGGTATTCCGAGACTCACAGTGGCAACAGTGTGTAGATAATACCAGATTTCAGGCATTACTTTTCACCACGGACAACATAGTAGCCGACGGCCTTCACTGAACTGTCGGTGGCAGCGGCGTTTGCGTATAGTTTTCAGTGATAACAGACAAGCTACTCTGCGTGGAATAAACCGCAGAGATCAATGGCGGACGTACGATGAATGTATCTGTCAGGTCAGTGCGGTGAAATTTGGCACTAATGGACTTTGGCAGCTCACGACTGATGCGAGCGTCTTTGCTAAGAACACAGCATCGCCTGCAGCGCCTCTTCTGGACTCGTGACCACATTGGCTGTATCCTAGACAACTGGAAAACCGTGGCCTGGTCAGATGAGTGCCTCGATTTCTGATGGTAAGAGCTGATGGTAGGGTTCGCATGTGGCGCAGAACCCACGAATGCGTTAATCTAAGCTGCCAACAAATCACTGTATAAACTAATCATTCCATGTAGGCTTTCACGGCCGGCGTCTTCATCAATAAACACTTCCGGGCTAAGTTGCCGTGGTCGATCTGTAAAACTTCTTCTCCCTAACGTTTCGTTCTCAACTACGGAGAACATCTTCGGAGGCGAGTCAACGACTGGCTGCTAGGAGCTGGGGCCGCCGCTTATATGGATATCGTAGAGGGCGCCACCGCACGTCACGTGGCGTCGATGTGCAGCTATCTCTGGCTATCGTCTGTTCTCTCGATTGCAGGCAATCGATTGTCACGTGATTGATGCAACGTCGACCGCCATATCTTATCCAATTTTAATCCTTCTTCTTTACGATTAAAATTGTATTGATGTTTGTGGATTTCAATTGCCTCTCTACACATACGTGTATAATAATGCGACGTCTTCGCTAGCACGCTGGTTTCACCAAATTTTATTTCGTGATCTCCATCCTTAAAAACATGTTCCGCTACTGCCGATTTGTCGATATGTCCCAAGCGACAGTTTCTTTTGTGCTCCGTCAACCGTGTATTGATGCTTCTTTTTGTAGTTCCTATGTAAACACTGCCACAACTGCACGGAATTTTATATACCCCTGGGGTGGCTAGGGGGTGACGAGCATCTTTTGTTGATCTTAGGCATTCACTAATTTTCTTAGTAGGTCTGAAAATGGTCTCTACGTGAAACTTGGCTAGTACTTTCCCAATGCGATCCGTGATATTATGGATGAACGGAAGAAATACTTTTCCAGCTGATGGTTTTTGCTCTCTCCTATTTTTAGGCATTTTTCTGTTTGGGTGAAGTGCTCGGTTAATCTCGTTTTTCGTATAACCATTTTTTGCAAAGGCTATTCGTAAATGATTTAGTTCTTCTTGTAAGTAGCCTGGTTCACAAATATTATTGGCCCTATCCACTAATGTTTATATGACCCCCCTCTTTTGCCTAGGGTGGTGGTTTGCGTTCGTATGGAGGTAGCGATCAGTATGTGTACCTTTCCTGTAGACCTTATGGCCTAAGGTCCCATCCGCCCGTTTGATAACTGATACATCCAAGAAGTTAAGTTGTCCGTTCTTCTCCTTCTCCATAGTAAATTTAATCTTTGGGTTGGTGCTATTTAAGTGTACCAGGAAATCATTCAAGTCTTCTTCCTCATGATTCCATATTACAAAGGTATCATCCACATACCGATACCACTTCGAGGGGCGTTTTTTGGCCGACTGCAGTGCTTGATGTTCAAAATATTCCATGAATAAATTCGCAATTGCGGGACTTAGGGGGCTTCCCATGGCTACCCCATCGATCTGTTCATAAAATTCGCCATTGTACTGAAAATAGGTCGAGGATAGACAGTGTTGGAACAAGGCTACTACATCAGTAGGGAACATATCGGCTATATGGGAGAGAGCTTCATCAACTGGAACCATCGTGAACAAAGACACTATATCAAAACTGACAAGGATGTCATTAGGACCGACAGTAATTTCCCTCAATTTCTCAATGAAATGTAGAGAGTTTTTAATATGACTTTCAGTTTTGCCTATGTAAGGTTGTAACAAAGAGGCAAGGTGTCTGGCTAGTTCTTGGGTAGGAGCTCCAATTGCGCTGACTATTGGTCTCAAAGGAACATCAGGCTTATGTATCTTTGGTAATCCATATAATCTCGGAGGATAAGCCTCCGTTTTACAAAGATACTTTTTAACTTCTGTAGGAATGGAAGACTGTTTTATCAGACGATTGGTGGCATTCAGCACATTCGTTGTGGGATCCTTTTTCAACTTCTTGTATGTGCTGGGTTCCAGGAGATCACTGATCTTCTTGTGATAATCCTCAGTATTCATTAAAACAGTAACATTTCCCTTGTCAGCGGCAACTATAATAACATTCTTGTCTGCATTGATCTCTCGCAATGCCTTCCTTTCCCCTTGAGACAGATTGCTATTGGGTGGCTTAGCTTTGCGTAATATCCTGGAGGTTTCCATTCTAATTTCGTCAGCAGAATATGATGGTAACTGACGAATTCCTGCCTCTATATTAGCAATAATGTCCTCCATAGGAATCTTGGATGGAGTTATTGCAAAATTCCCTCCTTTAGACAGAACAGAAAGTTCTTCCTTAGACAACTCTTTTTCTGATAAATTAATAACCGTTTGGGAATTGTTTGGAATCGGTGTTTCCTGTCGACCCTCTTGTAGACGATCAAACTTCTTCTTCTGCCTATTGGAAGACACTTCTGCACTAATCTCCATAGATCTAAATGTTAAACTGTCCACTTTGTTCCAATGACAAAACTGCATAGTATTGCTAATAAGTAAATGAAGATTTAGCAGTTGACCATCACATACCGCCAGTCCTCGTCGTGTCTGATGTATCCGCTCACGTAGTAATGCCAGTTCCATACGAGAATAAATACGGTTAGCTTGTGCCGAATGAAACATTCTTCTAACTTTTAAAAGCTTGGGAACTATACCGGTATCACGACAGCGTAGCAGAAACGTGAGTGAGCAAAGTTGTTGACCTTTCTTCTTGCGTAGGTTCTCCAGTCGTCGTACCCTAGTTGACATCTCCTCCCCGTAGAGGCGTCGAATCATTCCATGTAGGCTTTCACGGCCGGCGTCTTCATCAATAAACACTTCCGGGCTAAGTTGCCGTGGTCGATCTGTAAAACTTCTTCTCCCTAACGTTTCGTTCTCAACTACGGAGAACATCTTCGGAGGCGAGTCAACGACTGGCTGCTAGGAGCTGGGGCCGCCGCTTATATGGATATCGTAGAGGGCGCCACCGCACGTCACGTGGCGTCGATGTGCAGCTATCTCTGGCTATCGTCTGTTCTCTCGATTGCAGGCAATCGATTGTCACGTGATTGATGCAACGTCGACCGCCATATCTTATCCAATTTTAATCCTTCTTCTTTACGATTAAAATTGTATTGATGTTTGTGGATTTCAATTGCCTCTCTACACATACGTGTATAATAAACTGTTGGTGGTTCCAAAACGGCGTGGGCTGTGTTTACACGTAATCATCTGGGCCCTCTCATCCAACTGAACAGGTCATTGTCTCGGAAAGATTATGTTCGGCTATTCTGGAATCATTTTCAGCCATTCATGGACTGCATATTCCCAAACCACGACGGAATTTTTACAAATGACAATGCACCACGTCTGAACACACTGCACAATTCGAGCAAATTGTTTGGCCACCCAGATCGTACAACATGAGGCCCATTGAACATTTATGAGAGGTCAGTTCGTGCACAACATCCTGCACCGGCAACGCTTTCGCAAAATTATGCACTGGTATGGAGGTAGCGTTGCTCAGTATTTCTGTAGGGGACTTCCCACGATCTACTGTGTGGTGTCACCGCCAGACACCACACCTGCTAGGTGGTAGCCTTTAAATCGGCCGCGGTCCGTTAGTATACGTCGGACCCGCGTGTCGCCACTGTCAGTGATTGCAGACCGAGCGCCGCTACACGGCAGGTCTAGAGAGACTTCCTAGAACTCGCCCCAGTTGTACAGCAGACTTTGCTAGCGATGATATACTGACAAATACGCTCTCATTTGCCGAGACGATAGTTAGCATAGGCTTCAGCTACGTCATTTGCTACGACCTAGTAAGGCGCCATTACCAGTTTATATTGAGATTGTAAATATGTATCATCAAGAGCGATGTTCTCCAATTATGTATTAAAGTTAAGTATTCCAAGAGCTTCGTACTTTAATAAATATTATTAGACTCAACTCCTTTAATTGTTCCAGACCTCACACCAGTCTGCGTGAGCTTAAACGCGTGCATTTCGGCCTCCTCTAGCAACACTGTGTTGGCTCTTCTGCCAACACAGCATACTGAGTGCATTCCACGTCGAGTTGCTGCACTACACCAGGAAAATGGAGGTCCGACACGATATTTGGAGGTATTCTTTGATTTTTGTCACGTCAGTCTATAGCGGTACTCCACAACTGAAAGCCACTGTCTGTTACCTGACCTTGACTCTTTGCTAATATATGTAAACGCGTTTTTAAGAGACCACTACCAGTCATAAATTCTTTGTGATGGCCAGAGTGGCCGAGCGGTTCTAGGCCTTACAGTATGGAACCGCGCGACCCCTACGGTCGCAGGTTCGAATCCTGCCTCGGGCATGGATGTGTGTGATGTCCTTAGGTTAGTTAGGTTTAAGTAATTCTAAGTTCTAGGGGACTGATGACCTCAGAAGTTAAATCCCATAGTGCTCAGAGCCATTTGAATCAAATTCTTTGTCAAATTGATCAAATTTTTTGAGCCTCTATTGCGTGGGGTTGACATTTAACTATAAGCCGTAAATTTATGAATAATGTTAAGGTAACTTCTAGTACATGCATGATGTTACTGTCTGGCAATTCGCATAACCTGGCTGCATCGAGCTAGATTCCCTTCAGGGTAATTATGTTGACAGAAACAGTTGAAAATCGATAATCTTTGCCGAAAGTTGAATACACGTAAGCACTCACGAAAGCACCTGAAAGAATGTGTTATTTCCGGTACTTATATCACATATAGTTAGATTTTGAATGTACTTAAAAGTATGCCTAATGATAGCACAGATTATATTTCCACGTCTCTGTAAATAAACGATTAACAATTAATGAACATTTTCTGTTTGTTGCAGTATGTAATAAACATAAAATGCTGAATAAATCAAAATTAAATCAAATTTTCTATGCTCAGTTCTGTTATGCAGTACTCTGTGTGCAGAGCCTTCCCAGGCCATTTTTCCACTGAAACTGGTTTCCTAAAGAAATGCCATGGGTTAATATGACGATGATTCGAGGCGTGACATTATCAGTAATTTATTTATATATTTAGCGTATGGAATTAATTGCCTGTAGGGGTACAGACATAATCAACAGAAACAACACAGAATTATAAAACTGTCAATAGTCTTCACATGTAATCTACACTCAAAAGGAGCTATAAAGAGCAGTCAAATGAAAATGAAACAAATGGGAGAAATTAAGTAAACTGTTGACTATTTCAAAAGCAATCGCCGTAACTGTCAATAAATTTGTCTCACTGTGAGACAAGACAGTCAATACCTCTTTGTCAGAAGCAAAACAACGGTGGAGAATGTTGATGATTATGATAATGTATGGTAAAACAACGGTGGAGAATGGTGATGATTATGATAATGTATGGTTAGTACGGCGCCCAACTGCGCGGTCATCAGCACCCACACAAAGTCCCAGTTTTTACACAGTCCTAGATTTTACACACAGTACAGTGTAGCCACTAACATGAATGATGATGATGATGATGAAGATGATAAAATGATGAGGACAATACTAACACGCAGTCCGCGGGCAGAGAAAATCCCCATCCCGGCCGGGAATCGAACCCGGGACACCGTGGAGAACGTCTTTCCACTGGACTCCAAGAATGTGGGCAACACAGGGGAGAGATAAGGATGTGTATGGAGGATGTGTGAAGACTTCCCACGAAACATCTGCAGCGAAGTCGAAAAAACGGTGGGAACAAGTGGGCGCGTTTTATCCTGAAACAGAATGATGCCGTCCGTCAACGTTGCTAGACGTTTAGAGTTATCACCTCGCTTCAATTTGTGCAAAGTGTCCACGTATCGTTGAGCCTGCCTATTGTTTCCACTAGGTTGCAGAAGTTTCTCTGGGAAGCTATTACACATCCTCATGCAGATCCGATCTCTCCCCATGTGATTTCCGTGTTTTTGGTGTCCTGAAGAAAGACATTCGTTACCGACGCTTGGCTTCGGACGCGAGCACCTGGTTCCACAGGCAACCGCAAACATTTTCCCATGCAGAGACTAACAGTGTGATCTCACAGTGGGATAAATCTATTGATAGTTGCTAAGATTATGTTTCAAATAGTATATAGTTTTCACGTAGCTGTGTTCCGTCTTTCCAGTTAAGTGAAGAGGAGTTTATTTTACTTTTTTTTCCACACGTGTTTCGCTTCTTTCACCTGTGTAGCGTGTTCAAACCCCAGTAATACATGTTTGTTTCATGTATATAATAAATACACTATGTAGTCGTTACAAATATGTCACAATATTGTCTTTTCTCTTCTTATTCCCTTGTTTTTCAGGTTAGAAACCACTTTGGCAACACAAGATTCGTGACGTTAATCTATCATTTGGTGTCACTTACGATTTCTCAAGTTGTTAATCCATGTGCGTGATTATGGAGATGTATGCAGTCGATCTGGATACTACAGATGGTCGATTTTAGGCTTTTTTTTTTCAATCAAATTTATTTTCAAAACTTGACTTCCACTTTCCACTGAGTAGTGAATGTGTGTGTTTACAGTGCTGAGTGCTGTCAATTGTCGTTGTGTGTTAATCCTTCGTATTTTGTTTGCGATGTTGTGTCTGTGGGTAGACTGGCATTTGCATTTGTTAGTTTCATTTCTGTATGCGTGTGTCCTTGTAGTTTGTGTATGTGTGTGTGTGTGTGTGTGTGTGTGTGTGTGTCAGAGAGAGATATATATTAATTTGTTATTTAGCCTAGCAACGTTTATATCTCTGTTTGTTATTATTTTAGTGGCTAAATGATCAATGCGTTACTGCTGGTGGTATTGACGGGTTCATTAATTATATTCCTCTTCGCTGCCAGGGCAGTTGTATATGAAAAATATCCTGTAATGTCAGGAGCTTTCTGTTGTATCTGCTCACTAATAATTCTGATGTCATGTTACATGTTAGATGGTTTATATCCACATTTTGCTAGGTGTTCGGCAACAGAAGAATGGCTATTTTCGTTCCTCCACTTTCTTATATGTCCTTTACAAGTATCCAGTTTTGAAATTTCTGCCTGTTATTCTGTGTACACTGATCAGCATTCTTGACGTTTTAACTGACATACCGGGTGGTTATAACCGAACTTCCCCTATTCAACACTTTATAACACGGAAACTAATTACCGTACGATGACCAGACTTGGTAGCATAAATGTCAAGGACGTGGGCGAGGTACATAATGCAGAATCAGTTTATTTGAAACACATGTAATGTGCTACTACGGTACGTCATACCATTACGTATCGGTACCATTACTTCTAGAAAGGGGCTCAATATGGTGCCCAACAATGTCCAGAAGAGTCTGAAAGTGCAGGATGGCATTCTGCACAGCAGAACGAAGCACGTCCGTAGATATGCTGGCTACCTCTCTTGATATGCTGCGCTTCAGATGGCAGATGTGTGAATGTTCCCCTGGTAAACCCTGTCCTTCAGGTAGCCCCTCAACCAGAAACCACAGTGTGTGAGATCAGGTGTTCGTGGTGGCCAGGCATTTGGAAAAGATCGGCTGATAATTCGATCGTTTTCCAATGTTTTTTGGAGAAGCAAGTGAAGTTGACGAGCGATGTGCGGTGGGGACCAATCGTGCATGAATGCTGTTGAGTTCAATGCGTCTGGCCGGCCGAAGTGGCCGTGCGGTTAAAGGCGCTGCAGTCTGGATCCGCAAGACCGCTACGGTCGCAGGTTCGAATCCTGCCTCGGGCATGGATGTTTGTGATGTCCTTAGGTTAGTTAGGTTTAACTAGTTCTAAGTTCTAGGGGACTAATGACCTCAGCAGTTGAGTCCCATAGTGCTCAGAGCCATTTGAACCATTTTTTTCAATGCGTCTCTCTCTCTCTCCTGTTGTAACCTCCCCGCAAAAATAAATGATAATATTCAAATGTAAATGGACATAGAGCCAAGTGTAACCTTTCCACAAAAATGAAAGAAAATAATTAATTAAATGTGAATGGTCATCGTGCTAAGTGTAACCTCCCCGTTATTATTATTAAATGATATGAATTGGATGAAAATGCAAATAGAGCCAAATGTTAGCTTCGCACAGTAATAAAACTCAATGATAGTAAAAATGTGAAAAAATGTTAAGTCCCTACAAAATTAACGTTAAGATCAACCTGCTAAATTTTATAAGGGCAGCTGCGCTGACCTTAGGCTCTGTGCAATAATCAACCGGATAAATTGATTCTGGGAGGAAAAGCAAAGGAAATATTGTTTCAATTGTAATGATTATTTTCTTAAAACGATTGCTTTGAGAACAAAATTATTATTGGGGCAATTCTTGAACAAATTAATTACAGTTAACATACATTACATTATCAGATGTGCGCAATGCTGCTTCATTACCTTATTTAAAAAATATACCTCGTCCCGAACCTTGACCAGAGACCCCGCCGACTCCTCACACACAACTGTGTCATATCGCACGCGCTACTGCTCTCGAACTGAACTCTCGCGCGGTCAAGCGCAGACTAGCAACTATAAATAACTCTCTGGTCAGAGATTCTGTCATGCCTCGCCATCGCTGCTACTGAATACATACGTGTTTCACTGTATGACGGATATGACATGCTGGCGCAGCGTATCGCAGTATAGCTGGCCAGTCACACGGCATGTCTTTGGTCCTTGAGCGCCAACCTGTACAAAAAAGAATGGGCCAATGATGAACGTAGCCGTGAAGCTACACCATGCGGTAACACCTTCATGCACAGTGATTGGAGGGGAAGATCCCCACCCTCGACAATACTGTGTTGACCTAATCCGTTAGAGAAAAATGAGCTTCGTCTGTCCATAGGGTGGTACAGGGCCAGCCCTCGACAGCTTCAATCATTGTGAGAAAGTGGAGAGAGAAGTCAACATGCCGTTGTGTGTCCTATGGTGCAAGCAGCTGTACGATATGGATCTTCTGCGGATACCATTTAAGAATGGTTCGAAGCACCTTCCGTACAGTGGACCACGGGATGTTCAACTGTCTTGACACAGCACGTGCACTGCCTGACGATCGGGAATTGCGCGCATTGTTGTCTGCCACAGCAAGATTTCATCAACCGACTGTGATGCAACCGGTCGTCGGAATTGATAATAGACATAAAGGTCATCAGTCCCTCAGCTTACACACTACTTAACCTAAATTACCCTAAGGACCAACACACAAACCCATGCCCGAGGGAGGACTCGAACCTCCGCCGGGATCAGCCGCACAGTCCATGACTACAGCGCCCTAGACCGCTCGGCTAATCCCGCGCGGCTAATTGACAATAGAACTTCACCAATAATGCTCTGCTCCTTTAGCCCAAGCTCATGTTAACACGTCAACAAGTGGACTGTGATTGGTCAGGCGTGTGAGACTACGAATCATGATGACTGATCACGGCACCTGGAGGTCGTAGTTCGAACTCGACGGTAGCGCTGTGACGCATGGAAATCATGCACCCCATACTCTGGACATTAATGCTTCTAAGTTTGGTGCTCGTACGCTAATTAGTTTCCGCGTTATAACATGTTAAATAAGGAAAGTTGAATTATAACCGAACCATATATCTGCTCTTTGTATTTATCTGGTTTCTCTACTGTTACTTGTAAATGCGATTGCATTGTGTTTCTTGTTCTGTAAGTAATGTGTATCCGTTGTTTCTTTTGTATATTTGCTATGGGTTAATTTGTGTTTATTTGTTGATGCGTACAATTTCTTTCTGTTAGTGATGTGCCGGCCGAAGTGGCCGAGCGGTTCTAGGCGCTTCAGTCTGGAACCGCGCGACCGCTACGGTCGCAGGTTCGAATCCTGCCTCGGGCATGGATGTGTGATATGTCCTTAGGTTAGTTAGGTTTAAGTATTTCTAAGTTCTAGGGGACTGATGACCTAAGATGTTATGCCCCATAGTGCTCAGAGCCATTTGAACCATTTTTTTGTTAGTGATGTCATGAGCGTTGCTGTTTTGTTTTTGTTGGTACTGTAGCGTCTATATTGTTTATGGGCTTTTGTGGTCTTTTCTCATGACGACGCACACACAGGCGCACACACACACACACACACTCACACACACACACACACACACACACAACCTCACACAAACAAACGACAGACACGCACAAAGAAAAGTGAAATCCACATCTTAGGTACACAAAACAACTATATAAAAGCGAGCTGATCAAAGCACCGACTTCGACGCATGGAACCAACACTTCATGCTGCATCAAAAAACGACACTCGCACCTTCTAGTTGCTTAGTCAACACGGGACGACAGCTAGGAAGCGAATGATCAGAATGACAGGAAATGAATGATAGTTGGCACAGGGCAGCTCTCAGGTAACTGGATGATTTGAATACCAGGTGCTCAGTTCTCAATCCAGGACCACTTTGGGAGGGAGCGAATGTGTCAAACGTAAATGTATAATGAAGCGCGAAAACATCGGAGAACGCTGAACAAGTTTCCCTACACATATAGGTTTGGTGCCCAGTTTGAACGTTCTTTCACTATTGTTTGACAAACTTTCTAGAAAGGAAGGCTACATACAGGATTGACCATTGTTGACATCAATACTGAATAGATATTGCTACTCTTCAAGTGGACCCGTGGGGTTAAGGCACCATTGCAGCCGATTGTCAGGGATGAACTCTCAGCAACCGCAACTTCAAAATGCGCCGAGCACGCCATGAGAAGCACCACACGATGTGACCCTCCTCTCCAGCAAAGCTTTTCTGTTATACAAGACAGTCACCACAAGTACTTCCAGAATCCGCTTTCTTGATGCGAACCATTCAGACACAACCCAACGATTTGCACTTCCCACTTTAACAACTAAAAATAAATCTGTTTGAACCGATACAGGATGACGAAGCGATCTGTACCAGTCATGGTACAATGTGTTACTTTTAGAGCGGCGCTCTACCAAAACTACGGTTCGGTAGTTTTCGTATGCCACAAAAATGGCGTAGTAAATGGTAGTGTTACCGGTAGTATTGCTAGCACTGGTGGGAGAGAACATTAATGAATGTGTAAGAGAGAAACTGGGACCCGATGACTTCTCTTTCCTTTTCTGTTTTTTTTTTTTTTTCGCTTAATTAGAACCTCACTCATTCAGTGTAAGTTCATCGTGTAGTTTACATCTTACAGAACATAAACTGCATTTTATAAATAATAAAAATTTGTTCATCACCCAACTTTTGCACTTTTATGTAACCAAAGAAATTACTTTTGATGCACGTTTTATTTACGGGGACAAGCATAAAAAGTGTGTTTATAATTATTATTGTTGTTATTTTGTACACAATGGAACGTTCTTCATCATAATGAAAGGCACGAGTTTCCTCTCGTTATTGATAAATGTGGAAGTTTTTTATGAAAAACAGAAAAATGTTTAATATGCATTCGACGAAGTATTAAAGCGACAGCCGGCCGGTGTGGCCGTGCGGTTCTAAGCACTTCAGTTTGGAACCGCGTGACTGCTACGGTCGCAGGTTCGAATCCTGCCTCGGGCATGGATGTGTGTGATGTCCTTAGGTTAGTTAGGTTTAAGTAGTTCTCAGTTCTATGGTACTGACGACCTCAGAATTTAAGTCCCATAGTCCTCAGAGCCATTTGAACCATTTTTTTTATTGAAGCGACTTTTGAGACACTTTTTTTTCGTTTTCCTTTTATTTTACCTTTTTGTTGAGAGAAATGGGTTTTCTAGTGTTTTGTTATAAATCTGTACTGTTTTCTTTAATTTTAGTGCAATATACCTCATTTTCGTGTTACAAACCAACAATTTTCGAGTAAAATCTGAATTAAACATACACAATTTTCAATCTTGCTACAAACACCGTCCACTTTTAAGTAACAGACAGCAGGATAACTACGTAGAACATTAATGTTCCGTACGTTAAGTGGCTCTTTATACAGGGTGAAGAAAAATTCGCGCACTCGAACTCGGCAGCGCGATTCCTCACGTACTAACAATACAAAAATGTCTGTCACAAAATTGCGTCCTTCTTATTTTTCCGCCAGTAAACGGACGTTAAAGACTGGCAGTCACATGTATGGTAACTACCGTTGTCAACATACACTAACAGTGCTATGCAGTTGGTTCAGTGGATAGCGTTTTGGGTTAGCGTACAGTAGGTCGATGGCTGTAATTTGGGTCGAGGCGTATTTGGTTCTAGTTCCTGAATATAGACTCGGTGGTACGGTATCTGGTGACTTAATCGACGTACAGCGATTACAGTGGGTCTTCTACAAAACATATGTGTACTGTTGTTGTTGTTTTCAGTCCTGAGACTGGTTTGATGCAGCTCTCCATGCTACTCTATCCTGTGCAAGCTTCTTCATGTCCCAGTACTTACTGCAACCTACATCCTTCTGAATCTGCTTAGTGTATTCATCTCTTGGTCTCCCTCTACGATTTTTACCCTCCACGCTGCCCTCCAATACTAAATTGGTGATCCCTTGATGCCTCAGAACATGTCCTACCAACCGGTCCCTTCTTCTTGTCAAGTTGTGCCACAAGCTCCTCTTCTCCCCAATTCTATTCAATACCTCCTCATTAGTTATGTGATCTACCCATCTAATCTTCAGCATTCTTCTGTAGCACCACATTTCAAAAGCTTCTATTCTCTTCTTGTCCAAACTATTTATCCTCCATGTGTCACTTCCATACATGGCTACACTCCATACAAATATTTTCAGAAACGACTTCCTGACACTTAAATCTATACTCGATATTAATAAATTTCTCTTCTTCAGAAACGCTTTCCTTCCCATTCCAGTCTACATTTTATATCCTATCTACTTCAACCATCATCAGTTATTATGCTCCCCAAATAGCAAAACTCCTTTACTACTTTAAGTGTCTCATTTCCTAATCTAATTCCCTCAGAATCACCCGACTTAATTCGACTACATTCCATTATCCTTGTTTTGCTTTTGTTGATGTTCATCTTATATCCTCCTTTCAAGACACTGTCCATTCCGTTCAACTGCTCTTCCAAGTGCCGGCCGAAGTGGCCGCGCGGTTCTGGCGCTGCAGTCTGGAACCGCGAGACCACTACGGTCGCAGGTTCGAATCCTGCTTCGGGCATGGATGTGTGTGATGTCCTTAGGTTAGTTAGGTTTAACTAGTTCTAAGTTCTAGGGGACTAATGACCTCAGCAGTTGAGTCCCATAGTGCTCAGAGCCATTTGAACCATTTTTTGCTCTTCCAAGTCCTTTGCTGTATCTGACAGAATTACAATGTCATCGGCGAAACTCAAAATTTTTATTTCTTCTCCATGGACTTTTAATACCTACTCCGAATTTTTCTTTTGTTTCCTTTACTGCTTGCTCAATATACAGATTGAATAACATCGGGGAGAGGCTACAACCCTGTCTTACTCCCTTCCCAACCACTGCTACCCTTTAATGTCCCTCGACTGTTATACCTGCAATCTGGTTTCTGTACAAATTGTAAATAGCCTTTCGCTCCCTGTATTTTACCCCTGCCACCTTTAGAATTTGAAAGAGAGTATTCCAGTCAACATCGTCAAAAGCTTTCTCTAAGTCTACAAATGCTAGAAATGTAGGTTTGCCTTTCCTTAATCTATTTTCTAAGATAAGTCGTAGGGTCGGTATTGCCTCACGTGTTCCACCATTTCTGCGGAATCCAAACTGATCTTCGCCGAGGTCGGCATCCACCAGTATTTCCATTCGTCTGTAAATAAATCGCGTTAGTATTTTGCAGCTGTGACTTATTAAACTGATAGTTCGATAATTTTCACATCTGTCAACACCTACTTTCTTTGGGAATGGAATTATTCTATTATTCTTGAAGTCTGAGGGTATTTCGCCTGTCTCATACATCTTGCTCACCAGATGGTAGAGTTTTGTCAGGACTGGCTCTCCCAAGGCTGTCAGTAGTTCCAATGGAATGTTGTCTACTCCCGGAGCCGTGTTTCGACTCAGGTCTTTCAGTGCTCGGTCAAACTCTTCACGCAGTATCGTATCTCCCATTTCATCTTCATCTACATCCTCTTCCATTTCCATAATATTGTCCTCAAGTACATCGCCCTTGTATAGACCCTCTATATACTCCTTCCACCTTTCTGCTTTCCCTTATTTGCTTAGAACTGGGTTTCCATCTGAGCTCTTGATATTCATACAAGTGGCTCTCTTTTCTCCAAAGGTCTCTTTAATTTTCCTGTAGGCAGTATCTATCTTACCCCTAGTGAGACAAGCCTCTACATCCTTACATTTGTCCTCTAGCCATCCCTGCTTAGCCATTTTGCACTTCCTGTCGATCTCATTTTTGAGACGTTTGTATTCCCTTTTGCCTGCTTCATTTACTGCGTTTTCATGTTTTCTCCTTTCATCAATTAAATTCAATATTTCTTCTGTTACCCAAGGATTTCTACTAGCCCTCGTCTTTTTACCTACTTGATCCTCTGCTGCCTTCACTACTTCATCCCTCTGAGCTACCCATTCTTCTTCTACTGTATTTCTTTCCCCCATTCCTGTCAATTGTTCTCTTATGCTCTCCCTGAAACTCTGTACAACCTCTAGTTTAGTCAGTTTATCCAGGTCCCATCACCTTAAATTATCACCTTTTTGCAGTTTCTTCAGTTTTAATCTATAGTTCATAACCAATAGATTGTGGTCAGAGTCCACATCTGCCCCTGGAAATGTCTTACAATTTAAAACCTGGTTCCTAAATCTCTGTCTTACCATTATACAATCTATCTGATACCTTCTAGTATCTCCAGGATTCTTCCATGTATACAACATTCTATTATGATTCTTGAACCAAGTGTTAGCTATGATTAAGATATGCTCTGTGGAAAATTCTACCAGACGGCCTCCTCTTTCATTTCTCTCCCCCAATCCATATTCACTAAGTATGTATCCTTCTCTCCCTTTTCCTAATCTCGAATGCCAGTCACCCATGACTATTAAATTTTCGTCTCCCTTCACTACCTGAATAATTTCTTTTATCTCGTCATACATTTCATCAATTTCTTCACCATCTGCAGAGCTAGCTGGCATATAAACTTGTACTACTGTAGTAGGCATGGGCTTCGTGTCTATCTTGGCCACAATAATGCGTTCACCATGCTGTTTGTAGTAGCTTACCCGCATTCCTACTTTTTTATTCATTATTAAACCTACTCCTGCGGTAACCCTATTTGATTTTGTATTTATAACCCTGTATTCGCCTGACCAAAGTCTTGTTCCTCCTGCCACCGAACTTCACTAATTCCCACTACATCTAACTTTAACCTATCCATTTCGCTTTTTAAATTTTCTAACCTATCTGCCCGATTAAGGGATCTGACATTCCACGCTCCGATCCGTAGAACGCCAGTTTTCTTTCTCCTGATGACGTCCTCCTGAGTAGTCCCCGCCCGGAGATCCGAATGGGGGACTATTTTACCTCCGGAATATTTGACCCAAGAGGACGCCATCATCATTTAACCATAGAGTAACACAGAAATGGAAGTACAATCGTTTTCACTGGTCAGCTTTTAAAGAAGCCTTTTGCATGTCGCAGACGCGAATTGTTTCGAATACATTAGGTTCCAAACCTGTTTTCTGTATACCCTCGCCCAATAATTCCATCGATTAATATCAATTACTATTCTTTCCAGGTTTAAGTCCATTACATTTCGTTACGGCTTTACGGCACCAGTACAACTAGCAAAATGCTTTGCAAATAATTTCCGAACATGTAGTATGTAGACGTTGAACACATGTGGATTAAGAAATCGTGTATACTATAGTATTATGTGGCAGAATGAAACTGGCAAATAAAAACAACTAAGCCTCGACCCAGAATAGAACCCTCGAGTTCCTGCCTGCTTACCCAAAACGCTGTACACTTCTAGAACTGCACACGATTGCTGCTGTATGCTGACAGAGGTAGATACCGTACATGTGATTACAGTGTTGCCAGATTACCAATCTTTAACGTCCATTTACTGCCGGAAGTATGCTCAGGACGAAATTTGGTGAGACACTTTTTTGTGTTGCTAGTACGTGAGGAATCGCGCTGTGAAGTCGGAGTGTACATCCTTATTCAGTTTCTAAACGGTTCACCGGTTCCAGTTTCTAGTGGAATGTAGTAAGACGCTGATTGCGCACTTAAAGAAAGTGATCGTTATTAGGTAGCGTCAGTATGTATGGAACACACCTAACATACAGTTGATGCAGATACCACCTTAACTGACCAAATGTCCTAGGAAAACTTATGTAGTGTAACCTTACTTATGATAGTTTACGGTAGCCTAGGGTAGTTTCGCCAACGTCCTTGCCACAGTGGTAATACAGTTCCCGTCAGATCACCGAAGTTATGAGTTATCGGCTTGTGCTAGCAGACCATCTGGTCTGGCGAGCGCTGTTGGCAAGCGGGGTGTATCCAAGATGCTACTCCAGGTGGGTGTAAAATGAATGTGCGCAACGGAAAATAATAAACGCGTTCCTGCTTATGTATTTATTGTTGATTAATAAAAAAACCCTTATATTACGAAGTTCACATTTCGTAAGTGCGATTACTAATCAATTACCCAACTCTGCTCCTTATTATGACTGCGCCGTCTAATATCAATAACGCGAAATGACTGACGTCATCTACGTACCAAATACTAGAAGACACTACTTTCAAAGATGAGCTACGGTGGCAATAAACTAACATGATCACAGCTGTTTAGCTTTTACAGCCCTAATAAGCCGTAGCAATTTGCGATATCACCGTATGTACTGCGTCCGGTGCGTCGGAGTGATGGTTCTCGTACTCATCTGCGACGATGGAAGAACTCCAGCCACAAATAAACGCTTTCAAACACTAGGACGGCAGAAGGCGAAGGCGGTCCTCTGACAAATATACTCTAATACTGTCTTCTCCTCTCTGTGTTCTACAGACGAGAAACGCGAACTCCCAGCCACAAGCACGGAATTCAGATAACGTCTCAACGTAGGTATAGGCAGAGGAAGTGCTCTCAATTACTGAACGCTGCGTATGCAACGACGACTTACAACCCGGAAGTGAAGTCCAGAATCGTATAGTCTCGCAACAGTACAGTGCGTAACTGTTCTAACTCTCCTGAGAGCAAAGACAGCGAGTCCGTCTGTACCAAGAAAGATGATATTGAGCGACCGTCACTCAAGGGCGCTCATAACGGAAGACGTCATCTCTCCACCGCTGGCATCACAGCAAGGCTCAGCTCCCCGCCATGGCAATTCCGAAAACGAATCATATTCCCGAAACCACGGAATACTCTCCCTCTCTACAGATTCTTCCGAACGCCGACCAACCATATTTTCGTCTTTTGTCGTCCAGCGCGGAAAAACCTATACTCGCACAATGGTACGCTTCTGAGTAGAAATCCTTGGAAATAACCCTGCCTGCGTGGTTTCCGAGGTGCCGCTTCTTCGTTCCTCTCACCTGCGTCCAAGATTTGCAAAGTTCGGAAGTATTATCCGGTTATCCTTCCCGTCCGGCTACATAGCGGTCGGCCGTCACCCTATTGTGCTCTAGAGCTCAGGTGCCACGACGGCCGTCTAGTTACTCACTGTGTTTAAGCAGGACCCTCTGCGGGCCTTCCACCCAGGGCTTGAGTTCTGTTTGCTGTTTCATTTCCACTGTCGTTCCAACCTCTACTAGTACGATAATAAAGACACTCCGTTATCTTTCATGCAATAAGTGTTAACAGTTATTTACAAGCCGTGCGTGACAATGCCAGTCTCCTTTATACAGGGTGATTCGAAAAGAATACCACAACTTTAAAAATGTGTATTTAATGAAAGAAACATAATATAACCTTCTGTTATACATCTTTACAAAGAGTATTTAAAAAGGTTTTTTTTCACTCAAAAACAAGTTCAGAGATGATCAATATGGCCCCCTCCAGACACTCGAGCAATATCAACCCGATACTCCAACTCGTTCCACACTCTCTGTAGCATATCAGGCGTAACAGTTTGGATAGCTGCTGTTATTTCTCGTTTCAAATCATCAATGGTGGCTGGGAGAGGTGGCCGAAACACCATATCCTTAACATACCCCCATAAGAAAAAATCGCAGGGGGTAAGATCAGGGCTTCTTGAGTGTGGAACGAGTTGGAGTGTCGGGTTGATATTGCTCGAGTGTCTGGAGGGGGCCATATTGAACATCTCTGAACTTGTTTTTGAGTGAAAAAAAAAACTTTTTAAATACTCTTTGTAATGATGTATAACAGAAGGTTACATTATGTTTCTTTCATTAAATACACATTTTTAAAGTTGTGGTATTCTTTTTGAATCACCCTGTATATTCATATGGACGATGTACAGCCTATCAGATGATACTTAATTGTGTTTGTAGATCACGGCAAAGTATGTGCGAAATTATAGCCACCTTACAGGTGAGGTGCACTCAGCCCTTGTGAGGCTAACTGAGGAGCCACTTCACTGAGAAGTAGCGTTCCGGTCTCGGAAACTGACATACGGCCGGGAGAGCGGTGTGCTGACCACATGCCCCTCCATATCCTCATCCAGTGACGCCTGTGGACTGAGGATGACGCGGCGGCCGGTCGGTACCAATGAGCCTACCAAGGCCTGTTCGGACGGAGTTTAGTTTATAACTTTATACAGTGTTGAACAACTAGAGACCGTTCAAAATCATTCGACCAAATTTAAACGTGATCCGAAGCAGAAAAAGTTTATCACGCTTTTTCATTCCTGTGGCTGTGCAGCCTCCAATTACGTTATCGCGTCAAAGTGTCCCGTGTCCCGTGTCCCGTGTCCCTCTAAGACACCCCAGCTCGGCAATACTCTCGGTGCCACCCACGCAGCTTTCCAGAGCTGTCTGAGAGTTCGACACGCATTCTGCTCAGTGGTGCCTCATGGCTGCACTATCGCCTGAGGGCAGGGAACGCATCCTAAGGGGGTCGAAGGGCTTGCGTTGGGCAGAACTGAGGTGAACTTTGGAACCAATGTGGCATCATTCACCCACCTTACACCTCATGTGAATTTCTGTGCTCAGGCCTTCAAGTGGGGTGCACTCAGCCCATTTGAGGCAAACTGATTGAGAAGTAGCGGATCAGGTCTCGGAATCTGACATACGGCAGGGAGAGTGGTGTGCTAACCACATGCCCCTCCATATCCGCATCCAGCGACGCTTGTGGTCTGAGGATGACACGGCAGCCGGTCAGTACCGTTAGGCCTTCATGGCCTGTTCGGGAGGAGTATGGTAGTTTTAGAAGTATAGTTGTTCGTCATGTCACTGAAATTTGCTTTATACTTATTGTGGTGTGCGTACTGTACGACCTTCGGTACACACACCTTCAGATTGTTTGACTTGTCACTCTAACGAAGTAGGCGAGTGTCAGCAATGTCTCGTGGTCTTATCGTGGCGTGTTTATCTTCTGCCATTAGGTCAGACGATAGAAATGCCACTTGCACACATAGAGTAGCAGATTGACGGTGACCACCTTTAAACAGAACTTGATTAATTTTCACACACATTTACTAAAATAGTAACAAGCATAAACCTTACGTAACTTGATTCTGGATGCTATTTACAATTGACAATCTGAAGTTCCTTTGGTCTTGGCACGTTAATCTTATTCTCACATATCTCTGATACTTGACAAAGTGTCTATATATGTCTCTTCATGGCTATGTACAGGAATATGATAATCTTATTAGGCGCAGACTGAAACTTGACTATAGACTGGTACAGACTAATGCAGACTGGTACAGACTAATGCAGACTGACTAATCGGAGGTGTACACTCGTTATAATACCTCGTGCGTTCATGTATCACTGCGCGAGTGTGATCTGCAAGGAAAAAAGGTTCTACGTTAGCAGCGATCTCATTGGCTGCGTTACATATTAATACGCGGATCGGCGGAAGCAGAATTTGGTCCGTCTCTAAGGCAGCGCCACCTCGTAGTGCGGAGACGGACGAGCGCTGCGCATGCGCTGTTGTGCTCAGCGGGGCGCTCTTGTGGGAAACTTGTGTACGCGCTGACTATGCGGAACTATGAACACAACACTTATATAAAGTTTTAGAAACGGCAGACTGATGCCATCAAAGAACAGGCACTACTGTGACTTTGGAGTGGTTGTATTATTTACCCAAAGGCCAACAAATAAACGAAAATTATTGCCTGACTCATCTAGGAACCTAAGCTTTTTGAAATTCAACAGTAAACCACACTGTGATCCCAACGCCCCTCCTTTAGGATATGGCATAGAATTTGCACAAGCATGCTTATTAAGTTTTCGCTCTTGTTAGTGGGCAATCTTTCCACATGCAGCAGCTTTCACAACATCGGCATAAGTAGCGAAGTTGAGAGGTGAAGGCAGCTGCCTGTAGAGAGAGTGCACTGTGTATGCAGGCGGCGACACGGCGGGTAGGCGGCTGCGACATAGTAAGCCGCGCCGCTCTGCGTACTAGCAATTAATCTGCGGAGCGAGCACAGCCGAGCATAGCCGAGCAGGAAGGGGGGGGGGGGGGGGGGGGGAGAGGACTGCGCACACCTCCAGCTCTCCCGTGTGAGGCGTGATTGCTTCGGGCACGTCCGCTAATGGTACAAGTTCTGCAGCCATTATACCCCGAGTCTTAGCGGCGGTAATCTGTGTGGGGAGCGCCCCGCGCGCCACAAGGGGCTTGGAGGCCTGCGCCGATACACCAGCCAGCCTTCCCTGTGGCGCTTAGCAGGTAGGCCCAGCTCGCTGCCGCTTCGGCACTCCTGTCGTATTACCGGCAACGATTTTTGCCGTGGTGCTCACTGCTATCTCGTTTACAGCGGTTCGCAGATAAATTTCGTAATCAAGGTTGCAGAGGTGCAGTTACACTGCTGGCCATTAAAACTGCTACACCAAGAAGAAATGCAGATGATAAACGGGTATTCATTGGACAAATATATTATACTAAAACTGACATGTGGTTACATTTTGACGCAATATGGGTGCATAGATCCTGAGAAATCTGTACCCGGAACAACTACCTCTGTCCGTAATAACGGCCTTGATACCCCTGGGCATTGCGTCAAACAGAGCTTGGATGGCGTGTACGGGCACAGCTGCCCATGCAGCTTCAACACGATACCACAGTTCATCAAGAGTAATGACTGGCGTATTGTGACGAGCCAGTTGCTCGGCCGCCATTGACCAGACGTTTTCAATTGGTGAGAGATCTGGAGAATGTGTTGGCCACGGCAGGAGTCGAACATTTTCTGTATCCAGAAAGGCCCGTACAGGACCTGCAACATGCGGTCGTGCATTATCCTGCTGAAATGTAGGGTTTCGCAGGGATCGAATGAAGGATAGAGCCACGGGTCGTAACGCATCTGAAATGTAACGTCCACTGTTCAAAGTGCCGTCAGTGCGAACAAGAGGTGACCGAGACGTGTAACCAATGGCACCCCATACCGTCACGCCGGGTGATACGCCAGTATGTCGATGACGAATACACGCTTCCATGTGCGTTCACCGCGATGTCGCCAAACACGGATGCGACCACCATGGATGTGCGTTCACCGCGATGTCGCCAAACACGGATGCGACCACCATGATGCTGTAAACAGAACCTGGATTCATCCGAAAAAAATGACGTTTTGCCATTCGTGCACCCAGGTTCGTCGTTGAGTACAGCATCGCAGGCTCTCCCGTCTGTGATGCAGCGTCAAGGGTAACCGCCGCCATGGTCTCCGAGGTGATAATCCATGCTGCTGCAAACGTCGTCGAACCGTTCGTGCGGATAGTTGTTGTCTTGCAAACGTCCCCATCTGTTGACTCATGGATCGAGACATGGCTGCACGATCCGTTACAGCCATGCAGATAAGATGCCTGTCATACGAGGCCGTTGGGATCCAGCACGGCGTTCCGTAATACCCTCCTAGACCCACCGATTCCATATTCTGCTAACAGTCATTGGATCTCGACCAACGCGAGCAGTAATGTCGCCATACGATAAACCGCAATAGCGATAGGCTACAATCCGACCTTTGTCAAAGTCGGAAACGTGATGGTACGCATTTCTCCTCCTTACACGAGGCATGACAACAACGTTTCACCAGGCAACGCCGGTGAACTGCTGTTTGTGTATGAGGAATCGGTTGGAAACTTTCCTCGTATCAGCACGTTGTAGGTGTCGCCACCGGCGCCAACCTTGTGTGAATGATCCGTAAAGCTAATCATTAGCATAGCATCTGCTTCCTGTAGATTACATTTCGCGTCTGTAGCACGTCGTCTTCGTGGTTTAGCAATTTTAATGGCCAGTAGTGCATCTAAGGGTGGAACGTTCTCTTTGTCGACAGCAATAGTACTCCCCGTTCCGGAGTGGAATGTGCTCCTCTAAGTGCGGAAGCGAGACGTAGGTCCATTGTGAACCGATATGGAGCAAAATACTATGCACTAGTCTAAAAATATTTTACTGGATGCAACTGAGGCACTGAGAACCATAAGGGGCTAAAGCACACCTTCGCTGATGTTGAGACTATAGCATATATGGACGCTCCTGACATCTGCTGGTGTTATGGTGCATCAGTTTTGTCCATATCTGTAGTCCCTCACTGTATGCACGACAGTTCACGAAAAGGTGTCTCACCAATTTCTGGGCTATTCATTTCCATAAAGGCGCAAACCACAAAGCAGAATCTTGTTGCTGTGCGCTGCTCAAGTTTTATCTAGAGTTGACTGCATAAATTAGTGTCTGGATCATGTACGTAGTGGTAATACCTTATTACCGGAGGTGTATCGGCAGTTTGTTTGAACCTCAAGACCAGCGATGTGCTTGATGAAAATGATGACAGCGATACCACGAAGTGCTGGAAAAGGTCATAACCGTGTGTGGTGAATTTCGCCTCTGTTCTCCATGTTGCGATTCTAGTTTCAGATTAATTACAAACAATAGAACTGCCAAAAGACGCAACTGTCACTAGCATTTATACGGAAATTTTGTGAATTAACATTAATAATAAATATAATCTTAAATACTAATTAATATTTCATAACGTAAAATGGGTACATAAATTTTTGTAGGAAGTGTAGGGCGCCGAGTCTTGGAAAAAAATCGTTTCACACCTATGTAACTGGTCGTTTGTCTGTAAATTTGATTTTCACAAGCATTTATTATTCTCAGAACTTTGGTCCTGTGCTTTGGGCCCTTATGGTTCTCGGAGCCTCAGTTATATCCAGGCGTGAATCCAGAGCGGAGTGGCTGTCATTCCCAGCCCCTCTCCCCAAAGAACATTTCACGAAGTTTTTCTAATACATTTAAATTTCAAGATTTTAAGACAAGCTTCAGAAAACAAAGTAGTACAAATCATTCTAGAAAGGGCAAGGAGTTCTAGAAAATTCCAAGCTATGTTTTTTAAACGCTCGTTTGAGGACTAGTTGACATGAATGGCTTTGGGGACGTCGCAGCAGAGAGGACTGCACGCATATAGAGGCATCCATTCAGAGGCCAGACGCACCTGCTGCCAGCAATAAACCGGACACTGTTCTCAAGTCGGCAAGTAGAACTGACAAAGCACAGAGTGTTGAGTAACAGAAAGCGGATTTTCCTGACCGCGGTGGAAGCCACTGAAAGTAACAACGTTTCTGTCATTTTCTTGCTGGCGTAGCCAGAGGTTTCAAATCTGTGTTCACAATCGCAGTGATAGGTGGAACACCGATAATAGCGTATTTACAACTCGAGCTTATATCGTATAAATTATTATTCTTGTAAGTGCTCCTAAGCCCGCCCGGTTAGCCGAGAGGTCTAACGCACGGCTTACCGGAGTGGGAAGGAGCGCCTGGTCCCCGGCGAGAATCCGCCCGGCGGACTTGTGTCGAGGTCCGGTGAGCCGGCCAGTATGTGGATGCTTTTTAGACGGTTTTCCATTTGCCTCGGCGAATGCGGGCTGGTTCCCCTTATTCCGCCTCAGCTACACTATGTCGGCGATTGCTGCGCATTCTCCACGTACGCGTACACCACTATTACTCTACCACGCAAACATATGGGTTACACTCGTCTGGCGTGAGACGTCCCTGGGGGATCCACCGGGGACCGAACTGCACAATAACCCTGGTTTCGATGTGGGGCGGCGGAGGGGTGGACTGCGGTAGTCGTCGTTGGGTTGTGGGTGATCTGCGGCGGGGACAGAGCCTGTCCGTCGTTTCTAGGTCCCCGGTTCACATACAATACAAAACTGCTACTAAACTGATGTAAGCTCACCAGACCAACAATTACGCAGCCCTAGAGAAATTATTATAAGCGCCATTGAATACCATGCAATTCGAACCCGGCTGGATTTGGCTATGAAGTGAGTCCACAATACTATGCCGCATCCTCCTTAAGCCACTCACTCAGGATTTGATCGAACAATTCCACCAAATTGCGAGGACGCTGATGTCTGCGTTTTACTCGCTGTTCCAACATGACCCTCAGATTCTTTTATGCTGTTGAAGTCAGGTAGTTTCGTAAGCCAGTCGAGATTTAGCAGGGTGGGGAAGTCTTCAGAAAACAGGTCACTTACTTTTCCAGCCCGACGAACTTTGCCGTTGTCGTCCTTACGTGCATACGTGAGCAATGGCCTCTTGCGAGGTGACCGACTCAAATTGTTCATTGTATTCAGTTCGCGTGGCACTGTTCTTTCGCTGACAGGTTGCTAACTGCCTGCTCCAGTTCCTGACGGCTTTGGAAGCGATTTTTATTCACAAGCCACGAAACGCGTCTCCTGTCACTCTCACAATCATTCAGGATCTGTTTCCAACCACAGTTCTGATTTCCTTTCTCGTGACCGCGTATGTTACACCTCTTCTTGAGGACACGTTCAACAGTGCGCCTCGATACACAAACAAAACCAGCAAATTCACACACCGTGTGGCCTTCGGCGCAGCCAGACACAATTGCGCCTTTATGCCCTTCTGTCACATCCTTATATTTACGTACACAGTCCGCTTGAAACATTAATCGTGACAGATAAATAAAAAGACTTACAGCCGTCACTATGATTTTATTTTATTTTGTCGGTACCAGTTTCAACGCTTCAGTGCGTCATCTTCGGGATGTTTTTGATGCGTTACAGGTTGACATGATCCCCATGCATAACACATCAGTTGCCAGCATTACTGGCTACGCAGATAATGTGTCAGCACTCCAACCATCAACGGCCAACTCCTGCTAAAAGGATGGACATACAAAAGCTTGAAACATAAATGTCTCATTGATCGCTACTGCGCTAAACTCGCGTAGAGGCAGGGCCGCTTGCTGTTGAGCACCTGCCTGATAGCTGCGCCATCTGTAAAGGTTTTATGATTCGTCTGTGCATGTGCACTGCGGTGACTAATTTTTTCCCGATAAACTTACTAAGCATTTATGTAAGCAAGTTATTATTTATTATAACAACACATCTTACTTGTATTATTGTTATTGGAACTGTGGTACGTTAAGGGGCTCCGGAACGCCCTATACTTGCAATGTTAAAATAACGCTTATAAATTACATCTTTCCTCACAAAGTATTTGAGGTAGGAAGTTGAACTTTTTACAGATTATTTATTGGAATATGGGCTACAACTTAACACAGGGATTTTACAAAATTTTAGTTCAGTTATTAAAGAAGATTTTTTTCAATTGTAATGAAAATTCACAACATTTTTTGCAATTTTTTATTTATATATTCAAAAATATACAGTTTTGTGGAAAAAGGCTGTGTTAAATTATGCAGAAGGTACTGTGTAACATTTACTGAAAGTTTGAAACAAATATGTTTGGAAGATCCTTAGAAAACATGTAATTAGTATGAGAAAATAAAAGTTTTGGGAATCGAGCGACAAAGATTGGATTAACTTTTTAGTGCATTCTAGGTCCATAGGATGGATTATCTTCATCCTCTGCAAACTCCTCCTCCAGCTTCCTCTTCTTCCTCCTCCTGTTTACTCTTGCTTCTATTTCTAGACTCTTTACAGCCCTGTCTGCAGCCCGAAGGCGTTCCTTGTCTAAAGCAAGCATCGCTCGTACCATGTTAGAACCTATCTTCACTCCCATATTTCTAAATACCTTTGGCTTTCCAACATTTCTCCTTTTCTTAAAAGCCTTCAGAGGATTTCTAATAACTTTACTTTTACTCATTATTATACTTCAACAAAACAGAGACTCAAGAAACAGAATTAATTACGAATATTTTCGAGATAACGACAGAGTAAATAAACATGAAACAATCGACAATCACACCAGCGATATATATTGAACCATCACAGGTTAGCCACAACACATACTTTATCTCACCTCACTAAAATGTACCTGATGAACACGGACGTTAATAATAACACCATTTGACAGCAGTTTAACAGCGCCACAGTGGGTCACGCCCATGTAGAACACATTTCAAAAAAAATTTAAAAATAGTTGTAGTCTTCGGAATTGAATAAATTATATATCTATTAAAAGGTAATAGTCTGCCGATTCAGAAAACGCAAAAAAGTAAAAATTGAACTTTTCATGATTTTGAGCCTTTCCGAAGCCCCTTAAAAGTGGAAGTGACAGTAAATTTTATCTGTGAGAATAGAGAAGATATCCTCCTCACCTCCTCCCCCCCCCCTCCCCCCTCCTACGAAATCAGTACTGAATCCGACCTGACTAAGAAAAGAAAACACGCAAAAAACATGGTCGTGGGTTTATAAACGATTAGTTTGCAATACTCTGCATCAAGTAGTATGGCCGTCAGAGCGTGTTAGTATTGTTCGTGTTTAGGCTGCTACCAGATCTAGTAGGGTATATGAGCGGCGTGCTGAGTGTCGGATGTTAAATGATCACTATGTAGGTCGCAGAGATGTCGTGTACTCGTATGAGAGACCGTTGTTAGCTACTGGTAGTCTGAATGGGGCCCCTATGTAGATCTACATTCGGCCAGCCGTCGAATCGTGCCATATACAGATTTGTGAAGCATCCACATGTGACAGTGGTCCGATGCTGGACGATATGGGAATGTGAGGGCAGGCATACTGGTCGTGAATGTTCTGGTCGACCACCACAAGGAAAGATATTCGTGTTGTGCACCAGGCACATCTTTTCTCCTTAACACATGCCTTCCGATAACAAGCAATATTGGCTCCCCACAACGTTCTGTGCCACCTTGCAAAATTCATCGCAGACTAGAAGCAGCTGGACTAAGGGATTACTGTCCCATGCATAGGCTTCCGTTAACAGCACAAACAAACGACTGCATTTTTTGTGATCTAGTGACATGGAGGCACAGAGTGCTGATGGATGGAGTTGCAATGTGTTCAGTGATGAAATGCGGATCTACACTGCACCGATGACCGTAGTCGGCGAGTGTGAAGGTGACATGGGGATAGGTCCAGTCCTTCCCATGTCTTGTAGAGGTACAGACGTATTACACCTGTTATCATGGTGTGGGGAACCATCATGTATGAGTGCAAGTCAGCTACTACTGATTGAGAGGACTTTGATGGCACAACAGCGCGTCATGAATTTCCTGCATCCTCCTATGTTACCTCTCTTGTGACGACTGTATTGTGGTGCCCAGTTTTCAACAGGACACTGCACGACCACACATGGAACCTGTCTTCATGATGTGTCGGCGAGATGTTAAAGTACTCCTTTGGTCAGCCGGATCTATTCCCAACAGAACTAGTGTGGCATCAGATCGGATGTCAACTCTTTGCTAATGCTAGCACCCAGGATATAAGTGATCGGTTACAACAATTGTGGCTTGCAAGAACCCCGCCCCCTCCCCACTCATACTAAACCTCCAGATATCTCTCAGATTACCCGGTGAGTCCGTAGATGGTGATGTAAGGGGCCATGATTTCCCACCTGAGCTTTGCTATAGTTAACGCCATCCGTCCTTGAACCGAGTTAGTGAGTCACCGGATAGGAATTCTTCCTACCTGTTATGCGGAGATGTTTTCGTAGCTTTATGTCCCCTTGCAGAGCCGTAGCAGCACCGTCATATTCTGAGAGGGCAATATTATGTGCATGTTTTACGTAATGAAGCAGGAAGAATTTTTTTTTGTGCAAATAATTTTTCCACAGAATGCCATTATGGTGCGTTTATTTAAGAAACGACGTAAAACAAAGTTGTTCACACTTATTATAAGCTAACTGTTAACGGTACGACAGCATGGTCTATCGCATTACTAGATCGAAAGGCATCGTATCGACGACTGTTGACTATGGCACACAGTCTGTAACCTGAGTGTACAATCGGTATGGTTCGTAAAAGATAAAAAAAAAAAAAATGTTCAAATGGCTCTGAACACTGTGGGACTTAACATCTGAGGTCATCAGTTCCCTAGAACTTAGAATTACTTAAACCCAACTAACCTAAGAACATCACACACATCTGTGCCCGAGGCAGGCTCCGAACCTGCGAACGTAGCGGTCGCGCGGTTCCAGACTGAAGCGCCTAGAACCGCTCTCCCACTGCGGCCGGCCGTAAGAGATCGTACATCTTTGGTTATGCCAAACTTATTCATTTATTTATTAAAATCAACGTTTCCAGGCATTGTAAAATTACTGAAAGTTAATCTTTACGACACATAGGCTCCTCCTAATGTCTGAGTAGCATAAATTGTTAGCTAATATTTATTAATAAAAATTACTTGATTCGTGCCAGAATAAATGTACTTTCCCTAGGTATCTCTCTGCTGACCTCATGGGCAATTTCTGCATCGGCACCTCATCCCAGTGGCTCTGAAACCACCAATGGCCAACCATCTTTGCTTGCCAGCGTGGGAACCTACCGCTCGCTTGTTACTCTGTAGGTACTGCAGCACTGATACATTCACTTCAGCTACGCAAAATATCAAAACTGGACATAAAATAAAATGAGTTCTCATCTGCAAATAAGAGATACCTGAAAAGGAGAAGATAAAACGGTTTTATGAAACCCTTCCTAATCAAATCAGTGCATACATCCATGCCAGAGGGTGCATAGTCAGACTGAAAACTGGTCTCATACTGCCAAGTTCTTTGTAGATTTACTTTACTTCGTTATTACTGAAATAACACCAAAAACTTTTTCAACCCTCGAAATTTCATTGCGTTTTCTCTTCCGCTTCTGTGTACTTCACCTTTTTTGTCATTCTGTGCGTATCACATCGTCTTATCTTTCAGCCATTAGCTCATTGGACAAAAAATTAATGACCCCTATAGAAATCACTACAAGCGTTCCCAGAATGCGATTTTCACTCTGCAGCGGAGTGTGCGCTGGTATGAAACTTCCTGGCAGATTAAAACTGTGTGCCGGACCGAGGTAGGAGACGAGGTACTGGCAGATGTAAGGCTGTGAGGACGGGGCGTGAGTCGTGCTTAGGTAGCTCAGTTGCTAGAGCACTTGCCCGCGAAAGGCATAGGTCCCGAGTTCGAGTCTCAGTCCGGCACACAGTTTTAATCTGCCAGGAAGTTTCACTACAAGCGTTGTTTAATACCGTGTAATTCCGCCCGTGGAGTTGACAGATTCCTAGATTCGGCTGCAAAGTGAGTCCACAAGGTCGTGCAGGTATGTCCCTTCCAGGTTAAGCCACTCGCTGAGGGTACGAACCCGCATTTCCACCAAATTGCGGGGATGCTGATGTCGCTGTTTTACCTACTGTTCCAAAATGTCCACGGATTTCCGTTGAGGTACAGTTCAGACGATTTTACAGGCTAATCGAGATGTACTACGGGGAGTGAGTGTTCAGAAAACCAGGCACATACTCTTCGAGCCCGATTCTGCTGTCGTCTTTGTGTGCCTGTGTGAGGAATGGCCTCTTGCGAAGTCACCGACTTCAAATGTTCATTGTATGCAGTTCGCCCCGCAATACGCTCTTGCTAACAGCTGCGGATGAACCTTGATTCACTGCCTGCAGCAATTCCTGTTGGATTCGCAAGACGTTAGACGTGTCTTCGGTCACTATCGATCATGATATTTTTCCGATCACAATTCTGACGTCATGTAATGTCGCCCGTGTGTTACACCACCGCTGTTTAGCACGCTGAACAGTCCACCTCTAAACACCAACGAATCCTGCAACCTCACACACAGTATGGCCTTGGGCATGGCCAAACATGTTCCCTTTTTTTTACCACTCTGTTATTCCCTTACATTTCTCCGTGTTTATGTGCCACGTCCGCTAAAAACATAAATGTCTCACTGATCGCTAGGACCTTATGCTCGCGCAGAGGCAGTGAACGCGCGATTGAGCACCTGACACGACAGCTGTGACATCTGTTAAGACTTAACGTTTCACCTGTACGTGCATCTGGGGTAACTAACTTTTTGTCTGCTGAGCTCACTAGACATTTATGCAAGCACTTAACTAACGGAAACAGAAACTAACATATGTGATGCGTATAAAACGCTGTTTATTCAAAATATGCTACCTGTTTCGGCGCGAAAAATGATATGTTTAGGCCCCAAGCGAAATTTGCCATCGACGTACGAACCACAAAGACAAAGACCAACGGAGTCTTCAAGTGAAAACACTGAGAGTTTCAGTAGTACCCTGACCAATTCGCAGGGCTGACAGCATACAACATCGGTGATTTATGCTTCTGGGAAAGCAGAATTGACGTATGGTCGTAAGGACCGCCGATCACTTCTATGGCCTGAGTGTTGTGTTCGAACTGCCCGATTAGTTTATTCGCACGTTTCAAAGTTAAGAGAGAAAACAACGACAAACGCGCGTCAAAAAGCAAAGAGCGATAAACAAACAAGTCGGTAGAGACTACTCGCAATTGTTGTACTGGAAGTGTTCAGGCCCGACCTCCATCTGCATCTTGCGTAATCATAGTTCATACCATACCCGAGATTTGCTCCAGAATACTCCGACGACTGCGGCAAGCTTCACCGCCGAAGACAGTTGATCCATGCAGTTGCACCAGCGAGGTCGCCGCCGCCTGGCAGTGTGATCCTTCAGTCACGGTCAATCTCACGCATGTGCTACAATACCTTCAGCGCGCTATATAACGCGGAGCGGAGAACGTCTTCGTCGGTTTTCGAAGGCCCGCCTGAAGATGACTGGCAGGTGTCCAGTTGAAATATCGTGGAGTGAAGTTTACGATGACCGGCTGCAATCCCGAAATCTGTTCGAACTTTTAATTCGCCGGGAAAAAATTAAATTTCACGTTATCAGAGAAGTCAGCAGTGAGTAAGCTGTGGCGCTGATGCTCTGATCTTGTTTTTTGTTGTTGTGGCCGCGACCACTGAGAACGGATAGCAGTCCTGGACTGTGCGCACCGAGTGCGTGCTTTTGGCTTGTCAGCCGCCTCTCGCGGTTGTGGCTGGAGGACTGGGGCCGCATGGATGTTGCGGAGCAACAGGCAGCGGGAACAGGCTGTCCGTTTTCTCGATGTCGTGTACCGAATACTGCGTCCAGATAGACACTGTGGATTCACTATCAACGGGTGTAAAGTATAGACTAACGAGCCAAAACATTATGACCACTGCACATCGCGAGGCTTCATGCCTCCTGGTGGAGTGGCGGGTACGTAACGCATCAGTAAGGACAGAATGGAGGCGAAGAGGGACGAATGGGCAGTCATTATATCATTATAGCGTAGATACGGGCGGCACATGCAGAACACGGGTTCCCAGGTAGATGCCGTGTTTCTTGACTTCCGCAAGGCGTTCGATACAGTTCCCCACATTCGTTTAATGAACAAAGTAAGAGCTTATGGACTATCAGACCAATTGTGTAATTGGATTGAAGAGTTCCTAGATAACAGAACGCATCATATCATTCTCAATGGAGAGAGGTCTTCCGAAGTAAGAGTGATTTCAGGTGTGCCGCAGGGGAGTGTCGTAGGACCGCTGCTATTCACAATATACATAAATGACCTTGTGGATGACATCGAAAGGGCCGGCCGGAGAGGCCGTGCGGTTCTAGGCGCTACAGTCTGGAGCCGAGCGACCGCTCCGGTCGCAGGTTCGAATACTGCCTCGGACATGGATGTGTGTGATGTCATAGGTTAGTTAGGTTTAATTAGTTGTAAGCTCTAGGCGACTGATGACCTCAGAAGTTAAGTCGCATAGTGCTCAGAGCCATTGGAACCATTTTGACATCGAAAGTTGATCGTCGGTAAAGCAGATGCCAGACTGAGATTCACTGGAAGAATCCTAAGGAAATTCAATCCGAAAACAAAGGAAGTAGGTTACATTACGCTTGTTCACCCATTGCTTGAATACTGCTCACCAGTGTGGGATCCGTAGCAGATAGGGTTGATAGAAGAGATAGAGAAGATCCAATGGAGAGCAGCGCGCTTCGTTACAGGATCATTTAGTAATCGCGAAAGCGTTACGGAGATGATAGATAAACTCCAGTGGAAGACTCTGCAGGAGAGACGCTCAGTAGCTCGGTAAGGGCATTTGTTGAAGTTTCGAGAACATACCTTCACCGAGGAGTCAAGCAGTATATTGCTCCCTCCTACGTATATCTCGCGAAGAGACCATGAGGATAAAATCAGAGAGATTACAGCCCACACAGAGGCATACCGACAATCCTTCTTTCCACGAACAATACGAGACTGGAATAGAAGGGAGAACCGATAGAGGTACTCAAGGTACCCTCCGCCACACACCGTCAGGTGGCTTGAGGAGTATGGATGTAGATGTAGATGTAGAAATCCTCTAATATAATAGGTTTTTACAAAGGACACACTATTGTTGACCTAAGGCTGGAAACGAGAATCCCTGCGTCGAAGCTGGTCGCCTGTTGGCATACTAGTGTAATGAGCACTTGAGGAAAGTGGTTAAAGAATGGTGAAATAAAGAGTAGGCCGTATGCGTCTCGTCACAAAACATAGGGGTCAGGGATCACCCACTGTGTAATCCAGGATAGGCAGCGATCTGTAGCAAATCTGACCACAGATGACAATGCTGGTCGAGGCAAAAATTTTTCGGAGCACACCGTTCACAGACTACTGGTGAACATAGAGCTCCACATCACAAGACCCCATCGCGTTCCTGTGTTGGCCCAACGACATGACTGATGACCTCGGATGTTTAGTCCCATAGTGCTCAGAGCCATTTTGAACCCAACGACATCGTAAGTTACGATTGCAGTAGGCACAGCATCACAGTGTTTTCACCGTGTATCAATACAAAAATGTCGCCTGCCGAATGAATCGCATTTCTTGTTATACTAGGTCGATGGCTGGGTCCTTACAGGCCGTCATCCAGGCGAATAGCTGCAAGGAACATGAACAGCGCCACAGATGCAAGCCAGTGAGGGCAGAATTACGCTGTGGGCTACGATGAGTTGGGTGGGCTTCCATGGGATCCGTGGTCTTAATCGAAGGCATCTCGACAGCAGTGAAGTATGTGAACAGTATCGCGGACCACCTGTATCGCTACGTGCTTGAAGTCTCACTCAAAGACGATGACATCTTCCAGCACGGTAACGGTGCGTGTTGCAAGATCAGAATGATGCCTGATGTGTACCCACTGAAACACATATCGACCGCCAGCCGCGTGCCAGTAAACAACCATTCTGTAATTTGTAACTGTGCTAAGACATCTGGTGCCACATACTTCTGAAATCCTGTCAAGAACTTGCAGAATCCTTGCCAAGCAGAACCGCTATTATACCATATCTATGGAGTGGTGGTCATAATGTTTTGTCTCATCGGTGTATGCTTGTCATTTTCTCGTTGCTGTGTCTAACTGGATTACTGCGGCCCGGAGAAATTAAACTGGTGCTCAACTGAGGCTGCAGCAAGTCTGTCATGTATCTAAGCGATGATTTTCTTTCCTTCATTATGGTTCGTACGGCACTGTTTTAATTTTTGCGGCTTTAGCTGTCTTCTTTGTTATTTTCGTGTTGTTCATGGAGTTCTGCTGGTATTGCCAACCACACGTGCGTTATTATCTTGGTAAAATGTATATGTCAGTTCTTTCGTCTCTCGTATAAGTTGGGACAGCGAGGTCATCGGTCTCATCGGATTAGGGAAGGACGGGGAAGGAAGCCGGCCGTGCCCTTTCAAAGGAACCATCCCGAAATTTGCCTGGAGCGATGTAGGGAAATCACGGAAAACCTAAATCGGGATGGCCGAACGCTGGACTGAACCGTCGTCCAGCTGGAAATTTGGAAATTTGCGGTAAGATCTTATGGGACGAAACTGCTGAGGTCATCGGTCCCTAAGCTTACGGACTACTTAATCTAACTTAAACTAACTTACGCCAAGGACAACACACACATCCATGCCCGAGGGAGGACTCGAACCTCCGACGGGGGGAGCCGCGCGGACCGTGGCAAGGCGCACAAGACCGCGCGGCTACCTCGCGTGGCTCGTCCTCCCGAATGCGAGTCCAGTGTGTGCTAACCACTGCGCCATCTCTCTCGGTTCGTATAAGTCAGAGAGTTCTTAATGACACGTCGATCTTCAATCTCGTTCCCTCCTGTTAGTGGAAGTTATTGTAAAATGTGAGCTGTCATGCATTTATGTCTGTAAACATGTGCTTAAGTGCTGCAAAGAACTATCATCATTTATTGAGATCTAAGGATTTCCATGTTCTCATGTTAACTGGTGTACATGCCATCTAGAGTAATCGGCCAGAACATTATGACCTCCTAACTAACAACCGGTATGTCCACCTTTGGCACGGATACCAGCGGCGACGCCTCGTGGCATGGAAGCTATGAAGGTTCGGTAAGTCACTGGAGAGAGTTGCTTCCACATCTACACGCACAAGTCACCTAATTCCCGTAAATTGCGGTTAGGGGGTGATGAGCTCGAACGCCACGGTCAGTCACCTCCCAGATGTGTTCAGTCGTTGGGGGGACAGCACATCAATTGGAACTCGCCACTGTGTTCCTCGAACCACTCCATCACAAATCTGGCCTTGTGACATACACTCCTGGAAATGGAAAAAAGAACACATTGACACTGGTGTGTCAGACCCACCATACTTGCTCCGGACACTGCGAGAGGGCTGTACAAGCGATGATCACACGCACGGCACAGCGGACACACCAGGAACCGCGGTGTTGGCCGTCGAATGGCGCTAGCTGCGCAGCATTTGTGCACCGCCGCCGTCAGTGTCAGCCAGTTTGCCGTGGCATACGGAGCTCCATCGCAGTCTTTAACACTGGTAGCATGCCGCGACAGCGTGGACGTGAACCGTATGTGCAGTTGACGGACTTTGAGCGAGGGCGTATAGTGGGCATGCGGGAGGCCGGGTGTACGTACCGCCGAATTGCTCAACACGTGGGGCGTGAGGTCTCCACAGTACATCGATGTTGTCGCCAGTGGTCGGCGGAAGGTGCACGTGCCCGTCGACCTGGGACCGGACCGCAGCGACGCACGGATGCACGCCAAGACCGTAGGATCCTACGCAGTGCCGTAGGGGACCGCACTGCCACTTCCCAGCAAATTAGGGACACTGTTGCTCCTGGGGTATCGGCGAGGACCATTCGCAACCGTCTCCATGAAGCTGGGCTACGGTCCCGCACACCGTTAGGCCGTCTTCCGCTCACGCCCCAACATCGTGCAGCCCGCCTCCAGTGGTGTCGCGACAGGCGTGAATGGAGGGACGAATGGAGACGTGTCGTCTTCAGCAATGAGAGTCGCTTCTGCCTTGGTGCCAATGATGGTCGTATGCGTGTTTGGCGCCGTGCAGGTGAGCGCCACAATCAGGACTGCATACGACCGAGGCACACAGGGCCAACACCCGGCATCATGGTGTGGGGAGCGATCTCCTACACTGGCCGTACACCACTGGTGATCGTCGAGGGGACACTGAATAGTGCACGGTACATCCAAACCGTCATCGAACCCATCGTTCTACCATTCCTAGACCGGCAAGGGAACTTGCTGTTCCAACAGGACAATGCACGTCCGCATGTATCCCGTGCCACCCAACGTGCTCTAGAAGGTGTAAGTCAACTACCCTGGCCAGAAAGATCTCCGGATCTGTCCCCCATTGAGCATGTTTGGGACTGGATGAAGCGTCGTCTCACGCGGTCTGCACGTCCAGCACGAACGCTGGTCCAACTGAGGCGCCAGGTGGAAATGGCATGGCAAGCCGTTCCACAGGACTACATCCAGCATCTCTACGATCGTCTCCATGGGAGAATAGCAGCCTGCATTGCTGCGAAAAGTGGATATACACTGTACTAGTGCCGACATTGTGCATGCTCTGTTGCCTGTGTCTATGTGCCTGTGGTTCTGTCAGTGTGATCATGTGATGTATCTGACCCCAGGAATGTGTCAATAAAGTTTCCCCTTCCTGGGACAATGAATTCACGGTGTTCTTATTTCAATTTCCAGGAGTGTAGTTCACTATATTGTTGAAAAATGCCACTGCCGTCAGGAAACACGATCGTCATGAAGTGGTGTCGTGGTTTGCAACCAGTGTGAAATACGCGTTGGCCGTCAACGCGCGTTGAGCGAGCTTCACTGGAGCCATGGATGCACATGTGAATGTTCCAAAGAGGATAACGCAGACGCCGCCAGCTTGTCTCCGTCCCTCAGTGCAGGTGTCAAGCAGCTGTTCCCCTGGAAGATGACGTGTCGGGATTCATCAGTCCATGCAGTGCCCTGCCACTACGCCAACGTCCAGCGCCGTTGGTCACGTGCCCATATCAGTCGTACTTGCCAACGTCGTGGTGTTAAAACTGGCACATTCATGGGTTATCGGCTGCAGAGGCGCTTCGTTAGGAGTGTTCGGAGCACTTTGTGTTCCGACATACGAGGGTTGTTTTTTAAGTAAGGGCCGTTCGCGCGTATAGTCCCGTAGTTCACGCGAACGCCGCAACAAGCCACCGCGCCACTTGCCGGCATCCTTCCCGTTCACACTGATGCAAGTTGCAGCTCTGTAGCTGACGTGCACGCATCGCTGTGCTACTTTATAATGCTTACGATTATTGAATCGCCCGCCGCGTGTGAGATACGGTCAGTGATACGTTTTTTGACCGCGATAAGCCTATCAGCTGCAGAAATTCATGGTCAGTTAACAGACGTTTATGGCTTGAATGCAATGAGTGACGGTAAAGTGCGTCAATGGGTTAGAGAGTTTAAAAATGGCCGTCAAAACGTCCATGACGAAGAACGCTCAGGCCAGCCCTCTGTGATCACTGATGATTGGGTGGCTGCAGTCGAAACTTCGTGAGGACAGAAGATTCACAATTTCCACTCTTTCTTTGGAATTTCCACAAGTTTCATGATAGGTTTTGAACAAAATTGTGTCTGAAAACCTAAACTTTAAGAAACTGTGTTCTCGGTGGGTACCCAGACTCTTCACAGAGGACCACAAAGGGAAGAGATTTGCCACTTCATTGGACTTTTTGATTCGTTACGAGGAAGAAGGGGATGACATGTTGAGTCAAATTGTCACTGGAGATGAAACATGGGTATCCCATATCACTCCCGAAAGCAAGCGACAATCGATGGAATGGTGACACACAACCTCACCCGTCAAGGTCAAAGCCAGACAGACACTGTCAAAGCGCAAGATTATGGCAACTGTGTTCTGGGACCGGCGCGGTGTTTTGCTAGTGGACTTTATGCCACGAGGAACGACAATCAACTCAGATGCCTACTGTGCAACCCTAAAGAAGCTCCGCAGAGCAATTCAAAACAAAAGGCGCGGCATGCTGACAAAAGGAGTTTTGCTCCTGCACGATAACGCTAGGCCTCACACCTCTCAAAAGACTCGGGATTTGATTGATTCTTTTGGCTGGTAAGGTTTGGAACATGCACCATACAGCCCCGACCTTGCTCCTAGCGATTTTCACCTTTCCCCGTACCTGAAACACCATCTTGGCGGGCAGCGCTTCAATGACGACGATGAAGTGAAAGCGGCCGTGAACTCTTGGCTGTCGGAGCAGGTGGCCGAATTCTTTGAAGAGGGAATTAAAAACTTAGTTGTACGGTATGACAAGTGCTTAAATAAACAAGGCAACTATGCAGAAAAATAGGTAAAAGTGTGTAGAATCAGAAAATAAAAGTTTTTTTACAAAAGTATTTGCATCTTTTTTTAAAAATAAAAACGGCCCTTACTTAAAAAACAACCCTCGTACTTGCAATCTGCCCAACATTAAAGTCCGATGTTAGTTCCACCACACTTCGCCACCTGTCGTGTTTTACCAATCTGCCCAGCCTACGACATCCGACTTCTGTTATGACGGCTGGCCGCCCAAACGCACGACGTGTGGACGTGGTTTCACCACGTGTTGAAGAGTCTCACCATAGGAATCTTCGAACACCCGACGAGTTGTGCAGTTTCCAAAACGCTCGAGCCGAGCCTCCGGGCCATAAGAATCTGCCCTCGGTCAAATCCAGATTGCATTCCTTTACCACAGCACACTTACTGATATTACAAGCTCTGTGCATGTGTCTCACTAGCAGTCATTCCTCGCCAGGTGACGCTGCTATCGCCTGAACTGGTTCATATCGATGGTAGGTCGGTGGCCATAATGGTCTGGCTGATCAGTAGTGTATCTTCTTCTGTAGAGCCTTCCGTGAACATGTTAAGTTTAGTCGGGTAGTAGTGCCAAACTATGCAAGCACTTGGATGTGTTCCAAGTGAACTGATGTACATGCCATGTATTTCTTGTGTAAAGATTTGAAGTGAATATTTAATTCAAAGAATTCGCTGAAACATCTGTCTTAATATTTTGACTTTTAATACTGGCCCTTAGCAGTCATTTTCTTTCTGTTGTCATTGAGCTTTGGTAATATGTGTACGCCTGAGTTTGCTACTTTTACTGCATGAGTGACTACAGCTAGACATGCTTATATCAGTTACTCCTTTAAAATTTGTAATTTACAACCAAATGTAATAAACATGTCTCGAGATCTAACAGCTGTGGTCAGCCAGTATGAAGTCTAAAGTTCAGTTTTAGTTTCTGTTAATAAATTATGAAATTCAATTCGTCCAGTAACACAACCAGCATCTTCCACTCTCCTCACTCCACGCCGCTTCACGTCTCGTGGAGCTTCCGACGCAATCCACTGGAACACTTATAAATACTTCAAATAGGAACGGTCCTATCACACATCCTTGGGGTACGCCTGAAATTACCTTTACATCCGTCCATATTTTTCCGATGTCAACGGCGCTTAGTATCTTAGACATCCACGTTCAGTCTGTGGAAAACGAACGGGAAGTGTTGGTGTTGGGGAAGGGGGAGGGGGAAAGGGAAATCGGAAGGGAAGGAGGAGGAGAGATCTGATGAGTGATTTATGACCAGGTCTAGAGTTATATCTGATTCTATTATGGCGTTTAGTGTTTAACTGTACAAGGGAATTAATATTTCGTCCATTGTGGGTTTCCACTTATCAGGGAGGGTAGTAGATACCATGATATGCCATAAATAAGATGCAGAAGTTAAGAGGAGCATCATAGTTTAACGTCCCCTCGACAACGAGAATATTAGATGTGAAATAAAATCTAAGAGTGCCTAACGATGGGGATGACAAACGCCCATGTGTTTCGAAAGAGGGTACAGGTAACCGAGTCAGGGATTTTGGGGAATACACAGAAAGTCTAAATTTGGATAGCAGGATTTATGTTTGAATAACTATCCTGCTAAATGTGAGTCCAGCACCTTAAACTCTGAGCATCTCAGTGTGGAATCAGCGTCCTAAGAGACGAAGACCTCAAAAAGAAATATAGGAAATAGAAGGTGAAATACAGAGGGAGAGAAATTTGGAGAGAAAGTCAATGAAATGACACGACGCAAAGAGGTTTCCCTCGGTACGCCTGTATGCCTGGAAGTGCTAATAAAAGTATATGGTGGTACACAGAGATACATCGTCTCCAATTACCCTGCTGCAATCTATGATTGTGCATGTCTCAGTTAAATTATTCGTGAACTGTACTGCCCATATGACAGTATATTTTCATTATTACTTTCTCCATGTTCGGAGCTTGTTGGAGCCGTAGCTGTATGTTTAACTGATGACAAGCCGCTCAAGCTGCTAATAAGAGTTCCCGGGTTCGATTCCCGGCGGGGGTCAGGGATTTTCTCTGCCTCGTGATGACTGGGTGTTGTGTGCTGTCCTTAGGTTAGTTAGGTTTAAGTAGTTCTAAGTTCTATGGGACTGATGACCATAGATGTTAAGTCTCATAGTGCTCAGAGCGATTTTGAACCATTTTTTTGCTAATAAGAACTTCATTAAGTCCACGGCAGCTTTCAGTCTTGACATTAGGCTGTTATCAAGTGGACTTGTAAACTGTGCTATTTTTTATTTGACGTTGGTTCTGTAAAGCACTAGTCTCAGGCGTACTTGAAAATTGCCTCCAAAAACGGGCTCAAACGCACATTCTCAGAAATTTATTTCTCAACCGAACGCTAATTTTTGATGATAGTAGACATAGTTTGGCTAGTAGTGTCCTCTTAGCCTATGCCAACAGACTTTATTTCCATCACTGCTTCTTCAGTGTACAGATTAAACATAGGGGTGAATGACAACATCCCTATTTTACACCAATTTTAATCTGAGCATTTCGTCCTTCTTATTACTCGTTCTTGGTTGTTACACATATTGTATATTACCCGTCTTTTAGTTTAGCTTGTGTTATGTGTGAGGCGGAACTATGGGCCCCAAGGAAAAAGGGTGACCTGGCTGAGTCACTCAGTTTGACTCTTAGTCTGATCACAAGAGGTGGCCATTGATTGCACCCGTTGATCACGTAGGCTGACGTGAGGATCAATGAACTATACTTGACAGGATGTATCTGGAACATCTTAGGTGATTAGAAGTTAGTAGATAGTTATACAATTAAATACTTAGCTTTATTTCAGCATCAGCGGTGAACGTCGATCTTGACTTTGTTCAATAATATTTACAAGTGCAGTTATAGACTGAACTGCGAATACTTCTTTACAGTTCTGATTGCTCCACACATATAGATCAATTGTCAATGCATAAACTGTATTTGGCGCCTGGCTGGGTCGTAGCTACTGACTTAGCTGAAGGCTATGCTAACTAGCGCCTGTGCACATGAGATCTCTGAAGCTATAACAAGTGAACCATTCCTATTACAGTCGGCTGTAGAACTGGCCAGAGCGCTAGCTTGTCTTGTAAGACCAGCCGAGTGGCGGCGCTCGGTCCGCTGGCGTCGACAGTGGCGACTCGCGGGCCCGATGTGTACTGACGGACCGCGGCCGATTTGAAGCCTACAAACTAGCAAGTGTGGCGCCTTGCGGTGACACCACAGCTTATACCTACTTTCCCGAGAATTTCGAACATCTAGCGCCAGTTTACATTGTCGACCTCTTTCCTTTGGTTGCTTTGTAGCTACAACACATTTATTATTGTCTCACTTTTTCCTCCTGTTCCATCCGCCACACTCACAGACTACAAAAGCTGACGTTTATCAGTCATATTGACAAGGTGTTCTCAATGGAAGGTATTCGCTAAAGGATAAAGTCTTTAAATGAAATGAGAGAAACTTCTGCGGTTTGGAAAAGTTATGTCCGTCGACGCGCTGCCCCGCCCGACAGCGATAGCAATATGTAGCAACAACCAGCCATCCGACCACCCATCCAGTTCTGCGGAATAGTTTATATCCAATTAGGACCCCACTCGCCGGACGCCGTCGTGTCGCGTCGCTGTGTGATCGTGTCGGCTGCCATCGATCGCCGCTGGAGCAGGGTTAATATCAGATGAGGCCCTACTTGTAACCGGGACGGCTGTGTTTGGACCGCGGTCTGTTCACCCTAATTGAGATTAAATCGCTTTGGGCGGCAGCTGGCCTGGTTTCTGACGGTACCTGCAGCCCACTCCGAGCACTCTGCTGTCCATATGAGCACACGATGAGCACACGATGAGCACACTGAGTTAAAAATTACTTTGCTGCTTTATTTACACTCACTATATACGTCAAATATTTTAGGTGGTATGAAATTCACAGAAAGATCTAATATTCTGAACGTTCTGCCGCGCTGGCTTAGTTAGTTGGATTAAAATATCATTCCGATCTCTGTCCACTACAGCAAGGTTCCATCTGTGCAGTCATTTTCATGTGTGTAGTACACGGTCCAGTCTCATTAATATGATTACCACTGAAACCTCCCCACAAAAATAAAAAGGAAAATATTATTTAAATGTGAATAGTCATCGTGCTAAGTGTAATCTCCCCAGAGAATTTAGAAAGACAATATTTAAATGTTAATGGGAATAGAGCTAGACGTAACCTGCCCGTAATTATTTTTAAATGATATGAATTGAATAAAAAATGCAATTAGAGCCATATGTTAGCTTCTCACAGTAATAAAAATCAATGATAATAAAAATGTGCAAAAATGTTAAGTCCCCACAAAATTAACGTTAAGATCAACCTAATAAATTGATTCTGGGAGGAAAAGCAAAGGAAATATTGTTTCAATTGTAATGATTATTTTCTTAAAAGATTGCTTTCAGAACAAAATTATTATTGGGGCAATTCTTGAACAAATTAATTACAGTTGAGATACATTACATTATCAGATGAGCGCAATGCTGCTTCATTACCTTATTTAAAAATATACCTCGTCCTGAACCTTGACCAGAGGCCCATGTCGACGCCCGCCGACTCCTCACACACAACTGCGACTGTCTCTCGCGCGCTACTACATGCTCTCGCGACTCGCTACGTACAACTACTACCTCGCAACTGCACTCTCGCGCTACAGTTCTCCAACTGAACTACTTGCTCTCGCGCGGTCAAGCGCAGACTAGCAACGATAAATAACTCTCTGGCCAGAGATTCTGTCATGCCTCGCCATCGCTGCTACTGAATACACTGAATACATACGTGTTTCATAACCCTCCACTGGGGGGGGGGGGGGGGGGGGGCCAAAATTTGGCAGCGATGGTGAGTCATTTGGACTTGCCATGAGCAACAAATTTTTTTTTCATTAATTAACTTTTACAATTCACAGAATATTCAGATGTATAGGTGTAGAACATGAAGTAAATATAGTGCACATGCACTGAGTACAGAACATATCAGGCAAAGACAAAATATATACAATGAGTACAAAACATATTAACAAATGACGTAAGTGCACACGCACTGAAAAACTCTTTAGCATTTTCACAACAAATAAACATAATGGCAAAAAAATCATGTTGACAAGTGACATAAGTGCACATGCACTGCAGTTCAGAACATATCAGCAAATCAAAATGTATACGTAATGAGTACAAATGGCAGAAAGTGCACACGGACTGTAAAACTCTCTAATATTTTTACGACAAATAAACCTAATGAGTACAAATCATATTGACAAATGACGAAAGTGCACACGCACTGAAGTAGTGAACATATCAGGAAATCACAAATATATAGGCAACGAGTACAAAACATATTGAGAAATGACAAAAGTGCACACGCACTGTAGTTCAGAACGTATCAGCAAATCACAAAATGAGTACAAATCATATTAACAAATGGCATAGAGTGCACACGCACTGTAATATTCTCTAGTATTTTTCTTCAACAAATGAACATATCAAGGAGTGAAATAAAGTGCACATGCACTATAAAAGTCGATAGTAATTTCAGGACAACTGATCTTATTAACAAATGAAAGGAAGTGCACACGCACTGTATATGACTTTTTCATTTTACAAGAATTAGGAAAGGAATAGGAAGGATTGCGTCATGGTTGTAGCACTTTAGGTTGCACGCAGCTGCACTGAAAGTCCATATCTTTCCACAGAAGTACAACATCAAGTGAGACAATCTGAAGTTCTTTTCCCAGAAGTGTTTATCTGCGTATCCAAGACACTGAAATGTCGTAGTAATATTCCATGTTATCATTTTGGCAGTACATCAGGTACACCAAACAGTGGGACCATAATAACGTCTCCATCGCTCACGGTGGTGGACAGCATGTCGTGTCAACACCACGCTCTTACAAGGCACACCAACGTAGAATTAGTGCAAAAACCAAATATAGTGCTCCATGATCAAGAGGATATACAGGACAAATGGATATTGCAGTAATTCAAGGTAGTTAGGTCAGTAGGTGAAGGACATTAAGTCACATACTAGTCTTCATTGAGAATTACATTAGTAGTTTGCGGCATTCATAGCCCAGTTATTGAACATTTCTGTACCATGTATGTAGTATTACAGAATAATGTTCATTGATTGGCGTTTTACTGACAACGTTGGCACTCACTGCCTAATTATAAATCATAGAAATCATTCGTTTTACAGATAACATTGAAATTCGTTGCTTAATTACAAATCATCAGAAGTCATTCGTTTTACAGAGAACAGTGAAATTGATTGCCTAATTGCTTGAAATTGATTGCCTAATTACAAATCATCAGAAGTCATTCGTTTTACAGAGAACATTTTACAGAGAACAGTAGAATAAAAGTATTATTCACTGAAATTATGCGCATAGTATTTATGTATTCAATTGACATACTATTCAGAGCTGATCAGTATTATTCAGAACTCTCTTAAACGGGGAACATTATTTGGGACTGGTAATACATTTTTTTTGTTAGCAATACATTGCTTTGGGTAATTATAGGGGAAAGCAAGAGAAAAAAAAATTGCTTCTGGGTTGTTCCTGTAAATGAAAATGTGTAACGTCATTCGTCATGAGTCAGCTGTAGCAACGTTATGAAACAAGTAGAGTATATGTAATCACATTCATAAATGACATAGAGTTAATGAACAACTGCTTATAGCACATTAATTTCATAAATAATTTCTCCTGCAAAAATATATAAGAAAAATGGATTATTAAGCTGAAAGAAGAAACGCATTTTATGCTGAAAAGTAGTGAACTTCGAATTAACAGGTAGTGAAATGTGTATAAAAATAAGTGTTCTCTAGCTGTCCTTTCCAAAACCTTCAGTCATCATACCATACGATATAAAACATACTGTCAAAACAAACTACAACACATACTTAAATAACTACATAGCATAAATACATAAACTTCAACATCATCCTCATCTGTAAAGAAAAAAACAAACTTCATTATCCATATTATCATAACTCCATTATTATCATCACCTGTAAAGAAAAACTTCATTATTCATAGTAGCATATTCTTCATCATTATTCATCAGCATTCATTATCATCTGCAAAAAAGTCACTTCATTACTCATTACACAACTATTCCTTATCTCTAGCATATTCCATCACTAAAACTAAGATGTGTAGTTCTGTCTGACAGCCTGCATCAATCGCTTCGTATTCTGAAAGAAAAAATTAGTTAAGACTGCTATTCTACGATGTATTGTATATTCTTGTTAATGCTTGTTAATTCTGATCCATTTACTCTTCCGTATAAGGTTTTTGTATCTTCTTTCGTCTATTCCGTAGGTGAAATTCCCATTTCTGTTTAATTTATTTCCTTAACACGTTATTTCTTTCTGAAAATGATGAACAAAGATTAATGTCTTGCATTTACATCATATACTCACTAAATAATGACTGGTTTATGGTAACATAATTAAGCATACAGCATAACATGACAGAAAACCACTCACAGACGACAAGTGGTAGTATTTGCGGTGCAGGATACTTAAACCGTGTCGGGGGAAGGTGAGAGACACGAAAAAGAGTGCAGCCGTTGTCATAATGCAGAAACAGAACAATTTATTTGACTTTAAAAAAGTCATGATCATTGGCTTTGTGCCATGGTTGCAAGACTTTCCGCAACGGCTAAGTTTGTAAACTGTTCCTGTGACGCTGTGGTTCCTACGGTCGTAGGTTCGAATCCTGCCCCGGGCATGGATGTGTTTGATGTCCTTAGGTTAGTTAGGTTTAAGTAGTTCTAAGTTCTAGGGGACTGATGACCACAGTAGTTAAGTCCCACATTGCTCAGAGCCATTTGAACCATTTGACGTTGTGGTTAAAGTATACTGTGCATGGAAAATGACGCTGTGCGAAACAGGGCCGAGGAAACTGTGGTGCATCCGCGCCATACATGACAAGCCTGAATGACGGCTGCGGTGATTTCTACGGGCGAATAGTCGTCCAACTCTTGACCATCTGACCGCCCAGATGAACAATGGGCTATCAACAGTCCCTCTGAGCCGTGGCGGACTGACGCCAGCACCGGGAAAGCTCGTTATATCGTTGCGATCGATTTAGGAGGATGTATGAGATCTTTGCATATCGTGTGGCTTTCTTTCGGGTTGGTGGGCTTCAAGATTCGGCCGTTAGCTATCAAAAGGAAAGCAGAGAGAGACGTGGGACGTCTCCAGAGAGAGGAGTGTCGACTGCAACCGGGTGTGCCCTATCGGCGTGATATACCGTGCAGTTGTATTGGTCTGCAATTCTGTGTTTTGCGGCAGCTCTGAGATCCTAGTTTCGTGATTTCTATCAAGGGAAAGGTCCCTGAAGGAACGTGGTTAAGCTGTTTGAGCTCCTGAGTTGCGCTGCGTGCTAACATCAAGTAAGTTGGCCGTTAGTCTATGTGGCTGAGCGACGCGTTGAGAGGCGTTTCACTCGCAGGATGATTGTGGAACTTACACAGCCGTTAATCGAAAAGTGTGTATGAGCTCCGTGTGATCTGGTTAAATGTTGGCTTCGCAGTGAAGTCTTAGTTATAACTGTATTAAGTGACTGAAAACTCCACCTAAGTGATATTACACTACTGGCCATTAAAATCGCTACACCAAGAAGAAATGCAGTTGATACACGGGTATTCAATGGACAAATATATAATACTAGAACTGACACGTGATTACATTTTCACGCAATTTGGGTGCATAGATCCTGAGAAATCAGTACGCACAACAAACACCTCTGGCCGTGATAACGGCCTTGATACTCCTGGGCGTTGAGTCAAACAGAGCTTGGATGGCGTGTACAGGTACAGCTACCCATGGAGCTTCAACACGATACCACGATTCGTCAAGAGTAGTGACTGGCGTATCGCGACGAGCCAGTTGCTCGGCCACCATTGACCAGACGTTTTCAGTTGGTGAGAGATCTGGAGAATGTGCCGGCCAGGGCAGCAGTCGAACACTTTCTTTATCCAGAAAGGCCCGTACAGGGCCTACAACATGCGGTCGTGCATTATTCTGCTGAAATGTAGGGTTTCTCAGGGATCGAATGAAGGGTAGAGCCACGGGTCGTAACACATCTGAAATGTAACGTCCACTGTTCAAAGTGCCGTCAATGCGAAAAAGAGGTGACCGAGACGTGTAACCAATGGCACCCCATACCATTTCGCCGGGTGATACGCCAGTATCGCGATGACGAATACACGTTTCCAATGTGCGTTCACCGCGATGTCGCCAAACACGGATGCGACCACCATGATGCTGTAAACAGAACCTGGATTGATCCGAAAAAATGACGTTTTGCCATTCGTGCACCCAGGTTCGTCGTCGAGTACGCCATCGCAGGCGCTCCTGTCTGTGATGCAGCGTCAAGGGTAACCGCAGCAATGGTCCCCGAGCTGATAGTCCACGCTTCTGCAAACGTCGTCGTACTGTTCGTGCAGATGGTTGTTGTCTTGCAAACGTCCCCATCTGTTGACTCAGGGATCTAGACGTTACAGCCATGCAGATAAGATGCCTGTCATCTCGACTGCTAGTGATACGAGGATGTTGGGATCCAGCACGGCGTTCCGTATTACCCTCATGAACTCACCGATTCCATATTCTGCTAACAACCATTGGATCTCGACCAACGCGAGCAGCAATGTCGCGAGACGGTAAACCCCAATCACGATAGGCTACAATCCGACATTTATCAAAGACGGAAACGTGATGGTACGCATTTCTCCTCCTTACACGAGGCGTCACAACAACGTTTCACCAGGCAACGCCAGTCAACTGTTGTTTGTGTATGAGAAATCGGTTGGAGACTTTCCTCATGTCAGCACGTTCTAGGTGTCGCCACCGGCGCCAACCTTGTGTGAATGCTGGGAAAAGCTAATCATTTGCATATCACAGCATCTTCTTCCTGTCGGTTAAATTTCGCGTCTGTAGCACGTCATACTTCGTGGTGTAGCAATGTGAATGGCCAGTAGTGTAACTGCCTTCCAAAACAGGCAGTTTGCGCAAATGTTATTTCACTAGCGTTTTTTTTTTTTTAATTGAAAACTCTTGTGAAGTCCCGATTGTGCGGCGAGAAGCTGCAAATGTGCTCGCCCTCGTCTTTTGTCAAAAAGGCGCCAGTTAACTGTCCTGAATAAACCGCTAGTGGCAAAGAGTTGCGGTCGAAGTTTGACCGCGCAGGGGCGAGAGAGGGACCCCAAATGACAGCAGTGGTGGCGGCGATAGCGGCGCGCAGCGCTGTTATCCCGTAACGTGTGCGCCATTTTGAGGCGGCGTGAGGCACGACGGCCCGTCGAAGGCGGGTGGCGCGGCCGCAGGCGGCTGGTGGACCGCCGGACCGTCATCTGCATAATCTGCTTAGCGGCCGGCCGGACCGTGGCCGGTGGCCGAGCGTGAACTGCGGCGCTCGCTAATGCACTTAGGCGGCGGGTGGGGCTGGCGCCCGGCAAGTCTTACCCACACCCACATCCGCCCCCTCCCCCCACACCACCTACAACCGGTGGGACGCGCAGCCACTTCCGTGTCGCTGTCCCACTGACTCAATGGGACACTTACACTAAGTGACAAAACTCTTCGGGTCGCGGTATGCAAATATATAGGTGGCGGTAGTATACAGAAGGTATAAAAGGAAAATGCATTGGTGGACCTGTCATTTGTACTCGGGCGATTCATGTGAATAGATTACAAGATCATTATGGCCGCACGAAAGGAACTGACAGACATCAGGCGTCGGATGCTAGTTGGAGATTACTGGCCATTAAAATTGCTACACCACGAATATGACGTGTTACAGACGCGAAATTTAACCGACAGGAATAAGATGCTGTGATATGCAAATGATTAGCTTTTCAGAGCATTCACACAAGGTTGGGTGCGTGACGACACCTATAACGTGCTGACATGAGGAAAGTTTCCAACCGATTTCTCATACACAAACAGCAGTTGACTGGCGTTGCCTGGTGAAACGTTGTTGTGATGCCTCGTCTAAGGAGGAGAAATGCGTACAATCACGTTTCCGACTTTCATAAAGATCGAATTGTAGCCTATCGCGATTGCGGTTTATCGTATCGCGACATTGCTGCTCGCGTTGGTCGGCATCCAATTGAGTCGGTGGGTTCAGGAGGGTAATACGGAACGCCGTGCTGGATTCCAATGGCCTCCTGTCATTAATAGTCGAGATGACAGCCATCTTTACCGCATGGCTCTAACGGATCGTACGGCCACGTCTCGATACCTGAGTCAACAGATGGGGACGTTTGCAAGACAACAACCATCTGCACGAACAGTTCGACGACGTTTGCAGCAGCATGGACTTTCAACTCGGAGACCATTGCTGCGGTTGCCCTTGACGCTGCATCACAGACAGGAGTGCCTGCGATGGTGTACTCAACGACGAACCTGGGCGCACGAATGGCAAAACGTAATTTTTTCGTATGAATCCAGGTTCTGTTTACAGCACCATGATGGTCGCATCCGTTTTTGGTGACATCGCGGTGAACGCGCATCGGAAGTGTATTCGTCATCGCCATACTGTTGTATCACCCGGCGTGATGGTATGGGGTGCCATTGGTTATACGTTTCGGTCATCTCTTGTTCACATTGACGGCACTTTGAACAGTGGACGTTACATTTCACATTTGTTACGACCCGTGGCTCTACCCTTCATTCGATCGCTGCGAAACCCTACATTTCAGCAGAATAATGCACGACCGCATGTTGCAGGTCCTGTACCGGCCTTTCTGGACACAGAAAACGTTCGACTGCTGCCCTGGCAAGCACATCCTCCAGACCTCTCACCAACAGAAAAGTCTGGTCAATGGTAGCCGAGCAACTGGCTCGCCACAATACGCCAGTCACGACACTTGATGAACTGTGGTATCGTGTTGAAGCTACATGGGCGGCTATACCTGTACACGCCATCCAAGCTGTGTTTGACTCAATGCCGAGGCGTATCAAGGCCGTTATTATGGGCAGAGGTGGTTGTTCTGGGTACTCATTTCTCAGGATCTATGCACCCAAATTGCGTGAAAATGTAATCACATGTCAGTTCTAGTATAATATATTTGTCCAATGAATACCCGTTTATCATCTGCATTTCTTCTTGGTGTAGCAATTTTAATGGCCAGTAGTGTAGACACATGGGACATTACATTTCGGAAATCGTTAGGGAATTCAGTACTCCGAGATCCACAGTGCTAAGAGTGTGCTGAGAGTATCGAAATTCAGGCATTACCTCTCACCACGGCCTTCACTTAAGGACCCATAGCAATGGCTTTTGATAGAGCTGTCAGTGCTAACAGACAAGCAACCCTGCGTGAAATAACCGCAGAAATCAATGAGCGACGTAACACAAACATATCCGTTAGGACAGTGCGATGAATGGGGTATGGCAGCAGACGACCGAGGTCAGTGCCTTTAGTAACAGCGTTTCTCCTGGGCTCGTGATCATATTGACTGGATCCTAGACGACTGGAAAACCGTTGCTTAGAGTGGTCCAGATTCCACGAAGCCGTGGATCCCAAGTTGTCACCATGGTAATGTCCAAGCTGGTGGTGGTTCTGTAATGGTGTGGGCTATGTTTACGTGGAATGGACTGCGTCCTCTAGTCCAACTGAACCAATCAATGACTGGAGACAGTTATGTTTGGTGCTTCGAGACCACCTGCTGACAATCATGGACTTCCCTAACAACGAAGAAATTTTATGGATGACGTTGAGCCACATCACTGGGCCCCAGTTGTTCGCGATTCATTTGAACAACGTTATGGAGAATTCGAGCTAAGGATGTGGTCTCCTTTATCGCCAGAAACGAAACCCATCGAATATTTATGAGACATAATCGAGATACCAGCTCGTGCACAACCTTAAACACCGGCAACTATTTCGCAATTACGGACGGATATAGAGTCAGTATGGCTCAGTATTTGTTCAGGAGACTTCGAACGACTTGTTGAGTCCATCCCACGTCCAGCTGCTACACTACGCCAGACAAAAGAAGGTCCGACACGATATTAAGTGATAACCTTGACTCTTGTTACGACAGTGTACTTCCCCACATGCCCCTTTTCAGATCTATCAAATTGCAAACGATTATATAGGAGGTGAAACTACGCTGCCAAACTCACCAAAATTCATTCCGAACAGTTCTCGGATCACCTAAAGGTACCGACCTATTTCGGTGTCATACTCTGTCGATACGCGTTTGTGGATGCAGATATGGAGAGTCGTATGTTCAGGACACCGTTCTTCCGGGTATTTTCAGTTTTCGTGACGTGTGCCACTACTTTTCAGTCAAGTAGCTCCTCAGTTGGCCGAGGAGTACACCCCGCTCGGAAGCCCCTGACTTTCACCCATCCTAGCGTTACCCAAGCCCTAGAGCCCTTAACTTCGGTGAGCTGTCGGGAACCGGTCTTACCACTGCGGCAAATCCATTGCTAACACAATCAGAGGGTCACTTTTTCGAAACCCCGTAGTTATCTCCCAGTGCGACGTAGAAGTCCGAAATTTGTTCGTGCCTACAACCTTCCTCTGTAACGCAGCAAACGCATGGTGCCCGGCGACGTCACTCTCGGTCTCGGCGGCCCTTCAGACAGCTAGGAGTCAACACATATGAAAGAAACGCCACAGCTCAGAAGTTCATGTGGCAATTAAGGTGATCTGGTGATATTACAGTGGCACCAAATTCCACCAAACTTCCGCTCAGAGCCACTGCAGGCCAATTACTCGATGCGAAGGTTGCCACACCCCTTTTTACCCACGTTGCACCCCTTCCATTGACGCCTTTCCGATGGAGGTCAGAATCGCAATGCCCAGCGTTGAAATCACGCGGTTTTCTTATGGGTGGCTGACGAAAACATTTCAAACATACCGCCAGTAGGTATCGATAGGGACACGCCACAGGGGGTGATATAAAGTGCGTCAATGAAACTAGCCTTTTCCTTGGTATATTGATTCCAATACAATGAGCTGTCGAAAACGACAGTTCACACTGCGACGTGCATCAGGATGACGTTCTTGCAACCCTTGACAGTGCTGACAGCTCTCGGCCGATTCAGCCCTTCTCTGTCGCGGGCGTACAACCCCACTGAAAGTTATCACACTCGTTTGGAGTGCACCGCGACCACAGTTTTAGCTCTCTTATACACGGTGAAATCAGTATTGACCGTTCAAAACCATTCGACGAAATATGAACGTCATCAGAAGCAGCAACCGGTATTTATGCTTTTTCAGCACTCCTGTTTCGCGTTCACGTGTCTCATGATCACGGGGTGGGCAACATTTCACACATCTGTCAATAAAACTGGAAGAAAATTCCAGTAAGACCCCCCCCCCCCCCCCCTTCGTCAACGCTCTCGGTGCTACACGCATACTTGTTGAGCACTTTGAAAGCGAACCTGTACAGAGATCGCCAGTGACTGTTTACTATCCGCCGGTGTAACATTCTACCATTTCGACACCCCCGAGCTGTTTGGCGCTTTGTCGATGAACTGGAGCCTGCTGGCTGCATGCGGAATCTGAGGGGTGTGAAAAGGGACACCTGTCACGCTGGTGACTAGTAAACAGTGACTGGCGGTCTCCGTAGAGATATATCTTTAAAGTGCTTACCAAAGTGCTTGAATGCCACCGATAGTGTTTTCAAATTGGAGTAGGGGTGGTGGAGGGGTGGGGGGGTGGGGGAGGGCTTGGAGCGAACCTCTGCTGTTTCATTCACACATGTGTTAATGTCGTACTGCACACACAGCCCAGTGATCACGCCACAGAAGGGCCTAAAAATGGACGCTTGAAAAAGCATAAGCACCGTTTACTGCTTCAGATCGTGATGAAATTTCAATGGACGGTTTCCAACGGTGGCTCATGGCTCAAAAATTCTGGTCGCGCTACACTCCAAAAGCGTCCGATCTCGTTCAGTAGCGTTGCAGTTCTATATGTCCGTAGAGAAAGATTAAATCGTCCGGGGGATGTCAGCAGTGTCAACGGTTCGGTACTGAGAATGTTATACAGCAGTTGTCTAACATGCGATATTTTTACCTCGACGTGTTTCAGGACTACGTTATCGCATTATTATCAAGTGCTTGGGCCGCATATGCCAGTAGACACTGTCAGAACTAAAATCCCAGCAGCGAACACGTGTTGTCAAACATAAAACTCTTCGTAACACATCTCGTGAAGGAGCGTTACACTCTCAAGTCTCAAGTTATGAACTCAAGTTACCAAGAATGTTGTCCTCTTGCTCATCACACTGCGTTTTTGACCGCGAAATGTGTGAGAATCAACGCTCTTAAGGCAATGGGTGATTTGATTGACGCTATTCATGCCACCACCTGATTCCTGTCCGTGTCGATACTGAGTGACGGTGCGTTTGAAGTGCTTCCTTCGGGCAGCCGTAAGAAAACCGTGCGGTTTCAGCGATGAGCATCTCGCTTCTGACCTCCACCGCAGGGACGTAAAAATAACGGGTGAAATCTCCCCAAGAGGGGATGTGACGATCTTCCCATCATGTAATACGTTCGCGGTGGCGTTGGACAAAATTGTGATGAAATGTGCTGCCACTGTGACATCATTAACCACATTACACGTCGCGTGAACTTGTGAGTTCTGGCCTTTCTTTAATGTGTCGACACCTTCCGGTCGGAGGCGCCGCCTAGCCCGCTGGAAGACGCCATGCTTGCAGTGGGAAGCTGTACACATTTTGTGCCAAATTCCAAACTTCTGCGTCGCAATGAGAGACAGTTACCGGGTTTCGAAAAGTTAACTCCTCGATTATCGTGTTGCGCCGTGTAGATACAGGATAATTTTTTTAAAAAGTGAGACTTCCTACAGCAGGTAGTACTCGTCAAATCTAGAAGAAATGTTCCGATAATGATACATCTGGATATTAATAATTGTTGAGATACAGGCCAATCTGTCCTCTCATTCCCTTCTGTCACCCGGATAGCTGAGTGGGCAGTCCGCCTTTAGCCGCGGAGCAGCTCGGACTTGTTTACGTCCCGGCTGCGGACGTTCGCGGAAGAAGCGGTGTTTACTCCGTCGTTACTCGCATGTGTTACTGTTTGAATCGAACGCGCCGGCCGAAGTGGCCGTGCAGTTAAAGGCGCTGCAGTCTGGAACCGCAAGACTGCTACGGTCGCAGGTTCGAATCCTGCCTAGGGCGTGGATATTTGTGATGTCCTTAGGTTAGTTAGGTTTAACTAGTTCTAAGTTATAGGGGACTAATGACCTCAGCAGTTGAGTCCCGTAGTGCTCAGAGCCATTTTGAATCGAACGCAATGGCACAAAATTTCCGAAAAACCACGATACAGTTCACGTTCTGTAACGAGTATGCAAGACCCAAAGCTTTCGAAATCGAACGTTTCTTGAGGGACGAAGTGCATCTTCATTACACGGAGATTATTGGAATTCATTTATCAATCGTGAGCAGCACTCTTTACGTAAAGATGCGATAGGATCATTGAAGCCGCCAAACGTGGATTCCACTTCAGACACTCCGATGGTCATATTGGCGACGTTTTAGTCGCTCACTCGGGCCTGGGAGTGCGTACGATTCGAGTCTTCGAGCTGCCTTTCGAGGTACCCGAATCATTGGTCACTGAATCACTCCAGCCATATGGCAGAGTTATTAGTCATACGTCCGAACGTTGGGCAAGTTTTAGCACGTATCCAGTGCTCAATGGTGTCCGACAGGTGCGAATTGCCCTTACGAAACATGTGCCATCGTACATAAACATCGGCGGTTCAAAATGGTTCAAATGGCTCTGAGCACTATGCGACTTAACTTCTGAGGTCATCAGTCGCCTAGAACTTAGAACTAATTAAACCTAACTAACCTAAGGACATCACACACATCCATGCCCGAGGCAGGATTCGAACCTGTGACCGTAGCGGTCGCTCGGTTCCAGACTGTAGCGCCTACAACCGCACGGCAAAACATCGGCGGCTGCAGAGCTATTGTCATCTATGATGGACAGCCCCGGACATGCTCCGGGTGTGCTGGTGAGGGACATCTGCGATCTGCGTGTATGCAGAGGAGACTCGTGCAAATCCCCAGCGGAGACCTCCAGAATCCGGTTACACCGACGTCACTGCCGATGACTTACGTGACGGCGCTTCACGGGGAGGTGACGCCGCGGTCGGAACACCCTATCGAACCGACGCCACAGTTGACTGAGGAGCCTTCGGACCCCACAGAAGAAGGAATGGCTCCGACCAACCTCCAATCTCAGACACTACAGGCGGTGCAGAAAGAGGATGACAGCATCCCAGTAGGCATGGAAGCTGAAGTGGAACGACCCCAGGGCGCTGTGGCGGTGGCGAGACAGCAGGAGATACAAGATTCGCCAACACCAGAGGCCGAGGTTAGGGCCCGCAAACAACGCTCGCCAAAGCGCCGCAAGAAGCGCCGACTAAACTCTGCGGAGACGCTCCCTTCTCTTCTTGGGAGCCCAGATGAGTCTAACTCTATGGACCTGTCTGACTTGGAACCACAAGCTTCGGATGTCGCAGACCATACGACTTCGGACGGTGAAAAGATGTCATGTCGTTCAGACGACGCATCCGCTCAGGGGCCTGACACCCCTTCTGCGGCGGAGTCTACTGCTGCGAAAGAACAACAGATGTCAGACATCAATGCCGCACTGGAAAATTTGGAGCACCCCAATAATATCAGCTGGTATGAGCAGGCCGACGCAATCACCGATGCGGACCATTCTCTTGGTGGGGACTTGCATCCGTCCGCATCTCAAGACACCTAATGCCGCAGGGACACGTCCGTCGGGCGACCCTCTGCGGATGTGCAAAGGGACTATCGATACGGTGAAACTATGCCTTTTTAACATCATGTGGATATGACAGCTACTCGACCCCAGGCATACAGAATAGGGACAGTGAATGTAAATACTATTAGATCGCCTGTGAAACAGCAGTTGTTTAGGGACATGATATACGCGTCGGATGTCGATATACTGATGGTGCAGGAAATTTACATTCCTGAGTTCCAGGAAGTACATGGATACATCTCCTGCACCTCGCCGCACTCGAACAACGACAGTGGAACGGCCATATTGGTCCGGGACGGGATTCCGGTTCGCGACCTGGCTTATCTACCTTCGGCACGAGGACTGGCGATAACTGTTCATGGAATTCGCATTCTCAATGTTTATACCCCTTCCGGCACAGGCAACAGACGGGCGCGTGCGAGATATTATTCGGAAGAGATTGTGCCCTTATTTACTGGCAGATTCGATCATTTCATTATAGGTGGTGACTTCAATTGTGTTTTAGCCCAAAAAGATCAGACTATACATTACAATACCTGTCGTGAACTGCATGTGCTATGCCGGGATCTGGAGTTAAGCGACACCTGGGACTTGATGCATAGGAACCGTGAGGGATATACTTTTTTTACCAGTCACTCGGCGAACAGACTCGATCGAATATACGTTTCGGTTGGCCTACAGGATAAGGTGGTCGACGCGGAACGATGGCCTGCGGCATTTACTGATCATCTGGCTTACATTTGTACCATATCACTCCCTAGGCAAAGTGTGTGGAGAAGCCGCGGGACCTGGAAGCTCAATTCGTCACTTTTGGCGGACCCCGAATGTCGTCAGAGAGTCGAGGCGGTATGGACCACATGTCAACGCCGTCTACCAACATATACCTCCGTGCTTCAATGGTGGCTAGAGTGTACTAAGCCGGCAATAAGAAGAGCTCTAATACTGTATGGTCGGGATAAGACGAGATGGCAAAGAGACACTCTTGATTACTATTACACCATACTTCGTGAGCTGTCATTCCAGGTGCCGTCTGCAGAACATCATGCGGAAGTGCATCGTGTCAAGGCACAAATCCTATCGATCACGCGACGACGACTGGGTGGCATCCCAATACGGGCAAGATCTCTCGACACCATCACTGGGGAACGTACCTCGATGCACCATTTGTCGTAGGAACACAAACGTTACCGCCGGGCGTTGGTAACAGTGCTCCACGGTTCAGATGGCCGTCAACTGACAACACAACAGGACATTGCAAAGGAATTCTTAGAGCATTTCCGCCTTCTCTATGCCGGTACATCGACAGACCGTCGGGTGGGGGAAGACATACTGCAACATCTGCAAACGACACTGACAGAGACGGATAAGGCAGCGCTTATGGAGCCACTCAAAGAAGACGATATAAAGGTGGCACTCACAAAAGGAGCGGCCCATAAATCACCAGGGCCAGATGGGATTACGCTAGAGTTTTATCGAGAATTCGTGGACATGATGATGCCACAGTTGGTGTCGATGTACAATGAGGCGATGCGTCCGGACATGCGCCTACCGTCGTATTTTCTGACGGGCTTTCTTCTTCCCATCCCGAAGATGGCGGGGAGTCGCACTGTTAATCAATATCGGCCTCTCACTATGCTAAACACCGACTATAAAATCTTTGCACGACTACTAGCGTCTCGTCTCAAGCTGGCAATATCCAGGACAATATCCCCTGATCAGGCTTGCCTAGGGGTGCGAAGCAACATCTCCTCGGCGTTAAGTGTCTACCGTGACGTTATCGCCCTTGCGGAAACGTGTAAAATGCGAGCAGCGATGATATCTGTGGACTTCGATCGTGCGTTCGACAGGATAAACCATGACTTCTTGTCGTTAGTAATGAGCCGAATGGCGATTCCACCTGTCTTCATCTCCATCGTTATGTAGCTCATACGAGGGGCTACATCGAAGGTGATTGTAAATGGTCGGGAAGCGGGCTCGATTCCTATTAACAGCTCAGTCCGACAAGGGTGCCCACTCTCCATGAGGCTGTTTGCGATAGCACTTGAGCCGCTGATGTGTGTTATGAGACACTCACTTACTGGGATAGCGCTTAATGAGAACTCTTTCGTTTGTCGCGCATATGCGGACGACCTGGTCCTTCTGGTCAGATCAGGACATGAAGTGCGTCAGGCTGTTGAACATCTAGACTCTTACGGGACGGCGGCAGGCAGTGTCGTTAACATGACGAAATCCAAAATTATGCACATTGGACGGGGTCTGGAAGACATACCGGGACCGTTTCAGACGGTGGAATCGCTGAGATGTCTGGGGATCACATTTACCCGTTCACTACGGCGGTCAGCGGCGGCGAGTTATCGGCGGCTTCTGCAGAATGTTCGTCTGACGATACGTAACAACTCACTGAGAGCCTTTGACATGATCCAACGTGTGGCATACACTAACATGCACATAGCGTCACGACTGCCCCATTTAGCGCAGATCCTACCAATACCGAAGGGTATTGCAGACCGCCTCATGGCTGCCTTTGGTTACTATGTTAGTACTGGGATGTTATTTAAGATCAAATATGACACGTTAACGCTACAGTTCCGGAACAGTGGCCTCAACCTCACAAACGTGCGAAACGAAGCTCTGGCGCTTTACATGCGAGCGATGATACGAAATTGGCAACAACGTAAGCATACCATAACGTCAGCTCTGATAGAAGTACTTTTTCCGCCTTCGTACGAACCCCATATTGCGGTGGGCAATATTTCGCCTTCTCTTGCACACATTGCCTCATTTCTTGTTGATTATAGTTATGTTCGTCTGAAAGTACCTTCGACGAGAATACCCACGACTCGGGATATCTATAGGTGCTTGATGGATCAACATGGCCGCAACATAATGGAATTCAAATATCCGTCGAGAACGTGGAACCACATTTGGTGTCCAGTGCATACTCCATTACTGTCAACAGCAGCGAGATCGATGTGGTATATTCTTATAAACCGCAAACTTGTAACCGGGAGTCGACTACATACAATTCATTTGGTCGATTATCCTCTTTGCACAAACTGTGGACTGTTAGCAACGGAAGAACATGGTTTAGTGTGTGGCGCAGCGAGGGACGTCTGGACGCTGACGCGTCGAATACTGGCCTCCCTTCGGCGCACTACCTACACAGAAATCACATCGGATGTACTCTTTCTACCGGACAAGACCTTTTCACCCAAACAAAAGACGTATGCGGTCAACTGGATCGCTGGACATGCGACGAAATATTTGTATTCGTACGATATTAAGTCCGTGATGGATTGTTGGATATATTTACAAGAACAACACAAGCTCATACGGAGTCATACGAAATACAGCACGTACTTTTACAATTTTTTAGGCAGTGTTTTTGACAATCCGCCCGACAGCTGGGGTGTCCCAGAACTGAGAAGACTCCTGCAGCAGAAAGACTAGAGACAGTACTGTGCGGTTCAATTAAATTGGCACATGGCACACTGAGAAGAAAACTGGCCCCTACCTGTTGGCGCCAGTTATGACTGGATTATGTTCAAGTGAAACAAAAAAAAAAAGTGGTCAGCGTGACGGATTGCCGTCCTACGGGCCCGGGTTCGATTCCTGTCTGGGTAGGGGATTTTCTCCACTCAGGGGCTGGGTGCTGTAATAAGATTCTTTAATTTACGTCTATGGTCACAATCTTTTTTGTTTAACAGATTACCGGTTTCGGTCTTCAATGACCATCATCAGATCTGTTTCATAAAAACACTATGGCTGCAATACATTAGGACTATGTTTTCATGAAAGAGATCTGATGATGGTCATTAAAGACCGAAACCGGTAATCTGTTAAACAAAAAAGATTGTGACCATATACGCAAATTAAAGAATCTTATTACATATACGGGTCACTGTGTTTTTTCGCGACGATGTCGCAGCTTGTGAAGCTGTGTCTTCATCATCATTTCATCCCCATTCGGCGCGCAGGTCATCCAGTGTGGCGTCGAAAGTAATAAGACCTGCACCAAGGCGGCCGGATCTGCCCCGTGAGGGGCCTCCCGGCCAATGACGCCAAACGTTCATTTCTATTCTCTTCTGTCTGTTACGCCGAAGTAGGTGCTATAGGCAGTGCTGTAAGTGGGTACCACGCGTCCTCACTCATCCTTTAGCCCCATTGCCAGTGAATAGCTCACTATTTCAAACAAAAGTGGCTGCGTTCGGATTGCATCACGTGTACTGGCAACACGCTCCTATAGCGTCTGCAGATTGTGGATGGGATATGTGTTGATCGATGCTAGGTCCGGTAGCGGGGCAGCCTCGTTTACCGGACCTGAATTCGTGGAGTATCTGGCTATGGGGACGCTTAAAGGCGTAGTTGTGCGCCCAACCCATCGACAAAGTTCCGAAGTTACAGGAGCGAGCGTCCAGGGCTTGTGATACGATCCGAATGCAGCCATGTGTATTTGAAAGATTTCTTGATTCACTGCAAAGAAGACTTGAAGAATGTGACGTGCTACCCACATACAGAACAGCCTATAGTGTTTCCCTCTACGTAACAGACATAAGAAAATCGAAACCTCTTGAGATAAAGCCCAACCTACATTATATGAACTTTTCTTCTCTTTTGACCAATTATACCTGCTATACGACTATGTCATACATTTTAAACACCCTTTTTGTACATCTACAGCTACATCTGCATCTGACAAAGGGACCCTTCATACTGTAAATCACGGATTTTGATGCGCTTCAAATATATTGTAGAGGCAGTTACCCTGAGTACCTGGCTATCAAATTTTTTAGCGATGGGCCTTGGTTTTTGAGAAAATTACCGTTCAGTTTTAAAAGGCCAAAATTTCCGGCATGATTTCCGTACAGCATGAGCGTTCGATAAAGTGCAAGGGTAAACATTTCGGTATAGCGGAGTGAATGTGAAAGAATCGTTTCACTCGCGCGGACATGTATACACAGTGTGTTGGCGTCTTGCGCAAAGACAAAAACCTATTCGCCTTCGTCCCCAAAAGCAGTTTGTAAGAGTATACTATGAGTTCATACAAATGAGATGATTAAGTGCAATTTTTCCAGTACAGAAAACAAATTAAAAAATACTGAGCGAAGCGTTTTCTTTTTACTAGCTTATGAATATTATTGTAACTGTCGAACTTTCAGCCAGATTTTATTGTATGTCACCTTCTGTGTGCAGGGCGCAATCAAGATATAAACACTTATACTCACCAAATTCTGGAACAGTTATAAAATATACATTTTCGAAAAAAGAAAATACAACTCCGTCAAGGGCTGTGTTCAGTAGCACTTGTGGCACGAGCATAGTGAAGAGATGTAGTATTACTGATTCATCCTAAATTTTGAATCTGCAGACAGTAACTGTGATGAGTTTAGAGGTGAACAGTTTTGCAGAATTCATTCTGGGGTTACACCATGCCCCCCCCCCCCCCCCCCCCCCCCACCGACGAGTTCGTTCTGCTGTTCAACAGATTCGGCCATTTGAAAAGGAACACATTGTGGGTCTGCGGTAAGCTGAATGGACGTATCAAATGGTTCAAATGGCTCTAAGCACTATTGGACTTAACATCTGAGGTCATCAGCCCTCTAGAATTAGAACTACTTAAACGTAACTAACCTATGGATATCACACACATCCATGCCCGAGGCAGGATTCGAACCTGCGAGCCGGCCGGAGTGGCCGTGCGGTTCTAGGCGCTACAGAATGGAACCGAGCGACCGCTACGGTCGCAGGTTCTATTCCTGCCTCGGGCATGGATGTGTGTCAAGTCCTTAGGTTAGTTAGGTTTAATTAGTTCTAAGTTCTAGCCGACTGATGACCTTAGAAGTTAAGTCGCATAGTGCTCAGAGCCATTTGAACCAATCGAACCTGCGACCGTAGCCGCAGTGTTGTTCTGGACTGAAGCGCCTAGAACCGCTCGGCGAATGGACATATGGCCGAACTTCTGCACCCATTGCGGGCAATGTATCGGTGGTGTGTCACTGTTTCTAGCAGTAGTCTGTAGAAGATTACACTTTTTTGACCAGGTCTCGAAGTCCGTGTACTACAGACGCACGTCGAGATCGACGCATTGTGCGAGCAACATTGTCGACCGAATGTCACCCGAGGGCGAAATCTGATAACATCTTGCTGCTGCTGCGTCATCAGAGCCCACTGGGAAGCGTCTACTTGAAGCAGGATTAAGATCGCATGTACCACTGACCAGGCTACCGATGACACCACAACACCGCCAAACATGGTCTACATCTACATCTACATGGTTACATTGAAATTCACACTTAGGTGCCTGGCACAGGGTTCATCGAACCATTTTCATACTACTTCTATACCATTCCACTCTCGAATGGCGCGTGGGAAAAAGGAACACCTAATTCTTTCCGTTAGAGCTCTGATTTCTTTTATTTTGTTATGATGATCATTTCTCCCTACGTAGGTAGGTGTCAACAAAATATTTTTGCATTCGGAAGAGCAAGTTGTTGTTTGAAATTTTGTAAATAGATCTCGCCGCAAAGAAAACCGCCTATGTTTCAATGACTGCCATCCTAACTCGCGTATCATATCAGTGACACTCTCACCCCTATTACGCGATAACACGAAACGAGCTGCACTTCTTTGCACTATTTCGAGGTCCTCCGTCAATCCTACCTGGTAAGGATACCATACCGCGCAGCAATATTCCAGCAGAGGACGGACAAGAGTAATATAAAAAAGGAAGGAGACGAGGTATTGGCAGAAGTAAAGCTGTGAGGACGGGGCGTGAGTCGTGCTTCGGTAGCTCAGATGGTAGAGCACTTTCCCGCGAAAGGCAAAGCTCTCGAGTTCGAATATCGGTCCAGCAAACAGTTTTAATCTGCCAGGAAGTTTCATATCAGCGCAGGCTCCGCTGCAGAGTGAAAATCTCATTCAAGAGTAATTTAGTCTTTCTCTTTAGTGGTTTTGTCGCATCTTCTAAGTATTCTGCCAACAAAGCGCAGTCTTTGTTTCGCCTTCCTCACAATATAATCTGTGTGGTCTTTCCAATTTAAGTTGCTCGTAATTGTAATTCCTAGGTATTTAGTCGAATTGACAGCCCTTAGATTTTTGCGATTTATCGTATACCAAAAATTTATCGGATTTCTTTTAGTACCCATGTGGATTACCTCGCACTTTTCTTTGTTTAGTGCTAATTGCCACTTTTCGCACCATACAGAAATTCTCTCTAGATCATTTTGTAATTGGAATTGATTATCTGATGATTTTACTAGACGATAAATTACAGGGTCATCTGCAAACAATCTAACGGGGCTGCTCAGATTATCACCTAGATCATTTATATTAATCAGGATCAGCAGAGGGCCTATGACACTACCTTGCGGAACGCCAGGTATCACTGCTGTTCTATTCGATGATTTACCGTCTATCACTACGAACTGTGACCTCTCTCAGAGGAAATCACGAATCCAGTCACACAACTGAGACGATACTCCATGTGCACGCAATATGATTAATAGTCGCTTGTGAGGGACGGTATCAAAAGCCTTCTGGGAATCTAGGAATCGATCTGAGATATGAGTCTTCTTCATGCCTTCTAGAACCACTGTCGAATTACCACAAACGACTCAAGTTTCTTGTGACAACCTGTAGTAGGCTACCTTTTGGCCCCTCTGGTGTCGGGAACGTGTTGAGAAGATTGTGGAAGGGCGCTTTGTTTTCAGTGGTGAGAGTAGGCACATATATGTTCACGGCGTAGACCTAGTGAGCTACCTATTCCAGAGTGCATTAATCCACAACACACAGATCCTGTCCCAAGCTTCATGTCGTGGGAGAGAAAGAAGGGTGAAAGTGTTATCAGTTACAGCTCGCAGCCACATTTTGTGGTTCTGCAGGGTGTAGTAACCAGTACCCACTACACTGTACAGGCTGTTAGTAGCGTGCTTGCTGACATTTATTCGACAGGAAGGTGTTGTGCTTTTTCAGCAGGACAATGCACGTTCTAGACAGCTGCAGCGACACAGCCTACTCTTCTTGTGATGCAAAAACTGCCGTGCCCAGCAAAATCAGCAGATCTCTCGGCGACTGAAGACATAGGACATGATGAAGCGGTATTGTATGTCAACCAGGCATCTAGAAACGACGGAAAGGCTTCGTCCCCGTCGCAGCCGCAATGGTCCACAACCCCAAGACGACTACAGCAGTCCACTTCGCCCCTCCGCCGCCCCACACCGAACGCAGGGTTATTGTGCCGTTCGGCCCCCGGTGGACACCCACCACTCCCCTCCCCCAGGGAACGTCTTACACCAGACGAGTGTAACCCCTGTGTTTGCATGGTAAAGTAATGATGATGTACGCGTGCGTGGAGAACTTGTTTGCGCAGCAATTGCCGTCATAGTGTAGCTAATAAGGGGAACCAGCCCGCATTCGCCGAGGTAGATGGAAAAAACCACCCACAGAGTGGCCGGCTCACCAGACCTCGACGCAAGTCCGCCGGGCGGATTCGTGCCGGGGACCAGGCGCTCCTTCCCACTCCAGAAAGCCGTGCGTCAGACCGCTCGGCTAACCGGGCGCATGAAGCGGTAACCTAGTCTTTTTCAGGCCTGCGAGAACCACTGTCGAGTTGCCACAAGCGGCTCAAGTTGCTTACGACTACCTATAGTAGACTATCTTTACAATCGTTCGCATACGAGAATGCCCTCCTGCGTTGCCTCCAGAGGAGGGAATACTGTGTAAGGATTGTTCGGGCCCTGTTTACTGTGACTTGTGTGCTTCATTTGGTCTGAATCTGTTATCTCCTACAGTTAACTAAGTGACACCTCACTTGTTAAAAGAACTAACTTTGTCCGTCTCCGGCAGTATAGGCGAAAAAGATGCCCGTTTAATATTGCATAGGTATCGATTATGCAGAGAGAGAGAAAGAGAGATTTGGAAAGAGCGGAAAGAAATAGCCGTGACCTTGTATGAGGCAAAATCCACATTTCGTATGAGTTAATTTACTGAAAATGTGGAATACCTTTTCATTTGTAAACACACGCTCATTTGCGCCACTTACCGCCGAAATACTGCCACAAAAAAAGTAAAGAAAGACATGCTGTACCATGAAGCAAACATAACGCTGACCCCGTTGCAAGAGCGTAGCTTTGCTGTGTACTGGTGAAATCTGTGAGCGTAATGCGGAACGCTGGCGTTATTGGTGTCGGAAATATGGAGCGACGTCGGGGTCGCCATCATGGCGAGTGGATCGCCTCTCCTGCAGCGAGCGGCAAACATCTGCGACAAAGAACTGGGTCGCAGCGGCGCGATAAAACGCGTGCGCTTTGCCCCGCTCTGCTCTGGCTGCAGCCTTTATAGAGTGAACTGTTTTCGGGCCGTATAACACAAACGCTACATTTACTGCGCCGCTCGTATAAAGCAGGCGCGCGCGGCCTGCAGCCGGCGCTGCGTGGCGACTCCCGCAGAGCTGACTAGAGTTCACGTCCACGCGATACCATACTCAATGCTCTTTACGTGATGCGTCACTGGCTTATGCCACCGATGCCATCAGAGCGTGCTCCGTGAAGATATGAAGAGGCCATCAGTAAACCCTCTGCTCCAACTCTGTTGGCAGCTGCTGGAAATCTGGCTGGGACACCTTCACATTCCTTTTCTGGAACAGTCGGCTATGCAGAGTATCCCTGGAGCGAAGGTCAGTATTCAGGGATATGACAGGCACGCTCATCTGAAGAAAACGATTTCTGATAGGCATAGGCCCTATTCGCAGTGCTTTTCGAAGCAGAACAGATTTAATGTACAAGGTGTCCATTGTTGAAGTTCAAGTTTCAAAACACTGTGTGAAGAGAACAACTGTTCCCCATGACGTCAATGTTATTGACCCAGGGAGAAACATCATGGTTCGAATGGCTCTGAGCTCTATGGGACTTAACTTCTGAGGTCAACAGTCCCCTAGAACATACAACTACTTAAACCTAACTAACCTAAGGACCGTAGCGATCGCGCGGTTCCAGACTGTAGCGCCTAGAACCGCTCGGCCACTCCGGCCGTTCAAAAGTCACGGAACAAGAAAAAAAGAAAAGAAAAACCTAACCAATATCTGAACAATAGATGATAAAATCACTGTCAGAATATGGCTCCCAGGACATTTTGATTTCTATGCCGGTTTTGGCCTGAGGACAATTAATTCCCATCCATTGCGGTACGGTCTTGCAGCGGTGGAAGGCGGCTTACCTAACAGTGCCACAACTGTTGACTGCCGAACTTACGTAGTCATGCTCGTGGAACACTACTGCTCAAACCAGAGCAGTCGTATTGCTATTCGACAGTCATTTCTAGCCATTCCTATGTAAGTTAAGTAACCATCTGTTGGTAAAGTTTTCGTTAAATTTTTTTCCCCTGAAATTCCCCCATAGGTCAAAAATATGGTGTTCAAATCTGATGTCATTCTGAGCCATGGGTCTCTTCCTACAGCACTTGAAACTGGAACTTTAATTATGAACACCATGCACAGTGTTATTTATGGAACTGATAGCTTTACGCACAATTGGCCTGAATCATAGTTAACAATCTACGCAACGGCCTTGCCGCATTGGATACACCGGTTCCCGTGAGATCACCGAAGTTAAGCGCTGTCGGGCATGGTCGGCACTTGGATGGGGCCATGCGCTGTTGCCATTTCTCGGGGTGCACTCAGCCTCGTGATGCCAATTGAGGAGCTACTCGACCGAATAGTAGCGGTTCGGTCAAGAATACCATCATAACGGCCGGGAGAGCGGTGTGCTGACCCGACGCCCCTCCTATCCGCATCCTCCATGAGGATGACACGGCGGTCGGATGGTGCCGGTAGGTCACTCGTGGCCTGAAGACGGAGTGCTGCTGTGCTGTAGTTAACAAACTGAACGCTAAGAGCTGTGCTAAATAATTCAGTGTTGTATTTGTATAAAGGTTTAGTGACTGTGGACAATTCCTTAAGTAAGGTTTGATGTTCATGTCTAGTGAAGAACAGTTGTATCAGTTGGTATGCTGACTGCGTATCTGATTACGTGTATCTGTATATTTACCTGACCCCGTTTTAAACAATCCGTCTAATAGCAAGAAAGCAATACCAGTAAATACAAACTAATTAAAACCTTTGCTCGATAATGACAGATTAAAGTTAAGTGCATTCAAAACCATCCGATCTTACTACGATTCTGTAAATCCGAATAAGTACAAAGGCGGTCCCTGTGCGAAAATCCATAAATTGTGTGAAATAAATTTCTTACCTCCTGTTGGTGTCGCCTTGAATAACGAGTTGTCCTACTCTCAACACTACTAAAATAACTCCACTTGCAAAAGCCAGAATGCAAGATATTTGACTGAGAAACATTTAGAATTTGTTTAAATAAGACAACTTGGAATTGTGGGCGAAACATGACTGAGGAGAATGTAATATCTTACTTGAAAATCTTACTATATTGTGAAACTGACTTGCAATTGTTAAGCCATGTCATAAAAATTACATTTACGCAAACAAATGATCTTTACAGAAAATACAGTAAAATATTTGGGGTTACATACAAAGCTGGTCTCAATCAAATTCGTTCAACAGCAAAAGCGCATAAATACATGAATATTGATTACCTTATTGCAGATCGATGTAACAATATGTACAAAAATTCTTAATCAAAATTTCATAACAATATTTGTAGCATTTTCTTAAAGAATTTTATCTCAAATCTTATTTCTTCCATAAATTATGCATACAGATCACTGAAATTATTACAGAAATGGTTCAAATGGCTCTGAGCACTATGGGACTTAACATCTGAGGTCATCAGTCCCCTAGAATTTAGAATAACTTAAACCGAACGACTTCACACACATCCATGCCCGATGTAGGATTCGAACCTGCGGTCGCAGCAGTCGTCCGTTCCGGATTGAAGCGCCTAGAACCGCTCGGCTACCGCATCCGGCGAAGTTATTACACTGTATATACCATTGTGAAATAGGTACATATAATGAAAATTGTACATTTCAACGTATTTTCAAAGAGCATAGGTGACATATCGATTACAGATATGTACGTGTGAAATAACGCTGCGAGGCAGTTATCACTGAGACAGAGTATGTGTTACAAAGAGCTTATGTTCGGTCGCGCAGCGGTAGGCAGTTGTTAATCACGAGGAGCAGGGGGAGTGCGCCAGAGGCTGGCAGTGTCTGTTGCGCTGCTCCGGAGAAGGCAGTCGGTTAGTATTAAAATATTCAGTGTAATAATTTCAGCGTTGTGTATTAACCCTGCTGTTCTGTTCACTTTTACTTGACATATATACTGTTCGGGTCAATATGACCCGACATATCAAAATGCTTTAGAAACATAAATTTTGGTACAGTTTTAGCTATCGACATTGTTGTTCTATTCCAGTACCTTGTTAGTAATAATAATAATAATAATAATAATAATAATAATGGTAATAATAATAATAATAACAATGCATACAACTTTATTGAGGGATATTTTTCATTTAAATATGCACATAAATTTGAAACAACAGACAGTTTCCATTACAGGCATTCAACTTAGAAAGCACTACAGTTTTTCCATACTTCTATTCTTATTGTTGACAGTTTAGACGTAAGTATTGACATTTTCTAACAACAGACAGTTGTCATTACAGATATTCATCTTAGAGCACACTACAGTACAGAACACACTACAGTTTTTTTATTACATTCCAACATAGAAAGCACTACAACTTTAGAATCCTCTCTTCTTACTGATTGTAGTTTAGGCACAAGTATTCACATAAATTTGAAACAACAGAATTTTCAATACAATCATCTTATAAAATACTACAGTTCTTTTCTTACTGCTTGCACTGTGGACACAAGTAGGTTACATGTTTCTTGCAAATATGTTTACTACATTTTCCACACACCATGTTTGTTTTATTGTCATTACTTGATGGACAGAACTTACAGCGTGCACGTTTTGTAGATTTTCTTGTTGTTACCGATTCTGACACACCACCCACATCATTCGGGTTTTGGATGCTTGTGACCATTCTCAAAGAATCTTCTGTTCTTGGGAAATGCGTTCTTGATGCAATATGTTCTTTTATCAGTGACTTTCCAAGTTCCTCCAAGAATATTCTCCTTCTAGTCAATTTGCTTGCATTCCAATTAGGGTCAACCGAAATCCACAAAACGTATGCATTATAAGCAGAAACATCAAGAATATTGTAGAAAACTATCATTGGCCACCTATTACTTTTTCGTTTGCATGTATATGTACCTAATAACTGATCAAGCGTGTCTACAGCACCTTTGGTTGAATTATAGTCCAAAATCATTTTTGGCTTCTTATCAGCCCTGTCACTGATTTCCGCATCATGGTGGAGAGTGCTCATAAGTACAACATTCTTGTGTCTCTTAGGAATATAATTAACCACAGTAGTGTCATTTGTGAAGTAAAATGAAGAGCTGTGTACCTCCTTGTTGGTCATTTTGTGTGGAAGCTCCGGCTTATTTTTCCGTATAGTTCCCAACATAGTCAATTTCCTTTTCAGAAGCAGCTGCCCCAAATTGTACGACGTAAAAAAGTTGTCACACGTGATATTCTGACCACGTAACTCAGAAGTGAGATCAGATACCACCCTCATTCCCTGATTTCTTTCTGGTGCCGCTCCACTCACCTTTCCTGTATAAATTTGGGCTTTCAGTACGTATGAAGTTTTGCTGTCACACATGGTCCATATTTTGATCCCATATTTTGCCGGTTTACTTGGGATATACTGCTTGAATGGACAGCGACCTCTAAATGCTACTAACTGCTCGTCAACAGTAACATTTTCTCCTGGATTATACAGTTTAGGAAGGACCTCTACCCACTTCTCCCAAATACTACGAATTGCGGCAAGTTTGTCAGTACGTCGTCTTTCCTCTCTAGTAGATTTCTTGTCAAATCGCAGGACACGTGATATCTTACAGAATGTTTCATGAGACATGGTTGCTCGAAATATGTTTCGCCCAGTATCTTTATCCCACAAACTTTTTGTAGACTCCCCATGAGATCGATATACACCCGCTAGGAGTAAGAGTCCTAAGTATGCATGGAAAACAGAACCATCAATATCTGTCCACTGTTCACCATAAACTCGCTGCCCTTCAATATTTGTCATCTCTATTATTTCATTTTGAAGCGCTGTGTGAAATACTGCTTCAAATGAACATTTTACATCAGATATTCTGCTGACTGCATACCTGGTAACTCCTGGGGTACTCTTGATGATGTTCGAAGCTGGTAGGCGACCATGTTGTGCTGGTGGATGCAACTGCCATTCTATATTCCCATTTTTAGAAAGAAAAGTCTCTACACTATTTTGTATGGGCTGTGGACTGTCGTAACTGTCATCGGAACACTCGCTTTCAGATGCATTGCTGATGTGATCTTCAAACTCAGAAAGTGATCCTTCATCTGGTGAGGCATTTACTATTTCTTCCAACTCACGATCATTCAATGGTCTCATCGCCATGGTGTCACAAGTCAAACTGGGCAGAAACAAAGCATTCCAATTATTGAGAACTGCCAATTATTATTTCCTGGGGAAAGCAACAAACAAGCCCATTGTTGTGAACGCATGGAGCTTTAGGTGATTGTTGAGAGTAAGTTGGAATGATGCAGTCACTATTCCCACACAACACAACAAAAATAATTTTCGCCATTTCCAGATTTTAGAAATAAATACGAGTTACACTAAACATATTTGTGTCGGGTCATTATGACCCGAACATTACATATGCAACTATTACAGTTGAAGCCCAAACTTCTTAAACTTTTTTAAAACCTTTTAAAACACATGCTGCTCATCCATTTTCAGACAAAGTCACAAAGTTTCATAAATATATATTGGTATTTACATAATGTAAAATAACGTTCATATTCGTTTCGGGTCATATAGACCCGAACAGAACAGCAGGGTTAATGATTTATGGAAGAAATAAGATCTGAGGTAAAATTTTATTTCTTCCATAAATCATTAACACACAACATTGAAATTATTACACTGAGTGTACACCGCTAACCCAGAAACAAAAGTCAGTACGTTCCATCTCCGAAATCATTCGGAATAACGCTTATGTCCATATGAAGTTTTCTGCTTCAAATGAGTGTTCCTGTAGTATGTTTCGATACTGACCTTTCCACCTGTATGTGATGACTTCAGCACATTGCACATTCTGTATGTCACGCAAGATCTAGGCTGAGTATCAGTGGTCAATTTTGTGCTGTGTCAATCTGAACTAAGCATTTCTAAATAACGTATGTATCGTGAAAAGGAATACAGTTTCCTTCTTATTGTTCTTCTTTAAGTTCTACCCTCACCCCACCCCCCAAAAAAAAAAAAAAAAGGAATCATCATTTATGATCAAAAGTACATGAATGTTGCTCTGAATAGGAGTTATCAACTGAACAAAGACATTTTCTTTGTGGTGTTAACTCTTGAGTCTCCAGACGTGAAATGACACACACGGTTGATGTTAGGTTAAAGACCCCTTCCGATACCAATTGCTTTATTGTTCTGACGTGAACACATTGAAACGTCCCCTTTGAACATTTATACTTACGACTGTGCTTAAACTGACACACAATATTTTGTTAGCGCAACGCAATCTGACTTTCAAAATTCCCTACAAAAGAATGGCCCTGACTAACATTAAACTATACCTTTCACAAATCACTTACCTCACAAAAATCTTCGCTGCTCAAGCTACTGCAATACAGCCAGCTAAATAAAAGATTCAAACTATGGAAGGCACTAACTACTGATAGGGATAGTTAGCAAATGAAAGATATTAATAGAGAACAAACAATGTATTTACCTTGATATCATCATTTATAAATATAGCAATTCATGACAAATTTCAAAGCTCCGCCATCTCTCTCCCCACATCCACCACTGCTGGCGGCTCACCTCCAACTGCGCAACGCTACGCGCTGTTCACAGCCAGCTGCCTAACTCTACAATGGCGAGTATTACAACAATGCAAAGCAGCCACAGACTGCACACCGCACAGCCAGTGATTTTCATACAGAGGTGGCGTTACCAATAAAAAAACCTAAACAGCCTACTTACAACATGACGGTGGCTCACTGAATATTATGAGTGTCCCAGGATTATTAGGAAATATAAAGTCAGTCATTTGTCTACATTGGTAGAAAGGACGTGTAAAACGTTTTACGCAGAAATTAAATACTATGATGAGGTCAGTATAATGCGACTTGCATGGTGGGAAAAGTAGAGAGGCTGTGGACATAACAAACCTGATCCGGGAAGAGTTCTGCTTGTTGACGATCGTAGTACACTGAATGAACGTATGTTCTGCTGCTGCAATGTCGAGACAAGATATAAGAGACACAGTATTTACAATATCCCTTAACCGGAATATCCATCCCTACTGTTGTTCATGGAGAAGTACATGAAAAGCGCAATGCGTTTATTATTTAATTACTGGTAACACATTGATGGTACAAAACATTACGATCACAGCCAACCACGAGATTAAATGGCACTTGGCGACGTTGTAAGCATGAGACACGGAATGGGAAGTATATAAGAGAACCAGAGGAAAACGGGGTAGCATTCTACAGTAGATGCGGGCCGAAAATGGGGAAATCTACTGTAATAAGCGACTCTGACGAAGGGCAGACTATTTTGGCCGGGGTCTGTGATCGTGCCTCTCGAAAAAAGCAGATGTAGTTGGCTTTTGTGTACTACTGTAGTGGCTGCACGGTGAAACCATGAGAAAGGGACAAAGTTCTGGACGTCGACGCCTCAACATAGAACACAGAGATTCGAGACTTGCCCGCAGTGTGAAACAGGATAGGAGACGAACTGTGGCAGATATGACAACAGAGAGCAATGCTGGAGCAGGTACATGTATTTCTGAGCACATTGTTGAACACGGACTACGCAGCAGACGACCTATACGTGTTCCCACATTGACCCAACGACAACGTCGGTTACAATTGTTGTGGACACGATTTATCGGTACTGCATTGTATCAGTGGAAACATGTCGGCTGGTTGGATGGATCACGTCTCAACCGTCCTGACTGGAAAAGCCACGACATAGGCGAATATCTGGTCGGAACATGCACATCACCAAAAATGCAAGCCGTTGGGGGCAATATTCCGCTATGAGGAACAATCACTTGGGGTTCCATGGGATCTGTGGTGGTGGTCGAAGGTTCAAATGGCTCTGAGCACTATGCGACTTAACTTCTGAGGTCATCAGTCGCCTAGAACTTAGAACTAATTAAACCTAAGGACATCACACACATCCATGCCCGAGGCAGGATTCGAACCTGCGACCGTAGCGGTCACGCGGTTCCAGACTGAAGCGCCTTTAACCGCACGGCCACACCGGCCGGCGCGTGGTCGAAGGTACTAGACGGCTGTCGGCCCTGTGAATATTATCTGGGATGGCCTGTATACCTTTGCACTTGATCTCTTCCCGGACGGCAATGGTATCTTCCAGGGGAATAACTGTAGTTGTCACAAAGCCAGAATCATGTTATAGCGCTTTGAGGAGCATCCTAGACAGCTAATGTTGGTATGTTGGCTACCAGTCTTACCTGATCTGAGCCCGATAGAAATCACCTGGAAAGCTATCAGATGCTAGCCCAGCACACACTTACCACCGACTCGTAGGTTACGGGAATTGTGTGACCTGTGTGTGGACATATAGTGCCAAAAACCTCGGGAAATCTACCAACAGCTTGTGAAATCCATGGAGCGCAAAATCGCTCCAGTTTTTCGTACCAAAAGAGGCCAGACTCGCTATTAAGTGGGTGGTTATGCTGTTTTGGCCCACCAGCGTGTACACTGATCAGCCAGAGGATTATGAAGGCCGAGGCACTATCAGTGGTAACAGCGACACCAGGCGAGCAATGACTACTAAGGAGACACAAGCGCGGTGCATGTAGTATCAGTGAACGTGCTGTCCACGTGGAGAATGGGGAAGGGGCGCGATCTGGCTGAGTTAGACCGAGGGCAGATTTTGATGGCCTAGAGGCTCAGCACGAGCATTTCTGGAGCTACACGATGTCTCGGATGTTGGAGGAGTGTTGTGGCGATTGTCTTCAACAGTAGGTGAAACCACGTGCGCACGTCGTGGGCTTGGATGGCCACCCCTCATTATCAGTGGAAACATGTCGGCTGGTTGGATGGATCACGTCTCAACCGTCCCGACTGGAAAAGCCACCACATAGGCGAATATCTGCTCGGAACATGCACATCACCACAAATGGAAACCGTTGGGTGCAATATTCTGCTAAGAGGAACAATCACTTGGGCTTCCATGGAATCTGTGGTGGTGGTCGAAGGTACCAGACAGCTGTCGGCCACGTGAATATTATCTGGGACGTTGGACGTCGTAGACTGGGTACACTGGTAAAACAGGACAGGCAGTGAACTAAGGCTGAACTAATATCAGACGTCAATGCTGGGCAGAGTGTAAGTGTGTCTGAACACACAGTGCACCGTAGCTGATGACCCATGCATGTAATAATGTTAACTTCACGACATCGGTAAAATGGGCATGTGACCATCGGCACTGGACTTTGGCGCAGTGGCAGAGCATTGCATGGTCTGATGAATCCCGATACCTTCTTCATCATGCCGATGAGAGGTTGCGAATCCGTCGTATTACAGGGGAGCAGCTCCTTAATGTTTGTGCTGCGGGATGGAGACTAGGTGGCGCTGACTCCATTATTCTCTGGGCACCATTCTCGTGGACATCCATGGGTTTAGCGGAGCTCGCGCAGGGCAATGTGATGGTGAAGGAGTATCGTACACTGGTTGCACACCCTGAAAGAGTGACGTAGGGATTGGAACATTTCCTTCACATCAGTGAACATAAAGCATGTCAAAACATTAAGAATTTGTTGTATAATGTACACGTTGTAGCCGGCCGTGGTGGCCAAGCGGTTAAAGGCGTTATCACGGCCAGAGGTGGTTGTTATGGTACTTGTTTCTCAGGATCTATGCATCCACATTGCGTGAAAATGTAATCACATGTCAGTTCTGGTATAATATATTTGTCCAATAAATGCCCGTTTATCATCTGCAATTTCTTCTTGGTGTAGCAATTTTAATGGCCAGTAGTGAATAAGTAAAATAAAAAGTGTTCTTTGCATAGTGTGTCCGCTTCGGTAGCTGTAGGGTCATCGTGGTTGAAGGGATCCACGTTCAATTTCCGGTCATGTCGAAGATTTTCTCCACTAGGGGCTGGGTGTTACGATGTCCACATCATGTTTTCATCATTATCGACTGGCATATCGCCTAAATGGTGTCACATAAAAAGACGTTCACCCGGCGGTAACCTGCCACACGACAGAGGGAGAATACATTCTCTGGCCGGCCTTAGTGGCCGTGCGGTTCTAGGCGCTACAGTCTGGACCCGGGCGACTGCTACGGTCGCAGGTTCGAATCCTGCCTCGGGCATGGATGTGTGTGATGTCCTTAGGCTAGTTAGGTTTAATTAGTTCTAAGTTCTAGGCGACTGATGACCTCAGAAGTTAAGTCGCATAGTGCTCAGAGCCATTATCCATTATCCAATACATACTCTAATGGTAGAGTCGTGTTGTGACCGATACGCTGGTACCAATGTTGCAGGATAGCCATTCCAGAAGCCAAAGTGGCCCTTATGGGGAACTGCACAATTGGAACGCTAGTACTGCGACGATCGTGGAGTCAAGAATGCTTATTCAAAAACAACATTTTTTATTATTCGACGATTCCATACGGTAGTCAGAAAACTGCACGCATGAGTTGGCTTTGGCTGCCGACCAGTGTGTCCACTGAGCCGAAAGACTGCTGTGGCACCGTTACGGCCAGCGACGAAGGTAGGATGTCACCCCCGTATTACAGCGAGCTCGCGGCTGTTGTACGCGGCACGCAGACCAAGGTTGCTGGCTCGAACGTTCAGGTGCTCCAAGTCGAACCTAGGATCACCTGGCTGGAATGTCAGGTTGTAACACCGGAAATGCATATCCTCCTATTTCCATCTATTGTAGTATAAATTTTTTTCCTTATTTTGTTACCTGAAGATATGACGTTTCTGTGTCTTTGTATATTGTAATTGTTTTACTATTTGTATATACATGCATTTATGTCGATGTATAATTGGATAAACTGCTAGACTGCTACTACACGACAAACCAGGAATGCTAATGCAGGATAAAACAGGCATGCCGTTCCAAGCCTAAACAGGCATGCTATTTCAGCCCATTTCAGGCATGCCAGTCAAGACCAGCCATGCCCTTCCATGCCAGGTCAGACATGCAAACCCAGTTCTGACCTGGCATGCCAACCCTGGTCAGACTAGGCTTGTGGCTTCATGTCAGACCAGCCTAGAATATCAGTGCAGCTCAGACCAGGTATGCTGTCGCACCCAGACTAGGCATACCAGTTAGCACCCATCCAGAGATGTCATTCCTTGCCATACCTGGCATGTTAACCCAGATAAGCATATCATTCCAGTGCTGACAAAGTATGTCATTCCGCGCCAGAGGAGGGATGCCAATCCAGAACCACATAAGACCATACATGGCAGTCCAGGCCAGAACATGCATGCCATTTTAGGGCACATCAGGCGCAGCAATCCTGGCCATACCAGACATGTCAGTATATGGCAAACCAGACACACCATTCCATGCCAGACCAAGCTGCAGTTTCAGGCCAGAGCAGGCATGCTAATCCAGTCCTGACAAGGCATGTTGTTTCATGGCACATGAGGCATGCTATTGCACCCAGACGAGGCATGCCATTTCAGGTCAGACCAGGCAATCAGTTGCAGGACAGAGTAAGCATTCCAGTTCAGAACAGACCAGGCATGTCAGTCCTTCCATTATCAGGCATACTATTCCAGGCGAGAGGAGACATGCCAGACCAGGCATTCCAGTCTGGGGTAGACCAGGGCAGGTCAGTAAAAATGAGGCCGGGCCAGTTGATGTTAACAAAAGTTTGGAAATCACGTAAAATAAAGTTCTGGCATCTGATACATCTTGTCCTGCACCAGAAAAAAATTGCGGAAGAACTCTAGGATTCCTGGAGATACGTCATGTGTCGGTGCAATATGTGGCTTCAGCATACTGTGAGGATGCTGACTGCTGCTAGGAGAATAAAAAAATACACTTGTCAACAATAAGTATCATGTAAACGAAGAGGAGGTAAATGATCACTTAGACACTATACAACTTATTGTGCAGGCGAGTAGAATTGGTGATGCAGGTACATAACAATAAGTTCAACTCTGTATATCGAACTGAGCAGAGGCGTCACCGAATTTGACTACTTTCTTCACAGGTTTCAAAGCCGCAGACCATCCATGAGTTTCAGACATTTTAAAGTAACCATCTTTTTCGCATTTTCTACTTTTGTTATCTTTCTCTTGTGTACCTGTCAGGCAATGGACTTCCGTATTTCCTAATATTGGACCGTGAGACTGTTAGTCTTTGTTTGGTCCATGTGAACGTTGAACAAATTATTGTACCCGACTTAATGTACTCTGGAGTCAGCTAAATCAAGAAATACAAGTTAATGCGCCATACTACAAGAAATCTACGGCTAGTAGAACTATAAGAAGCTAAAACTGCGATCTAGATTAAACTGATGAACCGTCTCCAACCAAAGATCGCATTTACAGGCCATGTTCAGTCGCAGTATATGTTTCATCAACAAGTCACATGTGAGTGTGATTGTATTACAACCACGCCACCCGAAGATGGACGAACTAACCCTCACCGATTCGATTCATTTTGACAGACTGGCAGACTATGAAGGCCACGATTAGGACTTTAACAGGCACTGGTGTCCAAAATTAAAGCAACGAACTGATGTTTCTCCTTCCTGTGTTTAATTCACTATATAATCGTACCAACTGTCAACAGATGTCACTACGATCATGTTCTGCACGGATTATGGAATTTCGATCAATGGATCACCACGCCGACAATGACAGCAGGACACTTATCAAATGAGATAGTGTTTGTGGGATAGTCCCACATTCACAATCGCTGTGTACACAGTCACAGACTGTGCAGTATGGCACAGAGGAGATTTGTACAGAGAATATGCTGCGAAGGGCCGTAGGAAGAACGGAAGCAGGAGAGTCGCAAACTGATGTGGCCCTATGGCTTAATGTGAATCTTTCTGTTATTTCTCGGATGAAGCTACAGTTAACTGAGACCGAAACTATATTCCGGAGAACAGGACAGGGCCGACCAGGTGTGACATGAGAAAGAGTGGATCATTATTTGGCTGTAAGGGCACGAAGGTATCGCCTTAGTACCGAACTGCAACTCGCATGTGACTTCGCATCCCCTTGGACGTGTTGTATCAAGGTAAACGGTGTACAGAAGGCTTCACCTGAGTGGTCTTTATTGTTGGAGACCTGCTGCCTGTTTAGCTTTGGCGTGTCTTCACAGAAGGGAAAGTCTAGAGCAGGGCTTCACAACATACGTGCTCGCAGAGCAAGCTGTGAGCAGCAAGGCGCTAGCACGGAGCAGCGCGAGCACGCTACCCCCACTACCGGACCAGAGCGGAGAGAGGGGAAAGTCACGTGGGGCACACAAAAGCTGCCGCCAGTCAATGTAGATCACATTCAAACGTGCGCGCGCATTTCCCCTCCCACCCCTCCCTCCCTACTCTGCGACCTTGCACCTGCTCGCGAGCACGTGCCTGAGCAGACGCGAGTACTCGCGCTCAAATCCGGCCAGTTGTTAAGCCCTGGTCTAGAGTGAAGCCGTCAACACGCCACCTGGACGGTAGAACACTGGGCCAATGTTGTTTTCACAGATGAGTTCCGATTTGCTGTGGAGAGTGATTCTCAACGGATTCGCGTCTGGAGAGCACGTGGAACAGGATTTCGGGACCCAAACATTGTCGAAAGCGACCGATATAGAGTAGGATCCCTAATGGTGTGGGCAGGAATTACGTTCCCAACTCGAACACCTCTTCATGAAACTGTCCGAGTGAATAAGGAAGATTTAATTGCTCTCATATAGCGTGAGGAGATTTTGGGATCTCATGCACAGTCTTTCCGAGATACCGTGGGCCCAGACTTCGTATTGCTGGACGATAATGCTCGACCTCGTACAGCATGGGTGGTTGATGTTTTTTGGAAACGAAAGATATTACACACACGGCGTGGCCGCTCGCTCTTCCGATTTGAATCCCGTAGAGCATGACTGGGATGCACTAGGGAGACGGATAGCATCACGTCAGCATCCACCAACCACTTTCCCATACTTTTGATGAATTCTACAGGAAGAATTACCGTTATTGCCTCAACATGAGATTGATTACATCATTCACAGAATGTCCCGTCGTTTTCAGGCCTGTATTGACGCGAGAGGTGGTCGCACCCCACACTGAGCACATTAATCAGTTGTCAGAATGTGTGTGCAAGTTCGTTTAGTTGAAAAAAAAACAGAAAGAACATTTTTGTCTACCGTTACGCACGTTTCTGTTGATTACGTTCTATATTCTTTATATTGGTTCTACTATAATGTCACGTGTTTCTTCTGTTTTGTGGGAAAAAAACGCAACCTGGCAAAATTTCCGTTTCCTGCTTTAATTCTGGACACCAGTGTATTTAAATATCAAGAAGCAACTTTGAACCATTTCGAGGAAATAGAATTTGAATCTTGTACGTGTGTTTACGTTCTTCGTATGGTCGCCAGTAATCATGGAATCCGCAACCAAGTGAGTAAGCGCTTAGTTTCATTAGCGCGAGGTCTTTGGTTCGAATCTCTTATTTTATTCCCACGTCATTCTAACTACAGATATGCGTAGTACTCAGCGAAATTGCGTGATGACCGAGTACCTCCTATGCATGTAGCCCAAGTTTGTTTTGCAATAGACCCACTGCAAGAACCATGCACGTACTAAGGTTCGGTGTTAATTGCAAGTGCCGCATTTCGCTGCGCAGTCATGATAGTTAAAAAATCTTTATTCTTCAATACACGATACATAAGCAACACACCACCTAATACATTAGTGGGTCCTAACTGATACAATTATTATTACTACACATTATTTATTCTAAGAATGTTAGCTCTATTACTCTTACACTGTGGGCGCTACAGCTGTGTCTTAAGGTTACCAATATTTGACTGTGTCTACTACTGATGCTAGACTACTCTACCTGCAGCATTACAGGTGCGCCAGCGTTTGTATAAACCTACATTAGTTGGCCGTGCTCACCGAGATAATCCCAGTGAACATGCCCCTGGCACTGGGGTGGCCCAGAGTGGTTGATCGCTGCAGTACTAAACTAGTGTTGCTATCCTAGCTTATCCTACATATAACATTATATTTAGTCCTATGTCAAATCCGGCGAGTGTCAGAATCGGGTAAAAGGTGCACCCTTCCCCTAATGCAGCCGTGAAGCGGCTGGCCAAGTCCACGCCTCGGCGGAACAGGACAGGTGCACGAAGTCTAGTCAGGTGATCTAATACTATATGTTAGTTATTGTTCCGTAGAAATTGCTTTATGACTTTGTGTGATATTTCATTAGCTAACTTGTTCAGGATTGGGAAGTGGTCCTCATGCCTGAGCAGGTGATAGGTGTCATAGTTTGGTAACTGTTGTCGTAATTGTGCCGCTACAGTCAGTCAATCAGTCATAGTAGTTAGGTGGGAAGAAGGAAACAGAGGAGCAGGCAGTGATATTCGATCCACGGACCTCGCGTTCTGGAAACTAACCATTTAAGACTCTCGCCTGCCGACTTCTTGTATACTGGTGATTATACAAAATATGTTGTTGTGGTCTTCAGTCCTGAGACTGGTTTGATGCAGCTCTCCATGCTACTCTATCCTGTGCAAGCTTCTTCATGTCCCAGTACTTACTGCAACCTACATCCTTCTGAATCTGTTTAGTGTATTCATCTCTTGGTCTCCCTCTACGATTTTTACCCTCTACGCTGCCCTCCAGTACCAAATTGGTGATCACTTGATGCCTCAGAACATGTCCTACCACCCGATCCCTTCTTCTAGTCAAGTTGTGCCACAAACTCCTCTTCTCCCCAGTTCTATTCAATACCTCCTCATTAGTTATGTGATCTACCCATCTAATCTTCAGCATTCTTCTGTAGCACCGCATTTCGAAAGCTTCTATTCTCTTCTTGTCTAAAATACTGAAAAGTCCCCTATAAACAATTTATACAAGACTGTGCTTAAACTGACACACAATATTTTTAGCGCAACGCAATCTGACTTTCTAAAATCCCTACAAAAGAATGGCCCTGACTAACATTAACACCTTTCACAAATCACTTACCTCACTAAAATCTTCGTTACTCGAATTACTGCAATACAGCGAGCGCCACTACTGCCAGCTAAATAAAAGATTCAAACTGCGGAAGGCACTAACTACTGATAGGCATAGTTAGCAAATGAAAGATTTTAATAGAGAACAAACAATGTATTTACCTTAATAGTATTGGAAAATCATAATATACATAGCAGTTCATGACATCCAGTCTAACAAATTTCCAAACTCCGCCATTTCTCTCCCCACATCCACCACTGCTGGCGGCTCACCTCCAACTGCGCAACGCTACGCGCTGTTAACATCCAGCTGCCCAACACTACAATGGCAGACAACAATGCAAACCAGCCACAGACTGCACACAGCACAGTCAGTGATTTTCATACAGAGCGCTACATGGCGTTACCAATGAGAAAACCTAAACAGCCTACTTACATAGCCCCCATGCTCCCCACAAAAAATTTTAGAAATTGTATTGGGCAGTGGCCAATAATGATTTGTTAAAATTTTTCATAATTACAATAACAAAGATATCAAATGCACACACTTATTGATACAATGTTGGTCAAAAGCTAAAATTTTCTCACAGTCCATAAAGACAGTCCTGATCATTCATCACAGTAAAATTGCAGTGTTTTTCTCAAAGTATGAGCAGTAAAAGAAAATGCACACGGAAGTAGTGGATTTCCATGCAGTCTTGAAGAAATAGTGTTGTCCTTCCAACGGAAAGACAGTGCTGACTCTCGACATGCAGACAGGTAATGGGCCACAACAGAGCAAACCCACCGCAGAGTCAGTCGAATTTTTGAAGAATACTGGTAGGTAGGTCATCACAGAGTAGACCCACTGTAGTCCTTGTAGAAATAATGGTACTGGTGAGTCACAAAGGTGTAGACCCACTGTAGTCCTTGTAGAAATAATGGTATTGGTGGGTCATCAAAGACGCAGACCCACTGAGTCCTTGTAGAGATGGCCAGCAGCTATCTGTTGTGACTGTGCAGGTGCACAATCACCATTGAAGAGTCTTGCAGATAATATAGCAAGTCCATAAACGACCACTTGTGCACTCACAAAGTTTTTTCTAATTGTCCTTAGAACCAGCAATGCTGTTATCCAGTCCCTTGCTGAATTATTAACACATGTGCAAACACTATCAGTCCCTACTTCTCACATACTGTCCATATACTATGACCAACAGAAACGTGTGCAGTGAAATGTAACTTACAAGTTACTTAATTTGATGAACTGGTGTCAATTATAATTTTATAACATAAGAATACAATAACAAAGGTACAAAATACATCATTAAAGAACATAACAATGCAGATAACATTTGTAGTAACACAGGCTTTACAAAAGAATAGAAATATACATATACATCAGTGTTACAGGAATTATGGCATGAGTACATACATAAAGATCAGAAGAACTTTTGAAACATCACCTTCACATGTGAGCAACAAAACAGAATAAATAATGTCTAAACATCTTTACAAAGTAAATAACATAGTATTAGAAAAATTCTACAACACAGCTCTCATCAGCTAAACACATAAAGACAGGAAAAACACAAATACACAAGGGTACACAAACATATAGAAGAATGACACAAAAGGAAAGGATAGGGTTTGTTCTACTGCAGTATTTTGCATGGAGATCTCCCTTCGTTCTATTCCCAAAAAGTCCTATCTAAGCCTGCTTTCTGTATTCTGTCCACATCCTCTGTCAAAAATAGTTTTTCTCCATTGTACACTACCTTTTTTTTTTGGGCCAAACCATTTTCTTATAGCTTCTCAATGCATTTCTTCCAATTCATCATAGTTAGTTTCTTATATAGTCTACCCCCTCTTAAGCTAACTTAAATCTACTGAGCTCAGATATATATGTCAAGGGACGAGGCAATGCAGCAGCACATAACAAATTAACACAAACAGCAATGACAAAAAAGTTCTAATTGGCAAAGCAAGCAGCACTAAAATAAATTAGCAGAGCAATTGCAATATTACAACTAATATAAGGCAATGTGCAGCAAACAATAAAAATAAATCAGTAGTAAAACTGGCTTAACAGAGTAAGACAAAGTCAAATTCAGTAACACTATGCCTGGCAAGCAGCAGCAGCAAATGCAATAACTTATACCTAAACATGACAAAGCTCAAGCAGAAAAAATAGTACACTAAAGACATCAACGCAGATAAGGGAAATGTCTGTTCACATCTTAATATCTATGTCATTAAAGTGGTGCACCACAAAAACTAATTCTACAAAAAATTACCAAGTACTTGAAAAGAAAATTATATATGCAGTTACTGTTATTAGTTCCTTCTTATTGTACTTTCCATTCCAAGAGCTCCTTTTTCGAAGAATGTGGATCATAAACTAATTACTTAATAGATCTGTTGACAGAAAGTGTTCACATTAGCAAATGCATTTAATTTTATTTTATAAAACCAATGCTGCAACTCAGCTGGAAACCAGATATTAAACAAAATGAGCAATCTCTCATCTAGAAAGACAATAGATGTAAAATATTTCTCATCATTTCATTAGGAATTTTAGTAAATATCATCAGTTAAGAGCTCCAATGTGTAATCATATGTTTTCAAGTTTGAGAATGTCGTATTTGCGATGCTTTCTACAAAGAAATGTCAATGGCGATGATAATGGCCTCCTTTTTTCTCCACCTATGCCTCTGAAAGGCACACACTAATGGCTTTTTTCCAGGAGACTGTCGCGCAGCTGCCCACGTATCACCTCAGTCAAATCTCAAAAACGTCGTAGCTTTCTGCAATAATGTCAAAACCTAAAAAAAATTCTCTGCTCATTTCAATAGTGTCATCTACCTCAAACGTACTTTAAAATAATGCTCCCTTACCAAATACATCATTGAAAGCTCTCGTAGTATCACAATGGTTCCGAAAAAATATGAACAGTTCACAAAGTACAGACATAATACAATTTCGTAAGTGTGAAGTTACCCAACTGTGTAATTGCGTAAACATGTGTCACTGATGTAGTGAAAAAAATGTTTATCTCTCAGTTAAATGGTCAGATAGCTGTGTAATTTGTGTGTTAGAGAAATATGGTACCGATGTGTAAAGTTGTATAAGCAAATACCATATTAGCTAGGGCTCCTTGTGCTTGCCAAACACATGGTACACAAAGTAAGCGTGTACCCGCCTGAGGATTAATGTAATTATACCCTCAGGTGTTACAGATTACAGCAATGGAATGAAATGCATCATGGAAAACCTTTGTATCATTGTAATTCAAAAATCTTTAAAAATAAATGTTTTAAGTACAAAATTAATCACTCAAATACGTGAACTGTAGCGCTAAACTGTGCGTCTTATTGTAAGATAATCTCTGTGGAAGTGTCGTAGTTATCGTCCTCCGAAAGCTAAGTTCTGCAGAAGTCAATGTACTTACCTCATGATAAACAAAAGTGAAATGCTTTGCGTATAGATATCTTAGTTATTACGCTTATTGCCATGATGAAGAAAGTACTGTGCTGTAATGTATTGTTGTGCTACGGAAAAGGCTGTCTCATTGTAGCTATACCACAAAAGTTACAACTAAAACATGTTTTACTTTCCAGAATAATTCAGAAAAATTGTGCAGATATAAAACAGAAACACCGCAAAAGCAACATTGTAAATTGTTACTCATTAGTAGCGTCGTGATAAAATCGTGTAGTTGTCACATAAACTAACCACTGTGTCATCCGGTATCTCACAGAAAGTACCTTAAATCCAGAATGTATTTTCAAGTAAACCAAAATCTTGCATTAAAATCTCATTAGGAGTACTGGTAAATGTTCTAAGTATGTGAGCATTATAGTCGTTACGTAAACGTGCAACTAACAAGCAAGAATGTACAAATAACAACGCTGTGTCGTCTGTTCACTATAACAATGCATTCGTAATTTCTGTTGAAATAAGTTCTCTTGGTTCTTGACTGGATATTTAACTTCAAACATTGTTGCATGTTAACTGATTCTAAGTCTGACAAAGCATACTAATAATGTAAAGTGAAAAGTTATATGGCAAAGACAAAGTTAAAAAGCAGATTGTCTTTCAATAAACGGTTTTACATGTGAAATGTGGTGCAAGCCTTTACTCTTACTACTATGTAGAGCTCCAGCTTCAACGGAATCATCGTGTGGTATATGTCGGTAAAGAATCCTGGAATTTTGCACAAGGTTAGCGTCTATGTTATTTTTCTCTGAGCCAGCCGGCGCACGTAGCTGCCTGCGGTGCGAGTCATGTCTGTCTCTTTGTTGGCGCGCGTCGTTGTTGGGATTAGGAGACCTAACTTCTACAAATTCACCTTGTCGAGAGTACCCTGCTCTGTTTGAATCTCGCCAGTTCTGATGCAATTCAGGTCTGTCGTTTTGTCGGTAGTTTACATAGTTTCTTGTTTGTCGGTCATGTGGTGGAGAATTTCTCCCAGAATCGTAACTGCGTGGTGGACCGTTGCGTCTGAAGTTGTTCTGTCTCCCGTGATACTAATAGTTCTGGTTGTCATATTGTCTGTTTCTACGACTGTCTCTGTTATAATCATTACTACAGCTATGCGATATTTCTCTGCAACTCTTACTACTATGCCAACAGTTGTCATATGGGTGGTGTCTGTTTTAGTCACGATTTACATTGAAAGAATAGCCTTGTCGTGTCCAGTTATTATTTCTGTCATCGCGGAATTGTGACGGATGTGACCTGTAATTTTTGTGCTCCTGTTTTTGCGTCGCGCGATTGTCAGTGTCAATTTCTAATTCTTCTAAGAGTCCCTGAAAAGCTTCAATGTCGTCTTTGCAACGTCCTGCCAAAATAATATGTCGCAAATGTTCAGGTAATTTGATTAAGCAAATGCGGATGAGTTCTGTGGGGCTGTATGGGTTTGACAGGTACTGATTCTTGTGCAACATGTCTTCAAAATATTTCACAAGACTGGAAAATTTAGATTGTTCGAAATGTTTCATCATTATGATGCTATGTTTTACTCGGTCTTGTGTAGCTTGAGACCAATATGCTGAGAGGAAGGCATGGTAAAATTCTCCTTCACGGTGTCAATAGTGAATGACCGGTCGCATTCTTTCAGCTGGTTCATTCTCTAAATAGCCACACATAAATTCTAATCTGTGCTCTAATGACCAGTTGGGATGAAAACAATGAGAGAATTGATGAAGCCACGCTTGTGGATGAATGTCTTTGCCGGAATTCTTAAATGTTTTGAATTTGCGTGTAGCAATGAACAGCTTATAGTCAAAGTCATCGTGTCGGCGAGAAGCATTGCGGTCATTGTTACGTCGTGTCGGCGGTTCCATCTCAAAATTCGGTGCACCTTGCCAATTTCTTTCAGAATTTCCGAAATGCCCTGTGTTATTATTTTGTGGCTTTTCCGTATTTCTAAGTCCCTCTTCCCGTGTTGGAGCGCGAGTGACCTCTGAAATACGTAATTTTTGTATTACATGTGCCAACTGATCTTGTACTTCCCGGATTTCTATTTGTGTTTCGTATTAATTTGATTCTGATTTTGTTTGAATTTCTTAATTTGTTCATACTCTTCTGTGTCCGTAAAGGCTACGGGTCTTGTGTCGTTTACATTATCATCTACCTTCGTAGATAAGTTAGTGAACTGATCCGAAAGTTCGGCTACTGTCTCCGATAGTGAACACATTTCCTCAGTGTGTTTTTCTGAACCAAGTTTCAGAGTGTCCATTTGTGCTGAAATCGAATCTACTGTGTCCTTTAAGTTCACCTGAGTTTTTGCAAGTTGCGTAACCGAATCGTTAGATGCAACTGAGTCAATTTTAGCTAGCAAGGTGTCGTGATTTTCATGAACAATAGTTTGCAGTTCTTTTATGGCTGCTTCGTGATTCTGTAATGCATTTTCATGCCGCGAAAAAATAGGTTGAAAATACTCACAAATTTGTGTTTTTACGTCATTACAGACTTTTTGACATTTCGATTCAATGTTATGTAACTCAGTAGTTAAATCTTCACGTGTTTGTTCAAGTGTGGTGTCTAACTTCCGAAGATTTTGTTCCATTGTGTCTAACTGTTGCTGTGTTTGTCTCTGGTGTTGTTCCATTGTGTGTAACTTTTGAAGATTTTGTTCCATTGTGTCTAATTTTTGAAGCTTTTGCTGTGTTTGTCTCTGATTTTGTTCCATTGTGTCTAACTTTTGAAGCTTTTGTCCCATTTGTTGCATTAATTGTAATAACAATGCACTGGTGTCTGAAACATGTTCCTCAGTGCTTATCAACAGTGAATTTGCACCGGCAACATTCACATTTTGACAAGCGGAAAATGTGTCTTGACTCATTTGAGAAAACGGTGAGAACCCAAAACCTGAGTCTACAGTATTTGCAATATCCTGTTCTGTCATTACCGATTCCTAAGGCGAGCTGTTGCCGACCGATCGATCGATAATGCTTCCCTGTTCACTACCTGTTTCACTGTCTACACCATTATTTGACGCCCGCTCCATTTCCCTATGCACAGTTACCAAATTACTACTTTGAATATTAGTTAATTCATTACATGGTGGCGCTAACACACTGCTTTCGTCTTCACTGTCATTTTTCAGTTTACTTTGGAGCCTAGTATTACGTTTTTCACACGCCATTATTGTCACAATATTTCACACGACAAACAGAAAAACACAATTTGAAGAGCAAAAATAAGAGAACACATTAACATAGCACTGAAAATAATATCTAGTTAATTGCAAGCACAGCTGCGAAATACTTGGTGCAAATTTACATGCGTGCCACACCTGTTTTACTGTACAACAATGAAAGACTGCAACTACAAAGAAGATTCTCTCTACAATTATGCGCTAGCAATAAACAAAATCTACACTAATTACACAAACTACAAGAAAAAATCAGAAGATTCCAGTGAGGTATCCTGGCAGGGTCGCCATATGAAATGTCCCCTTTAAACAATTTATACAAGACTGTGCTTCAACTGACACACAATATTTTTAGCGCAACGCAATCTGACTTTCTAAAATCCCTACAAAAGAATGGCCCTGACTAACATTAACCTATACCTTTCACAAATCACTTACCTCACAAAAATCTTCGTTACTCGAACTACTGCAATACAGCGAGCGCCACTACTGCCAGCTAAATAAAAGATACAAACTACGGAAGGCACTAACTACTGATAGGCATAGTTAGCAAATGAAAGATTTTAATAGAGAACAAACAATTTATTTACCTTAACAGTGTTCAAAAGTCATAATATATGTGGTGTCACCGCTAGACACCACACTTGCTAGGTGGTAACTTAAATCGGCCGCGGTCCTGTAGTACGTGTCGGACCCGCGTGTCGCCACTGTGGGATCGCAAACCTAGCGCCACCACAAGGCAGGTCTCGAGAGACTGAGGAGACCTCAGCCCCAGTTGTACGGACAACATAGCTAGCGATTGGACGTGCTAAGCCTTGCTCTCATTTGCCGAGAGATAGACAGTAGAATAGCCCTCTGCTAAGTTAACTGGCGACCACCTAGCAAGGCGCCATTTGTATCAGTGCCTATAGCTTACTAATATTCAAGAGAGATGTATTCCAAGGACTAATTAAAAGTTAAGTAACAAGCATCTACGTACTTTTCTTCTTATTCATTTATAAGTTCTCATGTTCCAGACTTCACGCCCATCTGCGTTAGCATTGCGTGCCCTATCGGCTACAGCATTGTGTCTAGGCTGTATGGTCTAGACACAACATTATTGGCGACGAGAAAAAAGAGTTTGTATTAATTCGTTTGTGTCATGGCTTCGCCACATTCTCCGGATGTACTGTCCGAATTTTATCGCTTGCAGAATCAGCAGACGCAGGCGTTATTGGATGCACTTGGACAGCTCGTCCAGGGTCAACGTGCGCTGCAAACCAATGCGGCAGCCGCCGCTTCTTCGCTACCGCTGCCACAAAACGCTGTTGCACCTCCCTTTAGGCCATACGTGGCGGCCGAAGAAACATGGCAGGAATGGTCCCGCCAGTTCCAGTTTCATCTAGCAGCCTACAGAATTCAAGGTAACGAGCGGCAGCCGTTTTTGCTTTCTTGTGTCGGTGTGTCTACCTACCGTGTGATTGTGAAATTGTTTCCCCGACGCGACGTAGCAACTCTGTCCTACAAAGAAATTTTGTCGGCGTTAGATGCCTATTTCAAAGAAACAGTAAATGTTGTTGCAAAACGGTATACGTTCTTTCGTACAAAACGTACGGCCGGTCAGACTAATAGGGAGTGGGTTGCGACATTGCAAGGACTTACTAGGGAGTGTGCGTTTGAATGTGAATGTGGCCTCCCTTATTCAGATACTTTGGTGCGTGATGCAATTGCACAGAACGTTTCTGATGTTCGCATACGGGAACAGATTTTGAAACTCGTTAATCCCTCCCTCCAACAAGTGATAGACATATTGGATAGGCAAGACACACTTGACTCTGCTCAGGACTCATTTGAAACTTCACCAGCAGTGTGTCACATTAACCGGCCCGCCGGGCCCGCTGCACGGGACGCTGCGCGGCCCTCGCGCCCGTCACAGCAGCGGCAGCCTCCCTTGCAAACACGTGCGCCGCGTAAGCAAGCAACTGTAGTGAAATCATGCCCGCGGTGTGCAGCTAGACATTCGCGTGAAAATTGCCCGTCACGCCAAGCTATTTGCTTTTACTGTCACAAGAAAGGACATGTTCAAAGTGTTTGCCAGAAAAAGCTTAGATCAGACAATCACAATAATTCCAGGCCCTTTGCTTCGCGCCGGAATCGAACCCAGGACAATCAGGCTCGTGGACCTTCGCCCATGGACATTCATGTAGTTCATTCCCACCCGTCCAGTGACACTTTAGCTAACGGTGACTGTGTTCGTCCCACACACAGTGTGCGTCGACGTCGCCGAAAATCCCGTGAAGTCGCAAGTGCTTCTGTACCTGTATCAGTTCAAATTGCACGTGACAGTCGCTCTTGTCGTCAGCAGGACAATAAACTTTTTGTGGACTTAAACTTTGAAGGCAAAGTGATACCATTCCAGCTCGATACCGGAGCTGCAGTTTCATTGCTCAATCACGACACGTACAAACAACTGGGCAAACCGCCATTGCGTGCCGCAGATGTTAAGTTACATAGTTACTCTGGACAGCATATACCTGTGTTAGGACAGTGCAGCCTTCTTGCCACATACAAGGGACAGACAAAACTTGTATCATTTTACGTTCTTCGTTCTCCTTCTGCAGTGAACTTGTTTGGTTTAGATTTATTTCAATTGTTTAATATGTCTATAGTAAATCAGGTCCTATCAGTGCATCAGACTGTGCCTTCCGCCAGTGTTTCTAGTCTTTGTGAAGAATTTGCAGACATTTTTGCACCGGGCCTTGGTTGCGCTAAGAACTATGAAGCGCATTTGGAACTGCAAGAAAACGCGCAACCGAAATTTTTCAGAGCGCGCAATGTTCCCCACGCATTGCGTGATGAGGTCGCCAGAACATTAGCCGATTTAGAATCTCAAGGTGTAATTGAACGTGTGCAGGCTTCTCTCTGGGCCTCACCCTTAGTAATTTTGCCAAAACCTTCCGGTAAACTGAGACTTTGTGTGGACTTCAAGGCAACTGTGAATCCACAACTAGTGACTGCCACTTTTCCTTTGCCCCGCCCGGAAGATATTTTTGACAAACTGTGCCCGGGAAAATATTTTTACAAATTGGACCTAGCAGATGCGTACTTGCAAATACCTGTGGACGAAGAATCCCAGCGCGTCTTAGTGGTTAACACGCATCTTGGCTTGTATCGCTTCAAAAGACTACCGTTCGGGTGTGCATCCGCCCCTGCTTTGTTTCAGCAATATTTACAAACTGTGTGTGCGTCGGTCCCTACTGCTGCGAACTATCTGGACGATATTGTGATCTCAGGAAAGACAGAAGCCGAACATTTGCAAAATCTCCGAACATTATTTCAGGTCTTGCGTCAGAATGGTCTTCGCTTGAGGAAGGACAAATGTGTGTTTTTTGCTCGGGACTTACCCTACCTGGGGCATGTCATCAATGCCCACGGTATATATCCGAGTCCAGAGCACCTCCGTGCCATACAGGAGTTGCCTTCGCCGCGGGATGTTAAACAACTACAGAGTGTGCTGGGTAAAATTACTTATTATGCAAAGTTTGTGCGCAATGCTTCTTCCATTTCAGCTCCGCTTCATCGCTTACGCCGTAAAGGTGTTCCGTTCGTCTGGACGACGGAATGCGAACGCGCCTTTCGCCAGTTGAAATCGACGTTACTTTCAAATACGTGCCTTACGCCATTCGATCCCCAGAAACCCCTTTTGTTGATGGTAGATGCATCGGATTTCGGGATCGGTGCTGTGCTTGCGCACAAGGATGGCTCGCATGATCGCCCTATTGCCTTTGCGTCCAAATTGCTCTCATCTGCGCAAAGAAATTATTCACAGATAGAGAAAGAAGCTTTAGCTCTCGTGTTTGGTGTTACAAAGTTTCACGATTTCTTGTATGGTCGTCACTTTCCAATCATCACGGACCACAAACCTTTGACATCGCTTTTTCATCCGAACAAGCCTGTACCTCCACGTACAGCGCAGAAATTCATTCGCTGGTCTCTTTTTCTCTCGCAGTACCGCTACGATATCTTGTATCGGTCCACTGCTACGCACGGAAACGCTGATGCGTTGTCCCGTTTGCCTGTTGCTGAGGATAAAGCATTCGATTCTTCCGAACTTGCTTGCATGTTCATTGATTCGGAAACCGATGACGTGGTCGAATCGTTTCCGATTGATTTTCGTCGTGTAGCTGCAGCCACAGCTGCTGACCCTGTCCTTGCTACTGTTCTGCGTTTTGTTGCTACGCCATGGCCCTTGTCAAAGTCACGGATCGAGGATCCTTTGGTTCGTCGTTTTTTTGCTCACAAGGAGAGACTTTTTGTCCGACGTGGTGTTTTGTTGTTGCGTTCCGATAATGATCAGTCCAGAGTCGTGGTCCCACGTTCGTTACAGTCCTCTGTCTTAAAGCTTCTTCACCAAGGACATTGGGGTATAGTGCGTACGAAACAACTTGCTCGTCAGCACTGTACTTGGTTCGGAATCGATGCTGCGATTACGAATATGTGCTCTTCTTGCGTGGCGTGTGCCAAACAACAATCCGCACCGCCGCGGAAATTCTTTGCCTGGCCGAAAGCCACTTCCCCTTGGCAACGCTTGCACATCGATTTTGCTGGTCCATTTTGGAATGCTCGATGGTTGGTTGTGGTCGATGCTTTCAGTAATTTTCCTATTGTTGTCCGGATGTCTTCCACGACGTCTTCTGCCACAATCCAGGCCTTGTCTGCTATCTTTTGCATTGAAGGTCTTCCGCAGACTATTGTTTCCGACAATGGCCCACAATTCATGTCCGCTGAATTTCAGTCATTCTGCAAGGCCAATGGTATTCAACATCTGACATCCGCGCCGTTTTCGCCTCAGTCAAACGGTGCCGCGGAACGATTGGTCCGGACTTTCAAGTCACAGATGTTGAAGTTGAAAGAGTCGCATTCTCGGGAGGACGCATTGTTGCTCTTTTTGTCTTCGTATCGCTCTCAGCCCCGCGATGGTCGCTCGCCGGCTGAATTTCTCCATGGTCGTTCTCATCGCACCTTGATGTCTTTGCTGCATCCGCCACATCAGGTTCCTGTGCAGCGGCAGACTCCTGCTTTTGCTCCTGGCGACGTTGTCTATTATCGCACCTATCGCGGTTCACAGCGTTGGCTCGCAGGGCGCATTCTTCGCTGCCTCGGCCGCGCGATGTATTTGGTTTTGGGGGCCTCTGGTGAGGTGCGACGGCATCTCAATCAGCTGCGCCTCTGTCGTCGCCTGGGTTCTGCCGCTCCCCGTCTGCTTTCAGCGCCGGAGCCGTCCGGTCAGCGCCTTGGGGACCCATCTACTGGCTCGTCTCATCCCCAGGTGTTACCGACGCTGCCTTCCCTTTTGCCTCATGGCGTCGCGCCGCCGCCGCAGCCGCCGCCGGCGCCGCCCGCAGTGGACGCTTCGCTGCCACCGCCCGGCGCCTCCCAGGGTCACGCGCCGCCGCTCGCTTCCCGTGACCAGCCGTCCTCCGCCATGGACCTCTTGCCCGCTCCGGACCAGATGTCGTCATCGCGCGTCGGATTCCCCGACGCAATGGAGGTCGACCCTTCGGCCCCTCCTGTCTCATTACGTGCGCATACACCGCATGTTGACGTGCACCCTGGACTAGGTTTTCAGGCGTTTCCTAGCTCCCCTCGGACCGAATGGCCGGGTGCGGGTGGCACAGCCTCGCCTGTTGTTAGGCTCCCCACCTCATCGCATACGTCAACATGCGGTCCTCCCCACGGCGGGCGGAAGCCTTATCTCACGACCGTTCGCCGATTTGCGGGGGAGGAATGTGGTGTCACCGCTAGACACCACACTTGCTAGGTGGTAACTTAAATCGGCCGCGGTCCTGTAGTACATGTCGGACCCGCGTGTCGCCACTGTGGGATCGCAAACCTAGCGCCACCACAAGGCAGGTCTCTAGAGACTGAGGAGACCTCAGCCCCAGTTGTACGGACAACATAGCTAGCGATTGGACGTGCTAAGCCTTGCTCTCATTTGCCGAGAGATAGACAGTAGAATAGCCCTCTGCTAAGTTAACTGGCGACCACCTAGCAAGGCGCCATTTGTATCAGTGCCTATAGCTTACTAATATTCAAGAGAGATGTATTCCAAGGACTAATTAAAAGTTAAGTAACAAGCATCTACGTACTTTTCTTCTTATTCATTTATAAGTTCTCATGTTCCAGACTTCACGCCCGTCTGCGTTAGCATTGCGTGCCCTATCGGCTACAGCATTGTGTCTAGGCTGTATGGTCTAGACACAACAATATATATAGCAGTTCATGACATCCAGTGTTACAAATTCAAAACTCCGCCATTTCTCTCCCCACATCCACCACTGCTGGCGGCTCACCTCCAACTGCACAACGCTATGCGCTGTTAACATCCAGCTGCCCAACACTACAATGGCAGACAACAATGCAAACCAGCCACAGATTGCACAAAGCACAGCCAGTGATTTTCATACAGAGCGCTACATGGCGTTACCAATGAGCAAACCTAAACAGCCTACTTACACTACTTATCGTCCATGTTTCACTTCCATACATGGCTACACTCCATACAAGTACTTTCAGAAACGACTTGCTAACACTTAAATCAGTACTCGATGTTAACAAATTTCTCTTCTTCAGAAACGCTTTCCTTGCCATTACCAGTCTACATTTTATATCCTCTCTACTTCGACCATCATCAGTTATTTTGCTCCCCAAATAGTAAAACTCCTTTACTACTTTAAGTGTCTCATTTCCTAATCTAATTCTCTCAGCATCGTCAGATTTAATTCGACAACATTCCATTATCCTCGTTTTCTTTTGTTGATGTTCATCTTATACCATCCTTTCAAGACACTGTCCATTCCGTTCAACTGCTCTTCCAAGTCCTTTGCTGTCTCTGACAGTATTACCATGTCATCGGCAAACGTCAAAGTTTTTATTTCTTCTCCGTGGATTTTAATACCTACTCCGAACTTTTCTTTTGTTTTCTTCATAATATAAGGAGCAGTAAAATTTTCAAACTCTATTTTCTCGAAAATGGTTGAGAGTTGCGTCACCATGTTTACATATGTTGAAGTCATAGTCGTTTCCTAGAAATACTGTCACTATGAATGAGGTCGATAGTCGGTAGCTCACAGCATAGTGGAGTTTGTGGCCGCCAATCTACACACGACGTCAGGCGTGAGACTCTGCCGTGTCCGCTGGCGATCTCGTGGCAGTCTGTTTGTTAACACCTGCCTCTCAGATGATTCGGAGCGTCTTTTTGAGCTTTGGATGCGTAGTCACTTACGTAACACTGAAAATTAATAAAAACGGTGCCTGCCTGAGTATTGACGATAGGACCTGTGTACGTTCTGTGACTGGATTTGCCTTTGATGTTTTTACGACGCGCGCGTCATAGGCAGGTGGAGGCGGCGGCTCCCTGCGCTAACCTGCGGAGCGGCGGCCGCGGCCCGACTTGTTCGATAATTCAGCGCCGCCATCAATTATTCGCGCCGCTGCTAAGTGGTGGCCGGGCGCTGCAGCAGACTTGTTGCGGAGCCGGTTTACAGCCGTAAACGACACGGCCGGCAAACCGCCGCTACTTTCGCTGCCACGCCCGCAGCACGCTCCTTCTGTTTCCAACGGCACGCCATTCAAACGCGGCTGAGGGGCAGCCGCCGCTCTGCCAGTCTTTCATGCTACGCTGTCTCAAGAGTAGAAATGGAGGTTATTAAAAAGAAATTTTTATATTAGAAAGCGTTAGTGCAGTAAACTGATAAGTCACGTTTACATAATTTCAAGTAAAACACAAAAATCTGCCAATATACAGAGAGGTAAAAAAAAATGTATCCACTGATTAAAAGTCCATAACTTCAAACTATTGGACGGGGTTGTCTCATTTTTGATGAAAGTGTAGCTTGATGTCCAACTTAAAGATATCACTGTAGGCGTTCGAAATGGTCACCATTAACATCGACGTACAAACGATGCCGCCGAACTGCAGCACGAACTACTGACTGCAATGTGTTCAGCTGGACATTTGCACATGAATGTACGACGGATTCTCGAAGATCCCTTATTATTTAGCTACAGTATAGCAGGTCAGCAATTGGAAGCAGTTAATTCTATAAATTATCTTGGAGTAGGCATTAGGAGTGATTTAAAATGGAATGGCCATATGAAATTAATCGTCGGTAAAGCAGATGCCAGACTGAGATTCATTGGAAGAATCCTAAGGAAATGCAATCCGAAAACAAAGGAAGTAGGTTACAGTACACTTGTTCTGCATCTACATCCATACTCCGCAAGCCACCTGACGGTGTGTGGCGGAGAGTACATTGAGTACCTCTATCGTTTCTCCCTTCTATTCCAGTCTCGTATTGTTCATGGAAAGAAAGATTGTCGGTATGCCTCTGTGTGGGCTCTAGTCTCTCTGATTCTATCCTCATGGTCTCTTCGCGAGATATACGTAGGAGGGAGCAATATACTGCATGACTCCTCGGTGAGGGTATGTTCTCGAAACTTCAACAAAAGCCCGTACGGAGCTACCGAGCGTCTCTCCTGCAGAGTCTTCCACTGAAGTTTATCTTTCATCTCCGTAACACTTTCGCGATTACTAAATGATCCTGTAACGAAGCGCGCGGGTCTCGGTTGGATCTTCTCTATCTCTTCTATCGACACTATCAGGTACGGATCCCACACTGGTGAGCAATATTCAAGAAGTGGGCGAACAAGTGTACTATAACCTACTTCCTTTGTTTTCGGAATCCATTTTCTTAGGATTCTTCCAATGAATCTCAGTCTGGCATGTGCTTTACCGACGATCAACTTTATATGATCATTCCATTTTAAATCACTCCTAATGCCTACGCCCAGATAATTCATGGAATTAACTGCTTCCAGTTGTTGACCTGCTACATTGTAGCTAAATAATAAGGGATCTTCGAGAATCCATCGTACATTCATGTGCAAATATCCAGCTGAACACATTGCAGTCAGTAGTTCGTGCTGCCGTTCGGCGGCATCGTTTGTGTGTGGATGTTAATGGTGACGATTTAGAACACCTACAGTGATATCTTTAAGTTGGACTTTAAGCTACACTTTCACCAAAAATGAGACAACTCCGTCAACTAGATAACAGAACGCAGCATGTCAATCTCATTGGAGAGAAGTCTTATGAAGTAAGAGTGATTTCAGGTGTGCAGCAGGGGAGTGTCGTAGGACCGTTGCTATTCACAATATACATAAATGACCTTGTGGATAACATCGGAAGTTCAGTGATTCTTTTTGCGGATGATGCTGTGGTATATCGAGGTAGATAGAAGAGATAGCGAAGATCCAACGGAGAACAGCGCGCTTCGTTACAAGATCATTTAGTAATCGCGAAAGCGTTACGGAGATGATAGATAAACTAGAGTGGAAGACTCTGCAGGAGAAACGCTCAATAGCTCGGTACGGGCTTTTGTTGACGTTTCGAGAACATACATTCACCGAGGAGTCAAACAGTATATTGCTCCCTCCTACGTATATCTCGCGAAGAGACCATGAGGATAAAATCAGAGAGATTAGAACCCACGCAGATGCATACCGACAATCTTTCTTTCCACGTACAATACGAGACTGGAATAGAAGGGAGAACCGATAGAGGTACTCAATGTACCCTCCGCCACACACCCTCAGGTGGCTTGCGGCGTATGAATGTAGATGTAGATGTAGATGGAGAAGTTCATCCAATGTGCGTGGCTTTTGTCGATACACGTCGTCCTTTAGTATTTCCCACAGGTAAAAGTCCAGAATAGTTAGATCTGGGAAACGTGGTGGATACTCCACAGCACCTCTACGGCCTGTCCATCTTCCTGGTAGATTTTCGTCGAGACACGCCCTAACACGATTCTGGTAGTGGGCTGCGGCACCATCTTGTTGAAAGTAAACTCTTCCGTCTTCATACAAGTCTCGGATGGCAGGTAAAATGGATGTCTGAAGCTTCTGAAGGTACACCTCACCGGTAACTGTGCCGTCAAAGAAGAATGGCCCAATCAAGCCCCGGTAAGACAACCCACACCACACATTTACACCTGGAAAATTCACGCCTACATGAACGTTCGGATTTTCGGCGGCCCAGTAGATGCAATTGTGGCGATTGACTGTACCATTGAGTTTTAACTGTGCCTCATCAGACCACACAATCATCTCTGCAAACTCTTTGTCGTTGCGCACCATGTTAGTAAACCACTCGCGGTACTCCATTCTACGATCTGAGTCGTCCTCGTTCACTGTGTGTAGCAGTCGTGGGATGTAGCACTTCCACTTTGCTGTCTTCAAAATTCGCCGAACACTTGAGTGACACACTCCAGTTTCACGGGCACACTGTCTCACAGACTTCTGTGGTGAGCGAGTGAATTGTTATAACACACGACGGGAGTTAGCTGGACTTGTTACTGTTAGAGGTCGTCCAGATAGTTGTTCGTGTACATCTTTAACACAGCCTTAGCCTTCAAATTTGTCTCAAATGCCGGCCTCGGTGGCCGAGCGGTTCTAGGAGCTACAGTCTGGAACCGCGCGACAGCTACGGTCGCAGGTTCGAATCCTGCCTCGGGTATGGATGTGTGAGATGTCCATAGTTTAGTTAGGTTTAAGTAGGTCTAAGTTCTAGGGGACTGATGACATCAGAAGTTAAGTCCCATAGTGCTCAGAGTTATTTTTTTGTCTCGAATGCAACGAATCGTTTAACGTGTCTGTGACTCTGTTTGATACTTATTTCGCCATTGCCGTTGAACCTCACTAATGTTTTCGTACTTAAAATACCACTTCAAAACTGACTTCCTTTCATCGAATGTAAGCCTTGCACCAGCCATGTTTACTCGAGTAACTAGATGCAACTAAGATCAAAACACTGACTATCTGGCGACTGTCATCTGACAAAACAAAGGAACGCAATACTACGCTTGTGTGGTGATTGCCGGAACTACAAACTATTACACTACCAAAGATAAGACAACTACGTCAATTAGTTTGCCATTTATGGACTTTTAAACAGTGGATACATTTTTTGGACCCCTCTGTATTACGAAAAATCTTTATTCGGTCTTGTATTTTCCCAAATTTTATATAGACAACCACCACACCGTAATAGCTTGTTACACAGCCAAACAAATATTAACTATGATATCACTGTAGAGCCAAACAAACTGATACACTTGCATAATATCGTGTAGGGCCCCCGCAAGCACGCAGAAGTGCCGCAATACGACATGGCATGGACTCGATTAATGTCTGAAGTTTATATTAAAAATGAAGAAATTCCTCCAGCTGTATTTAAGGTGTCGATTTTATTTTGGCAACTAGTTTCAACGTTGTAACAACGTCATCTTCCGGCCTATACACTTGTTGACGTCAACTGCGTGCGGTGGCTCTGAGCACTATGGGATTTAACATCTGAGGTCATCAGTCCCCTAGAACTTATAACTACTTAAACCTAACTAACCTAACGACATCAAGCGAGCGAGGTGGCGCATTGGTTAGACACTGGACTCGCATTCGGGAGGACGACGGTTCAATCCCGCGTCCGGCCATCCTGATTTAGGTTTTCCGTGATTTCCCTAAATCGCTTCAGGCAAATGCCGGGATGGTTCCTTTCGAAGGGCACGGCCGTCTTCCTTCCTTAATCCGATGAGACCGATGACCTCGCTGTCTGGTCTCCTTCCCCAAAACAACCAACCAACCAACCAACCTAACGACATCACACACACCCATGCCCGAGGCAGAAGTCGAACCTGCGACCGTAGCTGTCGCGCGGTTCCAGACTGAAGCGCCTAAAACCGCTCGGCCACAACGGCCGGCAACTGCGTGCGGCTGCTACTAGAAGTCATTGGTGAGATATGGACGTCCTCCATGAGGAAGGTGGGTAGTTACACATCCATAACTCAGCACTGACTTCTAGTATCAACCGCACGTAGTTGACGTCAACAATTGTATGGATCTGAAGAAGACGTTGTTGCAACGTTGAAACTAGTTGCCAAAATAAAATCGACACCTTAAATACAGCTGGAGGAAATTCTTCATTTTTAATATAAATTTATACCAGCCGACGTCCGACTGTCCTCCTTTTCAACTATGGATGTTCGAAGAACGTCTGAAGTAGTGCTGAAGGGATCTGACAACATTTAATCTTTCAGGGCTGTCCATATATTCGTAAGAGTACGAGAGGTTGGAGATCTGTTCTGAATAGCACGTTCTAAGGCATCCCAGATATGCTCAATACTGTGCATGTCTGGGGAGTTTCGCGGCCAGCGAAAGTGTTAAAACTCAGAATAGTGTTACTGGAGCCACCCTAGAGCAATCCTGGACGTGTGGGGCGTTGCATTGTCCTGCTGGAACTGCCCAAGTCCGTCGGAACGCACAGTGGGCATGAATGTATGCAGGTGATCAGACAGGATGCTTACGTGCGTGTCACTTGTCATAGTCGTATCTAGACGTATCAGGGGTCCCGTATCAGTACAAATGCACACGCCCCACACCATTACAGATCCTCTAGCAGCTTGAACAGTTCCCTGCCGACGTGCAGGGTCCATTGATTGAGATTGTCTCCATGCCCTTAGACGTCCATCCGGTGGATTCAATATGAGACGATACTCGTCTGATCAGGCAAAATGTTTCCAGTCATCAACTGTCCATTGTAGGTGCTGACGGGCTGAGGAAAGGCGTAAAGCTTTGTGTAATGCAGTCATTAAGGGTACACGAATGGGCCTTCGGCTCCGAAAGCCTATATCGATGATGGTTCGTGCCACGTTGACACTTGTTCAAGGCCCAGCACTGAAATCTGAAGCAGTTTGTGGGAGGGTCGCACGTCTGTCACGTTGAACGATTTTCTTGAGTCATCGTTGGTCCCGTTTCGCAGGATCCTTTTCCGGCTGCAGTGATGTCGGAGATTTGATGTTCCACCGGATTCCTGATTTCGCGGTACACTCGTGAAATGGTAGTACGGGAAAATCCCAACTTCATCGCTACCTCGGATATACTTTGTCCCATTGTTCGTACGCCGACACGTTCAAATTTACTAAAATCTTCATAAACCGCCATTGTAGTAACCAATGTAACAACAGTGCCAGACACTTGTTTTCTTATACAGGCGTTCCTACCGCAACGCCGTATTCTGGCTGTTTACATAGGCTGTAATTGAATATGCAGTTTCTTTGGCGCTTCAGTGAACAAATATCATGTCAAGTGAATAAACCAGTAACTAGGGAACAACTACGGGTACTGAATATCATGGGAAGTTTGACAAGGAAACATTACCATCATTACCTCATAATTTAAAGCTAAAGAAGGCACAATTGTGGGATCCGGCTCGGCAACCGATCCAGCGCGAAATTTCGGGGTATAATTCTGGCGGTACCCAGTCATGATTTTCTGAAAGAGCAGCTTTTAAACTTTACCGCGCATTACTTGTTTGTCGCTGGACCCGCTCTACTTGAGCCGCCCACTACCAGGGGCCGAACTGATGTACACAGCAGTGGCAACCGGAGTCTTATTAATTTGATGCTCAATGAGTGTGGAAGGCAGGGAGAAGGTGTTTACATCTGCTCGACGTATTTTGAAATCTTGTTCGAAAACACGTATCCTGCGCGAAAAATACTAAGTAATGTGAATACACAGTATGTCAGTCTCACGCACTTACACGTTCAGCAGTACAATTTTTTCCTTTCTTTCTTTGGGCCTTGTCCCGCGCCAACGCGGAGTCGGCATTGTTATTATGGACTTCGTAGTGTTAGTTGCAGAGAGTGGCCGGATGCCCTTCCTGCCGCCACCCTGAAGCCCCCAAGACGTAAGTAGTGTAACCTAGCTGTCTGCATCTAGTGTTAGCCATGAAATAGTGCGAATGTGTTCAAATGTCCGTGAATCGTGTAACTGAGGCGGAACGTGGGGACCAGCCCTAGATGGATGTGGAAAACCGCCTAAAAGCCACATCCAGGCTGGCTGGTATACCTGTCCCTCGTCGTTAATTAGCCGGGTGGATTCGATCCGGGGCCGGCGCGCCTACCCGAGTCCAGAGAGCAGCGCGTTATTGCTCTCGGCTGCCCTGATGCATACGTTCAGTAGTATACTGACGGGGAAAAAAAAAAAAAATATCGCAACCCAAGAAGGAGTTGTGAGACATAAACAAAAGTTGGTAGCTGTGTTTATACACCTGAAAGATGATGAAAGATGATATCTTTTGAAATTTCGCTTCAGTCACATAAGAGTGGCGCTGGTAGCGCCACTACGTGGATGCAAATCAGGTTTGTCCGAAGCAGGCTCTAACGGTCGTGAGCTTTAGTTTCCTTTGAGACTGGACGTTGTGAGTTGATGTTGGTCAAGAATGCCTTTAAGGTGACAAGGACGCCATTATCAATAGCTCACTGAAATTGAACGAGGTTATGTAATAGGTCTACGAGAAGCTGCAGGAAAACTTGGCAAGAATGTAACCACTGTACATGACTGCTGGCAGTGGTCGTCACGAGACCGCACGGTCGCAAGAAGACCGGGCTCGTGACGGCAAAGTGGTACTACCGAGAGGGAAGACCATTGGGTTCGGTGAATGGGTCTGGCGCGTCGTACTGCATCTGCAGCAGTGATTTGAGCAGCAGTTACCAACACAGTGGCACACGAAATGTAACAAGCCAGTTAATTCAAGGACAGATCCGAGACAGACGCCCTGTAGTGTGCATTCCACTGACCGCAGCGACTTCAGTGGTCTCAAGCGAGAGCTCATTGGAGAGCACGGTGATCTCTTGTGTTCTCTGATAAAAGATGATTGTGCCTCGGTGCCAGTGATGGCCGTGTGTTGGTTAGGAGGAGGCCAGTTGAGGGCTGCAACCAACCTGTCTGTGTGCTGGATACATTGGACCTACACCTGGAGTTCAGGTCTAAAAATTGGTTCAAATGGCTCTGAGCACTATGGGACTTAACTTCTGAGGTCATCAGTCTCCTAGAACTTTTTTTTTTTTTGTTCATCAGTCTACTGACTGGTCTGATGCGGCCCGCCACGAATTCCTTTCCTGTGCTAACCTCTTCATCTCAGAGTAGCACTTGTAACCTACGTCCTCAATTATTTGCTTGACGTATTCCAGTCTCTGTCTTCATCTACAGTTTTTGCCCTCTACAGCTCCCTCTAGTACCATGGAAGTCATTCCCTCATGTCTTAGCAGATGTCCTATCATCCTGTCCCTTCTCCTTATCAGTGTTTTCCACATATTCCTTTCTTCTCCGATTCTGCGTAGAACCTTATCAGTCCACCTAATTTTCAACATTCGTCTATAGCACCACATCTCAAATGCTTCGATCCTCTTCTGTTCCGGTTTTCCCACAGTCCATGTTTCACTACCATACAATGCTGTACTCCAGACGTACATCCTCAGTAATTTCTTCCTCAAATTAAGGCCGGTATTTGATATTAGTAGACTTCTCTTGGCCAGAAATGCCTTTTTTGCCATAGCGAGTCTGCTTTTGATGTCCTCCTTGCTAAGTCCGTCATTGGTTATTTTACTGCCTAGGTAGCAGATTTCCTTAACTTCATTGACTTCGTGACCATCAATCCTGATGTTAAGTTTCTCGCTGTTCTCATTTCTACTACTTCTCATTACCTTCGTCTTTCTCCGATTTACTCTCAAACCATACTGTGTACTCATTAGACTGTTCATTCCATTCAGCAGATCATTTAATTCTTCTTCACTTTCACTCAGGATAGCAATGTCAACAGCGAATCGTGTCATTGATATCCTTTCACCTTGTATTTTAATTGCACTCCTAAACCTTTCTTTTATTTCCATCATTGCTTCCTCGATGTACAGATTGAAGAGTAGGGGCGAAAGGCTACAGCCTTGTCTTACACCCTTCTTAATACGAGCACTTCGTTCTTGATCGTCCACTCTTATTATTCCCTCTTGTTTGTTGTACATATTGTATATGACTCGTCTCTCCCTATAGCTTACCCCTACTTTTTTCAGAATCTCGAACAGCTTGCACCATTTTATATTGTCGAACGCTTTTTCCAGGTCGACAAATCCTATGAACGTGTCTTGATTTTTCTTTAGCCTTGCTTCCACTATTAGCCGTAACGTCAGAATTGCCTCTCTCGTCCCTTTACTTTTCCTAAAGCCAAACTGATCGTCACCTAGCGCATTCTCAATTTTCTTTTCCATTCTTCTGTGTATTATTCTTGTGAGCAGCTTCGATGCATGAGCTGTTAAGCTGATTGTGCGATATTTCTCGCACTTGTCAGCTCTTTCCGTCTTCGGAATTATGTGGATGATGCTTTTCCGAAAGTCAGGAGGAGGAGGAGATTAGTGTTTAACGTCCCGTCGACAACGAGGTCATTAGAGACGGAGCGCAAGCTCGGGTGAGGGAAGGATGGGGAAGGAAATCGGCCGTGCCCTTTCAAAGGAACCATCCCGTCATTTGCCTGAAACGATTTAGGAAAATCACGGAAAACCTAAATCAGGACGGCCGGAGACGGGATTGAACCGTCGTCCTCCCGAATGCGAGTCCAGTGTGCTAACCACTGCGCCACCTCACTCGGTCCGAAAGTCAGATGGTATGTCGGCAGACTCATATATTCTACGCACCAACGTGAATAGTCGTTTTGTTGCTACTTCCCCCAATGATTTTAGAAATTCTGATGGAATGTTATCTATCCCTTCTGCATTATTTGACCGTAAGTCCTCCAAAGCTCTTTTAAATTTGTATTCTAATACTGGATCCCCTATCTCTTCTAAATCGACTCCTGTTTCTTCTTCTATCACATCAGACAAATCTTCACCCTCATAGAGGCTTTCAATGTATTCTATCCACCTAGCTGCTCTCTCCTCTGCATTTAACAGTGGAATTCCCGTTGCACTCTTAATGTTACCAACGTTGCTTTTAATGTCACGTTGTTTTGACTTTCCTGTATGCTGAGTCGGTCCTTCCGACAATCATATCTTTTTCGATGTCTTCACATTTTTCCTGCAGCCATTTCGTCTTAGCTTCCCTGCACTTCCTATTTATTTCATTCCTCAGCGACTTGTATTTCTGTATTCCTGATTTTCCCGGAACATGTTTGTACTTCCTCCTTTCATCAATCAACTGACGTATTTCTTCTGTTACCCATGGTTTCTTCTCAGCTACCTTCTTTGTACCTATGTTTTCCTTCCCAACTTCTGTGATGGCCCTTTTTAGAGATGTCCATTCCTCTGTCAACTGTACTGCCTACTGCGCTATTCCTTATTGCTGTATCTATAGCGTTAGAGAACTTCAAACGTATCTCGTCATTCCTTAGTACTTCCGTATCCCACTTCTTTGCGTATTGATTCTTCATGACTAATATCTTGAACTTCAGCCTACTCTTCATCACTACTATATTGTGATCTGAGTCTATATCTGCTCCTGGGTACGCCTTACAATCCAGTATCTGATTTCGGAATCTCTGTCTGACCATGATGTAATCTAATTGAAATCTTCCCGTATCTCCCGGCCTTTTCCAAGTGTACCTCCTCCTCTTGTGATTCTTGAACAGGCTATTCGCTATTAGTAGCTGAAACTTGTTACAGAACTCAATTAGTCTTTCTTCTCTTTCATTCCTTGTCCCAAGCCCATATTCTCCTGTAACCTTTTCTTCTACTCCTTCCGCTACAACTGCATTCCAGTCGCCCATGACTATTAGATTTTCGTCCCCCTTTACATACTGCATTACCCTTTCAATATCCTCATACACTTTCTCTATCTGTTCATCTTCAGCTTGCGACGTCGTCATGTATACCTGAACTATCGTTGTCGGTGTTGGTCTGCTGTCGATTCTGATTAGAACAACCCGGTCATTGAACTGTTCACAGAAACACACCCTCTGCCCTACCTTCCTAGTCATAACGAATCCTACACCTGTTATACCATTTTCTGCTGCTGTTGATATTACCCGATACTCATCTGACCAGAAATCCTTGTCTTCCTTCCACTTCACTACACTGACCGCTACTATATCTAGATTGAGCCTTTGCATCTCCATTTTCAGATTTTCTAGTTTCCCTACCATCTTCAAGCTTCTGACATTCCACGCCCCGACTCGTAGAACGTTATCCTTTCGTTGATTGTTCAATCTTTTTCTCAAGGTAACCTCCCCCTTGGCAGCCCCTCCCGGAGATCCGAATGGGGGACTATTCCGGAATTTTTTGCCAATGGAGAGATCATCATGACACTTCTTCAATTACAGGCCACATGTCCTGTGGATACACGTTACGTGTCTTTAATGCAGTGGTTTCCATTGCCTTCTGCATCCTCATGTCGTTGATCATTGCTGATTCTTCCGCCTTTAGGGGCAATTTCCCACCCCTAGGACAAGAGAGTGCCCTGAACCTCTATCCGCTCCTCCGCCCTCTTTGACAAGGCCATTGGCAGAATGAGGCTGACTTCTTATGCCGGAAGTATTCGGCCGCCAATGCTGATTATTTATCAAAATTTAGGCAGTGGTGGGGATCGAACCCGGGACCGAAGACGTTTTTGATTATGAATCAAAGACGCTACCCCCCCCCCCCTTTTTTTTAATCTCATTTTGTTCGCTTTCGTTTGTTGCATCTGCTCAGGGCGGACGTCATAAGACACCCGTTTCAGTTCGTTGTTGATCGATTAACTCAGTTTTTTTTTTATTACAGAGGGCAGCTAACCCTCTGACCGAACACGCTGAGCTACCGTGCCGGCTAAATTTTCAGTCGAGGGAAGGCTTGAACCAAGGACCACTCGTTCCGCAGCTACTTACGCTAACCACGGGACCACGGCGCTCCTGATCCTAGACCACGGGTAAGGAGTCTCCTAGAACTTAGAACTACTTAAACCTAACGAACCTAAGGACATCACACACATCCATGCCCTCGGCAGGATTCGAACCTGCGACCGTAGCGGTCGCGCGGCTCCGGACTGTAGTGCCTAGAAGCGCTCGGCCACTCCGGCCCGCTGAGTTCAGGTCTGCGGTTCTATTTCGCACGACAGCAGGCGGCGCTCTCGTGATAATCCCACACTCCTTGACTGCAAATCTGAATGTCAATCTAGTGATTCGACTTCTTGTGCTGCCGTTAGAAACACGCGGCCTGTCGGGGTTTAATTTCTCGTGTCTATTCGTCGCTGTCACTGTGCAGGCTGCAAATTAAAATTCACCTACCTCAGAACGGCATCTGCTCAATGTCCCTTCACTCAGCAACGTAGATTCTTACAAGATTATGTAAAAGCAGTGTTGATAAAAAACACCACCTAATACCTACAATTACTGAAGCCGCGCAAGTCTAGTTATGAAAGAAAGTTCTGTAGAAATACTGTCATCCAATTTTATCGGGCAGTAAGAGAATGGATTGGCTTCTGGAAAACAATGTCCGAAATTTCCACACAATAATGTTTATTTTGTCCTTGAAAAGAAAAGTTACTATTCAATCCACATTTAAACTATTGGCTATTTACTTCCAGTTCACGATTCATACACACATTTCAAGTGCACAGCAGCCAGAAATCTGTCCAAAGCCGACCCAAATTAAACAATGTTTTCACAGTCATTAATTTCACCGCTAATGTGAGCTATTACATTCGGTCCTTCTTGCGGATTTCTAAAAAAAGGAACTGCTCGCGAAAAATGTCCAGTAGTTAAATACTGAAACAAGCCACGTGGATACTATGGAGGCCAATATTTCACACGCGAATATCTGTCCAACAGATTTAGTCAAAACCTCTGAAATTTCTCTAAGCAGTCCTCAACAACAACTGCTATCGACTTTCCTCACCAGTAACTCTGACACTAAGTAATTCTTCATCTTACACATCATTTTTACTGACACTAGTAACGTGACCGTCCGCGTTCAAAGCTAGCGAGAGACTCCATCTCTTGCAGCCTAACTCCCAGTATAACTATCATGTACAGAGCAGGAACCGTCTCAGTTCTGATTGGCTGACCATACTGCCAGCCAATCAGAATAATCGCTCATCATCATACTCGCACCAGAACTGACCTGCGCCAATCCTTATTCACAGTCGCATTTGTGAATCTGACATGTATACAGGGTGAGTCACCTAACGTTACCGCTGGATATATTTCGTAAACCACATCAAATACTGACGAATCTATTCCACAGACCGAACGTGAGGAGAGCGGCTAGTGTAATTGGTTAATACAAACCATAAAAAATGCACGGAAGTATGTTTTTTAACACAAACCTACGTTTTTCTAAATGGAACAACGTTAGTTTTGTTAGCACATCTGAACATATAAACAAATACGCAATCAGTGCCGTTTGTTGTATTGTAAAATGTTAATTACATCTGGAGATATTGTAACCTAAAGTTGACGCTTGAGTACCACTCCTCCACTGTTCGATCGTGTGTATCGGAGAGCACCCAATTACGTAGGGATCCAAAGGGAACGGTGATGGACCTTAGGTACAGAAGAGACTGGAACAGCACATTACGTCCACATGCTAACACCTATTTATTGGTCTTTTTCACTGACGCACATGTACATTACCATGAGGGGTGAGGTACACGTACACACGTGGTTTCCGTTTTCAGTTACGGAGTGGAATAGAGTGTGTCCCGACTGTCAGGCCAATAGATGTTCAATGTGGTGGCCATCATTTGCTGCACACAATTGCAATCTCTGGCGTAATGAATGTCATACACGCCGCAGTACATCTGGAGTAATTTCGCCGCAGGCTGCACAATACGTTGTTTCATATCCTCTGGGGTTGTAGGCACATCACGGTACACATTCTCCTTTAACGTACCCCACAGAAAGAAGTCCAGAGGTGTAAGATCAGGAGAACGGGCTGGCCAATTTATGCGTCCTCCACGTCCTCCGAAACGCCCGTCGAACGTGTACCTCACCCCTCATGGTAATGTACATGTGCGTCAGTGAAAAAGACCAATAAAAAGGTGTTAGCATGTGGACGTAATGAGCTGTTCCAGTCTCTTCTGTACCTAAGGTCCATCACAGTTCCCTTTGGATCCCTACGTAATTGGGTGCTCTCCGATACACACGATCGAACAGTGGAGGAGTGGTACTCAAGCGTCAACTTTAGGTTACAATATCTCCGGATGTAATTAACATTTTACAATGCAACAAACGGCACTGATTACGTATTTGTTTATATGTTCAGATGTGCTAACAAAACTAACGTTGTTCCATTTAGAAAAACGTAGGTTTGTGTTAAAAAACATACTTCCGTGCATTTTTTATGGTTTGTATTAAGCAATTACACTAGCCCCTCTCCTCACGTTCGGTCTGTGTAATCGATTCGTCAGTATTTGATGTGGTTTACGAAATATATCCAGCGGTAATGTTAGGTGACTCACCCTGTATATTAAAGTAATGTTTAATAAACGAAAACGAAAAGACAATAATTCTGGAAATATTCTTTATATACAGATTTTCCTCCAGCTGACTTCCTGGCTGCTCTGTTACAATAGCTATCACACCTAGAGATATGTCATCAGCATAGTGGGTAGATCCCCTAGGATCATTTTTCCACGACAGACTTGTGTAACTCTTGCAGGTTACTTAAGATGGTATATAATACAATACTGAAATTTGACGAATGTCCCACATACACACTCTCATTTACCCACAGGCCCACATAATACATAACAAAATAAATACTTATTTCATTAGTTCTTCCTGAAGTTATTTTAGATTTCATACTACGAAAATTCTAAGATATTTGAAATTTTTTAAATTAAATATCAGTTTGATAATTCTATACCCTTATCTTCAGGTGAGTGTTTCAACTGACAACCAAAAATAAGTCATAAATCTTCTCAGGTGAATTTTCTTTCTTAAGTGTAGTTTTCCTAACTTTAAAGTAAATTTTTCTACCTCCGAAAATATGTCCACTAGAAAGCTAAGATATTTACACCACCTTTCTATCAATAACAAAGTGCAGCATACAAATTTAGAAAGCGATTAAACAAAACAAATATAGGTGGTGAATGTACGCCTTCAGTAAGAGACATTGAATAACTTTCCCATGGCAGGCAGTGACAGATGCACGTGTGTCTCCTGGGTAGGCCGCTAGATGTCAGCCCCTAAAGTTACACACAGCAAGCTATCCTAAAACAAACGTTCGCTCGGAACAACTTGTGACACTACAAACAGCATTCCAGGGGGTGTTTCCCAACAGCATGACGCTAGCCCACATGCTACTGTTGTAAACCAACATGCTCTACAAGGGTGTCGACATACTGGCTCGGCCTGCTCGTTCACCAGATCTGTCTCTAATCGAGCACATATGGGACATTATCGGACGACGGCTCCAGCGTCATTCACAAACAAGGTTAACCGACCCTGTATTGACCGATCAAGTGCAAAATTCATGGAACTCCATCACACAAACTGACATCCGGCATCTGTACAACACAATGCATACACGTTTGCATGCTTGCAGTCAACATCCTGGCGGTTGCACCCCTTATTAATGTACCAGTATTTCACATTTGCAACGGCTTGTCCCGCGCTAACATTAACCTGCGATCTTGCAACCTTAATCACTTAAATATGATTCCTAGACAAGTGTGGTCCCGAAAATTCGTTATTCTACATTAACCCTTAACTGCTCTAGTGGGGTCCCGGAGAACCCCAGACGATAGAATACAATACGTAGTGCGTGAACGGAACAACAGATGGCACCTGTGTTCTTGGTAATTCTCAGTGAAGTGCTGCCTTTTAACGCGGAGTGTTGAATGCGGTGTTTCCAGTATTATTGTGTGAGATAAAGAAAAAGAGGTCTCAGAATACCCCACCAGAGTATTAACGTAAGTAGCTTTTGACTATCTCAATTAGTGTTTTACGCGAATGAAACCTTAGAGCACTTCGAAAACAGCACACTTTCCATGATAACGTTAATTGTTAAGGTTATGTGAGTATGAATGCATTATTTTTCAGAATGGCATCATCGACGACATTAACAGATGACGAGTTGGAAAGAATAGTTAATGATCCTGCGTTTTTGCAATCTGATGAGGAAAGCACAGCTGATGAGGATGAATTTATACCAAGTGATTCCACCTCTGAAGCTACATCAGAAAGTAGTCGTGAAGAATCAGATGAAGAGGCGTGTATTAGACCTTCCACTGACAAATATTTTTTTGGAAAAAAGCAGTGCTACAAGAGGTCAAAAGAAGCTCCTCCTATAACTCGTACCCGTGCTCACAATATAGTTAGTTATCTTCCAGGTGGTAAACGTGAAGCGAAAACGATGTGATTCAACTGACATATTATCTGCTTGGGAACTGTTCATTAGTGAAAATTTATTGCACCTAATACTCAACAATACAAATGTCAAGATATATGACATGTCAAACAAATACAGAGCTCCTAAGCCAGCGTTCATAAAGCCGCTAGATATAATAGAACTCAGAGCATTTCTGGGTCTGCTTTATTTATCTGGAGTAATGAAATCCAATCACGAAAATGTTGTTGGACTCTTTGCTAATGATGGAACTGGTCGTGATGTGTTTCGAGCCACTATGAGCGTTCAGAGATTTTTATTCATTTTGCCTTGTTTGCGATTCGAATGTGCTGCTACAAGAGATGCTAGGAAGGCTGATGACAGACTTGCAGCTATTAGAGATGTGTGGGAACTCATTATAGACAAATGTCAAAAGTATTATACTCCAGGAGCGTACATGACAATCGATGAAATGTTAGTACCCTTTCGTGGTAGGTGCAAATTTCGCATGTATATGCCCAAGAATCCAGACAAATACGGCCTCAAAGTTATGTGCCTTTGTCACTCACGAACATTCTATTTATGCAATGCATTTGTTTACACAGGAAAAGGGACAAATAAAAGTACATTATCAATCCCAACACAGGATGTTTTGAAATTAATAACACCAATTGAGGGAAGCAATAGACATGTGACAGTAGACAACTGGTTCATGTCACTTGAACTCTGTGATCAACTAGAAGCCAAAACGTTGACTGTCTTAGGCACTCTAAAGCAAAATAAACCGCAGATCCCAGAAGAATTCAAACCAAACAGAAAGCGCCCAGTAGAATGTGCATTATTTGGGCATAACGAAGGAAAGACAATTTGTTCTTATGTTCCTCGAAAAGACCGAGCTGTTGTGTTGCTTTCATCTATGCATCACCATCAGAAAATTAGTACTCAACAGAAAAAACCTGAAATGATCATTGATTACAGTGCCACAAAAGGAGGAGTGGACGCACTGGACCAAATGTGCGTCAACTATTCGTTATCACGGCGAACACGCAGAAGGCCAATGTCTGTATTTTATTTTATGCCATTCTAAACATAGTAGGAGTCAATGCTGCTGTCTTGCTTCAGTGCACCAAACAACTTGATGAAACAAATGATTTAAAAAGAAGAGAATTGCTACAAAAGCTTGGAATGGAATTAGTAAAGCCCCATATAGAACGTCGAGATGTCCGACCCCTTTCTCGTGAACTGAGAGACGTTGTTGTTAAACTTGGTGGTACTCCTCTTACCTCAACATCTTCAGAGCCAGAACCCATGAGGAAAGCAAGATGCTACATGTGTGCAAGAAATGTGGACGAGGAAAGCAAAATAGTGTGTGAGAAATGTTCAAAACATGTTTGCTCCAACCACAGATTTTCAGTGTGCCAAAATTGTTTGTAATCATATCTCAAATATGTAAAAATGCTTATAATATTCAGTGATAAAAGTGCAATTCAAATAAAATTTCCTTGAATTACAGTTTCGTTTTTCTTATTGGGGTACTCCGAGACCCCACTAGAGTATTAGTGTATGAGTTAAGGGTTAATTATTTTTTGGTATTTTGATTTTCTGTGTAAGTGTATTTTAACAATTTTCTCGTACTGATATTCTGCACCTATACGTCTCAAAATCGAAATGATTAAAGCTAAGCAAGTGAAAGATTACTATAGAATGAAGGTCATGATTTTCGATTTACAATTTAATCATGCCCATCATGTTGAAGAATAGCGCATCTCATGCAAATGTACATCAGCTTACCAGTATCAATTTTCATATTAAACTTCCTGGCAGATTAAAACTGTATCCCGGACCGAGACCCGACTCGGGCCTTTGCCTTTTGCAGGAAAGTGCTCTCCCATCTTAGCTACCCAAGCACGATTCACGAGCCGCCTTCACAGCTACAGTTCTGCCAGAACCTCGTCTCCAACATTCCAAACTTCACAGGCAAAGGTCCCGAGTTCGAGTCTCCTTCCGGCACAAAGTTTTAATCTGCCAGGAAGTTTCATATCAGCGCACATTCCACTGCAGAGTGAAAATCTCATTCTAGTTTTAGTAGTGAAAGAAAATAACACAAGATCAATGTTAATAACTCAACAGCGCTCCGCTACTTCTATAATGTCACACACCTCTGTTTCTCTCATTTACACTGCATTTGTGAATCGCGACATAAAAAGGTTCAAAACAAAGAGATCTCTAGCGCCAGCTACAGGTTAGAAACCATGTACATCGATACAGTCGACATACCATGGTACTAATGTCAAAACAGCAGTCGTAAACCTCTTACTCCACTGTACATCATTTCCCGCTCGGGCATTAGACGGCAGCAGTGGGGCGGATGGACTGACAATCAACCAGAGCACGCAAAAATTTAAAGGCTGCTTTCAGGCGATCACAACTGCGTACTGTCAGAAATGCAGCCCAAATTTTCGTCCAGGATCGATTGCTGTTTCTGATGCATTGCAACTGTCTTTCTTTTTTCGTAAAATAAGAGGTCAAGATGGAGATGTCTTCTTATGAGAACGACAAAAAGAGCGTTTATTCTAATAAACGTCTGAGCTGAAGATGGTTCATTGTGCTGCTCCTTCCTATGGATGGCATGTAGCGACCCTAACAGTTCTATCACAGATCACATTATTATAAAATGCCATATCTGAATGCAACGTCCATTCTGAACACCGCACACCACCATTCACTTCGTATATCTATGTTTCAACAAAATTTCTTGAATTTAAGAGACGGTGTACCAAAATGTAAATGCAGCAATCGATGTGTTATTTATGGTTTATAAGAATGGAGTTTTAACTGTTCTAATGATTATTGTGTAAGTCTCTGTCTGTTTAGTACGTTTCCTTGCCATCAAAGTTTCGTTTTCCAGTAAGCAAATTCTATGGTGAAGCAGTACCTAAAGGAAAAGTCACTAAAGGATTTGTGGGAAATGCCATCAACTACATCACAAGTTGACATTACCAGAATCATACATCTATAGATCGTTGACAAAGACAAGCGTATTAATTTCTCGCATTTACCGAAGCTGGTATGAATTCAGAGGAATTCCTAAAGTCTGCAGATACTTGTGGATTTTAATAGTTGCGGAATAGATTCCGCATTTCGATCATCCAAGAAATAATTTTTCATCTCTGTTAACCTGTAAGATCATTATCCAGTATAACTTTCTTTTCGTCCTGTCCTTTTGTAGAATAGTTAAAGAAGACTATCTGGTTTCATGTCTATCGAACTGAAGGTCGAATCAGAGTTATATTCTTCAATTACTTGTTTTATCAAATAAACTATTTGTTATCAGTGTAGTCAATTGGATTATAAGAAATATATTTCTGGCTGTCTTCTCGTTTGATGATTGGTAATCCTATTTCTGTGTTATTATGCCTATCACTTGGGACAGGTTCAAGTTCTTGTTTAAAGAGACAACAGATCATTACGCATCTACGACATATACTAATAATTAAGGAGCATCGCAGAATTGCCTATGAAGATCATCTTTGGCTACACGACGTGAATTTCACTTATCCAGAATAATACGGAAGTAGCTGGGATCAAGAATCCAGAATCCAGCAATAAATCAAAGCTAATTTATTGTAAGGTTCACCAAATGGTTTAAGATCACAATTTAACAGTCGCTATTCGTCACGCTTGTTCTACCATTCCAGTTAATGTGAGTACGTTCCTGTCCACGATTACGAGGGCTACTATGTATATGCATCGATGTAAATACACTCCTGGAAATTGAAATAAGAACACCGTGAATTCATTGTCCCAGGAAGGGGAAACTTTATTGACACATTCCTGGGGTCAGATACATCACATGATCACACTGACAGAACCACAGGCACATAGACACAGGCAACAGAGCATGCACAATGTCGGCACTAGTACAGTGTATATCCACCTTTCGCAGCAATGCAGGCTGCTATTCTCCCATGGAGACGATCGTAGAGATGCTGGATGTAGTCCTGTGGAACGGCTTGCCATGCCATTTCCACCTGGCGCCTCAGTTGGACCAGCGTTCGTGCTGGACGTGCAGACCGCGTGAGACGACGCTTCATCCAGTCCCAAACATGCTCAATGGGGGACAGATCCGGAGATCTCGCTGGCCAGGGTAGTTGACTTACACCTTCTAGAGCACGTTGGGTGGCACGGGATACATGCGGACGTGCATTGTCCTGTTGGAACAGCAAGTTCCCTTGCCGGTCTAGGAATGGTAGAACGATGGGTTCGATGACGGTTTGGATGTACCGTGCACTATTCAGTGTCCCCTCGACGATCACCAGTGGTGTACGGCCAGTGTAGGAGATCGCTCCCCACACCATGATGCCGGGTGTTGGCCCTGTATGCCTCGGTCGTATGCAGTCCTGATTGTGGCGCTCACCTGCACGGCGCCAAACACGCATACGACCATCATTGGCACCAAGGCAGAAGCAACTCTCATCGCTGAAGACGACACGTCTCCATTCGTCCCTCCATTCACGCCTGTCGCGACACCACTGGAGGCGGGCTGCACGATGTTGGGGCGTGAGCGGAAGACGGCCTAACGGTGTGCGGGACCGTATCCCAGTTTCATGGAGACGGTTGCGAATGGTCCTCGCCGATACCCCAGGAGCAACAGTGTCCCTAATTTGCTGGGAAGTGACGGTGCGGTCCCCTACGGCACTGCGTAGGATCCTACGGTCTTGGCGTGCATCCGTGTGTCGCTGCGGTCCGGTCCCAGGTCGACGGGCACGTGCACCTTCCGCCGACCACTGGCGACAACATCGATGTACTGTGGAGACCTCACGCCGCACGTGTTGAGCAATTCGGCGGTACGTCCACCCGGCCTCCCGCATGCCCACTATACGCCCTCGCTCAAGGTCCGTCAACTGCACATACGGTTCACGTCCACGCTGTCGCGGCATGCTACCAGTGTTAAAGACTGCGATGGAGCTCCGTATGCCACGGCAAACTGGCTGACACTGACGGCGGCGGTGCACAAATACTGCGCAGCTAGCGCCATTCGACGGCCAACACCGCGGTTCCTGGTGTGTCCGCTGTGCCGTGCGTGTGATCATTGCTTGTACAGCCCTCTCGCAGTGTCCGGAGCAAGTATGGTGGGTCTGACACACCGGTGTCAATGTGTTCTTTTTTCCATTTCCAGGAGTGTATATTGTGTATTCGCTGTGATTAGAACTACCGACTGAAACATAACAAAATGCATAACTTAAGGCTATTTCATGTTCATTCCTACCAAACATTCGCATGAACAAGAACTCACAGAGTAAATAAAACTATTTTTTTATTTACACCATGAGGCTGGTGCATACTTCCAGGTAAGCTTCATGACGCTTTTATATTTTTCAGATTTAACTTCTCAGCGGAAAAAGTCAACATAGTTGAGACTTTCTGAAAGACGAAATCATGATGGAGGGCATGCGAAAATATTTCCTCCGAAGTTTTTATTCTGTTCTCGGTAATAGTCGAAATATTACATGTCCAAGAATGTTACTCATTCGACTTCCCGGCTTCGCTGACGCAAGTTGAAAACCTCTGCCGCAAAGATGGTTCCGAATTATACCGAGTTTATGTAACAAAGTGGTTTGTAAAGTATGTCGGAGCGTCAGAAACAGCTTTCCGTAATAGAGTTTCTAACCACAGGAAACGTGCCTCCAATTAAAGTCCATAGAAAAATGAAAGCATTGTATGGTATGATTGCATCGACATGAGTAATGTGCGGCGTTGAGTTGTTGGTGCTCGTAATGAATGAAACGATAGTGTTAACCTCAACGTATATGACAGAACTCGGAGTGGACAACCGCATACGGCAGCCGACGAGACTCATAGGAATTAGGTTAATTAACCACGTGGAGTTGAGGTGGCAATTATTAACACAGAAGCTTTTCTGCTGTTCGAGATCTTTTTCACGAAAGTTCAATCACTAGTTTCTCCTCCCAATGCTAAAATATTTTTCTAACTCCCACCTACACGGAACGAAATTGTCGCCGTAATATAACAAGAGGATTTAGAGGTCGCACCGGAAGATTTTTCCTCTTCTTCTTCCTTTCTTCCTAGGCTAAGGCCCGTTTCCATCTATACCCTTTAGGTTGTCACTCGATCTTTTCCTTGAAGTGCCAATATTTCTTTTACCTGCTGGTGATTTATTTCTTACGATTTTCACAATCTTCCGTTCATCAAACCTGTCTATTCAAATGGCTCTGAGCACTATGGGACTTAACAGCTATGGTCATCAGTCCCCTAGAACTTAGAACTACTTAAACCTAACTAACCTAAGGACAGCACACAACACCCAGTCATCACGAGGCAGAGAAAATCCCTGACCCCGCCGGGAATCGAACCCGGGAACCCGGGCGCGGGAAGCGAGAACGCTACCGCACGACCACGAGCTGCGGACAAACCTGTCTATGTGTCAGTTACATTCATGCTTTCTCCTATGTACCCACTAATTAATGGAGTCTACTTTACATCCTTTTCTAATGCTTTCACTCTATCTGTGTTTTCACTGTAATATTTCTAAGCATTTTGTTTCTGTGATTTCCAAAAGTTCTTTTGTTTTTGATGTTTCCCGTCTTGACTCATCTGTGCGTGACATGATTCGTCTCACTACAGTTTTGTATGTTCTTGCAGTTACATCCCTTCATATATGCTTATTTTTCCAAATAGTGTCATTTGAACACCTTGCCACTTTCTTTGCTTTTTCTGCTTGTTTTCTAATTCCATTTTCGATACTTCCGTTTCTGGACTGTTCGGTACCAAGTCATTTAAGTGTCATTATCCGCCAGCCGCTGTGGCCGACCGGTTCTAGACGCTTCAGTCTGAAACCGCGCTGCTGCTACGTTCGCAGGTTCGAATCCTGCCTCGGGCATGGATGTGTGTGATGTCCTTAGGTTAGTTAAGTTTAAGAAGTTCCAAGTTCCAGGGGACTGATGACCTCCGATGTTAAGTCCCGTAGCGCTTACAGCCATTTGATTTGTCATTATCTGTTGAATAATTTTTTCATCTATTTCCAGTCTGCATTTGATTGTTTCCACAAATGTTTTCATAATTTGTTTTTCTGAGTGGGTAGATGATATTTAGATTTTTGGATAGCACGTTATATTGACGTAAAAGTTACTGAATCTTATCTTTGCTACTTGCCAGCAGACGTTTATCGTCAAAATAACAAATGATTTTTATTTCTTCGTCCCTTAATGCTATAACCACTCTCATTCATTACCTCCTTTATCACCTAGTCCGTGAATATGTCAAAAAGTAGTGGACCACAATTAGCTGCTATGCAGCTGGTTCACCTGGAAAGATTTAAGTGTTTATTTTCCCCTCTTGCTATTGAGGAGGAGCACGATCGAGAAATAGTTATAAAGTGGTTCAGTGGAACCTCTGACAAACACTTAATTTTGAATTTCAGAGTAATCATGCATTGTTGATGAGATATGCCATGACCGGATAGTCGGCTTCAACTATCGCAGCTTATTGTCGCCGCCTGTGGATTGGATTGGATTGTTTGGGGGAAGAGACCAAACAGCGAGGTCATCGGTCTCATCGGATAAGGGAAGGACGGGGAAGGAAGTCGTTCGTGCCCTTTCAGAGGAACCATCCCGGCATTTCCTTGAAGCGATTTAGGGAAATCACGGAAAACCTAAATCAGGATGGCCGGACGCGGGATTAAACCGTCGTCCTCCCGAATGCGAGTCCAGTGTGCGCAGCCTGTGACTCAATCGCAAAATGACAGCCTGCAGGGAAATGTACAGAGCAGTAGGTGTTCCGTGTGATGTAGGTGATCGACGGTAGCGCCCGAGGCAACGGCTCAGAGGGACAGACAAAAAGGCAGCATCCCAGTAGGAGCCGGTGGCGCTTCTGACCTGATGAGCACCTCCGATCCGGCCGCACGGTTTTTCCCAGTCTGGAACTTCCAAAGTTCTCCCCCTCCGCGTGTGTGGTGGGCCGTTCCCCGCCGGTGCCGGCAAGTAGTGCGGCAGGGCGGGGGCGGGGCGGCTGATGGACGACCGCGGGTGGGCGTGGTGCTCCGCCCCCGACCGCACTCGCCCGCCGGCCGATTCATCAGCCAGACTAACGGTGTGCGCGGCGGCAGCGGCAGCGGCGCCCACTAACGAAGCATCCGTCGGATAACAAACGCGCTACCGATTTACGCGCGATGATAAACTGTCGGACCGGCGCAGTGCTATCCGTGTCGCCTGGACAGTCCTGTCTGCTATCCCACTTCTTTTTTTTTTTTTATCCGCTGTACGCCGACGCTCGCATTTATGGCTGGCTCGTCGCGCTCGGAGCTGCGCGGGGTAATGGCGGGCAGCGGACACCTGCGCTGCACTACGTGGCTCTGGTTAAATAACCCGGCTGCCGTTACCGGCCGGGTTTTTGCAGCTGGCGTGGCTGTGCGGAGCGAATCGCCGAGCGCCACTCGTTGCGGAGTCAGGCCGAAAAACGGCCGCCATTCTCCGCCCGCGCTTCCTCAGTGGCCGTCGCGTAGTGGCGGTCGCGCAGATGGTCGACTTTGTCCTCCACGTGGAGCGCATACTCACTCGGAAGGGGACCGCACCAAATCGTCAGCACCGATTTCGTCCAAAATCACTGTACATGGTGGTCCATTGATAGTGACTGGGCCAAATATCTCACGAAATAAGCATCAAACGAATAAACTACAAAGAACGAAACTCGTCTAGCTAGAAGGAGGAAACCAGATGGCGCTATGGTTGGTCCGCTAGATGGCACTGCCATAGGTCAAACAGATATCAACTGTTTTTTTTTTAAATAGGAACCCCCATTTTTATTACATATTCGTGTAGAAATATGAATGTTTAATTGGACCACTTTTTTCGCTATGTGATAGATGGCGCTGTAATAGTCACAAACGTATAAGTACGTGGTATCATGTAACATTCCGCCAGTGCGGAAGGTATTTGCTTCGTGATACATTACCCGTGTTAAAATGGACCATTCACCAATTGCGGAAAAGGTCGATATCGTGTTGATGTACGGCTATGGTGATCAAAATGCCCAACGGGCGTGTGCCTAGTATGCTGCTCGGTATCCTGGACGACATCATCCGAGTGTCCGGACCGTTCGCCGGATAGTTACGTTACTTAAGGAAACAGGAAGTGTTCAGCCACATGTGAAACGTCAAACACGACCTGCAACAAATGGTGATGCCCAAGTAGGTGTTTTAGCTGCTGTCGCGGCTAATGCGCAGACAAACTGCGCGAGAATCGGGAATTTCAAAAACGTCGGTGTTGAGAATACTACATCAACATCGATTGCACCCGTACCATATTTCTATGCACCAGGAATTGCATGGTGACGACTTTGAACGTCGTGTACAGTTCTTCCACTGGGCACAAGAGAAATTACGTGACGATGATAGATTATTTTGCACGCGTTCTATTTAGCGACGAAGCGTCATTCACCAACGGCGGTAACGTAAACCGGCATAATATGCACTATCGGGCAACGGAAAATCCACAATGGCTGCGACAATTGCAACATCAGCGACCTTGGCGGGTTAATGTATGGTGCGCCATTGTGGGAGGAAGGATAATTGGCCCCCATTTTATCGATAGCAATCTAAATGGTGCAATGTATGTTGATTTCCTACGTAATGTTCTACCGATGTTGCTACAAGAGGTTTCACTGCATGTCAGAATGGCGATGTACTTCCAACATGATGGATGTCCGGCACGTAGATTGCGTGCTGTTGAAGCGGTATTGAATAGCATATTTCATGACAGGTGTATTGGTCGTCGAAGCACCATACCATGGCCCCCACGTTCACCGGATCTGACGTCCCCGGATTTCTTTCTGTGGGGAAAGTTGAAGGATATTTGCTATCGTGATCCGCCGACAACGCCTCACAACATGCGTCAGCGCATTGGCAATGCATGTGCGAACATTACGGGGGGCGAACTACTCGCTGTTGAGAGGAATGTCGTTACACGTATTGCCAAATGCATTGAGGTTGACGGGCATTGTTTTGAGCATTTATTGCATTAATGTGTTATTTACAGGTAATCACGCTGTAACAGCATGCGTTCTCAGAAATGATAACTTCACAAAGGTACATGTATCACATTGGAACAACCAAAATAAAACGTTCAAACGTACCTACGTTCTGCATTTTAATTTACAAAACTTACCTGTTACCAACTGTTCGTCTAAAATTGTGAGCCATATGTTTGTGACTATTACAGCGCCATCTATCACAAAGCGAAAAAAGTGGTCTAACTAAAACATTCATATTTCTGCACGTACCACACGACTGTGTAATAAAAATGGGGTTTCCTATTTTAAAAAACGCAGCTGATGTCCGTTTGACCTATGGCAGCACCATCTAGCAGGCCAACCATAGCGCCATCTGGTTTCCCCCTTCAAGCCAGACAAGTTTCGTTCTTTGTTGATTTTTCGTTTGACGCTTATTTCGTGAGATATTTGGCCTGGTCACGATCAATGGACCACCCTGTATATGTAGGGGACGGCGAAAAATGAAAGGAGCAGCAGTGGGGTTACCGGTGGCCAAGCGTTCAGAAAAAAATAGACTTTTTGGCGCGCGTCGGACAGGGCACCAGCCATTGATACAGTGGTCAAAGTAAGCGTTGGATATTGCCGAAACTTTAATGCTGAACACTGTCATCTAGGAATACGTTATGATGCCAATAAATTGGTTTGTTTTTATTTTAATTTTAGCTGAAACAGTCCATGTTCGTACCGTGAATGGACAGTACGTGCGGTCCATGCCAACTGTTTCACCTGTAAACATTGCAATACCTGTACGGTGTGTCATTACGAGAGTTGTGTTCCTTCAGTCTAGTTTGGACAATAAGAACGTACGATCAGAGACTCCGTATACGTAATCTTAATGGAGCAGGGAATGAGACAGGTGGACGTGAGTCCAAATGATGTCTCTAGAATCTGGAACAAGTTTCTAGCGACAGGATCAATTGTCGATCGCCACAGAAGTGGCCATAGTAGATAAAACAGCAGATGTGCAGGACTGAAATATGCACCACAAGCAGAAATCCCAACTCAAGGCTACACTTACCAAGGCGATAGTTGCTTGGTTGGTTGGTTGATTTGAGGGAGTGGACCAACAGAGAGGTCATCGGTCCCATCGGATTAGGGGACGATGGGGAAGGAAATCGGCCATCCCACAATTTGTCTGAAGCGATTTAGGGAAATCACGGAAAACTTAAATCATGATGGCCGTACACGGGTTTCAACCACCGTCCTCTCGAATGCGAGTCCAATATGCTAACCACTGCAAGACGGCAATTCCAAACAACTATAAAAGTGCAGGTGCTTCCAGTTGGTTGATAAACCATGTGTTACGCAACATGACAGAGAGAAGAAACTGTAGTGTTTGCAGTAGAACATTTTGTAAGGTACTTCTGTGTTTATGAGGTGGAAATGTGTTTATCTCCTTTCCTCTTGTTTTCTTAACAGTGTACCTGACAGAACAAAATTAGTTTTCTTTTATGTTGTGACTAGTATTGACAATACAGTAACATAAACATTTACTTTGACCACTGTATTAGCGTAGTTTCCAAGCAGCGAATGCTTCATTGAAAAGATAAAGGAATGATAATAATGAGGGTCGTTGGTTCGAATTTATACGCGGAAACTATTTTTTTTTTACTTTCAATTTTTACGTTAGTTACAAATAATCCGAAATTGCTAAATACGTTGTTTTAATATATTAAAAAAGGCATTTATAGGAAACGCAAACCAAAATATGGGATTACAAATAAATTTACGACAGAGGATAAAGCGACCACGATGACTTCGTAAACAACATTTTAAGAAGGTTCAAAAATTGTTCAAATGGCTCTGAGCACTATGGGACTTAACATCTGTGGTCATCAGTCCCCTGGAACTTAGAACTACTTAAACCTAACTAACCTAAGGACGTCATACACATCCATGCCCGAGGCAGGATTCGAACCTGCGACCGTAGCAGTCACGTGGTTCCGGACTGAGCGCCTAGAACTTTTAAGAAGGGATTGTAATAAAAGTGTCCTGGACGTTGTACTGTGTTAGTTTATTTTGATGGTGGAAGATTATCAAAATAGTTCCATTTTACACCACCAGCTATCCTCGCCAATATTTGGCGAAATTTTGTTTTGTATGTGGTTTACTACCAAACTGTGCGATGAGAGAGAGCCTTTTACGAATCCAAACTAGGTCTCTTTTTGTAAAGAAAACTACGAGGTTTGGAACTTAAATAGTGGCAACTATTTATTCACAACCGATACAAAAGAGTTACATGTATGCACCTGTTACTGTCCTTCAAAGTAGTCACCAGCGTTGTGTAGAACCCGTTGCCAGCGATGTCGAAGGCGTAGTATACCGTTAGAAGAGCCTGTTCTGTTGATGGTGCGAATGGAGCATTCTACTGCCTGTCGAATCTCTGGAACAGTTCTGAAACGAATGCCACTAAGTGGTTCCTTCATCTTCGGAATCAAATCAAAGTCACAGGGACAATAACTTCCTGGAAGTTTATTTGCAACCAAAAATATTTCTTTCACTTTTCTTTTCATACGTTGTATGGAAATGTTAATAAACACTCTTCATTGAATGTTATTTCAGTTTATTTTCAGTGTAAATAACGCCAAAACTGAAAACAAAAGAAACAAGGGTTTGTACAACAGGACTCGACTCCACGACCCTACAATTACCCTCCTGCAACCTGTCCGCTACGCCAACCACTGCCTAGAAACTACCCTAACATAAGTGGTTCGGGACTCACAAAGCACGCGGCAAAAATGCTATTTTTTTCTAAACACTTGACCACCTAGTGCTCTCACTTCCGTCACGTTCATTTCTGGCTAAGCCCCGCGTATACGAAAAATTAGGACGAAATCAGTAATGATGAGTAGGTGCGGTCCCCTTCTCAGACCAACTGCACTTGGTGATCGTGACTCGTGGTTTGGGGGAAAAAAAATGTGTCGTTGATGAATGAGAAATCAATGACCCGTATTTGGAAAGTAACGCCCATCTGCATTAAATTTCGGGTGAACTTCCGGATACCTCAAACCTGCTGCCAAATGAATGCCGAAGTTAACCACAATTTTATGCGTCGTTTATTACGGCTGCAAGTCGCACAGATCGGGCTATTTGTCACAAATTTCATGGAACAATCTGTGATTCGGGAAAGTTTTAAATGTCACGTAAAGACCATTTGTTTATACTTAACATACAGAACTAAACGAGACGAACACGGCGCCATCTACGCAAGGTTTTAAAACCATAGAAGTCTTCATATTACACGACAAGCGAATGGCAGCATTCATCCGAAGACGGTCACGTCAGCTGTACAACTGCGTATATGTGGCATCTGATGCAATTTCTACTTGTGCAATTGGCTATTTTCCTTCTTTATTGCCTGCATCTTCCGAGATTATGTTTTACTATGTAGCTCGTTCTTGATGACGCTACTACGAGGGCGAAACAAGGTTTATTGACATTATACAGCTTTATTCTTCATGTCTACATATAAACGACATAGTTACCCTGACAACAAAAAACATTTCTCCCAACGATAGAACTGTTTTTTGGATTCCGTTAGTGTGGAATGTTTGAGCTAGTTGACAGAGCCACAACCTCACCTTTGCTTGAACCGCCTATTTTCTTTCTCTGCTTTCGTCTGGCATCATATTCTGGGGTAACTCATAATTGAGTAAAAGAGTGTGCATTGCACAAAAGCGTGTAATCAGAACAATTGCTAGAGCTCATCCAAGATCATCCTGCAGACACTAATTTATAGAGCTAGGGATCTTCACTGTAGCCTCATAATACTGTATATATAATATGAAATTTGTTATTAACCATCCGAACGAATTCAAAAGTAATAGCAGTGTACATGGCTACAACACTAGGAAAAAGGATGATCTTCACTACTCAAGGTTAAATCTAACTTTAGCCACAATAGTCTTTGGTCAGTTACCTAATAGCATCAAAAGACTGACAGATAGCCATATAGCATTTAAAAGGAAATTAAAAGAATTTTTGAATGGCAACTCCATCTACTCATTAGATGAACTTTTGGATATACACTCCTGGAAATGGAAAAAAGAACACATTGACACCGGTGTGTCAGACCCACCATACTTGCTCCGGACACTACGAGAGGGCTGTACAAGCAATGATCACACGCACGGCACAGCGGACACATCAGGAACCGCGGTGTTGGCCGTCGAATGGCGCTAGCTGCGCAGCATTTGTGCACCGCCGCCGTCAGTGTCAGCCAGTTTGCCGTGGCATACGGAGCTCCATCGCAGTCTTTAACACTGGTAGCATGCCGCGACAGCGTGGACGTGAACCGTATGTGCAGTTGACGGACTTTGAGCGAGGGCGTATAGTGGGCATGCGGGAGGCCGGGTGGACGTACCGCCGAATTGCTCAACACGTGGGGCGTGAGGTCTCCACAGTACATCGATGTTGTCGCCAGTGGTCGGCGGAAGGTGCACGTGCCTGTCGACCTGGTACCGGACCGCAGCGACGCACGGATGCACGCCAAGACCGTAGGATTCTACGCAGTGCCGTAGGGGACCGTACCGCCACTTCCCAGCAAATTAGGGACACTGTTGCTCCTGGGGTATCGGCGAGAACCATTCGCAACCGTCTCCATGAAGCTGGGCTACGGTCCCGCACACCGTTAGGCCGTCTTCCGCTCACGCCCCAACATCGTGCAGCCCGCCTCCAGTGGTGTCGCGACAGGCGTGAATGGAGGGGCGAATGGAGACGTGTCGTCTTCAGCGATGAGAGTCGCTTCTGCCTTGGTGCCAATGATGGTCGTATGCGTGTTTGGCGCCGTGCAGGTGAGCGCCACAATCAGGACTGCATACGACCGAGGCACACAGGGCCAACACCCGGCATCATGGTGAGGGGAGCGATCTCCTACACTGGCCGTACACCACTGGTGATCGTCGAGGGGACACTGAATAGTGCACGGTACATCCAAACCGTCATCGAACCCATCGTTCTACCATTCCTAGACCGGCAAGGGAAGTTGCTGTTCCAACAGGACAATGCACGTCCGCATGTATCCCGTGCCACCCAACGTGCTCTAGAAGGTGTAAGTCAACAACCCTGGCCAGCAAGATCTCCGGATCAGTCCCCCATTGAGCATGTTTGGGACTGGATGAAGCGTCGTCTCACGCGGTCTGCACGTCCAGCACGAACGCTGGTCCAACTGAGGCGCCAGGTGGAAATGGCATGGCAAGCCATTCCACAGGACTACATCCAGCATCTCTACGATCGTCTCCAGGGGAGAATAGCAGCCTGCATTGCTGCGAAAGGTGGATATACACTGTACTAGTGCCGACATTGTGCATGCTCTGTTGCCTGTGTCTATGTGCCTGTGGTTCTGTCAGTGTGATCATGTGATGTATCTGACCCCAGGAATGTGTCAATAAAGTTTCCCTTTCCTGGGACAATGAATTCACGGTGTTCTTATTTCAATTTCCAGGAGTGTAGTAAGTAGGTAATTTCCCTACCCTCCACCCAAAAAAAAAAAGTGTCACGTAATGTTTTGTGTAACGTAATATCTTGTATAGACACCTTTTATTAAGCTGACACGTTCCACACCATTACAAAGTGTCGTATTCATGATCTATGAAACAAGTACTAGTCTAATCTAATCTCACTATCTAAGTAAAGTCCTCAGAAGTGTTCTTTAAATTTTGGAAACAAATTAAAATCGGATGGGCCCGAGTCTTGAGTGTATGGGGGAAGATCCATGACTGTGAATCAAATGGTTAAAATGGCTCTGAGCACTATGGAACTTAACATTTGAGGTCATCAGTACCCTAGAACTTAGAACCACTTAAACCTAACTAACCTAAGGGCATCACACACATCCGTGCCCGAGGCAAGATTCGAACCTGCGACCGTAGTAGTTGCACGGTTCCGGACTGAAGCGCCTAGAACCGCTCGGCCACAACGGCCGGCGACTGTCAACCAAAGGCGTTGGATTGTTGCAGATGTAGCAGTACTAGTGTGTGGCCTGGCATTAACATCCTGAAGTGGTAGAAGTGGAGATTAGTGTGTAACGTCCCATGGTCAACAAGGTCTTTAAAGACCGAGCACAAGCTCGGATTAGGGAGGAATGGGAAAGGAAATAGGCCGTTCCATTTCAAAGGAACCATTCAGGCATTTGCTTGAAGCGATTTAGGAAGATCACGGAAAACCTAAATCAGAATGGCCGGACCCGAGATTGAACCGTCGTCGACTCGGATGCGAGTCCAGTGAGCTAACCACTGCGCCGCCTAGCTCAGCTGCATTCATGCATGCATATCCAAAGAAATATTGCTTAGTATCTCGGAATACACAGGCACTGCAATATAGAACCTGTACATAGTGTCCTAGTCTTGTTGACTCATGATACGAATGTACAGGGTACGGCGCTTGAATCCGGACAAATTTCGGTTTTAATTTCCTGCCACATTGTAGTTCCGGCGGAGGTCGCGGTTGGCGTTCTAACAAGGGAACCTCCCCATCGCACCCCCCTCAGATTTAGTTGTAAGCTGGCACAGTGGATAGGCCTTGAAAAACTAAACACAGATCAATCGAGAAAACAGGAAGAAGTTGTGTGGAACTATGAAAAAATAAGCAAAATATACAAACTGAGTAGTCTATGTGCAAGATAGGCAACATCAAGGAGAATATGAGCTCAGAAGCGCCGTGGTCCCGTGGTTAGCGTGAGCAGCTGCGGAATAAGAGGTCCTTGGTTCAAGTCTTCCCTCGGGTGAAAGATTTACTTTCTTTATTTTCGCAAAGTTATGATCTGTCCCTTCGTTCATTGACGTCTCTGTTCACTGTAATAAGTTTAGTGTCTATGTTTTGCGACCGCATCGCAAAACTGTGCGATTAGTAGACGAAAGGACGTGCCTCTCCAACGGGAACCGAAAACATTTGATCGCAAGGTCATAGGTCAACCAATTCCTCCACAGGAAAACACGTCTGATATATTCTATATAACACTGGTGACGGCATGTGCGTCACATGACAGGAATATGTTGTCAACCCACCTAACTTGTACACTTGGATAATGGGTAAAAAGATTCTTCTACCTTGCCCGATTTAGGTTTTGTTGTGGATGTGATAATCACTCCCAAAAATGTGATGAAAACATAAGCGTTTGTCACATAAACTGCAAAAAAAAAAAAAAAGTTAAAATTTTCACCCAAGGGAAAGCTTGAACCAAGAACCTCTCGCTCCGTAGCGGCTCACGCTAACCACAGGACCACGGCACTCCCAAACTTACTAATTCCTTATTATTGCATATGTTACGCATGGACTACTCAGTTTGTATATTTTGCTTATTTTTTCATAGTTCCACACAACTTCTTCCTGTTTTCTCGATTTATCTGTGTTCAGTTTTACAAGGCCTATCCACTGTGCCAACTTATAACTAAATCTGAGGGGGGTGCGATGGGGAGGTTCCCTTGTAAGAAGCCATAGACATCTAGTAAATACTTAGAACCTGAAAATGGCCGAGATATTACGGACAAGTGCAGAGTATAACTGAAGAGCCGTAATTATCGAATGTCTTCGCGCTGGGGGTTCGCCCACTGAAATAGTTCGATTCTTCAGGTACCCGAGATCAACTGTTTACGATATTGTGGCCAAGTATAGTGCTTCGGAGAATTCTGAGATACGTTCCGCTAACCCAGCGAGGAAACCATGCTTCCTTAATACCGTTTCTGTAGGGGTGATAAATTATTTGTCCGGAGAACTAATACAGCCTCGTCACAGGGCCATATAGAGTTAGTCAACATCTAGATAAATTTGGTGACAACACATATTAGCAACAATTTAAAATTACGCACCAGTAGAAACTTTACAGCTTCCTAATTATTGTATGAAAACGGTGTGTGGCAATAGTTTAAGGTTCATTTGCACTGATCTATATGTAACTGTGGTCTGGGCCTGAATTCAGTGAACGATAATTTCCGTCATTTAAGTAATGTTCCGTTTGGCTCCTCTTGCCAGAGACTACAGACACGCACCTCATGCTGTCTTTTGGTTCAAATGGCTCTGAGCACTATGGGACTTAACTTCTGAGGTCATCAGTCCCCTAGAACTTAGAACTACTTAAACCTAACCAACCTAAGGACGTCACACACATCCATGCCCGAGGCAGGATTCGAACCTGCGACCGTAGCGGTCGCGCGGTTCCAGACAGTAGCGCCTAGAACCGCTCGGCCACCCAGGCCGGCTGCTGTCTTGTGGTTATGATGCTAATCTGCTTATACTGTGTGGAGGGTTTGACGGATCAATGTCCACTTGTGGATAATTTGAGTGACATATGGCGGAAGCATAAAACAGGCCTTTTCGAGTGGCGCCCTCTGTGGAGGCTTTCAGTCTCACCAGAGTACTAGACTGCTCGGCGCTCACCTACCTACGGCTGCGTAGTATGATGTAGATGTAGATGTAGATGCGTATCGTGTTTCCGGAGGACACACCACTGTGCATAATGGCTCTTACGTTTCGTATATGCCTCGTATTTGCAATCAAACCTACAGCAAAATGTGAATTCCGAATAATAAATTACCAAATGACCAGTCTCAGACGCAGATCTAACGACGGCAATAACTGGCTCAAATTGGTTTTGAATTATTTATTTTCAAAAATTCTGAAAAACAGACTAACAAGTAAGACAAATATCAACGCTTCTTCGCGGTTCAGAGAAATTCTTTTTCTGTAGCATATGCCGTCATTACACTTGATTGATCACGTTTTCAATATCTGCTGACTGATACACTTTTCATCTGAGAGCTGTGAGGATTTGTAGTCCAGCAATTTTTTTAAAAAACAGTAATCAAGTGAAATGGGTTTTAGGGTAACTGATGAAGACAAACTTGAACGTTGAATCTTGCATTTCCTGGATTATGTTGGAAAACAGATAAGACACAGACAACTTCAAAATTTTAAACAGAAACATGGTACTAAATTAAAGCTGTCAAAACTTAACATTTCTGTGCAAAAGATTCTCTGCTACAAACCATTAAGTATCTTGCGAAGTCCGTGCGCGAATGGCTATGTGGATCTGTGTAAACGGATACATCTACAGCAATTCCTTTGTGCAACAAATTACGGTAGCATTTTCCTGACATATATCCAAACAAACACAACTTTGTTAAACTAACTGGATTAATGATCCCCTTGAAACTCACATATACGTTTCATTTGGCCCAAATACCGACATGTAGATGCAGGAACTTTTTTCTGTTCAAATGTTTCACACCTACCTAAATAATCGTATTAGTAATATGTTCAGCGTCACTGGATTTCTCCACGGCTAATTCTGTAAAGTAACCACTATTAGTTTTTATTCGAAAAGTGATGTGTCCTGGAAATGTGACAATCGAGTGGTGGACCAATCGTGCGAATGCGCAGACGGTAAATCAACCTTTGACTTCGACTGTGCAATATCCGAAAGACTTGCCTCCATTATCTTTTCACTTTTCGTTTCTAAAACAACGTCTTCTCTTCAAATCACCGAAGTCGTACCTCTTGCCACAAAAACTATCCAATTGTATATGAAAATACCTCAGCACCGAATTCAGTCCTCTGTCGCCTCTGTACCACGCTGTCACACTTCAAAAACGCTTTAAAAGTAGTTTTCCTTTCTGTAATTAAAAATTATTACATCATTCACTCCCCTGATACTTAAACGCGAACTTAACTGAAAATACAGAGCATCAGACACACTCCGAAACCCTTAACTTCTTCCTTTGTAAATTACGTCTTTTCAGTGTGTCCGTCATAGCGCACATTTCTTGTATGATAATTCTGAATGAATTACTAAAATCCCTATTGGGCCCACGTAGCTTGTAATTGTACATCTAACATTAAGTTATTTTATGAATGAGTGTGAAGCGCATTCAATATAAATCGATCCAAGAATTTTGAAATCATTTAGAAATAAACACAAATGAAATATTTTTTGTAAGTTCGTTCTCCAACACTGCAGCGTATTTAGCAGTATCACCCACATATTTGTGTAAATATGAACGTGAATCCGACGCTGGCCGTTCATTGTGTAATTCATTAACTTCTGTTTACGAACCGCAGAGCAATAACTTTCCATTTTCAACAAATATCACAGTAATTTTATAGTGATTGAAATATAAAAATTATACAAAGAGAAAATAATAACATAATTATAATAACTGCCTGTTATTACTTCACATTCATATGTTTACACAACAAAATTTGTTGAGGAAAAGAGTCGATTGAAAGTACAGTGGGACGTCATACAGCCAAGAAGTAGCGGTGTTAGGTTTTTATTTGTGTGTCATGTAAAACCAACAGAGGACATGAATAACACTAAAAATTAAAGCAGTAAAATTATTTGTTATTAAGTACTTAAGTTCTAAAACAACAGAGGACAGAGGACATTAACTCGAAGATGGTCCTCAGGTGGTTTCCTTTAAAACGAAGCTTCTGTGAGAATCCCACGGTTTCTCCTGTATGGTGAAACTGGCTTGTTGCAAAAATACCTAGTGGGGTTTATCGCAAAGCATTTCTACTTTCTTCAGTCGTCTGTTTTTTTCTGAGAAGGATTCTTCGACGACGACCGTACGAGAGCAACCACTTTTTAAGTGGACTAGGAAAAGACAATACGTGCTTCAGCAGTCGGTTTAGCTCACAACCAGGCCACAAGGAGTTGCGGTTAAGCGTCCTGCGGGTACATGTTGGTTGTAAGTTCATAACTTTTTTCCGTAATATCACAACAGATACCCATAACAGAGGTATTGGTCATCAATAATATATTCTCCTTCACTATTTACTGCAGTCTGCCAACACAGGGATAACTTTTTGATTCCATGACTTTAGAAATCACTTAGTTTTGAGGCGAAGAACTCGACGAAGCACGTCCGGAGCGAAGTTTCATCCGGAAAGGAAGTACCTTAAAGGTTTTTCGACAGAGAGTGAAAAATGTGAAGATCTGAGCGCGCAAGATCAGGTGAACAGGATGGGTGCGGAATGACTTCCCAGCCCAATTCCTGTATACTGTTTTGTGTCAGTCTAGCAGAACGCAAGCTCTCGTTTTCGTGGAGTAGCATCACTCCATGGAGCCTTCCTAGCCGTTATTGGTTGGTTCTTTCATTGGGGGGGGGGGAAGTGGAGGGGGGAGGAAGAACCATACAGCGAGATCATCGGTGCCATCGGATTGAGGAAGGATTGTGAAGAACGTTGGCCGCGTCCTTTCAAAGGAACCATCCCGGCAGTTGCCTGAAACGATTTAGGTAAACCACGGAAAACATAAATCAGGACGGCCAGACGAAGGTTTGAACGTCGTCCTCTTGAATGCCAGTCCTGTGTGCTACTAGTCATTGTTCTTGGCTTGCATCTGCAAGAACGCCTTAGTTGTTGACAATGAATGTCAGTTACACCTCGGGGAAGCAACTCGTAGTACACCACAAGTCCCTTTTCTACCAGGTACATAACTGTATCTTTTGTGGGTGCGCGCAGGTATTTCTACGGGGAGATGGTAGATGGTAGTTTGTTTGGGATAAATCATCCCTTTCTTTTCCTTATATTAGCTTAAAGACGCCATTTTTGTCACCAGTAACGATACCGAATAGGAATGGTCGGTGTTCTTCACTAGCCAATTGATGACGAGTAAACAGAAATGCACATACACCCAACCACAGGTTTCTGCGATTTTGACTTAGAGCATGTGGTACCCACACATCCGATTTCTGAAACTTCCCAGTTGTATGCAAATGTCGAACGATTGTGGAATGATTACGGTTCATGACACTGACATAGATCATGGCGGATTAATGCGTTTAAACGATCTTCATAAAACTCTTAAAGTCTTCCTAAGCGTGGAAAGTCAGTACAGTCAAAACGATCCTCCTCAAAACGAAGAAACCGGTTTCTTACCGTACTATGTGCAAATGTTTCTTGCTGTCTTTTCTGTCTGCCCCCTTTACTGAACTCAAACAAGAGGTGTCTGAAATCTTCCGACTTCTCCACTCCACAGCTCCACTCACTATCTCGAAATGACAAAATGGCAATACGTAAACTCAAATAGCAACAGTGATTTACAAACGAAAATTGATAAACGATAAATAAATCCATAGCAACCTGAATACCAACATGCAAATCAAAAACGCTACAGAAGTATCCGGCACTCGGAACAGTTCCGCGAGAAACACACGAGCATATAGTTAATTCTCTCTATTTAAGAACACAGTGAATTCAACACAAATGGCCTCCGTTGACTGTCACAAACAAGTAATAACTTTGTGACTAGTTCTTAATAGCAAAACAAGTTCACGAATAAACGCAAGTACTTGAAATACAAGTCTTGGCTGAGGAAACAACTCAATGAAAGCTTCTACAGTCGCATTTCGTTCTCCACTAGTTTGACTACGAAATGTTTAAGTCATCGGTCTCGTCGAGCGGAGCACATCGGAACAGCCTAACGCGTAAGTTACGATCCGTACAAGTTCACAGTTTCTACAGTCTTGTCAAATGAGTCTGACAGAATACCAACAGGCCCACCAACATTTGCCGTGGGCCTTGACGGTGAGGGCGGCGCGCGGTAGAGATGGCGCTGGATCCGGAGCAGACTACTTCTCTTGGCTGGCTGCGTCGTAACTGCTATGATGGGCACGGTTTTTTTTCCTTTATTGAATTTCGATTCCCCCCCCCCCCCCCCGAAGGGGGCGGGCTGGCAGCAGCTTAGTATGCCGCTCTTCAGCCAAGTACGAGGGCCTGGTGAGAAATTTCGCCTGAAGCTATGCAGCTAACATTACATAACTGTCGTGCTGTTTCTTCTTCAAGACAATTCTCAGCCGCATTCTGCAGGGGCAATGAAGATGCTCCTGCATCGTTTTCAAATGGAAATGTGAGATTACCCACAATACAGTCCGCAATTGTCTCCCCCTGAGTTTCATCTCTGGTCACATGAACCGCTGTCTTTGAAGACAACATTTTGACACAGACAACGAGGTGTAGGCCAGCGTGGAGAATTTGGCGTACTTTGTTTGAAGAAGATGAAGAGAATAAATAATAAAAACAGGCGATAAAATCGGAGACTTAAATAGTAACAGGGATAAAAAATTGTGGAACGTAAAACAAAGAACAAAGGGGTGGTGATGCTACTAAAATACATACGAAGCAGACAGGTAAAATAATAGACAGACAATTAAAAAAACACGGCGACACTCTGGTTTCTGTTCGCAAAAGACATAAAAGTCACACCCAGCGACAGCATTGTTTCTGTTCGCAACACTAGAAAGACGAAACAACCCTGAACATTCACTGGAACACTTCACTAAAAAGTTGGCAAATGTGACATACCACAGCCGAGAGCAGGTGGGGGGAAACTGGACAGATGATGGAAAAGTAAAAAAAAGGGGGGGAGGAGAGGAAAAGCGAAGGGGGGAGGGGGGAAAGGAGCCGATGAAGATGAGGACCCATAAGAGGGGTGGGGGATGCTGGGCAGACACGACAGGGAGTGGGGAAGGCAGCGGAGGGGAATACAAAAGGACTCGTGGGGGGGGGAGAAGGGAGGTAGGGAGAGGTTTGGCGGGGAGAAAACAGAATGGAAGGGAGGGAAGAGGGAGCCCAGGGAATGAACGGAGGAAAGGGGGCGGGGGAGTGAGGATCAGAGTTGATAGGAGGGATAGATGGAGAGAGGGCATCATCCGGGAGGGGGAGTTGATGGAAGCCACGTTGGGAAAGGAGATGAAGGGTGTAGAGATGGAGGGTACGGGGGACACAACAGTGAAGGCGTGGCAGGGGGCGGGGATGGGAGAGGAGAGGAGCAACCAGGGGGTGAGGGGGATCAAGGCGGCGGGAGGTGTAGAGTATGCGGATATGTTCGAGGAATAGGAGCAGATGGGGGAAAGGAATGAGGTCATAGAGGATCCGCATGGGGGACGGGAGGCGTATACAGAAGGCGGGGTGGAGAGCATGATGCTCAAGGATCTGGAGGGTCTTATAGAATTGGGGGGGGGGGGGCAGAAATCCAGGTGGGACTGGCATAACAGAGTATGGGACGGATTAAGGATTTGTAGGTGTGGAGGATGGTAGAGGGGTGCAACCCCCATGTCTGGCCAGAGAGGAGTTTGAGGACTCGGAGGCGGTTGTGGGCTTTGGATTGGATGTAGCGGAGATGAGGGATCCAAGTGAGGTGACGGTCAATGGTGAGGCCAAGGTAGGTGAGAGTGAGGGAGTGGCGGATAGGACGGGCGCAGACGGTAAGGGAGAAATCCAGGAGCCGGAAGGAGCGAGTAGTATGACCAATGATAATTGCCTGGGTCTTGGAAGGATTGATTGTCAGGAGCCACTGGTTACACCATGCGGCAAAAAGGTCAAGGTGATTCTGGAGAAGGCGTTGGAACCGTTGGAGGGTAGGAGCAAGGGCGAGGAATGCGGTGTCATCGGCATATTGCAAGAGGTGTACTGGAGGGGGGGCATATCTGCCATGCACAGGAGGTAGAGGAGAGGGGAGAGGACAGAGCCCTGGGGCACACCTGCAGAGGGGTAGAAGGTGTGGGAATTGGCATTATGGCCGGTAACATAGGAGGGGCAGGTGGAGAGGAAGGAGGCCATCAGACGGATGTATTTGACAGGAAGGCCGTAGGTTTGGAGTTTGAACAGGAGACCGGGATGCCAAACACGGTCGTAACCCTTTTCGAGGTCGAGGGAGACAAAAATGGCGGAGCGACGGGAGTTAAGCTGGAGGGAGAGGAGATGAGTGAGGCGGAGGAGTTGGTCATCAGCAGAGAAGGTAGGTCGAAAGGAACATTGGGTGTTGGGGAGGAGGAGGTTTTGTTGGAGGCGGTGATGGATGCGCCGGATAAGGATGGATTCCAAGAGCTTGCTGAACACCGATGTGAGGCAGATAGGACGATAGGAAGAGGCATCAGATGGAGGCTTGTTGGGTTTGGAGAACATCAGGATACGGGAGGTTTTCCACAGGTCGGGATAGAAGCCAGTGGCAAGGATGACATTGTAGAGGGTGGCAAGGACTGAAAGGAAGGAGGGAGGGCAATGTTTGAGGTGGTGGATCGGCGCGGGCGCGGTCCTAAATATCCGCAAGGCGGAGGTACACTTCCTTCGGGTCGGCTGCACGTGACATTGGCGGATACAGCAAAAGATTCGTGGCAGGAGCGACCTCTCTTGTTGATTTACAGGACCTCTGTCCTTTGGTCCGGTGTACGCGAATGCCCTCTGCACGTCGCACTGCAAATGGCGGAGCCAGAACGTCTTGTAGTCGCAGGAGCTGAGACGTCAACCAACACGACGTTGGTGCGTTGCAGTATGGCGTCGGCCCCTGACGGCTTTTGCGACACGCCAGCTACGAACTTATCCACAAAAGCTAATATATACTGAGTGCTGCTGCTGAAGCTTTACTCGTCAATCTCTCTCTCTCTCTCTCTCTCTCACTCGCTCGCTTGCTTGTCTCATTACTTTATCTTCTTTATTACAAGTGAGTGTGTTTCGGTCGCGCAGTGGTAAAAGTGTCAAAATACAACTCCAATGATCCAATGATCACGTGTTCCACACGATGCCATTCCTAGACTTGTAATATCTCACTTATCACTTGTTTCATCTTTGGCAATGTATACTGAAGTGAAAAGGTACAGCATCACGGTTCTGAGTCCATATTACATTCTAGGTTCCATTGGGTAAGTCTGTTCAGAGGTCGCAAAAGACAACGGCACAGCACCATCAACAGGACCTTACCCAGTAAAGCACTGTGGTGTTCGGAGGAATCTTCTGGTCGATGACTGTTTATACAATGTGTCTCTCAGAGTTGTCAGGCGCGTTTTCTCTGATTTTTAACCCTTAACTCGCGAGGTGACTTTTCTCTAACGTATACCATTAGGTGAAGTTTGCGGGAGCCCTATGTATGCACCGAGATTTAAGGCCAAAAGCATTTGAAATTTTTAATTTATGCTATATAACATTTATTTTTACAATTATTTGAGTGTTATTTAAATGCTTCTACTTTATTTTACTGCACTAAACAATGCCTGCGGCTTTTTACAGTTTATCACACAAAAATACGTAATTTTGTGTGGCTCTTTTAAATAGCATACATAAATTGACTGTTAGAGTACTGAATTAAATTCTAAAAAATTATGCAATCTCTCTAGCAAATAAATTTGCGCATAAAAATTCCACCCGATAGGTACAAAAAGAAAGTCTGTCAAATTGACATTCATTGCTGGGAACTACATTTTTCTTATTACCACTCAGTACTCATTCGATTTTAACAGACACTTCAAGTATTTCATCGAAAAAACGTACAGATCCCCATCACACCTTTCCTAAAGTTCCTCCTCTGAATTATACTCTTGTTCGATAGCAGAACTGTGATCACTGACCAATGTAAAATCGTCGTCTTTTTCGTTTATTTCTTGGTTTATATCACTGACACCTTCCACCATAGATCGACTAACAATTTCATCAAACTCGGGAATGTTAAAAATGACACATTCGTGTCAACACATTTTGAGCTATACGGTACCGTACTGAAGAAAACAGGTACGTAGTTCACGAGGCGCGCTCGAGGAGACCCCAACACCTATCAATAATACGTGTCAACAATAAACACAGAAGGCGATAACGCAACCGACAACAAAACATCGTAGGCTTGGCAATTTAAGAAGGGAAGGGGTAGTATAGAAGGATTCAACCACAACTGGCCTTGGAGAGAGTTGGAAAATTTTCGCGTGGTCTGAGAGCGCAAGTTAGACAAATCTGGGATCGCTGTATTGAATGGGCATGTAAAATTCCGCTTTCAAAATCATTTTGATTGTAACGGCAAAGAAACCTACCATCGACAATGGGCTTAGCATTAAAGACATGAAGATCAGTATTTATTAGGGCTGACTCCAAGTAGACAATGTGAAATCGAAATTTTCTAACATCTGCTGAAACACCAGAGGAAACGTGTCTGATGACTCTTAGGATAGACACGCTGTATGTCAATATTTTTCACTCATTACGAATTCCTGTGAATCTCTTATGTAAGCAATGTTTCCCGCATTTGTTCCTCTGTCCACATTTTATAACTTACGCACTTCCTGCTACATTTTCAGACATATTACGGTAATAGTCAGTGTGCGACAGCTGCCTTTGCTTTTGAAGACTCTTTTACTTTCGAATTCCTCCCCTGCGCAACCGTCTCATCACAGATATTAGCACTTGAACCCTACATCCTCAGTTACCTGTTGCATTTATTCTAATCTCTATCCTCCCCTACAGATTTTACCATCTTCTGATCCCTCTAGAACGATGTAAGTCATTCCTTGCTGTGTTACAAGCGTACGATCATCATGTCCATTCTTGCTGTGAGTGTTTTCCGTATACTTCTTCGCAACCACAAGCGGATGCCATAAGAGGCTACACAGAGTGTCCATAGAGATTCTAAAAGATCACAGAAATTTCAGCAGGAATCAGGTGGGCGTGAAACTGAATGACATTGGGATCCAGGTGCTGAAAAAGATGTGTACCAGACTACCATCACTGGGTGATAGCAACAGCGGACGACGGCAATCGACAACGGCCAATTGCGCTTGGCTATTCGAAATACGTGACATCACGCCACTGCACGGAAGCACGCATAAACGGAATTTTTCTGCAGTCAGTAGCTAGCCATGGTGTGACTCGCACACTCAAAGAATCTAAGATCCCCTTGGAAATGTCCGCCTCAGATGGGGACGAAACATTGGGTTCAAATGTGATATACATTCGATCACGGCGTTATAGACCGCAACACCTAACTGTGACGTCCTTCCTTCGTCCGTCTGGAGTTATTTTGAAAACTACAACAATTTATATATGGTTATTTTTCAAGTGTAACTGCGACTCTGAAAGAACGATACTTTAAGCCGACAAAGGGACTGTTCCATTTTCTCATTGGTCATGGGGCCTGCTCGACAATCCTGTGTCGGTTTGGGAGAAGCGCTACGCTTTCGTGCGACTGTGGTGCATCGGAGGGTACTCCCAACCATGTGGTTTACGAGAGCCCTCTACACAATGATGTAGCAACTGCGCTGAGACAGCAACTACCGAACCACGACACCTATACCCTGCTACGACATGAGGATACATTTCGAGTATTGAACGACCTGGCCAACGATATATCACAAAGGGTTATTCTAGAATATCTGAGGGACAAACGTGATTAACGACAAATAATGAAATGTATCCCAGTACGCCAATGCCACAACGCCTGGGCGTGGACAGGCTAATTGCCGTTACACTCGAAATCCGCAACGTCCAGGATTAGGGGTAGTGGAGTACAAAACACCGAATCAGACAACGCACCAGATTTGACGTAGATTAGGTTTTTCTAGTAAGTAGGACTTAGATATAGGAAAATAAACGATAGGAACCTGCAGGGCCTGCCCAATGCCAGAGGCACGGTCACAGGGATTAGCTCGGTGGGCAAGGCCGTTGCAAAGTAGGTTTATACCAGCTTGGCACATCTGTAACGCTACAGATAGTGTAGACGTCAATAGTAATGTACGAGGCCTGTTCAGAAAGTAAGCTCCGATTGATTGCCAAATTGAAACCACAGTGAACATCAGAAATGTTTTACTTGTAACAATTAGCTACACCTTTCAGCTACTTCTCTACGTAGTCGCCGTTCTGACTTAGACTTTTGTCATAGCGTTGTACCAACTTTTCAATAGCCTCATCATAGAAGGCAGCCGCCAGTGCTTTCCGCCAATTCTCCACGCTGGCCTACACCTCGTTGTCTGTGTCAAAATGTTGTCTTGAAAGACAGCGGTTCATGTGACCAGAGATGAAACTCAGGGGGAGACAATTGCGGACTGTATTGTGGGTAATCTCACATTTCCATTTGAAAACGATGCAGGAGCATCTTCATTGCCCTTGCAGAATGCGGCTGAGAATTGTCTTGAAGAAGAAACAGCACGACAGTTATGTAATGTTAGCTGCATAGCTTCAGGCGAAATTTCTCACCAAGCCCTCGTACTTGGCGGCAGACACTATTTTCTAGACATCTTTACGCACTCACTACGAGCTCAGAAATGAGAAGAGCGACGTGATGCTAACTGGGGTTATACTAGAGACACTACCCAACACATCTGTGCAAAGCTTTATCGGATTTTCATAGTCGTTTCCATTTCGCGACCGATCGGAGCTTACTTTCTGAACGCCCCTCGTATCTTGCCCATTATAATAAGAGCACTGGCACTACCTGTAGCTCGTTGTAAGCTAGATGCAAAAAATCATAATAATTTTAGGGCCCACTAATTGTATTCGGTAATGGGTTATTATGTATAATAAAAGATTAAGAAATAAAGAAATTCTTTTTTTTTAACTGCGACTCTCCTGAAATCCTCTCTTGTCCTATGGACGTATACAGACAAGCCATATTTTCAACTTGCCGGTAAAAACAGGACAAATGTTACTAACTGATGGCATGAATACCAGGACATTTTTCAGCCAATATTTGAGAATGAGAGTATTTAGCGACTTTCAACAAACTTGACACACAGCTCTAAAAGTTTACGATTCTGCTTCTCGTTGACACATCCCAGTGAATGGAAAAGGAAGGAAGGTCACCACTCACTACATTTTCGCTCTTCACCTTCTAGAACTTTTGCGTCACACGTGACATAATACTTATTACTTCTTTAATACTGGTTCTATTCGCAACACAGTTTTAGACAGTATCCAGATGTACTGCTGAATGTAACTGCAAAATTATATCATTCTACAACATGTAACTCAGGAGATACGACGCCATAGATGCGTGAAGAACTAGCTTCTACTTAAAATGGCGCGCAGTGAAACTTCAACCTCGACATGAAATTTTAATTTATTACTTCCATATTACCAACTCTATTCGCAACATACTTTGCAGAGAATATATTACTAAATGCACCTGTGAAATTATGTCATTGTACGACATGTACACCTCCGGGAAATGAAATTAGTAAACCCTTTAGTGATTCCGAATTCACATGATAGCACAAACGAGGTACCAGGTATCGACCTACATGCTGAAACACCCATATTAGCAAGTGGTGTAGCCTCTACAGGTGGCAGTGCAAGCGCTAACTCTAGGATACGTTATGCCACGTCTGCTCAACATGTTCGTGTAGTTCTATCTCACACGGGTCACTTCTCGTCCCATCATATACCACACGATCTCGATTGGAGACAAGCCCGAAGATCGCGCAGTTCAGGAAAGTTGCTGCACGTCTTGCACAGCACTTTGAATTTCACTGTCAGTGTGTGGACAAGCCTTATTCTGTTGGAATAACTCATAACTTTTCTGTTGCAAGAACTGCAAAATAACGGGGCTTAAGAACATTTTGCCGAGCGGTGGTTAGCGCCCCTTCAGACACACCAAAGACGGAATTGTAGCTTATCGCTACCAAGACCGTAAGGCCTGGGGTGGAGCCAGAGTGTCTTAAACGTATGTGCTCAACGAGACAGCACTCACCACGTCTACGTAGTACGCGAGAACGACCATTATTTGGCGTGCAAGCAAAATCTGCTTTCAGTGCTGAAGACCACGTCACGCCATTTCATCTTCTAAGTGATCCTCTGACGGCACCAGCCGAGCCGTGAACTTCAGTGCAGTAGCGTGAGTGGTAGAAGGGCTCGAGGTGTGCGTGCCAGTCGTCCCACTGCTAATAACCGGTTCGCAAACAGTTCATGTCGACACGTCTGGGCTCACGAGCCCCCGTTATCTGTGCTGTGGTAGCTGTACGATCTACTGCTGCTGCCTTTCGAATACGACGAACCCGGCGGGCATCTGTGCTGCTTGGACGTCCCCAACGTCATGTGACCACGGATGCCAGAATCGTAGCACAACTCAGGCAACACGTTGACATTGTGTGAAAATGCTCCCAAAGGAGCATCCCGCCATTCGGAAGGCCACAATTTGTTTTTTTCAAACTCGTTCAGTTGGCTTTACGAAGCATGAGCGCATCTCCGTGACATGCTTGCCTGCTTGATTCACACGTATGTACCACATGGAGCTTTCTGGTTGTGAGCAGAGAAAGAGATTGCGCTCTGGTAGCTATACCACTACGCTATCTGTTGGCGGACGACGTTGAAACCTTTACCAGTAGGTCTGCTATCTCCCAGGTAGCATATGCCATCATCGGATCTTTCCAGTCGTGCTAATGTTTTTCCGGCAGTGTAAATTAATGAGATTTGACTTCATAAGATGCGTGAAGAACTAGCTTTTCTTTGAAATGGTGCGCAAATTACCCGTACTATATTCACCGACTGTTTCATAATGAAGGCACTTAGTGACTTCCGACAATTTTTTCCCCGTTTACGTACTTGACGTCAGATATTTAACAAATTATCTCCCTTGTGTAGCCATGTATGGAAGTGAAACATGGACGATAACCAGTTTGGACAAGAGATAGAAGCTTTCGAAATGTGGTGCTACAGAAGAATGCTGAAGATAAGGTGGGTAGATCACGTAACTAATGAGGAGGTGTTGAATAGGATTGGGGAGAAGAGAAGTTTGTGGCACAACTTGACTAGAAGAAGGGATCGGTTGGTAGGACATGTTTTGAGGCATCAAGGGATCACAAATTTAGCATTGGAGGGCAGCGTGGAGGGTAAAAATCGTAGAGGGAGACCAAGAGATGAATACACTAAGCAGATTCAGAAGGATGTAGGTTGCAGTAGGTACTGGGAGATGAAGAAGCTTGCACAGGATAGAGTAGCATGGAGAGCTGCATCAAACCATTCTCAGGACTGAAGACCACAACAATCTCCTTTGTAAAGTAATCAGACATCAGAAGCTGTTTTATACATGGGACGTCGATTCTTAAGAATCGGGGGTTTACTGGTACTTCGGATGCTATTGTTCTAGTGCGGAGGCATTATTTTTACAAAGACATTTCTGTGTGTTTTTGTTGTTTAGTGGGATACAAAGAGCGGAAAGCACACAAATATCATTTTCTCCACTAGTATTTATTGAATTTGGACGGAAGTTTAGATTTTCGCCCTTTAGCAGATCTATTTTCGCCTCACCATAAATGTGTTCCCCTTTCTTTTTGTTGCAATAAGCTACGTGCAGTCGACCACACGAGTTTCACCTTTCGTCAAGGTTGCAATGAATTTAATTGCAATTAAGAAGCTTCCTTCTAACGCCTTGGAGTCACGAACCTTTACTATGATTCATGCGCACATAGTTACGTACTCCAGGCTAGTTGATGAATTTCGCTTATCGATTTTGACATGTGGTCTACTTATTGAGTTTTAGCTAGTTCCATACAGCCACCTTATTCATGCAGATAAGGTTAAAATGCTACACATCATTACTGTTACGATACTCATTTTACACACGTGGATTGCAACATGTTGGTGTACACGCTGATGTCTGCAGCGACAGTATATCGCGAAAGATTGTTTCAGGTTGTGTGTCCGTCCGTTCCGAACAAAGCTTCATATAGGATGCTGTTGGCTCACCAAGCGTAACAGTCACGTGAAAGCAAACTGTTACAATTACTTATCAAGATGAGATGTCCTGTTTCCACCTCTTCTTCACAAGAACGGAATGTAATCTCTATGACGCATAGATGTTTACTAAAACGCCTGTGGTTAATTTGCTTGATCATCAGCGCCCGGCAGAAAGGCGACGCTAAACCTTACAATTGTAACAGCTTCGCCCAGCGGCCGAGAACCATTTCCATGCTCTCCAGAAAGGTTTCAGAGTTGCCCGGCAGTTATATCAGTTCCTTCATCTCAAACAAGCACCAGAAGCGTCCTGTACGATGCTTCGCAAGGCTTATCTTTGGTGTCCTAGTACTTAAGCACGCCGGTTGGTGTGGAGAACTAGGAATGTTGGGTATTATGCTGGGACGTGGTGATGTGGCTGTGTTTAGCTTCGATCGAGGAGGCTGTGTACAGATCTCCATCTCCATGTCTGCTTCCACTAAAACTACCACTGCTTCTCATGGTGACAAGCTATATTTGTGAGGTTGTGAGACTGATAATGGTAGACTTTCTAATTTAGAATGTACCACTGGTGGTCTTGGTGCAACTGGAAGGCAGGCACAGAGTTTATATTATGTGTTGTTGTTGTGGTCTTCAGTCGTGAAACTGGTTTGATGCAGCTCTCCATGCTACTCTATCCTGTGCAAGCTTCTTCATCTCCCAGTACCTACTGCAACCTACATCCTTCTGAATCTGCTTAGTGTATTGATCTCTTGGTCTCCCTCTATTATGGCGGTCGAAATCCCTCGATGTGATCACTGACGTGATGTGCTACCGATGCGTGTTTACCACTAATACTGCTGTCCACATGTCTTCTGCCCACATTGCTGTTCCTGGTGGACATAAACCAAAGTGACAGGTCCAGGGATCCAGTGGGTGCGGGGACAGGAGAAGGAAGAGTGTACATGGCTGTTTCCCATGAAGGAGCTCTGCTGGGCAGTGATCCTATATGGAGGTGGTCTTCTACATGGTCAGGAAGAGTGTGAGCAATGCTTGTTTGGTGATGGTTCCCGCTGAATTCAAAATCTGCTGCTGCAGTATAGGCTCCACTTTTCCACTGGAGGTTGGGTGTAGTGATAGATTAATCCGTTTTCCGTTTGATGTGCAGAACTGTTTGGAAACCAAAGCCATGAATTGTGTCATACTGTCTGATACTATAGTTAAGGAAAGCCCTTTGATGTCATGAATCCGGACTGGCACATTTAGTGTGGCTTCTGTTACAGTAGATGCCATACTTACCACATATAAGTATTCGGAGAAGGTGTCCACAACTATCAGCCACACGTAGACCAGAAAAGGGATCGACAAAGTCCAAATGAATGTGGTACCATGGTTGACAGAGGCTGGGTCCAGGGGTGTGGGAATGGGGTGGTGCTGCCTGATTCTGAGTACAGCTGAACAGCTGTACACCATGACTCCCCATTCACTGTTTAAGACTGGCCAGTAATCATGTTGTCTCACTAGGGCTTTCATATATGACGTTACTCACTGCCCATGATGAAGCAGCTGCAAAATCTGTGACCGCAGGGTGGCTACGTTGACGAAATATAGTGTGAATCTGTCTCAGCATCTGTTATGAGGACGTCGTTGGTAGGGGTTTTACCATTTATGGACCAGGTTCCAATGTTGCAAAATATCCGATGACATTACCAATGATGAGACATAAAGACATAGTGCAATTTTGTCAGCTCTCCCCACTTCCGTGACACTCTGTATAATTCCCAGGTCATACACTCCTGGAAATTGAAATAAGAACACCGTGAATTCATTGTCCCAGGAAGGGGAAACTTTATTGACACATTCCTGGGGTCAGATACATCACATGATCACACTGACAGAACCACAGGCACATAGACACTGGCAACAGAGCATCCACAATGTCGGCACTAGTACAGTGTATATCCACCTTTCGCAGCAATGCAGGCTGCTATTCTCCCATGGAGACGATCGTAGAGATGCTGGATGTAGTCCTGTGGAACGGCTTGCCATGCCATTTCCACCTGGCGCCTCAGTTGGACCAGCGTTCGTGCTGGACGTGCAGACCGCGTGAGACGACGCTTCATCCAGCCCCAAACATGCTCAATGGGGGACAGATCCGGAGATCTTGCTGGCCAGGGTAGTTGACGTACACCTCCTAGAGCACGTTGGGTGGCACGGGATACATGCGGACGTGCATTGTCCTGTTGGAACAGCAAGTTCCCTTGCCGGTCTAGGAATGGTAGAACAATGGGTTCGATGACGGTTTGGATGTACCGTGCACTATTCAGTGTCCCCTCGACGATCACCAGTGGTGTACGGCCAGTGTAGGAGATCGCTCCCCACACCATGATGCCGGGTGTTGGCCCTGTGTGCCTCGGTCGTATGCAGTCCTGATTGTGGCGCTCACCTGCACGGCGCCAAACACGCATACGACCATCATTGGCACCAAGGCAGAAGCGACTCTCATCGCTGAAGACGACACGTCTCCATTCGTCCCTCCATTCACGCCTGTCGCGACACCACTGGAGGCGGGCTGCACGATGTCGGGGCGTGAGCGGAAGACGGCCTAACGGTGTGCGGGACCGTAGCCCAGCTTCATGGAGACGGTTGCGAATGGTCCTCGCCGATATCCCAGGAGCAACAGTGTCCCTAATTTGCTGGGAAGTGGCGGTGCGGTCCCCTACGGCACTGCGTAGGATCCTACGGTCTTGGCGTGCATCCGTGCGTCGCTGCGGTCCGGTCCCAGGTCGATGGGCACGTGCACCTTCCGCCGACCACTGGCGACAACATCGATGTACTGTGGAGACCTCACGCCCCACGTGTTGAGCAATTCGGCGGTACGTCCACCCGGCCTCCCGCATGCCCACTATACGCCCTCGCTCAAAGTCCGTCAACTGCACATACGATTCACGTCCACGCTGTCGCGGCATGCTACCAGTGTTAAAGACTGCGATTGAGCTCCGTATGCCACGGCAAACTGGCTGACACTGACGGCGGCGGTGCACAAATGCTGCGCAGCTAGCGCCATTCGACGGCCAACACCGCGGTTCCTGGTGTGTCCGCTGTGCCGTGCGTGTGATCATTGCTTGTACAGCCCTCTCGCAGTGTCCGGAGCAAGTATGGTGGGTCTGACACACCGGTGTGAATGTGTTCTTTTTTCCATTTCCAGGAGTGTATATACTAAGTATAGAATCCAAGATGGCCATTGTGCTAAGTATACAATCTAAGATGCCACTTTTCCGATCAGACAACTTGTGCTGCTTAAGCAATTGTACCACCACTGGGATTGGGCAGGAATTGTTTTATTTATTCAGGCACTTGCTGAACGGGAAGTGGGTGAGAGCCCCACACACAGTGCTGACAGATGATTCCCCAGACAATGTGCCACCAGCATATTAGCTGCAGGTAGGTGACAGCTGCCCACCTTTGCCACCTAGCCGGTCGCAAGATGCTCAGACATATCAGCATGTCATGCGTGTAGCAGGATAGGATAGGAACTTTTTTTTTTTTCAGACAAATGTGTCAGTATTTTATTCGTTTAAAACAACCTGAAAGTAAGCAGAAAGCCAGGCAGTATGATTACCACGCCAGGAACTACGCCATATGCACCGTTCCACGTGGTTCTGCCAGCCACACTGTGTCATGATATGTCCACCGAGACCAGCTGCCAGGGCCGGATTCGGCATCTACTCGGGCAGGTAGCTTGAGAGGCACCCACATGCCTTGCTCATACTGTGGCATGAAGCAGTCAAGCCTGCAAGATGGGTGGTCTGCCAAGAGAGTGGATTCATTCTTATTTATCGAGTAACATGAACTCTCGTACTCACAATTAAGTTACAAATTATCCTCCTGTATGAATAATACGCAACAGAAACGCACATCTGACTATCAGTAATTTACAGAACGCTGACTGTTCTCTACGCACTGGCAATACCACATTTTCTTTTCTTTTTTTTTATTTAACGGCTTTTATCAACACGTGGCCATCGCACTGAATATGAGTGGCGCACACATTATAAATTCTGGATATCATGACAACATACAATTCGAAGGAAAAGGCAACCAATCTTTTTCTTTTCACTATCTTATTTATTCCGATAAATTCTATAACCTAAACACACAAATTCTATACCCTAAAACAGTAACACATGAGAAATTCCGCCCAGTGGGCATGGCTTTACATAGGTGAATCTCTATCTTATGGTCTCGTAATTATTTAACGCTACAGTGCACTTTGTGGATAGGATGGTGGATCTTCTATTATTTCTCACACTTCGACTCTCACAATCATCATCACGAAACTTTCCTCCAGATCGAGCAGTACAAAAGGAACACGCATAACCCACTACCTCTGAAACTACCTTGCTGCTCTCCCATGCAAACCACACATACTTAAATTACATGACATACCCCACACTGCAACATGAAATACAACACAGGGAATAGTCACAACATTATCACTTTCAGCTTTCCCACTTCAATTAATATTTATCCCAGTTCCTCACGAGACTGCCCCACTTCGTAATTCTACTTTCCTACTATGAACTCTGGAGATATATGCACGTCTTCCTGTGCAATGCAAGACAAGTGGCGTTGCTGGATAGACGGCTGACTCACCTTTTTCTCTCTCAGAGTATTATAGTTTGAATCAAGCGTCACACGGAAACATATCTCGCAAAGTAATATTAAGAACATATTCATCACACACACGAGTCCTCAACTGATACCAAGGACGAGTACTTCTCTTTATCCTTTGTCTCATCCACAGATTGAGACTCACACAGTACTCACCACGTGGAAGTACTCGTCTCTAATTTCAAGTCCTGCACACGCTATTTCTTAAATATTTCAACTTATTGTGCACACACTAGTAATTCAGCTTAACTTAAGCACACGGAAGTATTTCATCTTATTGCTACACATGGTTTCATTGTGACCGTTGGTCACTTCTGAAGATTACTACGATCCCATTAATATTACCTGCCTGACATTTAATTCTCCCCACAAAAGTTCCTGAAATAAAGAAATTATTATTTCAAACTACTCTTAAATATTCCACATGGATACCATGTCTCCACTCTTTTGTCTTTACGGAGCACACCTAAGACAGGTCTTAACAGTACAAGATCCAGCGGCAGAGTGCCGAAACATGGCCGTTCTTCAGGTCCTCTCGCACCTCTGCCGAAGTGGAGGAGCACCTTGCTACCGTATTGGTCAGCCACATTTCAGGCGCTCAAAGCTCAGGTAAATTTCATCTCTTTGGTCCCACCAAAGGATCGTCTCAAAGATGATCATCTATTCACATTCACTATCTGCGGTTAGCAGATGACCATACATTCATTCATTTCACGGATCTCACCAAACTGGATGTAGGGATTTATTTTGTGGGAGTGCACATGTGATCAATTAAATAAATAAATTGTCATTCTTTCCCACACTGGTATCCGGCTTCGCTGTATTAATTGAAATTGAGTTATTATTAGAAAAAATATGTTGTTCTGACAATAATAATGAAGTATGTTGTACCTATTTTCAATGTCGGGCGGTACTGTACCCTTTCAAGCTATGTACAATGTTGTCAGAGGATGCACGGCTAAAGTTATGCAATATAGTGCATTTTGGAATGTGAACAGGTGCTTGTCACTTAGTCCGTTATGAGTGTTGTACCTCAGCACAACTGGTGTGCTTTAAGGCGCTGTGTTCAGTTGCCTTTTTCAGGCTACACGATTTTACACACAATTCCGATCTCATTTTACAACTGGATGAAAACATGTCCAAAAAATAAGCAGCCCAATGTGCTGGTGGGTTGCAATTTCCCAATGAAGTCTCTGTGAATTTAGTCTTCTGGAAGCGACTCTATTAACATTACAATATCGGACGTCACTCTATTTCGAGTGCCTAGCCTACTTTCATCTATGCTATTCCTAACAAGGTTTTTATAAAGCTGTACAAAAAATAACTGCGAACTTTAAGGGGATGAAACAGCAACCGCATAGTGATTGAAACTTCAGAGTGAAAGTCTCATTCTGGTCGCATAGTGATTGCTAAAACTACACATTTTTTTTTTATATATGGCAGTATTTTCTTTGCTTAACACTGATTTTACTACAGGCAGGCTTTGGTGTGACAGAAATTTACCAGTAATCATATTCGAGAAGAGTTCTGGTTGGGTAGTAAGAGAAGCACAAGCGTAGATTGCTTAATAGCGTACTGGTCTTCCTTAAATGCACAATATGGGGTCAATTCCATCTTACGTGCAATGGACAAGCTCCTGATCAGTTTGCTGAGGTCAGTCCTTTGTTGTTCGGGCTTCTGTCACAGTTCATTCGAAACTACCTTGATAAGATGGTCATTTTTGTTGGGGCGACAATGGCTCTGCATCACGGAATGTAGAAAATAGTGTGCAACGTTTTTCTCAGAAATTCCTGACACACAGCGCTCTTGACAATCAAGTCGTCTAAATACTAATGGCAAGCGAGGACCAAACTGTTTAACTGTTCCATGGATATTTGGAAGAATGCAGGAGTGGAAGATAGTCTAAGAGGGAAACACCTGTATTTTTACAAGCCAAAGGTTATGCCGATAATGACAACAGTTTGTGATTCCTCACCCAGTAAATACTTATCAGCGGCATCGCTCCTACAGAAGTATTGTCTTCTAACTAGCTTTGTAAGGACGTCTTCTAGACGTATAGTGTAGATTTCTATTTGTGCCTGCGTGATGATTGTTGATTTAAAATCTCTGCACATCCAGAGGAAGCTATCATGTTTCTTTACCACTACTTGGGCGTGGCCCAAGTGCTTTTTGTAAGTAGGAAGTTTCCTCTCGAGTACTTTGAGTGAGTGAGGAGAGAAAGATTGTCATAAGTTTTGATCTCCAGACTGTACACGAAAGTGCTGAGTTCTGTCTCTTCAATGCCACGTAGAATGACAGCAAATGGCAGTGATTATGGTAATTCGTCCATCGGATGGGAACGTAGGACACTCTCTCTCATGTTTATGTCTGGAGGGACATATAAAACAGTGATCATGATGATGAGTTCCATACTCCTTTACAGAGCATAGGGGAGCGACGCGTGAGAACCGCGCCGCCTTACTAGGCAAGGTCCTAGTGGAGGTGGTTTGTAGCTCAGAGTCCCTCGTAAAATTATTTTCTATATTTATCTAATACTGTTGCGAGAACGATGTTACCTTTCTCCCAAATACTGCAATTAAGGTTCGTTGTGCAGTCCAACCTCTGCTAATTTCTTAAGGTGTGTATGAAGACTGAAACAAAGAATTAAAATTTGTACCAAGGAGAGGAAATGAACCCGGGTCTTCCGCGCAAGAGGCAAATCGCTAGCCACTACGCCACCCTGGTGCAGTGAGTTTTCGCTGCTGCACTGACAGCCCTAGCAGGCCTAAATCAAAATTCCCAATCACGCCTCAGTCCACTTGGTATTTCTCTAAAGTCGAAAAGCATTGCAGAGGCTCTCCAACTGTATCGGAACAGCACTTCAGCATATAAAGAAATGAAGAAGCCCGCCTCAAACCCAGGCATACGTACTTTTCATCAAATGAAACTACGTTCGAGTTTATGGGAAATACCTAGTGGGCTGAGACGCGAATGGGAATTTTCAGGAGGGATCTTGCTGAAAGCCGCTGTGCCAGGCTGGTGTAGTGGTTCATCTGTCTAGTGAACAGGAGATCTGAGTTCGAATCCCAGCCTTGCTACAAATTTTCATCCGTCACTTCAGTCTGCGTACACGCTGTAGATGTGTGTGACTTGAAAAGGTCGCTGGAACAATACAGTTTCATTGGCAGAGCCAACTTTATATTTCGCCCTGTCACATCATCAACGATATAGACGCGTCACTATACTCGTTGCTGTCATCTGCCACGAACTTGAAGATAAACCTCTCTGACGAGGTGGCTGCACAACTTTCTGGATCTGCGAGTCAGCTTTTACTTTTCTACTTCATAAACGAAATCTGAGTTAGTGAACGAGAAAAACGAGAACTTGCCTTACTTTAATTTGAGACCAGTCTAATTGACTGGTAGGGTGTCAACTGTTATATAAAGGAGTGATAATCAGAAACAGTTGTAGAAATGCAGTTGCAAGTGAGATGTATTTTACTGCTACCTAGAAGAACTGCAAAAATTCCAGAGCGGGAAAATCGCAATTAAATTCGAAAGAGGAAGCGTTAAGAGACTAGAATAGTGGTTATGCCAGACGATTGTTTATAGGTGAGAAATATGGTTGGTTATTGCATGTAGTTGTTTCAATACGATACTGTTTAATTACATGAAGAAGTCGCGAAGTACTTAGTCAGAAACGTTCATCGTGAAGTGCTACAGCTGAAATACATTGAATGGTGCATTTTAGTAATTCTAGGAGTATTGTCATTGGGCTTAAAAATCAGGAAAAGGGGAACCCTGTATTGGTTAAAGAAAGGCGATACAATGGAAGTACAGAAGATACTCGGAAATGAGGCCAGTTCGAAAATATTAACACAACATCGCATGTTACAACTGTGGCAATATACACTCCTGGAAATTGAAATAAGAACACCGTGAATTCATTGTCCCAGGAAGGGGAAACTTTATTGACACATTCCTGGGGTCAGATACATCACATGATCACACTGACAGAACCACAGGCACATAGACACAGGCAACAGAGCATGCACAATGTCGGCACTAGTACAGTGTATATCCACCTTTCGCAGCAATGCAGGCTGCTATTCTCCCATGGAGACGATCGTAGAGATGCTGGATGTAGTCCTGTGGAACGGCTTGCCATGCCATTTCCACCTGGCGCCTCAGTTGGACCAGCGTTCGTGCTGGACGTGCAGACCGCGTGAGACGACGCTTCATCCAGTCCCAAACATGCTCAATGGGGGACAGATCCGGAGATCTTGCTGGCCAGGGTAGTTGACTTACACCTTCTAGAGCACGTTGGGTGGCACGGGATACATGCGGACGTGCATTGTCCTGTTGGAACAGCAAGTTCCCTTGCCGGTCTAGGAATGGTAGAACGATGGGTTCGATGACGGTTTGGATGTACCGTGCACTATTCAGTGTTCCCTCGACGATCACCAGTGGTGTACGGCCAGTGTAGGAGATCGCTCCCCACACCATGATGCCGGGTGTTGGCCCTGTGTGCCTCGGTCGTATGCAGTCCTGATTGTGGCGCTCACCTGCACGGCGCCAAACACGCATACGACCATCATTGGCACCAAGGCAGAAGCGACTCTCATCGCTGAAGACGACACGTCTCCATTCGTCCCTCCATTCACGCCTGTCGCGACACCACTGGAGGCGGGCTGCACGATGTTGGGGCGTGAGCGGAAGACGGCCTAACGGTGTGCGGGACCGTAGCCCAGCTTCATGGAGACGGTTGCGAATGGTCCTCGCCGATACCCCAGGAGCAACAGTGTCCGTAATTTGCTGGGAAGTGGCGGTGCGGTCCCCTACGGCACTGCGTAGGATCCTACGGTCTTGGCGTGCATCCGTGCGTCGCTGCGGTCCGGTCCCAGGTCGACGGGCACGTGCACCTTCCGTCAACCACTGGCGACAACATCGATGTACTGTGGAGACCTCACGCCCCACGTGTTGAGCAATTCGGCTGTACGTCCACCCGGCCTCCCGCATGCCCACTATACGCCCTCGCTCAAAGTCCGTCAACTGCACATACGGTTCACGTCCACGCTGTCGCGGCATGCTACCAGTGTTAAAGACTGCGATGGAGCTCCGTATGCCACGGCAAACTGGCTGACACTGACGGCGGCGGTGCACAAATGCTGCGCAGCTAGCGCCATTAGACGGCCAACACCGCGGTTCCTGGTGTGTCCGCTGTGCCGTGCGTGTGATCATTGCTTTTACAGCCCTCTCGCAGTGTCCGGAGCAAGTATGGTGAGTCTGACACACCGGTGTCAATGTGTTCTTTTTTCCATTTCCAGGAGTGTAAATTGAACACTTCAGGCATACGCAGGAGATCATGTTAATTTCTCCCTAACATCAGAAGAGAGTAAAAATGAGATTTCTTAACCCTAGGAGTAAATTTGTACATTTTCGACCTGTCATGTTACATGTTCTACGCTTCTATACAAAATCAAAAGACAGAATGACAGATGGGCGGCTGTATGCTCTACATGAGACAAAGTGGATAATGGCTTTGAGGCCAAGATGCTCATACCATAGTTTATAGGTGGACGCGGGATAGGCCTAGCGATATGTAATATTTTTAATGTTATGGAAGACTGGCGACTTACAAGTAGCCATAAGAAATTTCTACTACCGACTCTGTTCAAAACCCGCGTAATACGGACTTATAAATCATTTTATTAAAAGAAAATCACCTGACTAAAATGTGTGTATTTCTTCTTTCCCTGGGAGTTGGGGTGGGGGAGTTGCGCCCTCTCCCCCCTTGCCCCCGGGCACGGGCGCCCTTTTGATCCAAAAGTAGCCCCTAGGAATGAATCCGCCCGCCACGCTTGGACGGTATTGATACCGCAGTATTCAGGAAGGCCAAGGAAGACTTCACGGGACACTCAACCGCATATCAGCATGCTGACATCCCGGCTAGACAACGTTATCAACAGATAAAGAGGAGTCAACTGGGGTCGGTCTCCACTGAATGGGATGGTTTTCAAGAATCTGAATTGCGCTGGTGCAACTGATCAAGGAAGTGTAGATTCTAAGACGTAACAGTCAATCGTGGAACTGTTTGTTATAGAGGAAACTCTGCTGACGTGCTGTCCTACGCCCAAGGAATCCAGTGAACGATGGCTGTTGATCGAGGAAGATGAAGGCGTGTCCAGCAGCGGAAATAAGCATATGCAGATTAGATGCACCGTAATAATTGAATGAAACAGAACACAAGTTGTGCTAGTGTGTAATTGTCACCAGAAAAAAATTGATCTTCAAATTTATTGTTATCGCTGAAACTGGGAACTATATGGCCTATTTTAGGTTCTCAAACAATAGGCTGTTGTTATGAATAAATAAGAACGCTACCTTCTCTGAGCTTCCATTCCTCCAAGGTATTCAGACATATAATTGGAAGCGCCCCCAGCAGAGTTCGAGACGTGATAGTGGCGAGAGGTGGACACACTCGCGTATTAATGCTCACTAATGGCTACCCAGACTCTTAGGATCAGATATTTATGTCAAGGGTGTAAACACGCCTGGCAAAACGAACTACATACCACTTCGGGATGAGAAGAGCGACACAAATGAATCTGTCTGCAGGTAGTATGTGTGCCACACTGGTTGGCGGCGTGTGGAAGACAAACGCAGCTGCGTGTAAGAGCGTTTAGTTATTTTTCTTAATCTGGACACAGAGGACGGCAGCCTGCCGCAGAGGCGAGGGGGGCGGGGGGGCGGCGTCGCGGCGGCCGAGTGGCTGACGTGGGGCGGCGTGGGGCGGCACGGCCCGCCGCCCAAGTGTCATTAGCGCCGTCTGAAATATTAAAGCGCTGCGGCTGTGGCGGCGGCGGCGCCGGGACTGGCTCTTAGCGTAATGACGGCCTCCTCGGCGGCGGCGGGAGGCGGGAGGCGGGGTGGGGGCGGAGGCCCTCATTACTCGCGCGTGGCCCCCACCTGCGACCCTAACTCCACCCCCGCCACCCTCCACACACCCACGCAGCACCAGCGGCTGCACACTGACTGCAGCTAAGCACCTATCCCCAGCATCTGTCGTCACTTCTGTCTCATCTACTGTATGTCGGCAGCCTTCTTACGTACACGCTCGTTATACTGCCGATCTCATCGCTGCTACAGTCGACGGTGCTGCGATTTCTACTACGCCTGGAGTTTCATCGTAGAGTAAAACGATAATGTATGTATTTGGGTCGGGAACGATGCTGAACTTTATCCTGAGACATGAAAGGCAGACTCTAGAGAAACGACTATGAGTATGTTGACGTCGTAAAAGGCACCATCCGTTAAGAAGTAGATCACAAACGGTAATCACGTTCATCTGTATATATTATGGACACGGTACTAGCACCAGAAGAGGTCAAAGTAGAACGTTTAAACATAACAGAGATCTTCAGGGAACTTTTGTCAGAAAACCACCACCACCATTATCAAGAACAACAACAAGAACAAGATGTTTGAAACTGATTCTCTGAATTACTAGATTTCCAGAAGGGTTTTGACACTGTACCTTACAAGCACCTTGTAAACAATTTGGGTGCTTATGGAATATCGTCTCAGTTATGTGACTGGTTTCGTGATTTCCTGTCAGAGAGATCACAGTTCGTAGTAACTGACGGAAAGTCGCCGAGTAAAACAGAAGTGATTTCTGGGCTTCTGTTACATGCCTTTTGCTGTTCCTTATCTATATAAATGATTTAAGAAACAATCTGAGCATCCATCTTAGGTTGTTTGCAAGTGTTGCTGCCGTTTACCGTCTATTAAAGCCATCAGAAGATCACAACAAATTCCAAAACGATTTAGAAAAGGTATCTGTACGGTGCTAAAATTGGCAACGGACCATAAATAATGAAAAATTTGAGGTCATCCCCATGAGTGCTGAAAGGAATCCGTTAAACCCCGGTTGCACGGTAAATCAATCAACTCTAAGGGCTGTACATTCAACTACATACCCAGGAATAAGTTATAAACAACTGAAATTGGGAAGAACACATAGAAAATGTTGTGGGTGACGTGAACCAGACTGCAATTTATTGGCAGAAAACTTAGAAGATGCAACAGATTCACGAAATAGACTTCCTGTACGACGCTTGTCCGTCCTCTTTAAGAGTACTGCTGCGCGGTGTGGGATTTTTGTAGGTAGGATTAACTGAGTACGTCGAGAAATTTCAAATTAGAGCTCAAAATGGCTCAGAGCACTATGGGACTTAACATCTGAGGTCATCAGTTCCCTAGAACTCACAACTACTTAAACCAAGCTAACCTAAGGACATCACACACATCAATGCCCGAGGCAGGATTCGAACCTGCAGCCGTAGCGGTCCCGCGGTTCCAGACTGAAGCGCCTAGAACCGCTCGGTCACTGAGGCCGACCAAAGCAGAGCACCACCTTTTGTATTATAGAGAATAATGGGTGAGAGTGTCACGGGCGTGATACAGGATTTGAGATGGACATCACTGAAACAACGCCGTTTCTCCTTGTGGCGGTATCTTCTCACGAAATATCAGTCACCAACTTTCTCCTCAGAATGCGAAAATATTCTGTTGACGCCGACCTATGTAGGTAAAAACGACCATCACAGTCAAATAAGCAAAATTAGAGCTCGCACGGAAAGAAATAGGCGTTCGTTTTTCCACGCGCTGTTCGAGAATGGAATAATAGAGAATTATTTTGAAGGTGGTTCGATGAACCCTTGGCCCGGCACTTACCTGTGTTCTGAAGAGTATCCATGTAGGCCTTAGGAATTTTAGGGATATCCTTGACCGACGTATCTTTCCCTGGATAGAAAGTCATAGGGATATCAAGTCTCTTTGAAATTGCTCGAAATGTTCCAAATACATCCTTTATACATAACAGATTCCTACCGTCATCCTTATCTCCAGGGAAAAACTCATTTACTCTGTCATCTGTCATCCAGGGGATCTCGAAAGTTATGGATTGGACGCAAATGTGATTCGATTTCATCGTATTGTAAGTTACATGTTCCATATCATTTGAACAATTTTTTATCGAAATGATGACAGACAAGCCAGTTTACAGGTATACATGATTCATAGTTACTGCTAACATTAATAAAGATATTATATTTTTGTCCTACTCATCCCACTATAATGAAAATCTAGTTTCTTTTTATGAGTTACCAATTTTTGAACAGAAATTTGTCCTTGGAATATATAAGGAGCCGTCCAGGAGAAACTGTTAGGTTTACAACTTGCCTTGCTACGTGTCAGACACTCAGACACTTCATTTAATTGGCAAATGATGAAAAGCTTCTGTTGCTGCGTACTGAACTCCTTTCTGAACCAAAGACAGCTTAAAAAAGGGTAGAGAATTTTTCATTTAGTATTGTAGGTATAGATATCATCATTCTTCTCAAATTGTGATGGATTATTTATGACAAATTTCATTTGTGAATATGTATGTATTGTGATCGTGAAGTTAAAATTTCTAGCTCCTAGAAGAGGTATTTACATGACAACTGAAGCGGAAGACGACACATTACTCTTACAGCTCGATTTTGTGCAATCAATAACTTCTTTATAAGTGATGAGTTTTCCAGAAAATTATTGCATCAGATATTACTGAGTGGAAATAAGCAAATAAGTCCGGAGGTATATTCGTTTCTTTGCAAGACCAGCAGTTATACGAGGAGAGAAAGCAGCTGACCTTAATTGTTGGAAAAGTTCAGTAATGTGTCTTCCAGTTAAAGTGTTCATCAATATGTACACCAAAATATAGGGCGCATTATAACCTATTACTGACTCTTGTTCATGTGCTACATCAATTGTAGGTCTAACTCTAGTTGTTGAATGGAAGAGTAATGTGTTGTCCCAAAACTTAGGGGTGGCCCATTTTCGCGGAACCACTTAATACCCTTTTGTGAAACATAATTAACAGTATCTTCTGTGGCTTCCTCTCTAATAGGATTTATTATAGCACTAGTATCGTCTGCAGAAAGTATCAGTTCTGTTTGCTGAGTGTTAACTGTAAAGTCATTCACATACATAAGGAATAGGAGTGGTTCAAAAATTGAACCCTGCAGGACTATCTTTGTATTTCTGTCACTAAAGTTTTCTAACTTTCCAACCTTGACAGAACTAAGCAGCACTACCTTTAGCACTCTGTTTCTTAAGAATGATTCAAACAAGTTGTGTGTAAACTTAAGTTTTTAGAACTGCGTCACATGTTCTACATAATCAAATGTCTTGCAAAGACCACAAAAAATACCGACTGGCGATAGTTTATTATTTATGGCATTTAATATTTGGTGTGTGAATGTGTGAATAGCATTCCCAGTTGAGTCAAAGTCACAGTACGAAAAACACACCTAAAACATAAAAAATGAACCACCTGTGACATGATCTACACTGGCCGGGATAAAAGCTTCGTCAGGTCGCCACAGCACTCGACACTTGCGTCAACTGAAAAGTTGCAATGGTATGACTGGTCGCATCATGTTACTCTCTTCTATTCAGCTGCTATCCGGTTAGCGTGTTGGTGAGCGTATTGAGAATGTTCAAATGTGTGTGAATTACTAAGGGACCAAACCACTGAGGTCATCCGTCCCTAGTCTTACACACTGCTTAAAGTAACTGATGCTAAGGGCACACCCATGCCCGAGGGAGGACACGAACCTCCGGCGGGAAGAACCACGCAATCCGTGACATGGCGCCCCTAACCGCACGGTCACAATGAGAATGAGTAGCTTTGTGTTCCGTAGTGAGCAATTTTCCTTTTGCAAGGTATCTGACTCCAAGTGGCCCTAGCATACAGCCTGTTCGCAGTGTTGTCTGGAAAACTGAATGAAATTGACCTGCATTCACTGACAGCAGCAATTTCTATCGGATTTGAAACCATTTGTCACTCACACTGTTTGATATTTGTCTCCGGTCCCTATCGGTCGGTACTTTGTTGCGACGACACTTCTCACGCCGTATTACGCGGCTGTGAGTAGGACATCATTCTTTTAAGACATGCCAGGCAGTCCGTGTTCTGGCATCAGTAAATCAGGGAACTCCATTCACGGTGTGGTCATTGCAATGTACCTCTTATTTGAAGATAAGGGTGCATTTTACTGTTTTTATAGTTTTGATGTTTAACATAAGTGAAGTATATCTGTCAGTACAGCAGTACGTACGGAGTTAAGAGCGAGCGTTAAGTTCCCGCGCTGGCTAGCAGAAGCGGTTGCCCATCTGGCGCTTTCAGAGCCAGTGGGTTGAGGCGCCAAAATAAAGAATCGCTCGTGACATCATCAGAGAGATACGTAGGGGAAGTACATTTATTCTGGCTAGAATCCAGTAACTGCTATTAGTAAATATTTCCTAAGAAAAGTTCCCTTTTGTCACCCAGGCATTAGGGGAAGTCTTCGGGTCGAAAGTACCATCTTTCAGTAGTTTGATAATGGCAGGAAAAGTTGATATTAATAAATAAATGAATAATTTTCGTATAATCGAAGATGTACGATCTTATATGAACTATACCGATTGCACGCTCAGGTTACAGACTGGATGCCACAGTCGGCAATCGTCGACAGCATGCCTTTCGAGCTAGTTATGTGGTAGACTATGCTTTCCTCCTGTTAATAATTAGCTTATAATCAGTGTAAACAAGTTCATTTAGTGGTGTTTCTTAAATAAACACACCCAAATGGCATCCCTTGGAAAAATTATTTGCACAAAAAAGACTTTTTCCTTCTTCATTACGTAAAACATAGGCAGTAGTATTGCACTTTCAGAATCCGACGGCGCTGCTACGGCTCTGCAAGGGAACATAAACTAACGAAAGCGTCTCCCATTAACAGGTTGGAAAAATTCCCACACTGTGGCCCACTAAGTCAGTTCAATGATAGACTGGCTTAATTATCGCAAAACTCGGATGGGGAAGCGTGGCCAGATGTACTGTTCGCCACTTATATCACCACTGAAGGTTTAGTACGACTGAGGGGGGAGCGGTGGAGGGGGTTGTTGCATCATGGACACATTCGAACACGATACACTATGTGATCAAAATTATCCGGACAACTGGCTGAAAATGACTTACAAGTTCGTGGCGCCCTCCATCGGTAGTGCAGAAATTCAATATGGTGTTGGCCCACCCTTAGCCTTGATGACAGATTCCACTCTCGCAGGCATACGTTCGTTCACGTGCTGGAAGGTTTCTTGGGTAATAGTAGCCCAATCTTCACGGAGTGCTGCATTGAGCAGAGGTATCGATGTCGTTTGGTGAGATCTGGCACGAAGTCGGCGTTCCAAAACATCTCAAAGGTGTTCTATAGGATTCAGGTCAGGGCTCTTTGCAGGCCGGTCCATTACAGGGATGTTACTGTCGTGTAACCACTCCGCCACAGGCCGTCCATTATGAACAAGTGCTCGATCGTGTTGAAAGATGTAGTCGCCATCCCCGAATTGCTCTTCAACAGGGGGAAGCAAGAAGGTGCTTAAAACATCAATGTAAGCCTGTGCTATGATAGTGTCACGCTAAACAAAATGGGGTGCAAGTCTCTTCCATGAAAAACACGACACCATAACACCACCGCCTCCGAATCTTACTGTTGGCCTTACACACGCTGGCAGACGACGTTCACCGGGTATTCGTCATACCCACACCCTCCCAACGTATCGTCAAATTGTGTACCGAGATTCGTCACTCTACACAACGTTTTTCCACTGCTCAGTCGTCCGATGTTTGCGCTCCTTACACCAAGCGAGATGTCGTTTGGCATTTACCGGCGTGATGTGTGGCTTATGAGCAGCCGCTCGACCATGAAATCAAAGTTTTCTCACTTCCCGTGAATCCTGATACATTTTGGAATTCCTGCGTGATTGTCTGGATAGATATCTGCCTATTACACATTACGAAGCTCCCCAACTGTCGGCGGTCTCTGTCAGTCAACAGACGAGGTATTTCTGTACGCTTCTGTGCTGTACGTGTCCCTTCACGTTTCCACTTCACTATCACATCGGAAACATTGGACCTAGGGATGTTTAGGAGTGTCGAAATCTCGCGTACAGACGTATGACACAAGTGACATCTGACCATGTTTGAAGTCGGTGAGTTCCGCGGAGCGCCCCATTCTGGTCTCACGATGTCTAATGACTACTGAGGTTACTGATAAGGAGCACCTCGCAGTTGGTGGCAGCACAATGCACCTAATATGAAAATCGTATGTTTTTGGGGTGTCTGGATAATTTTGATTACGTAGTGTGTCTTCCAACTGATATCATCTCTTGTCTCATATCAGTCCTTCTTACTGAGCTGATTCCACTCTATCGTGCAAATAGACACCAGTTCACTGCCGTGATTTACTTCAGCGGCGTAGGCTCGTATCATCATCTTGGTATCAGATATACACCGTCTACAGCGGTACAAAGCTATCATTGTGCTTTATCAATCGGGGGAACTAACATTTTCTTTGGTGACGTACCCTTT